>NW_026126605.1:1200000-1800000 GCF_943737965.1 Phodopus roborovskii | reverse complement strand
TCCCCTTCTGTGAGGGACCTTGTATAGAATTTCTTAGGTTCCTCCTTGTATCCAAGTTTCTCTGGCAGTGAGAATTATAGGCTGATGATCCTTTGCTCTATGTCTAAAATCCATATATGAATGAATACATACTATGTTCCTCTTATTGTGACCAGTTACTTCACTCAGGATGGTTTCTTCAAGTTCCATCCATTTGCCTGCTTATTTCAAGATTCCATTGTTTTTTATTGCTGAGTAGTATTCCATTGTGTAATCTTTTTTTATCCATTCTTCACTTGAGGGGCATATAGGTTGCTTCCAGGTTCTTGCTATTACAAATAATGCTGCTATGAACATGGTTGAACAGATGTCTTTGTTTCATGGATGTGGATCATTTGGGTTTATGCCTAATAGTGGAAATGCTGTGTCCTGTGGTAAATTGATTCCTATTTTCCTGAAGAACCACCAAACTGATCTCCAAAATGGCTGTACAAGTTTGCAGTCCCCTTTCTCCATATCCTCTCCAGCATAAGCCGTCATTGTTGTTTCTTATTTTAGCCATTCTGACAAGAATAAAATGGTATCTCAGAGGTGTTTTGATTTGCATTTTTTTCTGATGGCTAAGGATGTTGAGCACTTTCTTGTGTCTTTCAGCCATTTTAGATTCCTCTATTGAGAATTCTCTCTTCAGTTCTGTACTCCACTTTTTAATAGGGTTATTTGGTGTTTTGATGACTAGTTTCTTGAGCTTTTTGTATATTTTGGAGATCAGCCCTCTGTCAGATATGGGATTGCTGAGGATCTTTTCCTAGTATTTGGGCTGCTGTTTGGTCTTGTCAATTATGTTCTTTGCCTTAAAGAAGCTTCTCAGTTTGAGGCGGTCCCAGTTATTAATTGTTGATCTCAGTGTCTGTGCTACTGGTGCTATGTTCAAAAAAGCAGTCTTCTGTACCAATTTTTTCAAGGATACCTCCCACTTTTTCTTCTAAGAGGTTCAGTGTGGGAGGATTTAGGTTGAGGTCTTTTTTTGATCCATTTGGACTTAAGATTTGTTCTTGGTGATAGGCTTGAGTCTATCGATCTGCAGTCTTCTACACACTGTCATCCAGTTGTGCCAGCAGCATTTGTTGAAGATGCTTTCCTCTCCTCATTGTAGGCTCTCAGCTGTTTTGTCAAAAGTCAGGTGTCCGCAGGTGTGTAGGTTAATATCAGTGTTTTCAATGTGATTCCATTGGTCTATCTGTTTATTTTTGTGCCAATACCAGGCTGTCTTCAAGAATACAGCTCTATAATAGAGCTTGAAGTCAGGGATGGTGATGCCACCTGAAGTTCCTTTATTATACAGGGTTGTTTTAGCTATCCTAGATCTTTTGCTTTTCCATATAAAGTTGAGTATTTTCATATTATCCTTTCAAGGTCAGTGAAGAATTGTGCTGGGATTTTAATTGGGATTGCATTGAATCTGTAGATTGCTTTTGGAAAGATTTTTTTTTTTTTTTTTTTTTTTTTTTTTTTACCGTGTTGATCTTACCTATCCAAGAGCATGGGAGATCTTTCCATTTTCTGATATCTTCTTTAATTTCTTTCTTTAAAGACACAAAGTTCTTGCTATATAGGTCTTTCATTTGTTTGGTAAGCATTGCCCCAAGACACTTTTTGTTGTTTGTAGCTATTGTAAAGGGTGATGTTTCTCTGATTTCCTTCTCAGTTCCTTTGTCGTCCATATATAGTAGGGCTACTAAATTTTTTTGAGTTAACCTTTTTTCCTGTTAATTTGCTGAATGTGTTTATCAGCTGTAGGAGTTCCCTGGTAGAGTTTTTCGGGCCACTTATGTAAATTATCATATCATCTGCAAATAGTGACAGTTTGACTTCTTCCTTTCCAGTTTGTATCCGTATCCCCTTGATCTCCTTTCGTTGTCTTATTGCTTTAGCTAGGACTTCAAGTAAAATATTGAAGAAATATAAAGAGAGTGGCGGCCTCTTCTTGTCCCCAATATTAGAATAATCGCCTGAAGCTTCTTTCCATTTAGTTTGATGCTGGCTGTTGGTTTAGTGTATATTGATTTTATTATGTTTAGGTATGTTCCTGTTATCCCTGATCTCTCCAAGATCTTTATCATGAAACAGTGTTGGATTTTCTCAAAGTCTTTTTCAGCATCTAGTGAGATGATCATATGGTTCTTCTTTTTCAGTTTGGTTTTTGTTGGATCACATTGATAGTTTTTCGTGAGTTGAACCATCCCTGCTTTCCTGGGATGAAGCCTATTTTGTCATGGTGATTTCTCTGATGTTTCCTTGGATTTGATTTGCCAGTATTTTGTTGAGTATTTTTGCATCAATGTTCATGAGGGTTTTTTGTCTGTAGTTCTCTTTCTTAGTTGTGTCATTGTGTGGCTTAGGTACCAAAATAATTGTAGTCTCATAAAAAAAGTTTGGTAACAAACCTTCTGCTTCTATTGTGTGGAAAAATTTGAGTGTTCTGCACCGAAGCCTTCTGGCCCTGAGATTTTTTTTTTTTTGGTTTGGGAGGCTTTTGATACTTCTTCTATTTCATTAGGGGCTATAGGTCTATTTGAGTTGCTTATCTGTTCTTGATTTAATTTTGGTGATAGCTATCCAGAATTTTGTTCATTTCCTTTGACTTTTGAAATTTTGTGGAGTACAGGTTTTCAAAGTATGACTTGAAAATTGTCTGGATTTCATCAGTGTCTGTTGTTATATCCCTTTTTTATTTCTGATTTTATTGATTTGCATGTGCTTTCTCTGCTTTTTGGTTAGTTTTAATAAAGGTTTGTCTATCTTGTTGATATTCTCGAAAAGCCAACTCTTTATTGCATTGATTTTTTTTTTTTTGTATTGTTTTCCTGGTTTCTACTTTATTGATTTCAGCCCTCAAATTGATTATTTCCTGGTAACTACTCCTCTGGGGGTGAGTTTGCTTCTTTTTGTTCTAAGGCTTCCAGTTGTGCTGTCAATTCTCTAATGTGACTATCTTCTGTTTTCTTCACATGGGCACTTAGTGTAATGAACTTTCCTTGTAGCACTGGTTTCAAAGTGTCCCATAAGTTCAGGTATATTGTGTCTTCATTCTTGTTGAATTCTAGAAAATCTTTAATTGCACATTGTTCAGTTTCCATGAGTTTGTAGGATTGCTGCAGTTTGTGTTGTTGAATTCCAACTTTAAAGAATGGTGGTCTGATAAGATACAGGGGACTATTCCATTTTTTTTTAAACACTTAGACACAATGCTTTATTTGTTCTAGGGCAGCTGGAAATAACTATTCATATTTATGCTCTTAAGTCCTTCTTTGAGAAAAACGTTGAATGTTTAATTCAGAGACCTGACTTGATGTGTTTGCTGGGCTGGGCTGAGAAAAAGCTTAGCCATTTCCACTTGAATACACTGTGTATATACCAAGTTTCCACTTGCTGCCAAAAGTGGTTGGTGACATGTAAGAGCCAGCAACTAGAGCCTGTGACCCAATCTCACTCAGGAATCCCTCTGAAGTCTCCACAGACATGAAGTACCCAGCTTTCAGCTTGTTCTTGGCAGCTTGGACAGTTTCCTTGTACTGGAAAAGTTTCCTTGAGCAATTGTTTTTACTTGGTTGTAGGTAGCCTTAATAACATCACCAGCAGCTGCAGCTTGGAAGATTGTATAAATTCCAATGAGCCCAGAATCTGTGTAGCTGCCATTAAATGGGGAAACATCTAAACGCTGGTAACTTCCTTTGGCAACACTCTGTCTCAGGATGCTGGTGTTATTTTTGCCCCTTTTGATATGTGGTCCAGCACAAAGAAGATGCTGAAGTACACTTAATACATTTGCTTCTGTATTTTCAATGGCAGCACTTTCTGCTATAATAGCAGCATGGACCATGTTGTCTCCATTTTGCTTCCAAATTTCACCTCCATGGTATTTGTGTTTTGCACCAGATAAACCAAGGCCACCCCTCATGTTCAGAAATTGTTCAGTAACTTGTTTCAAGACAGAATGACTCACACCAAGTCCAACCAAAGCTATTCTTGCACTTGTGAAGTGGTTCTTAACAAAGTAATGTAATTTCTCAGATGTTACTTTCCCCAACCTATAGTCAGGACATTGCAAGGAATTAGCCAAGGTATTCTTTCAGGCAGCATCCTGCCAGTTCTCAATGACACTAATCTGTGAATTCTGAAAGGAAACAGCATTGTCGAATTTCAGCTGAGTCTGAAGAACAGCTACTTTCCAATTATGCTCTAGTGACAATGAGCAGGAACTCTACCAGGATTTCAATATCATTTTGCATGCCTTCTATAGTGTAAGCCATGTTTTCACACTTAATTTACTACCAACTGCTTCATTTCCAAGGGTTATCTTGAAAGACAATGCTCCTTTGATAGTCAAATTAGATGCAAGATGAGGGGTTCCTATGTTTTTTTGGAGTCCTCATATCTACTGCCTGCTTTAATGAAAAAGCCAAGTCTTGATAAGGGAGCATAGTTTTTCAGAGAAGCAATCACCAAACCATTTGGTAATTTGGTAAACTCAAGAACCTTAGGCTGCAGAGTTACTCCTGCAGGGACCGCTGGAATTTTAAACTTTGGGGCAATTTTGAGAGAATAGAATCTCGAGAAGGACCCGGCCTTGCTGAGGAACTTCATGGCTCTAGCATATGCCCTTTCCCACAGTTACTGCTACCAGTAGTGAAGCAAGATGGTATCGTAGGACCAAGATTTTCAACAGTCCCAATTTTTTGTTATCTGTTGAGGTTTGTTATGTTGCCTAGTATGTGGTTGATTTTAGATACGGTTCCATGTGGAGCTGAGATGAAGGTATATTCTTTTGTTGTTGATGGAATGTTTTATAGATGTCTGTTAACCCAATTTGGACATAACTTCTGTTAGTTCTATGTTTCTTCAGTTTCTGTCTGATGGTCCTGTCTAGTGGTGAGAGTGGGGCGTTGAGGTCTCCCACTATGAGTGTGTGAGGCTTTATGTGAGCTTTGAGTTTTAGTAGTGTTTCTTTTACAAATGTGGGTACCTTTGTATTTGGGGCATCAATGTTCAGAATTGAGACTTTGTACTTAAGGACTTCTGTGATGAATATGAAATGACTTTCTTCATCTCTTTCAATTGATTTTGGTTTGAAGTCTAACTTGTTAAATACTAGGATAGCTACACCTGCTTGCTTCTTGGGCCTATTTGATTGGAAGCTCTTTTCCCAAACCTTTACCCTCAGGTCATGTCTATCTTTGAAGATTAGCTGTGTTTCTTGTATGCAGCAGAAGTTGGATTCTGTCTTAGTATCTATTCTGTGAGCCTGTGTCTTTTTATAGGTGAATTAAGACCATTAATGTTGAGGGAAAGTAAGGACCATTGATTGTTAATTCTTGTTTGTTTTAGATTTGTTGTTGGTGGTGGTATTGTGAATATATTTGCCCAGATTTTTCTTTTGGGTTCTGCTAAAGTGGGATTATCTATTGCCTATATCTTTGTGAGTGTAGTTAACTTCCGTGGGTTGGAGTTTTCCTTCCAGGACTTTCTATAGGACTGGATTTGTGGGTATGTATTGTGAAAATCTGCCTTTGTCATGGAATATTTTGTTTTCTCCATCTATAGGGATTGAGAGTTTTGCTGTATATAGTAGCCTGGGCTAGCATCCATGGGCCCATATTATTTGTAGATCATCTATCCTCGACCTTCTGGCCTTCAGAGTTTCCATGGCGAAGTTAGGTATAATTTTGATAGGTCTGCCTTTATAAGTTATCTTACCTTTTTCCTTTGCTGCCCTTAATATGTTTATTCTGTATGTCAGATGTTTTGATTATTACGTGGCTAGGGGACTTTTTTTTTTTTTTTTTTTGGTCCAGTCTGTTTGGTGTTCGGTATGCTTTTTTCTACTTTCAGCATGTCCTTCTTCAGATTGGGAAAGTTTTCTTCAATGATTTTGTTGAATTTGTTTTCTGCACCTTTGAGATATGCTTTTTCACCTTCTTCTATGTCTATCATTCTTAGGTTTGGCCTTTTCACAGTGTCCCACATTTTCTGGATGTTTTGTGTTAAGGGTTTGTTGGATTTAAGATTTTCTTTGGTCGATGAATCTATTTTCTCTAGTTTATCTTCAGTGCCTGAGATTCTCTCTTTGATCTCTTGTATTCTGTTGGTTATGCTTGCATTCGTAGTTCTTGGTTTTTTTTTTTTTACTCAGTTTTTCTATTTCCAGAATTCCCTCAGTTCGTGGTTTCTACATTGCCTCTATTTCAGTTTTCTGGTCTTGAACTGTTTGAATTGTTTCCTTCATGCGTTTGATTGTTTTTTTCTTGGCTTTCCTTAGGTTCCTTAAGAGATTTGTTCAATTCTTGCATTTTTTGCTTGGTCTTTCCTCTATTTTTTCCAGTTTTTTGTTTGGTCTTTCTTCCATTTCTTTAAGGAATTTTCTCGTATCATTTTTGAGGGCCTCTATCATTTGTATGAGGTCTCTCCTTCAGCAGAGGGCAGGTGATGGGGTCCAAAGATCATGTGGGTGCAGCCTCAGGGTGGTTCCATGTGGATAGGAGGGTCCAGTGTGCACAGAGCAGACCCAGGAATTTCCATGGTGGTAGAGGGGTTTGGGGGCCCATATTTTGGCTCAATGCTCACCTGGAGCAGCAGGCCAGCAGGAAAAATGGTGGTGGTGGTGGTGGTGGGAAGTCAGGCTCTGTGTGGTATATGGAGCAAAGTACCAGGGCTATATTATCCAGGGCCAGCATACAGTGGGGAGTGAGATGCTCAGGTAACCCAGGGAGTTCCCATGGAAGGATATGTGTGTGTGGGGGGGGTGGCCTAAACTTGTCTCAGACTCACCTGTGGCAGAGAGCCAGAGGCAATGGGGTCCATAGATCAGGGAGTGTGGCCTCAAGGTGGTCCCACATGGATAGGTCATGTATGTTCTAAGCAGACCCAGGAAGTTTCACGGAGGTGGAGGGGTTGTTGAACCAACATCCTGGTTCAGTGCTCACCCGGAGCATCTTGTTGATATATCTAATGACAGTTTATTAGAGAAAACCAAGTTTTCCTTTGCTAGCAGGTATCTAGTGCAGATAGTTTCTTGGTTGGACCCCATGTTCATTTCCCCAACTTAGTGCTGGGACCTGAGTGGAACTCCTTGCCCATATCCCCAACTCAGTGCTGGGACCCAAATGGTACTTTTTGCCCACCACAACCTCAGTGCTGGGACCCATCTTGCTAGAACCTGTGCAGGTCTATGTGTGCTGATATGGTCTCTGAATTTGTATGTCCTGTTATGGCTCTCTCCCCTTCTTGGAAAGGGTTTAATGAAGACATCTTTATTTCTTTAATATTTCAATTTAAATTATAATCTTTGAAAGCTTTTAAGTTCTATGTAAGTTTCAGAAGACTGTTGAAAATTGATAAGATTAAGATACGTTTGAGAAATCCCAAACCATTTTTAAGGAAAAAGAATAAATAGAATTGCCCAATTAATATTGTTGGGATACAATTAACATTTAACAACAAAATGACCAGGAGCTTTAAGAGTCTTATCTACTCACAGAACATTTCCCTTTGAGACCCTATAAAAGTCCCTAAGCTTTTATTTTATTTTGTTATTTTATTTTTTTGATCTGAAGTAAGTAATGTTAAATACATTTTGAACCTCCCCACAGTCCCAATTAAACACAGAGAGGCTTATATTCATTATAAACTGCTTGGCAGATGGCTCAGGCTTCTTCTTGTCCAGCTCTCTCTTAATTATTGAAACATATCTATTAAGCTATGTATTTCCACATGGTCTTGGGCTTACAGGTGATGCCTGGTCCCCTTTCTTCCTTGGCACCTACATGGTGTCTCTCTGGAAGCTCCTCTCTACATCCTTCCCTTAGAATTCTCCTCTGATAGCCCTGCCTTCACTTTCTGGCTGCCCTCTGGCCAACTAATGTTTTATTCATCAACAAATAAGGGACACACACACACACACACACACACACACACACACACACACACACACACACACACACACGCAGAAAGATATCCCCCATCATTGAGCATGGCAGCTGTATGTGGTGATACAAGGTACAAGCATAGTGGCTGTGTGTGGTGATGCAAGCTGCAAGCTTGGTGGCTCCGTGTGATGAAGCTAGCTACTCACCTCCTACCTAGCAGCTAAGGATCAAAGAAACAAAAGAAAGGAGGTAAGGCAGTCACTGAAGTCTCAAGAGGACACCTCAAAATGTCCCAAAGCCTCACTAGATCTCACCACTGAAAGTTCTCCTCAACTTCTCATTGCATGCAACTGAAGACTGAGTCTTTCCTGCTTTGACCTCAGGGACATTCTAATTAGGAACTGAGGTGACAGCACAGAACCTACTTAGGACATACTTGAAATCTCCAGGGATGACAAGAACCTGCATTTGAGTAGCAGCTGACTTGATTCAATGACCACATTGATTTTCAGAATGCTTTCAGTATTAAACAGGGTAGTCTCCTGGACCACACAGTCCAGCTTTTCCTTCTCCATGTTTTCTTTCTCTTCCTCTTTTTTGTATGTATTAATTGTACAAACTAGTGGTCTTCATTGTGACACTAAACTTCTCAATACATGTTACCAATTTTCTCTTGTCCTATCCCTCAACCTAGCTCAAATATTTACATATGTAAAAGAGTCTGTAACACTTTTAACACTGTCTTTAGAAAAATGAGACAAGATTTTCCCAACTGGAAATTATAAAGCTTTGAGTTGTGTGGACATGCATTCTTTGTCTTTGCTCAGTGAAAATCCATGTGACTCAAGTAGTGGATTCGGGATGCTTTCTTCCTTACATTTTCAACCTCTGCAATTGTCTCTGCTTAGCTTCAATGCCTTCCTGTAGTTTCTTTTCACATTGCTAAAAAAAAAAAAAAAAAAAAAAAAAAAAAAAAAACAGCAGGCTTCCAAAACCTTTAATTCATTTCCTATTCTCACCACAAATATGCTTATTTCTAAGAAAGTGAAACAAAATAAAAATAACAATCCCACAGAAGAAACATCCCTTAAACAACAAAAATAAAATAACAATGCTATGGATGTCTCCAAAGCTTCTGAGACATGACCATTCCTAGATAGATCATGTAGGACTCCACGTGACTGGAGTCCCCCATCCCCAAACATCAAAGGGCAGCACCATACAGAAGAGGAACAGATGTCCACCATGGTTAAAAACAAACTTAGAAAGTGTAAGGCTTCTGAAGCAGCACTGGGTTTCAGACATAACTTCACTAGCTATAACACAGTATAGTGAGGTGCAGTCTTATACTTTAGAGACCTGTTCATGAAGCTGACATTTATGTTAGCTTAGGGGCTAACATCTCAGGGGAAGTAGCTTGTATTGATATGAATTTTGGTAAGAAAAAGGAAATAAATTCTGAGTATTGTTCAAATAGTTTATCCTTATTGTATTATTTTCTTATTTTTTCTTCATTTTTGTTGTCTGTTCCTTTACCTGTTATACAAAGGAAAATAGTTGTCCTCCATGAATTTGGAAATGGAAAAAAGATATACCTGGAGATAATTATAAGATAGTAATAATTATGTAACTGCAATGGTGGGAGTCAAGTATTTGTGATTAGCTTTAATTGTCAAAATGAATGAGTCTACAATTATTTGGAAAAGAGGCTTCTGGGCAAACCAGTGTGGGGTTATCTTGACTGCATTAGTGGAGGCTGGAAGACTCATCCACTGTGGGTGGTACTAGTACCTGGCTGGGATCGTGGAAAGCATGAGTGGAGACAGTAAGCTGATTGTGAATATGACTTTAAGCCTGCACTGTATTAATTACCCACCATAATGGACTGCACCTTCCACTGAGATAAAATAAGCTCTTTCTCCCTCAAATTGCTTTTGTTCAAGTGTTTTTATCACAGCAACAGGGAAGGAGAACTAGACAGCATTGAACATGTAACGTGCCATTAGAATAAGAGCACAAGGGCAGAGGGATGTGCCTATATTCTGTTTGTACCAGTGTATCCTCATTGCTAGAGACACAACTTGCACCTTACACCCTAAGTAAATAGCAACATGAACAAATGAATACATGTTCAATACCTCAATCAAATTTTAGGTCCAGGTGTTATTTGGGAAGCCACATTGTTTTGAGTTCATGAGTAGAGATTCTTCCTCATACACAGATGACCCAGTCTCACAGCAAATGTGATCCTGAAATCTTCTAACCTTCCCATTACTATTCTTTAATGGCTCCTGAGCTGTAGGTAGTGGTTTTGTTATATATATGTATAAGAAAGTTGGGCACCCCATGGTTAGGGGTTCTCTGCATTTTGATCAGTGTGGGTTTTGTAATTGTCTCCATATACTGCAAAAAGAAATCTTCTTTAAGAGGTTCAAGAGCTACACTTATCCATGGGTATGGGAATAAGCATTAAAAACACAGTTAGAGATTATACTGGTTGGAGAAAGTGCTAGTAGTAGGTTCTCCCCTAGGTCCCATGGTCTGACCAGACCTGAATAGTTGGGTAGGTTTACAGTGCCAGGCATGAATTCCTTCCTATCAAGCTGGCCTTAAGTCCATTAGATAGCTATTGGTTAATGCCTAGACATATTGCCATTTTTGTAAATATCTTGTCCTGGTCATTGTTGTAGTTTATAGGACTATTATTTACTTTTCTCCCTTGGTAGCATGATTATACAACTTTCTAGCATTATGAAAGCTAATCCTATGGGAGGAGACTCTGGGCCAGTATGATTTTTCTAAGTCTTGTGTCTAAATTGCATGGTGTCTTCAGCAAAAGGTTCTCACCTTCAGATCCTGATAGGAAACCAAAGACAGCATGCATAGAAAGTAGAAACTACTTTTTGGCTATTTTCATGGGAATATTTGATAAATGTGTCTCAAATTTAAAATAGTTGCATCTTGTTTCCCAGGATTCTTTCCAATGCCCTTTCTCTCAGTTTGTGTCATCATCCATCTATTGACCCGCAGACTAACCAGCCACTCTACGTTTCCCCACCAAAATGTTTTGTTTGTGAAATTGATTAAAGAAATGCCTAGGGATTAGTGACACACACCAGTGAGTATACTTAGGAGGATTAAATGAAGAGGTAATACTTGCCATGAATGTGATAGAATCATACCATGGACTAGGGCCAGGGGCTGACTGGATAGGGGAAAAGGAGAAAGCCAGCCAAGTATCTATTTCCCTTCCTTTGTTTCTTGTTAAGATATGAGGAGTCATTCTAGATGTCTTCCAGGATAATTCTAGAGTGACAGAAAAGTAAACCATATGGGTACAAATACAAAGCATTGTCAGGTGTTTTCATTGTAAATAGAATTTTCATAAAGCAGAGCCTTGCACAAAAAAACCTTGAATCAATTTGAAATGAACAGACAGCAACCTCCTTTAGCTCTCTCCTGTGAGCTCTGTGCAATGATCTCTTGCTCTAATTCATAAGCTATGCTCTTCTAGACTGCTTCTCTAAGGTGGAAGAAATGATTATAGTGTTTGAAATAAATTTGGGGTTCAAAATTTGCTATTGTATTTTGAGGAAAAACTATTGGAAAATATAATGTGAGCAGCAGTAATTACAACAAACCCTAATTGTGGGCAGGGGAATTCTCTCTGACTTGTGTCCCCCTCACCTCTCTTTCTTTCTTTGGTTGCCTTCAGCCATTTACTGTCTGAACTGTACTAAAAATACATTGAGGTTTTAAAAAGAGTACCCTGTGCAGAAATTGAGACACTCTTAAAGACCCTATATAGGATATCAGCCTCCATCTTTCAATATGGCCATGCTAAAACAGACTATAGACCCATGAGTAGCCAAAATTAGATTGGCAATTTGGGGGAATCACAGGGGACAAGTTGGGCAGCATTATGAACAGTAATGGTGACAAGGAGAGAAGAAAGCTAAGAAGAAACACACCTCATTCTGGTGTTTTAAAGTGCTTTAAGATCATGCCTAAATTAAAGTGACATTATCTTCTACTTCAGGAAGATTGCATCTCATTAGAAAGTCCCAGGAATCTCCTTTGATTTCTGAAGTGAGCAGGTTTTGATGGCATAAAGTACTCAACCCTTGGAGATATCTGGAAATGGATAATATGGAGACAGAATATTTTTCTCGAAGTCATGTTGAATTCAATGCACTATTTTCCTACTAAGTAGACCTTATTTAGGGGATTAAAGTATGACACTAACTTATTTGGCGCATCCCAGGTTGCTTTCAAATCCCACAATTAAAGCATGAGGCATCACATGTCTGTCATTCAAGAACGCACATTCAGGAAATGAAAGCCCTCAACACAGCTTGGTAGCAGAAGATCCAAATCAAAGTAAATTGTGTAAATTATAACTCAATTGCAAAGCATTTGGACAAAGCAGGCATGCTAGTCTAATCAGGCAACTTTTGATATTTGTTTTATGTTAATGCAGGTTGGAAGGGGAATTGGTGGGGGTTGCATCAGCAGTCTCTCAATGTATTTCTGAATTTGGCAACCTGGACTGGTTTTATCATGTGTTTGCAGCTTAAATAGTATTTGAATTTAACACAGCCAAAATAAGTACTCTTTAATCATATTCAACCTATGAGCAGATGGGCAAACAGCACTTTTTCTAAATGGGGCATACACAAGACTTGCATATCAGCCAAAATTGGTTAATAGCAATATCTAAACCAACCTCTAAAACTGATTTAATGTTTAATATGTTATCACATAAGCATTAGTAGTTGAAAGAAAATTCCCAATTCAATTGTTTGTCAATCTCGGGGTCTATAATGTTTAGATAAATTAACTTACTAATTATTTTTTTGTATATTTTCTCACATGCAATTTTACTTAATTGTTTCTTGTGTCTTTGAAACCTAATTGATTTGATACTTCGATCATATATTTGTCAGCTTTAAGTAAAAAAAATCCATGTGCTAAATGCAGCCATGGCACTTTGGTCTTTACACTTTCTTGTAGTAAGGTTGGATTATGGGGATATGCACAGACAAACAAGGTTATTGTCATGATGAAATCTCGTTTTATATCTAACCTCATATTTTTACTATTATAACGATAGTTATAGAGACTCTTTGGTGAACAAGAATCTCCATGAAAACTGACATTTTTCCCTTTACCACAATTTTCATGAGACATGATAAAGAGAGATTAATTTCACAATTTCATTTGGATGGTAAACCAAGGCTGGCTTCTGTGAATTCTTTAACTCAAATGGGGTCCTTTGGTGGTCACAAGATAGTGTCCATACATCTAACTATTCTTCTTGGACCCTGAATGAACACTCTGTGACAGACCATGTAGGTGTGATGTGGATGCATCTTTTATGCACTATAAACGGAAACAATCAGATGGAAATCCAGTGCTATTTTGTTGGCAAGCAGAGCTTTGTCCCCCTGTGATTTTTATCACACAGAGCAGGAGGACACTGAATTTTGTCTTTGTGAGGTTAGAAAAGTCACCAGATTTCTCTCAGAAATCAGAATAGAAGTTACTTCAAGATAACTATTTTTAAAATTGTTTTGTATATAAGTTAAAAACAATCTCAGTTTATATATCAATCCTAGTTCATTCTCCCACCTGTCTTCCCATTATCTCCTCCAACCTCCCATCCCACCCCTATCCACTTCTTAGGGAGGGTAAGGCCTCCCATGGGGGATCAGCAAAGTCTGTCATATCATTTGGTTCAGGACCTAGGCCTTCCCTGTGTATCTAGGCTGAGAGAGTATCCCTCCATAGGGATCCCTCCATACTGAGCTAGGGATAAATGCTGGTTCCACTGTCAGAGGATCCATAGACTGCCCAAACCCTCAAACTGACACCCATGTCCAAGGGGCCTAGTTCTGTCTTAAGCTGGTTCTCCATCTGTCATTCTGGGGTCCATGAACTCCCACTTTCTCAGATCAGCTATTTCTGTGGGTTTTCGTAGGATGGCCTTGACCCCTTTACTAATCACTTCTTCCTCTCTACAGCTGGATTCTAGGAGTTCAGGTCAGTGCTTAGCTGTGAACCTCTGCTTCTGCTTCCATCAGCTACTGGAAAAAGGCTCTATGATGGCATTTAAGATAATCATCTATATCATTACAAGGGAAGGACATTTAAAGTAGCCTCTCCACTATTGTTTAGATTCTTAGTTGGGGTCATCCTTGTGAATTCTTGTAGATTTCCCTAGTGCCAGGTTTCTCATTAAGCCAGTAATAGCTCTCTCTATTAAGATATATCTTTCCTTGCTATCCTTCTCTGTTCTTGTCCTAACTCAACCTCCTGATCCCTCATATTCTCCTCCCACTTACCTTCTCCCCTCCTGTCTCTCTCCTACCTCCCCCAATCTCCCCATGCTCCCAATTTACACAGGGAGTCTTGTCCCTTTCCCCTTCTCAGGGGTCCATGTATTTCCCTCTTAGGGTCCTCCTTTTTCCTAGCTTTTCTGGGGTTGTAGATGGATTGTAGGCTGGTTAGCTTCTGATCTATGTGTAATATCTACTTATGGGTGAGTACATGCCATGTTTTTCTTTCTGTGTCTGGGTTACCTCACTCAGGAGGTTTATTCTAGTTCTATCCATTTAACTTCAAGATTGTATCCTTTTTTGTGTGGTTTTTTCCCCTCTGCTTGCTTACTACTACTCCATTGCCTAAATGTACCACATTTTCTCCATCCATTTTGTGTTGAGGGTCATCTAGGTTGATTCCAGGTTCTGACTATTACAAATAATGCTACAGTGAATATAGATGTCCTTGTAGTATGAATGAGCATCCTTTGGGTATATGTCTGAGAGTGGAATTGCTAGGCCTTGAGGTAGACTGATTCTCGTTTTCCTGAGACACCACTATACTCATTTCCAAAGTGGCTGTACAAGTCTGCACTCCCACCAGCAATGGAGGAGTGTTTCCCTTTCTCCACAACATCTTCAGCATGAACTGTCTTTGCTGTTTTTGATATTAGCCATTCTGACAGGAGTAAGATGGTATCTCAGAGTTGTTTTCATTTGCATTTCTATGGTGGCTATGGATGTTGAGCACTTTCTTAAGTGCCTTTCTGCCATTTGAGACTCCTCTATTGAGAATTCTCTGTTTAGATCTGTACCCCATTTTTAAATTTTATTATTTGGTGTTTTGGTGACTAGCTTTTTGAGTTCTTTCTATATTTTGGAGATCAGCCCTCTGTCAGGTGTGGGGTTGGTGAAGATCTTTTCCCATTCTGTGGGCTGCCAGTTAGTCATGTTGACTGTGTCCTTTGCCTTACAGAAGCTTCTTAGTTCGAGGAGGTCCCATTTATTAATTGTCAATATCAGTGTTTGTGCTACTGGTGTTATGTTCAGGAGTGGTCTCCTGTTTCAATGCATTCAAGGGCACTTCCCACTTTCTCTTCTAAGAGATTCAGTGTGGCTGAATTTCTTTTGAGGTCCTTGATCCATTTGGACTTAAGTTTTGTGCATGGTGATAGATATGGATCTATCTGCACTCTTCTTCACTCCAGCATCTATTTATGTCTGCATAACTTGTTGAAGATGCCTTCATTTTTCCCACTGTGTAATTTTAGCTTCTTTGTCAGAAACCATGTGTTTGTAGGTGTGTGAGTTAATATCAGGGTTTTCAATTTGATTTTATTGGTCTACCTGTCTATTTTTTGTGCCAATAACAAGCTGTTTTCAGGATTATAGCTCTTTATAGTAGAACTTGATGTCAGGGATGGTGATGCCTCTGGAAGTTCCTTTATTGTACAGGATTGTTTTGGTTATCCTGTTTTTTTTTTTCCATTTAAAGTTGAGTATTGTTCTTTCAAGGTCTGTGAAGAGTTGTGCTGGGATTTTGACGGAGATTGCATCAAAGCTGTCGATTGTTTTTGGTAGGAATGCTATTTTTACTATGTTGATCTTACATATCAAAGAGTATGGGAGATCTTTCCATTTTCTAATATTTTCTTTCTTTAAAGACTTGCCATACAGGTCTTTCACATGTTTGGATAGAGTTATTCTAAGATATTTTATGTTGTTTGTAGCTATTGTGAAGGGCAATATTTCTCTGATTTCTTTCTCAGTCCATTAATGGTCTGTATATAGGAGGGCTATTGATTTTTTTTTTTGAGTTAATTTTGTATCCTGCCACTTTACTGAAGGTGTTTATCAGCTCTAGGAGTTCCCTGGTAGAATTTTTAGGCTTACATATGTAAACCATCATATCATCTGCAAATAGTGAAAGTTTAAAAGCAAGCCAAGAGCCAACATCAAACTAAATGGAGAGAAACTCAAAGCAATTCCTCTAAAATCAGGAGCAAGAAAAAGCTGTCTACTATCTCCACATCTCTTCAATATTATACTTGAAGTTCTAGCTAGAGGTATAAGAAAACAAAGAAGTCAAGATAACTATTTTAAGGGTTAAAGGAGAAATTGTGAAGTTAAGGCTTAAAGAAATTGACTATTGTTAATCCTGTGAAATATGTAACTAATTATATTTATCTTTGAAATCATGGATTGTATGCTGGCCTGTCTCAAAAGACCTGGGGGAAAAAAACCTGAAAACAGATTAATGGAATATTTGTCTTCTCCCTGAGGAGTCTAATCCACCTGTGATTAGGAACACTGCTAATACACTGCAGTAACATTTTGGCATGTTGCTTCCTACTCTTGTTTATATACATTTCAAACAAAAGATTATAAGCATTAATGTGTATAGTTTATTCTCTAAATTTTGAAGTTATAAGACATTATTATATAATCATCATTGGTTTTGTGACTTTATTATTAATTGATTACATCTAACAACTAACTTAGATATTTATAAAATCATTCATTATAAATGAAGCCATGGTGGATATTTTCATGTATGCAGCTTTTCCATAATTTTCAGAAAGGGTAGTGACTTGTTTTTATTCTCATAATAGCAAATTATTTTCTTGAATAGTCTATGCAGTAAAGAATAATGTTGAGATTATTTCTTTAATAAAACTGTTTTAGAAAAGTTGAAAATAAATATTTCTCTCATACAATGCAACCTGACCACAGTTTCTGCTCCCTATAGTCCTCCCAGTAACCTCCCACTCCCCCTCACCACCAGATCCACTTTCCTGCTCTTTGACTTGAGAAAAAAAGCAGGCCTCTAAGACAATAACCAGACATCATAAACAAAGATACAAGACAAGGCAAAAGTTCTCTTATTGAGCTGGACAAGGCAACACAACAGGAGGAAAAGAATCTCAATAGCAGGCAAGAGAGTCAGATATATACCCCTCCTGCAGTCAGGAGTGCCCCCCAAAATGCAAAATGTAAAAGCCATAACATATATGCAGAGGACCTAGTACAGACCCATGCCCTGTGCTTGATACTTCTGTCTCTGTGAGGCCAAGTGAACCCTGATTAGTTGATTCTGTGGAATGTTCTCCTAGTGTTCTCCATCCCCTCTGACTCCTGCAGTCTTTCTGTTCCCTCATCCACAGGACTCATCATCTCTGAATGGGGGACCCAGTGGAGACCTCCAGTTTATACTCTTCCTTTGCATAATGTGTGGCTGTGGGTCTCTGCACCTGCTCCCAACTGCTGTCGGAGGAAGCTTTTCTGGTGATGACTGGACAAGGCACAGATCTATGAGAATAGCAGAATTTCATTAGGTGTCACTTCATTTTTTTTTTTTTTTTTTTAATGTTTGGTTCTAATTTAGACTTCTGGGCTGTGCCGTCTCTGATTTATACTCATGCAGGCAGTGGAGATTGTGGGCTGTGAAATCTCTGATTTATGGTCATGCAGGCAGTAGAGAGTTGCAGGCTCCCTCTTGTTGGGTGGTCCTCAAGTTACACCAAGCACTGGTTGGCCACTCCCACAAGTTCTGTGCCTCTGTTACTTCAGCACATCTTGCCCATAGGATAGATTGTAGTTTGAGAGTTTTGTGACTGGGTTGGTGTCCAGGTTTCCTATACCAAAGAGACTAAAGCCTTTAATAAAACTTTTAATTAAAGTTGTATAATTTCCTTTACAATTTTGAAAATGAAAACAATGATGCCATATTATTTCTATTTTAACAAAGTTGTTAAAACATTTTTCTTATGTTTCTCATAAAACTTTTAAAGAACCATCATTATGTTTTGATTAATGACAAGAAAACTTTATTTGAGAACATGATAAGCTCTTCAAGGCAGTCTGTTATGTAATCGGAAACCAGGCTTAGAAGTCATTGTTTCTAAATCAGGATACATAAAGAAACATAATGCACAGTATGCTTGGTTTTATGAGAATATATCACTTCTTAGAGGTGTATTTCTTTTGAAATTAAGTTATACATACTTCTATGAAGACAGATTTGTATACTAGAAAGTAAAAAATATAGCTATTAATTTTTCTTTTAGGAAATGAGTATAAATTTGAGATATATGAAGGTGGTAGCTGATTCCTTTTGCCTGTGTGTACACTATTCTTGTGTTAGGTAGATAGTAGTTAAATGACTAAACTTTGAATTTATATACAGGTTATAAAATTTAGCATTAAATGAGTTAAGACAATTTTTTGATATGGATTCAGTGAAAGTTTACAGAAAAGAATTTAGGTTCCAATTACTTTAGGGATATTTGTGCACTTTGCAGATGAAGATTCATTCATTTGGCACAGTTTAAGGCACATAATCTTGTTCAGCAAACCACGCTTTAACACTGCTTTATTGGAACAATGTTATTATCATATGAAGAACAAGGAATGTAGTAAACACAGAAATATATATGCGGAAGCATGTTACATCACACGACAATAACTAAGGCATCAGTAACTTCTTTCTAGAAGGTTGACATATCCTTTAGTGTCTCATTAGGTTTTAAAATAAATACTTTTAAGGGTAGCATACAAGGTAATGGGTTTAGCATGTCATTTCATATGTATATGTCATCTTTTTTTCTCATTGACTCTTGTCTCTCCAGCAGGTACCTCTTCTTTAGTTAATTTTGGTTCTCTTGTGTGTACCTTGGCCTCATATTTGCCAGAAAATTTGCTAGAAAATAAATAGCAATTATAAATTAATGATCTTCATGATGATGTGGAGTTAAGAAACTTCTGCTTCTGGATGAGAAATCATCCTGTCTTCCTGGTGAATCCTTTTGCCCCTTCTAGCACATGCATAGTTGTAACAGCAGCTTTAGCCTATACCCATAAGTCCTTTCTCTCTGGGAGAAATTGCTTAGAAAACACAATCTTCATAAAGCTATCATACTTTTGATGTTCCTTTCAGAAAACACAATTGATGCCATGTGTGAACCTTATCACAGGGCATATGGTAAAATGGGAAGGAATGGCAAGATTGGTCTCTTGGTGATTGGAATTAGAGGCATTAGGTATGTTCACCAGGAATTCCCAATAGCCAGTTTCTTTACATTAATTCCATAGGGATGTAGCCATTTATCACTTGGAACTACAAAAATATCATTGACCCCCCAAGGGCAGTGGCAAACATCATGGCTTTATAATATCATCCCATGTAGGGCTTGTAGCTTTTCTCAAAGTAAATTAAATAGTAATTTGGGCTTAAATGATGGTAAATAACAGGGGTACCACATTTTGCAAAAGTCAATTATAAAATTATAAAAAGGAAAGAAATGATTTACAAACACTAATAAAATGAATGTGTTTTGTTTTGTTTTTGTATCAGAAACTATTTTTCTTATCTGGGGAAATTATATTAAAGGCATGAAAAAAGTCCTTCACTGCTAAATTACTTGTTGGTCTAACAGAAAGGATTTCACATTGAATTTTGCTTTCTTTTTACCCAAACTGTGTGACATTTATGATTGGTTTTCCAGTGTTGGGGATCAGTTTCACAGCCATGTACATTCTAGACTCTTGCTGAGTTAAATTCTCTGTATAGACATGAATTTGTAAGCTTTTTGCCTATGTTATTATTGTCATCATCAAAATTCATCTGTCACAATTTAGTATATTTTGTAGTTTCTTTTCAAATTCTTTATTTGTGAGAACAATTCATGATGTTTTCCAGCAAGTCCCCTATAAATTATTCCATCTCAACTTTCATTGCTTTAAATACTAGTTATTATTCATCAATTACTGACTGGATGTTTGTATGTTTAGGCCCTAAGGTAAAACTTTTCTTTCTCAGTTGTTTAAAAAAAAAATCAATTCCGACACATTTTAAACGATTGCATTTCTCAAAAAATTTCTTTATAACATTATATATATATATATATATATATATATATATATATATATATATGAGCTCAGCAGCCACATTACTACTGCCTCTCCCCAACTCTTGCTGTGACCCACCTCCTAAATCATGATCTCTTTAATTGTTACTATTGCATGCAAATACACATGTGAATCTCTCTCTCTCTCTCTCTCTCTCTGTGTGTGTGTGTGTGTTGATCACTTCATTGGATGACTTATGTGGGAGCTTGTTCTTGGAGGACACTTTCTTCTTCTGTCAGCAGCCATTAACCAACTCTAACTCTTCATCTAGTGGTGGTGTCTTGAGGAATTTCCCCTGTTCACACAGGCAGGTCATTTAGTGTTGCCATTATGCTTGTTTTGCTCAGGCATTCATATTATTGGGAATTCATGAGTGTATTTGCCTTGTCACTATCTAGCAGCAGGTATGTCCTGGGCCTCTGGCTCTTAAATTCCTACTCTCTCAGAATCTACTGACTGGGGTTCTTTATCTAGGATTGAGGTCTTGTGAAATTTCCCCCATCTCCATTGGCATGTCCACTGATGTTGTCATTATCCAAGTCTTTATGCAATCATACTGCTGATATTTCATGAGTGTAGTTACCTGCCATGGTGAGAAGACACTATCCAGCTGCTGGTGCCCTGGTCCTCTGGCTCTTAAAATCTAGGGATGATATTCATTCTAATTTTTCTGCAGAATTATCTGTGAATGAAGTTGAATCTCATTCACAGAATGATGTAATACTGGTATTTCTGTGATATACAAGACAGTGCATTTTAGAAGATAACAGAGCCTTCAACACAAACTGTAGAAAAATTCAAAC
This sequence comes from Phodopus roborovskii, assembly GCF_943737965.1. NCBI lineage: Eukaryota > Metazoa > Chordata > Mammalia > Rodentia > Cricetidae > Phodopus > Phodopus roborovskii. The sequence goes on along the minus strand of NW_026126605.1, from coordinate 1,779,066 downwards.
AACAGATTTGAGATTCCTGGCTATCTGCTGGCAACCAAGCTTTGATGGCTATGTAGATAACAAAATCAGACTCTCAGATTTTCAGATACCATAGGAAGAGAAATAATAACATGTAAAGCAAGTGACTTGCTCAAGAACACACTTAATTGCAGAAATAAAAAAATAGGTTAGAAAAAAAAATAAAACAAAACCACAGTTAGTTCGAGATTTACTCTGAGAATCAAGAAAAGTGGATATGAAATTCCGAGGCCTGAGTACTGGAGAAGGGGTAGGTCTAGTGAGTGGGCTGCCTATGGATCTCCTTCAGATATGTGACCAGGAGATACATGATAGTTCTGGCTTTTAGTTTCTATATGCTAAGAATTAGCAAAAGAAGTAGACTCTGAGAGGCTTTGAGAAACCAATCTCCATGTTTAAAAAAAAATCTATGATTTCTGTAGCTACAACATTGCTAAGGTTATATACTCATAATACATACAGGCTCACAGCAGAGAACTAGCAGTTTTCTTTTCTGCATATCATCAGTACTACAGGGCTACTCACTATGGTACTGAAGGCTGATCACAGTTTCCAGTATGATCCCTCTGGCTTATCCTGTAGCCCATGATTCTGCTTGTTGCGCTGCTGCCCCTCCCAGATCTAGGATCAGAAGTATTTTTCAGATGACGCTGGGTTTGCATATAAGTGACAAATTACTGGGTATTTAGCATAGAATAGTAGGAACATGAAAATTATTTGGACTAACCTTTCCTCTTTCAATAGTTGTGGATAAGTTTGAAAGAGTCACATCTTTTAGATTTCCTTCCTTTGGAAGTTTAGTGTTATACATGGTGTATTGATTCCAGCATTTTCAGCCTTTGGGAACTTTATCAGCATAGTTAAGTGAGGTGTTATCTTAATTCCTATGCTTAAGTCATAGTACATGTTTTGTTTCAATATATGTATCACTGAAGGCTGACCTAATCATAAAGTGCTGTAATCCCAACTTCTCTAGAGGTTGGGACATGAAGTTCATGAGTTCAATATCTCAAAGGATACAGTGAGTTCAAGGACACTTTGAGCAACCTGGTAAGACTACGTGTCAAATTAAAAAGATACAAAAGAGATGGGGATGTAGCTCAGATGTAGAGTGCTTGTACAGGAGGCCATGGATTCAGTACTCAGTACTAAAGTATTTGTGTGTGTGTGTGTGTGTGTGTGTGTGTGTGTACATTCATCATCTAACGAATTTAAGGCTATATATATATGTTTATTTTTCTAGTTATTTCTAAGAAGTTTTAATATTTTATTTTTTAGGTTAAAGTCTGTCGTAAAGTCTGATAAATTGGACAGTAAAGTTAAAAGAATTGGACCACACATAGAAATTTACCAAGTATTCCAGGGAGGAAACAAACTCGTATTCACTAAAAGAATTATTAAACTGATCATCATCACACAAGCATTTATCAGGGGATGGCTTGAGCGCAAAAGACTTCAAAGAATAAAATCTAAGGTAAGAAACACCTCATAGACAAGATGGCTTTGGATTTTCTTATATGGATCCAATTACAGAAAATGCAATAGTTCAATAGTTTGCCTGGAAATGGCTGTGTAGTTTTCTAACAAGATTCTATCTACACATTTTTGATTAAGAAAATGAAATGAATAATCTGCACTTGGAAGAGTTTTGTCATTTGAGAATTTGAACATTGAACAAAACACTAGGCTGGCCCATAGCTTGGAAGTTCTGGAACCAGAGCAAACTGTTGTTTTGATTTTTGTTATTTGTTCCCTAGTTAGAATACCTGGAAGCTTTCTGCTTCCCACACCTCTGGGCATTCTTTCAGTGTGTCAAATGTTTCCTTTTGTAAATAACTGTGCTTCCCCTAATATTTCTACCTTGGCAACTTCTAGAAACAGCAATCCCAACTTTCAGAATAAACCACAAGGATCCCTTTTGGCTGCCCCAATACAATAAAAGCCCAAATAGATGGTTCTTGGTAAAACTGTAAAAACATAAGACATGTCTTCATATTGAAGGCTAAAGGTTGGGAAAGTGTGAAGAATAAAGTGAATTAGAAGTACACACATTTCTCAGAGTAGCCTTCTGCAAGGGACTTGCTGTTGTGCCCCTTGAGTAGCTATGTGTAAAAACACAGCTATCTGCTTGTTCATAAGTATAAGTGTATCCATTATATTATCATTATATATGAAATATATCATATATGTAATTATAATACATATCAGTATGTATATTATCATTATATACCATTCTGATATTAAATCTAATGTCTTATAAAAAGTGAACTCTTATACTTAACCCATCACTAATTCTGTTATGTAGCTGCTGTATCTGTTTTGTAAATGAAGAAATCCAAGCTCAGATACATTAAATCAAATGCTCAGAGTTGAGTAAAACAGATGATGAAAACCTGACACCAAAGACTGTGCTTGTTCTGCATATCCTGTCACCTACTTGAACTTCATTGGGCAAGAGTATTTCTGAAAACAATCAAACTATATCATAGACCTTTCTCTGTAGCTCAAAACCAGGCATTACATTGCCTTCTTGAAATTTCCATAGTTAGGTCACACTTCATATAGCCTGAAATGAATTCATTTTCTTACTTTCTAAATACTTTATCTCTTGCACTACCTATGCTGTACACTACCTAAAATTGATTGCATTTTTGACATTTTTATTACCATACCAAATTGCTATGAGTTTCACATATTTTCTTATATTCTCTTTTTCTCTGTTCCTCCCTTCAGATTTTATTTTAATAGCTCTCACATGAGTAAGCACAGAGGACTTCCAGCTGACTTCCTTGACTATGGGCTCATTCTCACTTAGTCTCTATAGTATATGCCATATCTTATAAACTCTTAACACTTTCTCTACTTCTCATGGTCTTATGCTGCCTTACACTGACTGGACAGGAAGTGTGAACTTCATGACATGGACAAATGATCTGTATCTGTTCAGAACAGCACATGGCACTCTTTCGCATATTCTTTAAAAATTAGTAAACTCCAAATTTTGATTATACGCTGTTATCTTGTAGTTTTGATAAAAAAAAAAATACTTAGCCAGGAAAACTCTATCTCTTGCTTCTTTTCACGAACTCCAAGTTATCTAGTCAACCAACCCTCCCATTCCCTGGACCACAGTGCAGAGAGGCAACGAACTCCCACATTTCCTGGGCCATAGTGCAAAGCTGGCATCTGCACTCTTTTATCCATTTCTCTACATGATGATCTCTATACTGTGTGTATAACTGCCACTGGCTGTGCAATGCTTAATACTGACAAGATGACAGGATGTAGACTCACCATGGAAGAAAATCTCTGGGCATGTCAATGAGGATTTACCTAGATTGAGATGGGAAAAGCCACCCTAAATGGAGGTTGTAAATTTATGGGCTGAATCCTAGACTTAATAAAAAAGAAGAAAGCCAGCTGAACACTAGCATATATCCCTCTCTGGTGCAGAACTTAGGGCAGATTGTGATCAGCCTCCTCCTGGTACAATTATTGTATCTCCTCTGCCACCATGGACGTTATCTCATGGGACTGTATAATAATAATGATGATAATAATCATAATAATAAAATGAATACCCTCCATATGATACCTTGCTTTTTCCAGTTATTTGGCAATAGCCAAGAGACAACCAACTAATACAGGAAGCAGAATGGTTATAACTTAGTTGAGAGTATGTAGTATTTATTTTTGTTTTCATATCACCACATACTACCTTAATATATAATAAACAGTCTCTATCATTTCAGCTATATTTTACTATTCTATTTTTTAATTTATTTTATATAACCAAGTCCATGTAAATGAAAACAAACATTTATAGAAAATATTTGGGAATTTGGGCATCGTTCTTTCCAAACTACTTCCTGCTGGTAAGAGGCGTTGTCATGGGGGATTCGAAGAAGATTCAGAAATCCTGGCTGTGGTCTGTCAGGCTGCATTGACCAGCTGTTTTGAATGTAGGATCACTTGGTACTCTGTTTCAGGTGGTCTGGCTTGATCAAACCACATTAGTCTGGAAGGAACCCACATCTTTTCATTTTTCTGTGGAAACAAAAATAGAAATCCTTTTCCCCAGTAACTTGTCCTTGAACTTAAATTTTGGAGTCAAAGCATTTTTTTAATTTAATTTATTATTTTACATGTCAATCCCAGTTCCCTCTCTCTCCTTCCCTCCCTTCCTCAATCCCTCCCTCCCTCCCCTTAACCCTCTCTGCCCTCTCACATGCACTCTAACCACCCTCCTCTCCCATCCCCCACCCCAATTCCATATGTAGGGGAATGCCATCCAGTTGGGGTCATGTAGATCTGACAGGTCATGTGAAGTAGGGACTAGGGCTTCTCTCCCTTCTTTAAATTAAGGCAGTTATCCTTCCATGGGGGATGTCTGCACAAAGTCCTTTTGTGCTCCAGGGATACATCCTGTCTCCACTGTCTGAGGTCCCTTAGACTGCTCAGTCCTTCTGGCTGAGACACATATTCAGGGGGGCCTGAGTCAGTCCCATGCTGGCTTCCCAGCTATCAGTCTGGTGGCCCATTATCTCCTCCTTGTTCAGGTAAGCTGTCTCTATGTGTTTCTGCCACCTGGTCTTGTCCTCTCCATCTGCATCTGAGTTCTATTTCGACTCAGTGTTTATGTATGGGTGTTTGACCATGTTTGCAACAGGCATTAGTTGAGGGCTCTATGGATAAGTTAGTTGTTGATCTCACTCTCTAGGAAGTGCATTTATGGTAGCCTTTCCACGGAAGCTCAAATTGTTAGTTGGGAGCAGTCTTGTAGTTCTCTAGACTTTTCTTTGTGTTCAATTTTATCTTCAAACCAATATTGGCTCCCACTTTTATGTTCCTCTCTCTCTCTCTCTTTCTCTCTCTCTCTCTCTCTCTCTCTCTCTCTCTCTCTCTCTCTCTCTCTCTCTTTCCTGTCTTCTATTCCTAACCAGGCTAAATCTTCCTGGTCGCACTTGTTTTCCTTTCCTCCCCCTCATTTTCTCCTACTTCTCTTGCCATTCGCTGCCCCCACCACTTCCCGTGAGGTCTGGGGGACTTCTCCCTTACCGGTTTTTTGAGAGACTTTATATGAATCTCTTAGAATACACCTTGTATCCTAGTTCCTCTGGTGATGTAAATTATAGGCTGGTGATCCTTTGATCTAGATCTAAAATCCATATATGAGTGAGTACATAATGTGTTCCTCTTTTTGTGACAGTGTTACTTCTTTCAGGATGGTTTCTTCAAGTGCCATCCACTTGCCTGCGAATTTCAGGATACCATTATTTTTTTCTGCAGAGTAGTATTCCATTGTGTAGATGTGCCACATCTTCATTAACCATTCTTCAATTGAGGGGCATCTAGGTTGCTTCCAGGTTCTTGCTATTACAAATAGTGCTGCTATGAACATAGTTGAACAGATGTCTTTGTTGCATGGATGTGAATCCTTTGGGTATATGCCTAAGAGGGGAGTTGCCGGGTCCTGTGGTAAACTAATTCCCATTTTCCTGAGGAACTGCCATACTGATCTCCAAAATGGCTGTATGAGTTTGCACTCCCACCAGCAGTGGAGGAGTGTTCTCCTTTCTCCACATCCTCTCCAACATGAGTCATCATTGGTGTTTCTAATTTTAGCCATTCTGGCAGGAGTAAGATGGTATCTCAAAGTTGTTTTGATTTGCATTTCCCTGATAGCTAGGGATGTGGAGCATTTTGTTAAGTGTCTTTCAGCCTTTTTAATTTCCTCTATTGAGAATTCTTTCTTCAGTTCTGTACCCCATTTTTGAATACGGTTGTTTGGTGTTTTGTTGACTAGTTTCTTGAGTTCTTTGTGTATTTTGGAGATCAGCCCTTTGTTGGATATAGGATTGGTGAAAATCTTTTCCCAGTCTGTGGGCTGCCGTTTGGTCTTGTCGACTGTGTCCTTTGCCTTGCAGAAGCTTATAAGTTTGAAGAGGTCCCATTTATTAATTGTTTCTCTTAGTGTCTGTGCCCCTGGAGTTATGTTGAGGAAGCAGTCTCCTATACCGATTTGTTCAAGGGTGCCTCCTACTTTCTCTTCTAAGAGGTTCAATGTGGCTGGATTGATGTTGAGGTCTTTGATCCATTTGGATGTGAGTTTTGTGCATGGCGACAGATGTGGGTCTACCAGCAGTTTTCTACACACCCTCATATAATTGTGCCAGCACCAATTGTTGAAGATGCTGTCTTCACCCCTTTGTATAATTTTAGTTGTTTTGTCGAAAATCAGGTGTTCTTAGGTTGTGGGTTAATAACAGGATTTTCAATTTGATTCCATTGGTCTACCTGGTATTATGCCAATACCAGGCTGTTTTCAGAACTATAGCTCTTTGGTAGAGCTTAAAGTCAGGAATGGCGATGCCTCCTGAAGTTCTTTTATTGTATACCGTTGCTTTGGCTATCCTGGGTCTTTTGTTTTTCCATATAAAGTTGATTATTATCCTTTTTAGGTCGGTGAAGAATTGTGGTGGGATTTTAATGGGGACTGCATTGAATCTGTAGATTGAGTTTGGCAAAATTGCCATTTTTATTATGTTTATCCTAGCTATCCAAGAGCATGGGAGATCTTTCCGTTTTCTGGTATCTTCTTTAATTTATTTCTTTAGAGACACAAAGGTCTTGTTATATAGGTCTTTTACTTGTTTGCTAAGCATTACACCAAGATACTTTATGTTGCTTGTGGCTATTGTAAAGGGTGATGTTTCTCTGATTTCTTTCTCTGTCTATTTTTCATCTGAAAAAAGTAGGGCTACTGATTTTATTGAGTTTATCTTGTATCCTGCTAGTTTGCTGAAGGTGTTTAATCTGCTGTTGGTGTTCCCTGGTAGAGTTTATTGGGTTGCTTATGTAAAATATCATATCATCTGCAAATAGAGACAGTTTAACTTCTTCCTTTCCTATTTGGATCCCCTTTATCTCCTTTTGTTTTCTTATAAAATTAGCTAGAACTTCTAGTACGATATTGAAAAGATTGGAGAGAGAGGGCAGCCTTGTCTTCTTCCTGATTTTAGAGGAATTGGCTTAAGTTTCTCTCCATTCAGTTTGATGTTGGCAGTTGGCTTGCTCTATATTGCTATTATATTTAGGTATGTCCTGTTATCACTACTCTCTCCAAACCTTTATCATGAAAGAGTGTTGAATTTTGTCGAAGGTTTTTTCAGCATCTAGGGAGATAATCATTTGGTTTTTCTTTTTCTGTTTGTTTATATGGTGCAACATGTTGATAGATTTTCATATGTTAAACCATCCCTGCCATCCAGGTATGAAGCCTACTTGGTTATGGTGGATGATTTCTCTGATGTATTCTTGAACTCGGTTTGCCAGTATTTTATTGAGTATTTTTGCATCGATTTTCATCAGGGATATTGGTCTGTAGTTTTCTTTCTTAGTTGTGAATTTGTGAGGCTTGGGTACCAAGGTTATTGTGGCCTCATAAAAAGAGTTTGGCAATGAACCTTCTGTTTCTATCTTGTGGAACTGTTTGAGACATAGTGGTATTAGTTCTTCCTTGAATGTCTGGTAGAATTCTGGATTGATTCCATCTGGCCCTGGCCTTTTTTTGGTTTGAAGTCTTTCGATGACTGCATATATTTCATTGTTGGTTATAGGTCTATTTAAGTTTTTTGTCTGTTCTTGATTTAAATTTGGTAAGTGATAGTTATCCAGAAATTTGTCCATTTCCTTTAAATTTTCAATTTTTGTGGAATACAGATTTTCAAATATGACATGAAAATTGTCTGGATTTCCTCTCTGTCTGTTGTTATGTTCCCATTTTCGTTTCTGATTTCATTAATTTGCATGTTCTGTCTTTGCTTTTTTGTTAATTTGGATAAAGCTTTTTCTATCGTGTTGATTTTCTCAAAAAAACCAACTCTTCGTTGCATTGATTTTTTTGTATTGTTTTCCTGGTTCCTATTTTGTTGATTTCAGCTCTCAAGTTGATTATTTCCTGGTGTCTACTCCTGCGGGGTGAATTCGCTTCTCTCTGTTCTAAGGCTTTCAGTTATGCTATTACTTTTCTTATGTGACTATCCTCTGTTTTCTTCATATGAGCACTTAGTGCAGTGAACTTCCCTCGTAGCACTGCTTTCAAAGTGTCCCATAAGTTTGGGTATGTCGTGTCCTCATTCTCGTTGAATATTAGAAAGTCCTTAATTTCTTTCTTTATTTCTTCTTTGACTCAGGAGTGGTGCAATTGCACAATGTTCAGTTTTCAGGTTTACTGCTATGTGTGTTTTTGAATTCCAATTTTAAAGCATGGTGGTCTGCTAAGATATGGGGGACTATTTTTATTCTCTTGTATCTGTTGAGGTCTGGTATGTTACCTAGTATGTGGTCGATTTTAGAGGAGGTTCCATGTGGAGCAGTGAAGATGGTATTTTCTTTTGTCTTTGCATGGAATGTTCTATAGATGTCTGTTAATCCCAGTTGAGACATAACTTCTGTTAGTTCTTTTGTTTCTTTGTTGAGTTTCTGATTTGTGGTCTTGTCTAGTGTTGAGAGTGGTATATTGAAGTCTCCCACTATAAGTGTGTGAGGTTTCATATGAGCTTTCAGTTTTAGTAGTGTTTCTTTTATGAATGTGTGTGACTTTGTATTAGGGGCACAGATGATCAGAACTGAGACTTTGTGTTGATGGATTTCTCCTACGATGAATATGAAATGACATGTATTCATCTCTTTTGACTAATTTTGGTTTGAAGTCTAACTTGTTAGATATTAGCATAGCTACGCCTGCTTGCTTCTTATTTTTTCCCAACCCTTTACCCTGAGGTAATGTCTATGTTTGAAGCTTAGATGTGTTTCTTGTATGCAGCAGAATGATGGATTCTGTCTTCGTGTCCATTGTGTTAGCCTGTCTTTTTTATAGGTGAGTTAAGACCATTAATGTTGAGGGTGAGTAAGGACCATGGATTGTTGATGCTTGTTTGATTTAGGTTTGTTGTTGGCTGTGGTATTGTGAATATATTACTTCTGCTTTACCCTTGGTTTCTGGTGTAGTTGGATTATCTGTTACCTACATTTTTGTGGGCGTAGTTACCTTCCTTGGGTTGGAGTTTTCCTTCCTATAATTTCTATAGGGCTGGATTTGTAGATACATATTGGGAAAATCTGGTTTTGTCATTAAATATCTTGGTTTCTCCATCTATAATGATTGAGAGTTTTGCTGGATATAGTAGCCTAGGCTGACATCCATGTTCTCTTAATACTTTTAGAACATCTATCCCCAGGACCTTCTGGCCTTGAGGGTTTCCATGGAGAAGTCAGGTGTAATTTTGATAGTTCTGCCTTTATATGTTACCTGTCCTTTTTCCTTCGCTGCTCTTAATATTCTTTCTTTATTCTGTATGCTAGGTGTTTTGATTATTATATGTTGAGGGGTCTTTTTTTCTTTTGTCCAGCCTATTTGGGGTTCGGTATGCTTCTTGTACTTTCATGGGCATGTCCTTCTTCAGATTAGGAAAGTTTTCCTCGATGATTTTGTTGAATATGTTTTCGGCACCTTTGAGCTGGGCTTCCTCACCTTCCTCTATGTCTATTATTCTTAGGTTTGGCCTTTTCATGGTATCCCACATTTCCTGGATGTTTTTTGTTAAGGATTTGTTGGATTTATGATTTTCTTTTGTCGATGAATATATTTCTTCTAGTTTTTCTTCTGTGCCTGAGATTCTCTCTTCCATCTCTTGAATTCTGTTGTTTATGTTTGTATTTGTAGTTCCCAAGTTTTTGCCCAGTTTTCCTATTTCCAGCATTCCTTCAGTTTGTGTTTCGTTTATTTTCTCTATTTCAGTTTTCAAGTCTTGAACCGTTTCTTTCACCAGCTTAATTGTTTTTTCTTGGCTTTCTGTACTTTCCTTAAGGAATTTGTTCATTTCTTCCACTTTTTGTTTGTTTTTTCCTCCATTTCTTTAAGGGATTTTCTCACATCTTCTTTGAGGGCCTCTATCACTTGTATGATGTAACTTTTAAATCGTTCCCTTCTGCTCCCTCTGCTTTGTTGTTGTGTTCCATTCTAGTTGGTGTAGATTCCCTAGATTCTGTTGGTGTCATGCTTGTCTTTTTGTTGTTAGGTGTTTTCTTGTATTGCCTTCTTCCCATAGCTTCTTCCAGCAGGTGTTGGTGGGGTCTTCCCTTCTCTATATGGTACTACCCTGGTGGCCTTATGCAGGTCAGAGATTCAATATCTGTGGCTTTGTGTGGTCCAAGCTCTCCAGGAGGTCTCTCCGCAGACAGGGACCCAAGGTTGGGGTCAGGGCTGAGGATCCAGTAGAAGATGCCATGAGCCAATAGCTCTAGCCATGGCTGGCAGAAGACAAAGGCTGAGATGAAACTTGGGAAGGTTTTGCAGGATAGTTGGCTCTCACTGGAAACTGGGACTCTCCACCTGAGGCCTCTTTCTTTAGTAGAAGCCCGGATTTGGGGTCAAGGATCTTGCCAGCAGGAACTCAGAGTGGACCTGCAGAGATAGGCGGATCTCTGAGAGGGGCCTGGTACTCCAGCAGAGGACTGGAGGTGGGGTCAGAGACCAAGCAGGTATAAATTATGGATGGTCTCGTTTGGACAGTCAGGTCTCCTTTTTTCAGAGTTGCTCTGAGAAGTTTGAAGTAGGGTGGACTGTTGGCTCCACCCTCTGTCCCAGTGCTCAACCAGAGGGGCAGGACCGTGGGTGTGTAGTGTAGGGCACACGGTAAGGGGGGGCAGGCTCATGGTGTGGATGGGTGGGGTTTTATCAGAGCTCCAAGGATGCTCTTTATGGGGACAGGACACAGGAGCAACAGGATCAGGGACCCTCAGCTATATTTTTCTTATTCATTATCTCTTCATGTGTTTATATTGGGTTAGAGTATTACCTCTGATATGTTTGCTACTATTTTTAAATACAACAACTGGTAATCTATAGTATTGCTCAAAAGGTAACTATGATGAATAAATTGATTCAATGAAACATTATTTTAGAAGTTTACTATGGTACCTTAATGCACAACTTTAGCGTTCTACATGCCCAGGTTTTAATATATAATGCAAATGTATTATTTCGAACTGACAGAAAGATTGGAGGTCAATCATGACCAATGGAACAAAAATGGCTCCAGAAATTTACCAAAACTATAACTAGTATGAGGTTTAAAAGAAGAGATTGGTATGGAGAAAGTTGAATTTTTTGGTGGCTGTAGAATCTGAGATGAAAACAATTAGAAACACATTTAGGGGATCAGAACAAATAGAAAGATTGTAGACTTTTATCGGGTTATAAATTCTGTTGTGGTCATTGATTTTTTTTTTCCATCACTGGCATCGTATTTTGTGAATGAGTTGGTTTATGTGGTTAAGATTGTTTTGCCTACTGACAAAATGCTAGCGGGACAAACTTGTAGTGCAATAAATGATGGTTCTAGTACCATGGCTATGTGAAGAGTTGCTGCTAGTGGAATTTTTGATAGAAATTCTGTTCTAGAGGCTGCACAGCAAATCACTGGATAATTGACAGTATTGTGGAATTTCCTCCACTGGGAGACTTCCAAAGTCATGTTGCTTGGCTTCCCCTTCAGAGTTCTTTGCTTTGGATAGTGTCTACTACAGTGAATATCCAGTTTCTGCCATTGCTTTTGGAAACCCTCTCAGTTTGGATATATTTATAAATAATGAAGTGGTGTTCAATTATCTTAGCAGTCATAAAACAAAAACTAATTATGATTGCTATATTTAGCTGCTAGCATAAATTTACCATTGAAAGGCTTTTTTATTGAAAAAAAAACCTGCTCACTAATAAATGATTTTGGTATAACAGTTTTAAATCTTTTAATGATAGAACATTAATTTCTTGAATATAATCTCTAAAATTTTACTTAATATTAATATTTTACTTATAATTTTAGTTAAATAATTTTGGTCCTTGGGTGATGTTGGTTAAATGTTTAGAGTTAGGTTAAGAAAGTATTTAAAATCTTAAAAATCCAACTTTCAATGTTCCTTTAGCAATGTACCACAAATAGGTCAGAGGTCTTTTATATGTAGGAGCTTGCAAAAATCCTTTGAAATCTTCAAAGAATATTAATCACCTCTCATTGTCATATGTTAAAATTCATAGCAACAACAAAGTCTCCATCCTATTCAGGTCTCTCACATTGGCTTTTTAAAAAATATTTTTAAATATTTTTATTATGTTTTCTTATTTTACATATAGATCCCAGTTCCCTTTCCTTCCCTCCCTTCCTCCTTCCCTCCCTCTCTCCCTCCCTCTATCTCTCTCATCCTCCCTGGCCACCCTACCATCTCATCACCCCCTCCCCAATCCACAGGGAGAGTGATGCCTTCCAGGAAGGATCATCAAAATTTGTCAAGTTATTTAGAGTAGGGATTAGGCCCTGCCCCCTGCCTGTAGGTTAAGGGAGTATCCCTCCTGGGGAAATGTGCTCTCAAAGTCCTTTTGTGCACCAGGGATACATCCTGGTACCACTGTCAGAGGTCCCTTAGACTACCCAGACCTTCTAACTAAGACCTGCATTCAGGGGTCTGAGTCAGTACAATACTGGCTTCCCAACTATCAGTCTGGGGGTCTAGGTTGGTCCAATGCTGGTTTCCCAGCTATCAGTCTGGGGGGTCCATTAGCTTCCCCTTGTTCAGGTCAATAGTCTCTATGGTTTTGTGTAGCCAGGTTTTGAGCCCTTTTCTTATCACTCCTCCCTCTCTGCAAATGGATTCCAGGAGTTTGGCTCAGTGTTTAGCTGTGGGTGTCTGCTTCTGTTTACATCAGCTACTCGATGAGGGCTCTATGATGGCATATAAGTTAGTTATCAATCTCACTATTAAGGAATGGTATTTAAGGTAGCCTCTTTACTATTTCTTACATTGTTAGTTGGGGTCATCATTCTAAGTCTCTGGACATTTCTCTGGAGTCAGTTTTCTCTTCAAACATATAATGCCCCCCCTCTATTATGGTATCTTTTTTCTCTCTCTCCCATTCATCTCCCAACTCAATCTTCCTGGACCCACAATTTCTCCTCTCCTCCCCTTCTCTTTCTCCTAACTCCCTCTCCACTTACTGCCCCTTCCCCCACTCCCAATATGCTCCTTTCACCTTCTGTGAGGGACTTTGTATGAATCTCTTAGATTCCTGCTTGTATCCTAGTTTCTTTGGCAGTGAGAATTATAAGCTGGTGATCCTTTGCTCTATGTCTAAAACCCATATATGAGTGAATACACAGCATGTTCCTCTTTTTGTGAATAGGTTACCTCATTCAGATTGGTTTCTTCAAGTATCATCCATTTCCCTGTGAATTTCAAGATTCCATTGTATTTTACTGCTGAATAGTAATCCACTGTGTAAATGTGCCACATCTTTTTTATCCATAATTCAGTTGAGGGGCATCTAGGTTGCTTCCAGATTCTTGCCATTACAATAATGCTGCTATGAACATGGTCAAAATGATGTCTTTGTTGCATGGATGTGGATCATTTGGGTTTATGCCTAATAGTGGAATTGCTGGGTGCTGTGGTAGACTGATTCCCATTATCAGATATCTAAAATGGCTGTACAAGTTTGCACTCCCACCAGCAGTGTAGGAGTGTTCTCTTTTCTCCACAAACTGTCCAGCATAAGGTGTCATTGGTGTTTCCAATTTTAGCCATTTTGACAGTAGTACTATTGTATCTCAGAGTTGTTTTGACTTGCATTTCTCTGATGACTAAGGATGTTGAGCACTTTCTTAAGAGTCTTTCAGCCATTTGGGATACCTCTATTGATTATTCTCTATTCCCGTTCTGTACCCCAATTTTAATAGGGTTATTTGGCTGTTTTGGTTACTAGTTTCTCAAGTTCTTTGTATAATTTGGAGATCAGCACTCTGTGAGATTTGGGGTTGATGAAGATCTTTTCCTAGTCTGTGGGCTGCCATTTAGTCTTGTTGACTATATCTTTTGCCTTACAGAAGCTTCTCAGTTTGAGGAGGTCCCATTTATTAATTGTCTGTGCTACTGGTGTCTTGTTCAGGATGCAGTCTCCTGTACCAATTTTTCAAGGGTACCTCCCACTTTCTCTTCTAAGAGTTTCAGTGTGTCTGGTTTTAGGTTGAGATCTTTGATCCATTTGAACTGAAGTTTTGGGCATGGCGATAGACATCCAGTTGTGCCAGCACCATTTGTTGAATATGCTTTCATTCTCCCATTGTAGACTTTTAGCTGTTTTCTCAAATATCAGGTATTCATAAGTTAATATCAGGTGTGGGTTAATAACAGGAATTTCGGTTTGATTCCATTGGTCTACCTGTCTATTTTTGTGCCAATACAAAGCTTTTTTCAGGACTATAGCTCTATAGTAGAGCTTGAGTCAGGAATGGTGATGCCTCCTGAAGTTCCTTTATTTACAGGGTTGTTTTAGCTATCCTTGGTCTTTTGGGTTTTTTTCCATATAAAGTTGAATATTGTCCTTTCAAGGTCAGTGAAGAATTGTGCCAGGATTTTAATGGGGATCACATTGAGTCTGTAGACTGCTTTTGGCAAAATTGCCATTTTTACTATGTTTATGCTATCTGTCCAAGAGCATGGGAGATCTTTCCATTTTCTTGTATCTTCTTTAGTTTCTTTTTTTAAAGACACAAAGTTCTGGCTATATAGGTCTTTTACTTGTTTAGTAAGCATTACCCCAAGACACTTTATGTTGTTTGTAGCTATTGTAAAGGGTGATGTTTCTCTGATTTCTTTCTCAATCCCTTTGTTGTCCGTATATAGTAGGGCTACTGAATTTATTTGAGTTAATCTTTTTTCCTGTTAATTTGCTGAATGTGTTTATCAGCTGTAGGAGTTCCCTGGTAGAGTTTTTTGGGTCACTTATGTAAACTATCATATCATCTGCAGATAGTGACAGTTTGACTGCTTCCTTTCCAATTTGGATCCCTTGATCTCCTTTTCTCGTCTTATTGCTTTAGCGAGAACTTCAAGTAAAATATTGAAGAGATATGGAGAGAGAGGGCAACCTTGTCTTGTTCCTGATTTTAGAGGAATCGCCTTCTTCTATGCCTATTATTCTTAAGTTTGGCCTTTTCATGGTGTCCCACATTTCGTGGATGTTTTGTGTTAAGGATTTGTTAGATTTAGGCTTTTCTTTGGTCAATTAATCTGTTTGCTCTAGTTTACCTTCAGTACCTGAGATTCTATCTTAGTTCTCATGTTTTCTGTTGGGTGTGCTTGGATTTGTAGTTTCTGATCGTTTAATTAGTTTTTTTCTATTTCCAGCACTTCCTCCATTTGTGTTTTGTTTATTGTTTCTATTTCAGTTTTCAGGTCTAGAACTGTTTGAATTTTTTTCCTTTTTCTCTTTGTTTGTTTTTTCTTGGCTTTCCTTACTATCTTAAGAGATTTGATCATTCCTTTTTGTTTGTTTTTTTTTTTTCTTCCAGTTCTTTAAAGGATTTTCTCATTTTTTTTACGAAGTTTTTTTTTTTTTTTTTTTATTTTTCTTTCTCTTCTGCTTCATTGGCTTTGGTGTGTTCAGGTCTAGTTGGTGTAGAGTCTCTAGATTCTGGTGGTGTCATACTGATCTTTCTATTGTTGGGTGTTTTCTTGTATTGCCATTTTCCCAGTGTTTCTTCCAATTGGAGGAGATGGAGTCTCTCTCTCTCTCTGTCCTGCTCTCCCTGTGGGTATAGGTGCCTCAGGATTTCAATGTCTGGAACTCTGGATGATCCAAGCTGTCTTTAAGGTCATTCCTCTGGCAGAGGGCAGGCGATGGTGTCCAAATTCATGTGAGTGTGGTCTCCAGGTGGTCCTGCATGGATAGGCTGGTGCAGTGTGCTCAGACCAGACCCTGAAGTTCCATGGACGTGGAGGCATTGTTGGACCACACTCTGCCCCAATGCTCACCCAAAGCAGCAGGCCCAGAAGAACAGAATGTGGGAGGATGGCAGGCTCTGGGGTGTTGTATCTCATATTGACACTCTATATAATAGTTTGCTATATAAATGTTTGGATTCTAGGTACCTGGAGAGCTTTCATTTACCTAAGGATATACTCTCTTTATTTAATATTTATAATAGAAATATATTTATATCAATTCAACAATATATATTTTTAAATGTAAGAATAGTCACTAAATCATGGCTTTAATTAATTTTCTGGTATATGACTTCATAGAGCACTCATGCCAGTTGGAAGTCCAGATGACTCTGGTACTGTGTTGATACTTAATTTGACAAGGTCAGTCACTTAACCCAAACAACTATGTGTGGTGCAGTGGTTGGGCAATACCAATATACTGAGATATAGAGTTCTGTTTTGTCAGATAGCTGTGGAGGCACAGAGGCACAAAGAAAGACCATATTAATGGGCCTTGGGTAAGATGGAACATTTAGAGGGCTGGTTGTCTTGGGCAGTAGAATTGGAGGAAACTAAAAATAAAGGGGTTCTTAAAAGTCATGTTGAAAAACAGATTATTGCCCCCCTGTGTCCTGTCCCCAGTGAGAGTGCTCCTGGTGCTCTGATCCTCAAATCTCCCCTAACAGAGTCTGCCCTGCCTCACACCCTGTGCCCTACCTAGCCCACTACACCACTATTTGGGTTGAGCACTGGACCAGAGGGCAGGTCCAGCAGTCCCGCCGCCTCTGGGGAGCTTCCTGGCTCTGCTCTGAGCACACTAGACCTGCCTGTTTATGCAGGACCACCATGAGTCCCTGCCTGCCTAATCTTTGACCCCCATCATTGGGCCTCTGCTGGAGGTGAGTCTGGGACCAGTTCAAGTCACATCCCCTGCCCCACACTTCCCTGGGAACTCCCTGGGTTAGCCCCAAATCTTGTTCCCCTCTATATCCTGTCTCCAGCGAGAACACTCCTGGTACTCTGATCCAAAAGCCTTCCTGCCAGGAGCCTGCCATCTCCCCCACCCTGTGCCCTACCTAGCACACTACCCCACTACTTGGGTTGAGCACTGGTCCATGGGGCAGGTTCAGCAGTCCTGGGGCCTCCAGGGAGCTTCCTGATTCTGCTCTGGGCACACTGGACCCACCTGTCCTTGTGGGACCACCCTGAGTCCCCATCTGCCTGATCTTTGATCCCATCTTCGATCATCTGTTGGGAACAACACAGAATCCCTCCTGCCTGATTGATCTTTGATGCCCATTACCGGGCTATGCCTAAGGAGAGACACCTTAGATAGCAGGGACCACCAAGAGCTACAGACATCGAACTACTGACCCACCTAAGCCCAACGGGGGAGTAGCATAGAGAGAGAGAGAGACCCCAATCTGCACCCACTGGAAGAAGCAATGGGAAGATGACAATACAAGAAAACACCAAAAAATAGAAAGACAAGCATGACAGTATCAGTATCTAGGGACTCCACATAAACTAGACCTGAACACCCCAAAGCAGATGAAGCAGAAAAGAACGACTTAAAAAATAACTCCATAAAAATGATAGAGGCCCTCAAAGATGAGATGAGAAAATCCCTTAAAGAAATGATAGAAAAAAACAAACAAAAAATTGAAAGAAATGAACAAATCTCTTAAAGAAAGTAAGGAGAGCCAAGAAAAAACAATCAAACAGTTGAAGGAAACAACTCAAATAGTTCAAGACTTGAAAACTGAAACAGAGACAATAAAGAAAACAGAAAATGAGGGAATCCTGGAAATAGAAAAACTGAGTAAAAAATCAAGAACTATGGATGCAAGTGTAACAAACAGCATACAAGAGATTGAAGCGAGAATCTCAGGCACTGAAGATAAACTAGAAGAAATAGTTTCACTGAGCATAGAAAATCTTAAATCCAACAAATCCTTAACACAAAACATCCAGAAAATGTGTCACTGTGAAAAGGCCAAACCTAAGAATAATAGGCATAGAGGAAGGTGAGGAAACCCAGCTCAAAGGTGCAGAAAATATATTTAAAAAAGTCATTGAAGAAAACTTTCCAAATCTGAAGAAGGACATTCCCATGAAAGTACAAGAAGCATAATGAACACCAAATAGATTAGACCAAAGGAAAAAGGCCCTTCAAAGCATAATAATCAAACCACTTAACATAAAGAACAAAGAAAAAATATTAAGAGCAGCAAAGGAAAAAGGACAGGTAACATATTAAGGCAGACCTATTAAAATCATACCTGATTTCTCCATGGAAACTCTCAAGGACAGAAGGTCCTGGATAAATGTTCTACGAGTACTAAGAGTCCATTGATGCTAGCCCAGGCTACTATACTAACAGCAAAACTCTCAATCACCATAGAGAAAGCAAGATATTTAATTAAAAAAAAAAAAGCCAGATTTCCACAATATGTATCTACAAATCTAGCCCTACAGAAAGTTCTGGAAGGAAAACTCCAACCCAAGAAATTTAACTATGCTCACAAAGACATGGGCAATATATAATCCCACTTCACCAGAACCCAAGTGTAAAGCAGGGCAAATATACTCAAGATAACACAGCCAAAAACAAAGCTAAAACAAACATTAACAATCAATGATCCTTACTTTCCCTCAATATTAATGGTTTAACTCACCTATAAAATGTCACAGGCTCACAGAATGGATACAAAGACTGACTCCATCCTTTTGCTGCATATAAGCAACACATCTAAGCTTCAAAGATAGATATTACCTCAGGGTAAAGGGTTGGGAAAACCTTCCATTCACATATACCCAAGCAGCAAGCAGGAATGGCTATCCTACTATCTTAAAAGTTAGACTTCAAGCCAAAATCAATCAAAAGAGATGAAGAAGGTCATTTCATATTCACGACAGGAGAAATCAACCAGCACAAAGTCTCAATTCTGAACATCTATTCCCCAAATATAAAAGTACCCACATTCACAAAAGCAACACTACTAAAACTCAAAGCTCATATAAAACCTCACACACTCATAATGGGAGACTTCAACCCCCCACTCTCACTGCTAGACAGGACCACCAGACAGAAACTTAACAAAGAAACAAAAGAACTAACAGAAGTTATATCTCAATTGGTTTTAACATACATCTATAGAACATTCCATCCAGAACAAAAGATTATATCTTCTTCTCTGCTCCACATGAAACCTTCTCTAAAATTGACCACATATTAGGCAACATACTAAACCTGAACAGATACAAAAAAAAATTAGAAAAGTCACTTGTATCTTATCATACAACCATGCTCTAAAGTTGGGATTCAACAACAACACAAATCACAGAAACCCTACAAACTCATGGAAATTGAAAAATGTGCAATTGATGGGAGATGTCATTCTGTATATGTTTCTCATACTGGTTAATGAATAAAGCACTGTTGGCCAATAGGAAAGCTAGATAGGCAGGACTAGGAGAGAAGGGGGAAATAGGAAGTAGTAAGGAGGAGTGAAGATGGAGAGACTGGGGAGATGAGACGCTGGCCCCTTTCCCCGGTAAGAAGACCATGTGGAAATACATAGAAATGGGTTAATACTTAAGACAGAGCTAGTTGATAAGAAACTAGTACCTGGCCAACAGAATTATATCAAATACAGAGTCTCTGTGTGTTAATTGGGGCTGGTGCGGTGGCGGGCCAAGACCAGGCAATGGGAGGGAAGAAAAACCATACCCTTTACATATGGCACTCACGTGGCTAATCAGAACTTCCACTTAAAATTTAACAAATATTGTTTATAAATGTTTGTTTTTTAAATGGAGTTGGTTATAAATGGTTAATGACCACAACCAATCTCTTTTTAAAGGTAAAAAGGGGAATATGGTATAGAAATGAATACTTTGTTTTGGAATGGATTTTCATTTATTGATACAATTTAAGGTCAATTTTGTGATGTATATATTCTCCTTTTGTTTAGGTATTGTGTTTTTATAGCTCATTTAGAAATGTAATGTATAATTTAGTACAGATAGTTAAGTTAGTTAGGATTTCTAGATATACAGACATGTATTTAAGATGAATAGGCATTCTTCAAATCTTTCAAAGACCTACAGAATATGGCATTTAAAATGGTTTAGGGTTTTTCTTGATAGTGAGACATAAATGTTCCTGGCAACACCACCTGAGTCAGAAAGAAAGATAAATATGAACATTGAAGAAACTAGTTATGGAGTTTACTTCTAATATAACAAGACTAGCCATTTGGACAAGATACTGCTCTTGTCTGGACTGTTTGACTTTGTGATGGACATGCAGGACCCACAGAAAAGTGACTGCTGATTCCAGATGGACATTGCTACAGAGTTCCTGCTTCATGGTAGAGTCTGCCAGACAGTCTACAGGACACAGAGAAAAGTGACTATCAAACTGCCAATACAAGAAGACAGTTTAAGGTTTCCTACTTTGCTGAAGAGTCTGCTAGACACACTATGGCCTATGGGCTGAAGATGGAAGATTACAGAAGAAGTTCAGGTGACTGACAAGGCGAGATATCTCTGTCATTTCTATCCTTCTGTGGTCTTTGAGGGAGTTGAAGACAGATAGTTATGGTTATAGTTTTCCTTAGTTAAGCTTAAATATAAGTTATATATAGGACTTTAGACTCACAAAGATAAAATAAATGATGGAATATTTTCTTCAAATCTTACTAAATGTTAATAGACTAAATAGTGTTAACTGTGATTCTTATTTGATAACTGTTATGTGATATATTTTGCTATATTAAGGTTAAAACCCTTCTTTTTATTTTAGACAGAAAAGAGGAGATGATGGGAGATGTCATTCTGTATATGTTTCTCATACTGGTTAATGAATAAAGCACTGTTGGCCAATAGGAAAGCTAGATAGGTGGGACTAGGAGACAAGGAGGAAATAGGAAGTAGTAAGGAGGAGTGAAGATGGAGAGACTGGGGAGATGAGACGCTGGCCCCTTTCCCCGGTAAGAAGACCGTGTGGAAATACATAGAAATGGGTTAATACTTAAGACAGAGCTAGCCAATAAGAAACTAGAACCTGGCCAACAGAATTATATCAAATACAGAGTCTCTGTGTGCTAATTGGGGATGGTGCAGCGGCGGGGCAAGACCAGGCGACTGGAGGGAGGAAAAAACCCTACTCTTTACATGCAATTGTGCCATACCTTGATGAAACAAGAAATAAAGAAATTAAGGACTTCCTAGAATTCAACGAGAATAAGGACACAACATACCCAAACTTATGGGATACCTTGAAAGGAGTGATACAAGGGAACTTCATTGCACTAAGTGCCCATATGATGAAAACAGAGGTTAGTCACATTAGAGAATTAACAGCACAACTGAAAGCATTGGAACAAAAAGAAGCAAACTCACTCCAGAGGAGTAGAAAACAGGAAATAATCAATTTGAGGGATGAAATCAAAAAAATAAAAACTAGACAAAAAATACAAAAAAAAATCAATGCAACAAAGAGTTGGTTTTTCAAGAATATCAACAGGATAGACAAACGTTTATTAAAACTAACCAAAAAGCAGAGAGAGAACATACAAATTAACAAAATCAGAAATGAAAATAGGAACATAAAAATGGATACTGAGGCAATCCAGTTGAAAATTCAAAGGAAATGGACAAATTTCTGCATAGTATCACTTACCAATATATATCTATATATCTATATCTATCTATCTATCTACCTACCTATATCTATATATCTATATATATATCTATATATCTATATCTATATATATATATATATATATATATATCACCCCAAAACAACTATTTAGAACATTCTTTTTCATTTCATTTTGTTATTTTGAATTTTATTTCATGGATTTAGTCAGTTGTTTTCTTTCTTACTACTCTATGAGGTTTTGTAATAAAGGCCCTCTTCAATATTGCCATATATCAGGGCTTATACAAGGTTCTTAGGGCCTATTACATCATTTTCTAAGAGTTTAATAAAACCAACATTAAAGCATTTATTACAATAGATACTTGGGTTAAGAAACCATCTTACAAAGCCCTGAGCAATACAGAGTAGTAAAATAGCAAAGAAGACAGTAGCTGGTACTTCACAGATAGAACAGAATAGTGGGCAATTAGCAGGAAAGGGGCTGCTCTTGCAAATAAGTAGAGAAAATCTGTCCTGCTAAGTGTCATTGTGCTGAAAGGAGACACATGCCAAAATCAACAAAAGACAGACTGAAATATGTCCTAGAAGATAATGTCAATTTGCCCATTAAGTCAATGAGAATTGGGAAATATTAATCAATAATTTATGACTACTTTTGTATTACAATATTGTTAGAACATTTAATCGGTATTTTTCTCATATATTCACCATTAATTACTTTTTTCAGTATTGCTAAATACTTGATAAAAATCAATGTAAACCTGAAGGATTTGCTTTGGCTCACAGTTAAAAGGAGGACAATCTGTCACAGCAAGGCATCCTAGTTTCTTTCCTTTGCTGTGGTACTTGTAGAGGAGCTGTTAACTTCTTTACATAACCTGATCCCACTCTGTCACTGAAGGAGGGAAAGGAGGTATCTGAAGCAAAACCCTGGAGTAATGCTTACCGACATTTTCACCATGGCTTGTTCTGCCTGGTTTGTCATCCCACCACTTGCTCTGGGGTGGCATCTTCCTAGTAAACTGGACATTCCTGCATAATATTTAATAAAGAAAATCTCTCCAGAGACTTGCCTACAGGCAATGTATAGGGGACATTTTCTCAATTGTGGCTTCCTTTTCCCAGATGAATCTAGATTATGTCATAATAACAAAAAACTAACCAGCATAAAAGGTATATTGATGGGAGTGGCTCATTAATCAGAGAGTGGGGGAGTATACAGATGGCCAGTGGTATACAGAGGACAGTGGTGGAATGCATATTTCTATGCAGAAGATTTCAAGAATGTCCTTTACCTAAACTGTTCACTCTAGATGCACAAGTAGGAATAAATGACAGAAATACATGACATTATGGTACTTTTTACTTTCCATAGTCTTCGTATCATGGACCAAATTTAAAAGCAGTTATCAACATGTATCAGTGCTTAATCCACCGTATTAGACATCGACTTGGTCTTTGGAGGACAAGACAGATAATAAACTTTGGAGAGGTAGAGGAATGGATGGACAGGAAAAAATGTAAGTATTGTAGTCTTTTCTTGTTTGGTGCTAAGTTTAGAATAAAGTTCTGACCAATAAAAATACTTTTTATCTACTCCTAGCAATGGAAGGAAAACTATATTTTATATTTCTATTTGCATTTTAAGATGGTAATCTGTGAACTTGAATTCATATATTAAGGCTTCAGTTTGTAAACAATAGACTTTTCATTTGACTATACAACATGTAAAAGGATATTTATAAGGGAAAGTGTTGGAAAGACAGGTGAATAATCAGATTTTACAGAGACCTATGGATCATAAATTAAGGGGGAAAAGTCCGTTATTTAGAGACTGATCTATCTCTATCCTCTCTCTCTCTCTCTCTCTCTCTCTCTCTCTCTCTCTCACCTACCTACTACCTACCATCTATCTATCTATTTATTATCTTTCTATCTATTGATATAAGGTATCATTTGTCTAGGCGGACTTTGAACTCTCTATGTAGCTAAGGATTACAATCCCTCCATGGGGAATGTGCCCCCAAAGTCCTTCTGTGTATCAGAGATACATCCTGGTTCCACTGTCAGACTGCCCAGGTGTTCTAACTGAGACCCATGTTCAGAGGGTCTGAGTCAGTCTAATGCTGGATTCCCAGCTATCAGTCTGGGGGCCCATTAGCTCCCCCTTGTTCAGGTCAGCTATCTCTGTGGGTTTCTGTAGCCTGGTCTTTCCCTCCCTTGCTGCATCTGGATTCTGGTTCGGCTCAGTGTTTAGCTGTGGGTGTCTGCTTCTGTTTCCATTAGCAACTAGATGAGGGCTCTATGATGGTGGATAAGTTAGTCATCAATCTCTTTATCAGGGAAGGGCATTTATGGTAGCCTTTCCACTGTTGCTCAAATTGTTAGTTGGGGTCAGTGAGTGTTTATTAAGTAGTACTTATTATTAAACCAGTTTCTTGAAGAGTGAAATGAATGTTGCAAGTAAGTTATACTTAATTAGAACCATTTTATACTTCTATAGGGATCAATGTGTTACATTTTATTAGTTTGCACTAGGTGCAAAATGTTTATTTTATATTTGGGACTTCACATTTACAAAAGCTCCATGAAGATGGGGGTCTGTCTTTCAATGAGCATTCACTATTTAATATGTGCCTAGTGTTTCAGAATGACAAAAAAAGTATTTGTTCAAAGGACAATTTTCATTAAGTGTATATATATATATATATATATCAAGAGTTATTTTTAAGTGAGTTATACTTTTTAAAATGAGTTATATTTTTAAATGAGTCCCATTTCTGTTGCTGGTGATTAAAGAAAGAAGAAACCAACTAGACAAAGAGCACACTGATAATCCAGAGCTCAGTTTGAGCTCTCAGTTCTGTTGATCTAGTTCAACTGCCTGATTTTCAGAAAATTGGATAAGGCACTCTCAAAGCTTCCCCTAAACAGACAGTATAGCAAAAAGCTAGACAGATGGGAAGCTACAAATGAGAGAGGGAGCAAAAGCAATAAGAAGACGACAGTGAGGACCTATTTGTAGTTAGGGAGCTTCTGAAACTTAATTTACATGCTTGAGGGAAGAAGGGGAAAAAGGGCTCCCAACCATGTGCATGACTGTTAGCTATGAGTGCTCTATCCACTAGTAAAAGTTTTAGTAAAATATCTCTAAGAGTCTTCTATGAATAGTTGTTTTATATTCCAATTATGTGTTAAAGGATAGAGTTTTAAAAATATTTATAAAATTCTGTACTAGCACTTTTGGTTACTGTACCAACTAGCTTTTCTCCCACCCGTTTTATTTTCTTACTTATTTTTGTATTTTTCAAGGTCTGATTATTTGCTACTCTTATAGACTTCTTTTTGCCTGGATCCAACAGTAGAGACTCTCAGTGAGGACAGCCTATGTCTTTGGGCAGTCTGTTCCTGGGTTTTATCTTAGGTTTCCTTCATTCTCTTGGCTAATAACCTAGCATATTTTGCAGCCTCCTCTATTCTTGTGTGTGTTGCCTCTTTGGAGAAGTACATCAATGTCTGGGTTGCAGGGCACATGGAGTAAGAAGTTGCTGAATTGTGGCTGCTTTGGTCCTGGGCTTCTTACCTTCTTTGTTTAAGGGCTTTCTGACAACATATTGGGGATATCATTTCCTTTATAGAGATGGAAAAGCTCTTGGATTCTGCTGGCTCTTTGGGGCCTTAAAAACTAAGGCATAATAGTATCACTCAGTCCAGAAATATCCTTCTCTTCCTCTGGCCATGTAATAATCAAGTTAAGAACATTCTGATTGGCATCCACAATGCATTTTCAAAGAGAGTTGTATCTGCTCTCTTTGGTCTTTAACAAAAATGGCTCTTACATAACAGCAGATGCGCTCTTACATGGAGTCAGGTCTCCTTGCTTCATGGAAAAACCTTATTTGTTGTTTCTACCACTGATGCAGAACACATAACTCCTGCTCTTTATCCAGGCCACCAGCAGCAACTTCTGGGAGCACCATGAAAGATTCTATTTTAGTATTCAGCCACTGACTTCTTAATCATATGCATTTTCAAAATGCTTGCACTGTTTTTACTAAGTCTTATCTCCATACCCCAAATTCTGTCATTATGCCATTTTTACAGTAACCTATTTTAGTTTTAACCCTACTCCCATATGATTTCCCATTTTGATTTGTTAATTAGATTTCTATTTTTTGTTTATATATATATATATATATATATATATATATATATATATATATATAATTATTTTGGAAAGATGGATGCTTGCATATACACTGCAACTCTTCCAATGTGGGATTTGTTTTTCCAGACTGGACTCTGGTATTTTCTAGTTGTAGAGATGATTGAGTAAGAATCTTAAAAGTCTCTGAATCACTCCTCCCTTTAGTTGTAGAGAGGGAGGAGTGATAAACAAAGGGATCAAAACCATGCTGGGGAAACCCACAGAAATAGCTGACCTGAACAAGGAGGAGCTCATGGACTCCAGATTTATAGCTTAGACCTCAGCATAGGACAGATCAGGCTCCCTGCATGTAGATGTCAGTAAGGAGACCTGGGCAGTCTATGGGGCCCCTGGGAATGGAACAGCATTGATACCTAGTGTACGAATGTACACTGGGAGTGCATTCCCCATAGAAAAATATTATCTCAGCCTAGACACATGTGAGAAGGCCTAGGCCCTGCCCCAAATGATCTGACAGTCTTTGATGATCCCACATAGAAGTCCTTACCCTTCCAATGGAGCAGAAGAGGGATGGGATGGGTGTCAGTGGGTGGGTGGGCATGAGAGAATGAGAGAGGCAGGGAACTGGGTTTGATATATAAAATAATATTGTTTCTAATTTAAATAAAAGAGGGAGAAAGAGTCTCTGAATAACATGTATATTTCTTGGTTTGATTCCCGGTCAGATTGTAAAGGCAATGAGAGATTACACACAGAGAACCATGGTACAGTTTATGAATACATATCACTGTGGTTAGTCTGATATGAGGCAAAGATGGAATAAAGGCATTAGGTTAAACAGGTGGTGCTCTGTCTAACATAGGATCTGAGCAGTAGAATAGAATCAGCTAAAGAAATAATTTAAAGAATTATGAACAGCATTCACTTATATTATGCCTAGAGTAACATAATTTGTAAGATATTTTTGTCATGTTTCTTACAGAATTATTCTCTTTTCTATATAATGATTGCTAATTGCTTGATATTTGGCAAATATCTGTGTACCTTTTAAAATATAGTTCAATAATCTCAAACTGTGTTTTCATAATTTCAGTTATGTTTCCACTTAAAATGGCTAACTAGCTTAGTTCATTAATTCTGCTAGTGAATTTCCAAATGTTTGTATTGTGCAATAAGCACTGTGTAGTCACAGAGATACGATATTAATACAAAAGATATCTAAAGATGATTGAGGGTAAAATTAGTAAAGCTGTATGATTTTATAAGGAAAATACATTTACCTAAAGAACAAAAGCATATTCTCTGTGTTTTAGTTTTAAGCTTCTCTAGAATCAAATCCTGAGAAAAGCATTCAAGTACAGCTAAGTTTTTGGAAATTAATTCCCGCAAGAAATGATTGTAATGGCATGGAGAAATGCAGCAGGGATGGGATGGAAGATAAAATTTACACTATCATGAAAATTAATAAATATAATGGAGTCAACTTTCACACCAGTTGCCCCCCCTTTCCACCCAAGCCAGGGGTTGAGGGCCATTCCACAAGGGTCTTAAGATCCTAGGACTTCTGGCTTGTTTTCCTTGTGTGGGAAAGATTAAAGCTCTGTTCTAGAAATGGTGTTAAGGCAATAAAATGCAGATGCTAGCATCTCTGAGTCAAAAATGCCCAGAAACAGAAGGAGGGCCTTGAGTTCTGTTCTATATGGGGATATGAATAGGCACTGAATGCAAAAGCTTTAATTTTAGATTTGAAAATAGATAAACACACATTCTTATATCAAATATTTGTGCATGTTTCTGATGGCTTTGAAGATATGTCATAGCCATTCATATTTAGGTAGAAATTTCTTGATTGTTTTCTTTTTTTTTGGTCTTGCTGTGAAGTAAGTAATCAGAATGCTCCTAATTCTATTTCTGAATCAGAAATCTAAAGTTTAATAGAAATCCAAGTGTCTAGAGTGTGAACTAAACATGAAAGTAAGTGAGAAATTTATAGGAAGTAGGAACCCAGGATTCCTATCATTGCTGGTGACAATGAAGACAAAAGGGAATTTCTATGTACTATTTGTGGGAAAGTAAATTAGAAAATCTATTATGAAGGACAGTATGACTATTCAAAAACTAAAAATAAAATAGGCCAACCTGGTGTTACAGATCTATAATGGTCAGAGCAAGAGGTTCCTGAGCTCAAGGCCAGACTAGGCAACTAAGTATCACCTGTCTCAAAATAAAAATAAAAATAGCCTTTCATGAATGATGCCCTAGGTTCAGGGTCCAAGTAAGTTATAAAATGAAAAAGAAAAAAAAAAAAAAAGACAAATGTCATAATGTCATGTGATCTATCTCAGTCACTCTGAGTATACTCAAGAAAGAGACACCTGCATATCCTCATACCTGTGTTCATGGTTACACTAATACAAAATGGAGTCAGCCTAAGTGCCTAGCAACAGATGCATGGGTAAAGAAAACAGTTTATATATCCACACTGCAGTGTCAGCCAAAGACAAAAGTTAAATACTTTTATTTTCACCAATATGAGTGGATAGGAGATCTCACACTAAGTGAAATAAGCCATACACCAAAAGACAAATACCACATATCTTCCTTTACATATGAATGTCTTAAAAATTCACACAAATATTGAATAGCAACTATTGGTAGTTGGGAAGGGATACGGAGGTGGGATTTGATTAGTGTATGCTAAGTGCATGCATGGGATTATCACACTGAACCCCATAAATATATAATGAGTACATCTTAATAAAAATAAAATATTCCAAGTTACACTTTATGATGAAGTTTGGGATGTTGGTATGTGTGAGGTCTGTGATCACTTTTCATGAAAGAGATAGAGCCCCGTTTACCCGTGTTCTCCATGGAGATCCAGACTGAATTTCAATGCTGTGGAAATGGGTGAGGAAGAGAAGCCCCTCCTCTTTCCCTAATCAAAAGGCTGACACCAGCCTGATGCTATAGTCCCAAAGACTCCCTGGTAGGTGTGAAGATAAACCTGGGACTACAGCTGCTTCCACTTTTCAGGTGTCTTGCCCCTGGCACATTATTTGTAAAAGAAACTATCTTATTTTTACCGTTTTTGCTTTTAGTCTATGAAACCATGTTTGCCAAGAGAGAAGACTGGCAAGGGTTAGAAAGAAGTGAGCTGCCAAAATACTTCAACGACTGTGGTCATTTCCCCACACAGAGCCAGATCGACGAGTACTGGGACCTGTTCCACAGACGTGAGTGCTCTCACTGTCTTCCTGGCTGCCCCTGTCTTCCTTCTCTCCTCGCTCTCCCCCTTGTTTCTTCTTTTGCCCTCTCATTTTATTTATCACTTAGTCATGTATGTTCATTGCACATTGCATTTTATTAAGTAAGACCAGTTTCAGGCACTCACCAATTGTATGTTGAGCGCATTCCCTCATGTCCCCTATCATCTGCTATACCATAAAGTCCTTTTCTCAAATTTATTTGTATCTGAACTTAATCCATATGAGGAAAGGAAGTTAAAAGAAATAAGTTTTCTTTTAATTAGAAAGCATAAAGATGTTTCCAGTTTTTACTATAAAATATATATTTTGATATATCAAAAAGTTATATCTAGCTACGTGTGTTAGTCACTTGGTCCACTGCTATTACAAATCCTTGAGAAAAACAGATTTAAAAGGAATTATTTTGACTTCTAGCTTCAGGGGGTTCAAACACATAATGGGAAGGAAGTGAAGGTAAGAGGAAACAGGGCAGAGTTCCACAGTAGGATGCTGTGACAAGGACATTCCTCAAGTGATGTGTTTCTGGACGTTTCCAGGATCTCACAGAATAACACTGTCTGCCAGGGCCCAAGCCTTCAGCAATGAGACCGTTGGGGACATTTCATTTATAATGAAACTATGCAGAATATACTAAATTCATGAAATTTTTAAATTTTTCTCCTGGATAGTCAGATTTGATAATATGGACATCGTCAAGTTTAGAAGGATAAACATAGTAAGCTAATGCATTATATAACTGGAAAATAAATTCTTGCTGTGTGTATAGATCAGTGGTGTGGAGCTTGCCTAGCATATACAAGGGCAGGGTACAGTCCTCAGCAATGCCAGGAAAGAAATATAATTTTGTTCCAAACAGTAAACTGATAAAAGGATAAAATTGTCTGATAATATTTAATAGTTTTATGTGAAGCAACATTGTTTTCTTCTCTAAAAACTAGTAAGAGAAAAAAATCATCACAAGTGTGAGAAATCTTAATGAATCCAATTTTCTTTTGGTGTTTTGTCTTTCCTAAATTTATTGAAGTCTAATGGACAAAAACATTTCAGGTGTGAGATGTGGTATGATATGCTGTACATTGATGGCCAGAATCATGAGCCAGCATTACTTGCTATTATCCACAGCTCCTTTCTGTGTACATCTGTGTGTGTAGGGGGGGGGGGGAGAGTAAAGGTGTTCACTCACTCACAAAGTCTGCTGTCATATAGTATTATTTACTTTTCTTCTTATTAAACTTGTTTTTAATTCATGCTGCTGTATTTTGAATAGCTGATTCATCACACCAGTATATGTCCTATTAGCACTAATTTATCACTGGCAACAGTTTTAGAGTCAACAAATAAATGAGATTATATAGTTTTTTTTTTATTTCCGCATCTTGCTTGCTTCATTTAGTACAATGTTCTCCAGTTTCATATAATTTTTCAAGATGACAAAGTTTCCTTTAAGATGATGAGTACTCTTCCTTTGTTCATGTAGACTGCATTCCTCTACAGATGGACACTCAAAATGATATGTCTTGACTATGTACTAGGACATTTTCACAGTGAGCACATAGGTATTTCTTTACTCTGATGATTTATGACATGTTCAGAATTACAGTAGTTCTGGTTGGAATGTTTTTTTACAGTACTTCTATATTCTTTTCTATAATGTCTGTAGCAACCTAAATCCCTACCCACAATGTTCAAATGTTCCTTCTTTCTACATCTTTACCACTTACCTCTTTACTTGTTGGAAATAGCCACCAGTCATTAAAGCATCTGTGTGATGGCATCTCAGTGTGGATTTGATTTGCATTTCTCTGTCTGGTCATAATAATGTTGACTTTTTCCTTACTTATGGTTATTTGGAGTTTGGAGGTATTTTAAAAAAATTTTTGACAATGTTCTAGTTCTTGTCCATTTTTAATTGAATTTGTGTGTGTGTGTATGTATTTAGCTGACTAAGTTTTAGGATTGTTCATCAAGTTTATATGTTAATCTGTATCACAGATGGTTTATCAGTGTTCTCCCCCATTCTTCGGCTGTCTTTCATCCTGTTGGTTCTTGTTTTCCTATGTGTCAGCTCTTTAATATGTTGTAATATCACTATTCATTTTGTGCTTTTGTTGTTTGCTTCTGTGGTAATGTTCAAAACATCCTAGCTGATCATGCTGATCATATGCAAGAGTGCTTTGTCTCCATGTCATCTAGAAATTTCATGGTTGGAGACTTTAGTGTAATCCTTTTCTAGTGGATGTTTTATAATTATACAACACAGGCACAACTTTATTCTTTTATCTCTAGGTATCCAGGTTTCTCAGCACTGCTTGTTGAAGATGTCACCATTCTCTAATTGTATTCTGAGCATTGTTGTTAAAGATTAGTTGCCTACACATGTGTAGGTTTGGTTCTGACTCTCTGGTCTGCCTCATGAATTCACATATGCTTTATACTTGTCCTTCTAAATCTCCAGACTATTAATAATTTCAAAGTCAGGAAGCAAAATGTCTGCTGTCATGTTTTTTTTTTTTTTTTCCTTAAGATTGTTTGGTCATTAGTCATCTTTTGTATTCCCCTACAAATTTTAGGTATTTCTTTCCTAAAATGCCATTTTAGGATTTAAAGTAATCAGGTAATGTCATCTTGTCCTGATTCTATTTTGTGTTTGTGTAGACCCTTCTTAGCCCTCTGTTTTTCCCCAACAGCCATATTTGTCTTGGCAACACACTTGGCATTGTCTGTGACTATGACCATGAGCCAAATGTACCAAAATAATGTTTGTCCAAGCTAAACATAAGTCAAAATAACTGATAAAGGCATAAATAAAAAAGAATTGTCATGCTGTCTCTGAAACAGCTACATGTTCTGCCAAAATGAATTTTACAAAGTTATTCTGATCCTCATTGAAGATTAGTACAATTGTGGTCTGTGTCCATGCTAGAGAGATAGTTCAGAAGCTGAGAGCACTGACTTCTCTTCCAGAGGACCTGGGTTCAATTCCCAGCACCCACATGGCAGTTCATAACAGTCTGTAACTCCTGTTCCAGGGGATTTAGCACCCTCACATGTATATATGTAGACGAAACATCAATGCATATACAAAATTCTGTGCCCATGACCCTTGGTAACCTAGCCTGCTCTTGGTTATCTGCTTAAAAAAATAAGTCTAATTTGACCTTATGTACTGTGGTCTGTAAAGATTTCATTATATGTGATGTTTTTTGTGGGGCAGTGTGAGTGTATTTGTATTAATTCTTCCAATCTCTAAATGCAAAGTGTCTTTCCATTTATTTATGCCTACCATTTCTTTCGTTAATACCTTGTTGTTCTCAATGTAAAGGTATTTCACTGTCTAAGTTTAACTTATTTCCAAGTATTTTTCTTTTCTTATACTATTATGAATAGAATTATTTTCTAAATTTATTTTTGCTGATTTGCTGATTTTTTTCATTTGTGTAAAGAATTGTTTGTGGCTTATATTTTTATATGATATTATTTCTAGAGTGCTAGCCTATTCTTGGTTACCTCCATAAGAATATGTAATTTGTGTATTTGAGTGCTCTGGCTTTCTAACAGTGCTTAATGATAGTGCATCCATAATTCAATCCTTGAAAAGCAATATTTTAGGATATATTTTTTATATAGGAAAAGTAGCCATAAAAATCAGATATTCTGAATGTCAATACTGAATCATGATTTTAATTTAAAATGTTTCTTCCTTTGCTCTTCAGAGGCATTTACCCAGTTATCTTACCTCTGGATTTTGGCCACTGCTACTACTACATTTAGAATTATTTTCTCAGTTTCTATGACTATCTGCTCACCTGTTGTCAGAGGCATCTGAATCACTTTTAATTTCATTGTCTTTGACTAGGTTAGTAGTTTGAGTTTTTAGACATGACAAAACACTGAGTATGGAAGGTGTAGAAAATATCACAATATATAAAACTTCCAACAAATTGCAGTTGTTAACTCATAAAATCTTTCTAGCCTCCACTGTGCATGAAACATTATTTTTGTGAAAATCTTTATTTTCTTTATAATATGTATGCTTCTGTTTCTTTGCCTTATAATACTTCTGTTTCTAGGCTACACATTTGTTCACATTATTTATTCATAAGTACTAATCTGTCATATGAGTATTCTGAAATGTATTTACTATTGTATATTTAAGTTTTGATTTTCCTTTAAAGTAATTTAATTTTAAAAATTAACTGCAGCAAAGCATTTATCTCAGAAATCAGCAAAAGTGTTAGTATTCAAAACATCAGGTTTCTAACTTACAGGATGGTTTTCTGTGATTACTTTGGGGTGTACTCCAGTGGGGTTAGAGGTTGGCTCTAGTCCTGAATCATTGGCTTTTATTTCCTGATTTTATAACTTGATAGCCATGCTCTACTCCACTCTGGTGAAAGAAGGTCATCCCCCAAACCTCATTCAAGAGATTTATTGGGAGAAAATAATCCAGGAGCTGGCTGTCTCTAGGGTGAGGCAGAAGCAAACTGAACAAGGTATGGAGCTCATATAGTGTTCCTTAGTGGAGCCAGGGCTTTCTACGATGGCTTGGGATTGGTGGGTGCTCAGGGTTTTGTGCTTAGGAACCTCACTCAGGATTGGTGGGATTTTAATTCCTATTCCCAAGTCAGGGTCAGGGTGTTTTGCCTTGGCTCTTATCACCCCACACTGCCTTCTTCAACAGCTTTCAACAATACCAACAACTTTGCTTTTATTTTGTACAGACTAGCTTCAGTGAGTTTTGCAATAAGATAGCTTTTTTTAATATGTGGTGAGTTTATTAAATTTATTATTAATTAGCATTTTCAGAAGAAAACAGAATAATAATAATAATAACAACATGTTCTTATTTCAATTCCTAAGGTTAGGAAATTCTCTTTTTATGTGCATTTGGGGGTATGTATGCTTATGTCTTGAAGATGTATACAGAGGTCAGAGAAGTTCTATTCTGTTGAGCTATCATCTCTCACTGAACTTGAAGTTCACGGTCTTTTACTTAGGTTTTCTGACAAGGAAGTCCCTGTGCTTCTCTTCTCCTGCCCTTCCCCCAGTGCTGGAATGATTGCCAGGAAATTATTATTACAAGATGGGTGAACTTTCTCATCTAGAAAAAAAATGGTATGATTTTATTTTAATTTTGTGTCTAATGATACTGCTTTATCCCATATAAATTCTTTTGATGAACATAATACCTTTATTCTATGTGAAGTAAGTATTGGTAACAATGGAAAGAAAACAAACTCTTGGAGAAGTACTAGACATTTTTTGTCACTGATTCCATTTTTTAAGAGAAACTGATTGTATTCATTTTAGATTGTCAGTCATCTTCATTCATACAGGCTCCTTTGATTTTGGATGACAGCTCAATATATGACCCTAGAAGACTTTTGATCCAGGAGAGTATTTAATCTAATTTACATGTAGTGAGTTGAATTGAATTACTTCTAGCATGTAATCCCAAGTAGGTCAGATTCCTGGAAGTCTTTTTATCTTTAGGTACTTTTAACTTTCTGTCATTCCTTATTCTTATTACTATGGTAACAAAGGAACTGTAGCCAACAGCATGGTTTTAGTGAAAGTTTTCTTCTGGGAGAATGAATTGTGCTTAGGCTATATCAATTGTGCATGTTGATAGGTACAAGCCATGCAAACATGGAACTCTCGACTCACTTAAATCCCAACAAATGGACCAAATGACAGCAGAATGGTCAAAGAAAAACAAACAAACAAAAAAAATAACACTACTATGTGGTTCCTTGTTCTCCATTCTCCTGACAGCCTGGTCTCCAGGGATTTGAACTTGGAAGGGTTTTCAGTGTCTTTTCACCATGTGTATAGAACCTTTATTTCATTTGTTAGTTTTTTTTTTGTTGTTGTTTTTGTTCATAATGTTCATCAGAATACTCAATAGTAACATTAAGACTGTACTTGAGGAAGAGGGATAGGCAAACATTAAATCAGAAATTTGAAAAGTACTTATATATTCTTTATCATGAGAGTTTCTACCTGAACAGACAGGATGTGAGGTATCTTCATATTCCTTGGTTAGACAAAGGTGAATTGTATCTGCCTCCTGGCTTCCTGTTCTTTATCCAAAGCTGCTTAATATGCATTTATGCATTTTCTCCTATTTTTTTCAAAATATAGCTTTATATTATAAGAGGGAAACATATGAAAATTTAATTTTTCACTATTTACATGAACAAGTATTCTAACAAAAAAGTTTTAATGATGTAGAAAGAGAATTGAGATGCTTCTCTCTCTCTCTCTTTTTTTTTTTTTTTTTTTTTGTTTGTTTGTTTGCAGAGCCATCTCTCCAGCCCCTTGACAATATTTAAAGTGGATTCTGGAATATAGGAAACATGAGACTAGCAAATACTAATGTAGAAGCATGTAGGCTAACTTAAGGCGAAACTATTAAAATATCATTAATGGGTCAGTATTTATCCCTAGTATACGAATGAACTTTGAGAGACCATCCCACATAGAGGGATACTTTCTCAGCCTAGGCCCATGGGGGAGGGTCTAGGCTCTGCTCCAAAAGATGTGACAGTCTTTGAAGATCTTCATGCAAGGTCTCACCCACCCTGGGGAGCAGAAAGAGGATGGGATGGGGGTTGGTGGAGGGAACACAAGAGGACAGGAGGGTGCAGGAACAGGGATTGATACGTAAAACAAGCTTGTTTTAAATTTAAATTAAAAATATTATTAAAAAAGAAAAATAATATTAGAATAGTAATATATAATTATGTTGCTGGCTTCTTAACAATGTTTGTGAGGTTCATTTATGCCTTAGCATGTATCTCTACTTTGATCAATTTATTAGTATTTTACTAACAAATAATATTCTGGTATGTGACTCTGCCATATCTTATTTACTTAGCCATTGGGCTAATGGCTGTTTGGGTTACTTCTTCCTTTTTGCTATTAAGTACTATTAACATTTTTCTGTTACTTTTATTTGCACTTCCCTAATAGTGAATGTTTTCATATACTCAGTAGATATTTGTTTACTTTCTATAAAGGAACAGATTTAAATTTTGTATATTGTTCCAATGAAGAACTTTATTTTCTTGTATTATTGGTGTTTTTCTATTCTGATAGTGTCTCCTCTGTCAGATACATTATTTTTTTCATGATATCACAGACACACACACACACACACACACACACACACACACACACACACATATCCAACTGGTATTGTCTGGTATTGTGCCTTTTCACTTTCTTGTTTTTACATTTATTTTAATTTTTGAAAAGTTTATATGAGTACATCACTTACATAATTCTCACCCTTTCCTGTTCCTCTCCAACTTTTCCCATGTCTCCCCACTTCCTGTTAGTTATAACTTCTGCTTTAAATATTACAACTCTTATCTGTACATACGCAATGTATCTGTAAATGTACATACTTATATACTTACATATCTACATCTCAATATGCATAAAATATGTATACATATATAAACTGAGTCCATTTAGTGTTGCTTTGCAGAACAAAGGTTTAAAATTTTCATTAATTCTAATCATTTCATTTCTATAATAGCTTTTTTTGCAGAATTCTTAACAATTTTTGCCCATCATAAATAATGGATATGTTTCCTAAAAATGTAATTGTTCATGCTGAACTTTTGGTTTGTGAACAGTTTTCTTTTAACCTATTTGCATACTTAAATATATTATTTCATATAAAGCATTATTAGATTAAATTAGATTTTAGTTATTTTGTTTTATTCTTTAATCTCTGTGTTATTCCATTACTGCCTTTCCCTCTGTATATAAATAGTTCAGTGAATAATTACAGTTATGCCATAAAATTTAAAACATTATTTAAAGATAGTTTAGTAGAGACTGCAATATGCATCTTAATTTATAACAATAGTTACATTTATATTAAAATTACCTATTGAAACTTAGAAACCTTGTTTCAATATAGCCATAAGTCATATATTTACTACACTACTGTTATCACATGGACTACATGTGTGAAAATATACCTAGCACTAAGTTACATTCTTTTGTAATTATGCATTTTGTGTAAGTTGAGAGAAAGAATGTGGAAACATGTTTTATGGAACTTATATTTGTGAATACACTTGCTGTTCCATTTCTCCTCATTCTTTCTCTGGATATGGGCTACATCTGGGCTCTTTTCCTCAGCAGGGCTTCTACCATTGAGTTCTTTTAATCTCTATATAGCCTGGACATGTCTGTGTCATTTTTATCTTTGAAGAATAGTTTTGCTTCAGATACTCTGACTACATGTTAGCACCTTCTAACAACCTTAATTCTGCTGGAAAATCAGTCATCAGTATTATTTTGTTTCCTCTATACAAGAAAATTTTAAACTTTTCTTTCTGTCTTCACAAGTGACTTTCACCTCTGTCTTTTTGCACTTTGGTCACTGTATATTTAGGTGTAGTATATTTCTACAAATTTAAGGTTTATTTTTATCTTACTATGTTTGGTACCTTTTCCACAGAAAAATATTTTGCCTCCATTTTCTCCTGTGCACATGCAACTTTTATTGAGCATTTCGTAGTACATTTAAGCATGGCACAAGGGCGTGAGCTCCCTCTTTATTCTTAGAATCATTTTTTTTTATTCAAATTAGTTAATACACCTTGATCTGTCTTCAAACTCACCATTTCTTTGGTATGTCTTCTTAAAATTGTGGATGAGCCCACATTGTGATCTTTCCATGTGCTCGTTGTACCCTTCCTCTCTACAGTGCGTCTAGATGTTTTTCCTCTGTTTATTTTGAAAATCACTTTTTGATCATCACCATATTTTCTTCATGTTTTTTGTTAATAATTTGAATGTGTGTAGCTTCCTTCAAGTCTGGACTAAGCCTATCTTCTAAATCCACCAGTCAATATTACTCACAGCCTGTTTCATAGAGTAAGAGGTAAGTGGTCTTATTTCTCTGCATGTCTTATTTTATGTTGTTGTTAATATTAAATATGGGACATTTTAGATACAGTGTTATCATGGGTATAAATCCTTTTGTATACTTGCTAGGTGGAAATTGACCCAAGGAACTATTCTGTTCATTGACTGTTCATTCCTCTGGTTATTATTTAAAGGTGTGTGTGTATTTGTGTGTCTGTGTCGTGTGTGTGTGTGTGTGTGTGTGTGTGTGTATGTGTGTGTGTTTGTGTGTATGCAAAAAGAGGCAAAAGAAGAGCATCAGATCCCTTGTAGCTATAGGTACAGCTAATTGTGTGCTGGCTGACATAGGTGCTAGGAATTGAATTCTGGTCTTCTGAAACAACAGCAAGCCTTCTTAACAAAATAATCATGTCTTCAGCCCCCAATGCTGCATTTTAATTTTTTATTTATTTTTTGGTTATTTGCTTGTTTTTCTTTTGAGTGACTTTTTTTTTCTTTTCTTTTCTTTTTCTTTTTTTGTTTGTTCATTTGATTGTTTGTTTTTGTTTTTCTAGATAGGGTTTCTCTGCTAGCTTTGTAGACCAGGTTGGCCTCCAACTCACAGAAATCTACTGTCTCTGCCTCCCAAATGCTTGGATTAAAGGTGTGTATCACCAACACCCGGCTTGAGTGACTTTTCAAGAGTTCCTCTATCATGCCCAACCAATGGTTGGGCAGAATAGTCACTCAGATACTTCGAATTCACAAGGTTTCTGTCCTCTACTTTCAGATATGTGTGAGCAGTAGGGTTCACATTTGATGATCATTTTTGCATCACAGCCCCAAATTTGACTTTTAGTGTTACTCTTGAATACTTCTGAGTCATATGATTTCTTTGACAGCTTTAGATTACTTTTTAAAATAGACGTTTCATTTCCAGAGTTTTCTTCTTTGTTACAGATTTCTGGTTGACCCCAGCTCAGGCTGCTTCTCAGGAAAAAAGAACTTTAGCTTTTCTGTGTATTTCTTTTCTTTTTTCTGTTTTAATTAATTTATTTATTTTTATTTATTTTTCTTATTTTACATAGCAGTCCTTATACTTTTGTTATGTGTAGTGTCAGTGCCTATGACTGTCAGTTCTCATCTCTTCAAATCAATTTAGCTTTATATGATAGCTGGTTAAGAAAGAAAATCATTCTTGTTTTAGTATTTTAGTATTTGCTTGGGTACTTGTATACTTGCCTGAAGCCAGTTCAGCAGATCTACTTTTCTTTAAAAAGGCAGGATGCTTAGAAGAGTGGAGGTAGGCAAATGAATAGAATACTTAGCACTAAATCTGAAGATCATAAATGAAGCAGCAAAGATGACTTAGACATGTGGCAACAATTAAGAAAATCTGTCACCTTTCCTAGTAAGCAATGAGAGTATTTGTTCTACTGTCATGCTCATGTCACCAGTAAGTTGTATCATGTTAATTGTTCTGATGTATAAGGAGTATGGTTTTTCCTTCTGCTGCTATTCTTGTCTCGCTGCTGTGCCAGCCCCAAATAACACACTAAGACTCTGTATTTGATATAATGCTGTTGGCCAGGTACTTGTTTCTTATCAGCTAGCTCTCTCTTAAGAATTAACCCATTTCTGTTAATCTAATATTTCCACGTGCTTTCATCTTACCGGGGAATGGGTCCTACGTCTGGTCTCCCCAGTCTTTCTATGTTGACTCCTTTTTCCTACTTCCTCTTTCCTCCTTGTCTCCTAGTCCCTCCTCTCTTGCTTTCCTATTGGCCAACAGTGCTTTATTCATTAATCAATATGAGAAAAATATTTACAGAATGACATCTCCCATCACTGATGTTATCTTATTTAGAGAGATTTGAGATGTTTACATCATGTAACACTGGATCACTGGGAAATAGTCTGATGTTATCCCATCTATTGATGGGTCTAACCTAAAGTCCTGTAGGTATTTATGTATCAGGATACCAGTTCTCTGGCCTTAGGGTTTCCACTTTGAGAGAATGTAACAGTGAAAAGATATGCCTGTGAATATGCTAAGCAAATACTTCCCTTGGTTGTGTGTGTGTGTGTGTGTGTGTGTGTGTGTGTGTGTATGTTTGTATATATATCCATTTGTATGTGTATGTGTTTGTATGAGTAAAGGCCTGAGGTTGAAGTTAGATGCCTTCCTCTATCACTCTGTATCTTATACTTTGAGATTGTTCCACTGAACAG
Organism: Phodopus roborovskii; assembly: GCF_943737965.1. Classification (NCBI taxonomy): domain Eukaryota; kingdom Metazoa; phylum Chordata; class Mammalia; order Rodentia; family Cricetidae; genus Phodopus; species Phodopus roborovskii. The sequence goes on along the minus strand of NW_026126605.1, from coordinate 1,739,015 downwards.
AGCTCACCATTTCAGGTAGAGTAGCTGTTCCCCAGGATCTGTGTGCTCCACCCTCCCTGTGTTTGGGCTATAAATTTATCTGGTTGCACCTGACTGCATGCGGGAGCTGCAATCTGCACTTAGGTCCTTATGCTTGTGCAGCAAACAGTATAGAATTTATTTTTTGATGAAATTGTTAGTTGTAAATATGTTCTATAAATTATTTTTCAGCACTAGAGAGATAGTCACATGTAACTGTACAAATGCAGCATGCAAGGTTCTATTCATAAATATGCTGTGTGTGAAGATGATATAGGTACTAATTATGGCTTCAGCCTGGATATGAGAGAAATTATAGAGTAGCTAAAGCTCAAGTAAATCATTGCAAGAGAGTTAACAAGGTTGAAAAGAAAGACAAAGGTCTGACACATAGAGGAAAGACAATGCAATTAGCATTGTCTTGGCAGCTGGTACCTCTGAGTAGGGGAATGCATTTGTTTTTTGGGTGAGATACCGGAAAGGGAACAGTATTACTGAAACTTCTGGATAAAAAAAAATCTTGGTCATTTACTGGGACAAAATTGATGGTTGCTTTTCCCTATAGGGAGGACTCTTGCCATTTGGAATTGCTTATTTAAACCATTATCTGTCTACTGCAAAGAAAATGAATGCTTCTAAATGTATAATCCAAATAAAATTTCAGATATAAGTCAGTTATGTTCTAGGAGGAGCTATTTAAACACTTTCCCTTAAAGATCTGCAACCCCAGAGACAGCCAACCCCTGGGAGAAAATAAGATAACCACTTCCCTGCCCTATCTTGCAGTCATGTGAATTGCTGCTTCATGTTCCTATCCCTGCTAGTCCCCAGTGTACTCAGGAGATCTCTTCTATTTCTTCTTCCCAGGAAAATCCATGCTTCCCCCTTTGAGTCCTCCTCGTTACCTAGCTGTGGATTGTAGCTGCTTTATTTTAGGGCTAATATTCATTTATGAGTGAATGAATACCTATTATGTTTGTCTTTCTGGGTCTCATTCACCTCAATCAGGATGATTTTGTTTTTCAGTTCTATCCATTTGCCTTCAAATTTCCCACTGTCCTTCTTTTTAATGGCTGAGTAATATTCTTTGAGGAGCAACTAGGTTGTTTCCAGGTTCTGGCTATTACAAATAAAGCTGCTATGAACATAATTGAGCAATGTCCTTGTGGTATGGTTGAGCATCCTTTGGGTATATGCCCAAGAGTGATACAGCTGGGTCTTGAGGTAGATTGATGTCCTATTTTCTGAGAAAGCACCAAACTGATTTCCAAAGAGACTAAAACTTTGCACTCCTACCAACAATGGAGGAGTGTTCCTTTTGCTCTACATTCTCTCCAGCCGAAAGTGCCATTATTGTTTTTTAACTTAAGCATTTTGCCAGGTATAAGATGGAATCTCAGAGCTGTTTTAAGTTGTATTTCCCTGCTGGCAAAGGATGTTGAACAATTCTTTAAGTATGTTTTGGTTATTTGAGATTCTTCTGCTGACAATTCGCTATTTAGATCTTTACCCCATTGGGGTTGATAAAGATCTCTTCCCACTGAGTAAGCTGCCATTTTTTGTCTTATTGACAATGTTCTTTGCCTTATATAGGATTTTCAGTTTCACGAAGACCCATTTAGTGATTATTTTTATCTCAGTGTCTATACTATTGGTGTTCTATTCAGGAAATGGTCTCCTGTGCTGATGCATTTAAGCCTATTCCCCACTTTCTCATCTATCAGGTTCACTGTAGCTGAATTTATGTTGAGGTCTTTGATTCATTTGGACTTGAGTTTTGTGTATGGTGATAGATATTTGCGTTCTTCTATATGCTGACATCTGTTATGCCAGCACCATTTGTTGAAGATGCTTTCTTTCTTTCTTTCTTTTTCCATTGTATAATTTTGGCTTCTTTGTTTAAATCAGGTATCCATAGGTATGTAGATTTATCCCTAGGTCCTTGATTCAATCCCTTTGATCTGCCTGTCTGTTTTATGGCAATACCATGTTTTTTTTTTTTTTTAATTACAATAACTCTGTAATAGAGCTTGAAATCAGGGATGGTACTACCTCCAAAAGTTTTTAGCTATCCTTGGCTTTTTGTTTTCCACATGAAGTTGAGTATTGTTCTTCAAATTTTTCCACACAATCAAAAGAGAAGGAACATTGCCAAATTCTTTTTAAGAGGCTACAATCACCCTGATACTCAAACTATACAATGACTCAACAAAAAAGAGAGTTACAGACCAATTTCACTCATGAATATCGATGTAAAAATACTCAATAAAATACTGGCAAACCAAATCCAAGAACACATCAGAAAGATCAACCACCGTGATAGAGTAGGATTCATCACAGAGATGCAGGGATGGTTCAACATATGAAAATCTGTCAATGTAATCCACCATATATATAAACTGAAAGAAAAAACAAAACAAACAAACAAAAAACAAAAACAAAAACATGATCACTTCCTTAGATGCTGAATCATAAAAACAGTATACAGCAAGCAGATATCCAACATCAAATTAAATGGAGAGAAACTCAAAGCAATTCTAGTAAGATCAGGAACAAGACAAGGCTGTCCACTCTCTATAACTCTTCAATAAAGTTGAAGTTCTAGCTAGAGCAATAAGACAACAAAAAGAAATCAAGAGGATACAACTTGGAAAGAAGTCAAAGTTCTTAAGTTAATCTTCTATGAAGTCAAAGTATCCCTATTTGCAAATGATATGATAGTATGTAAGACCCTCAGAATGAGGAGTCTTCCAGTTTCACTCGATACCCCAAGAACTCAATGTCCAGTCCAGTTGCTGCAAACCGCAAGAGGCTTTAATGAACAGGAAACGTTTGTGCAAAAGGGCTCCTCCAGCACGCAGGCTAGAGAAAAGCCCCCTCTCCTGGGCCCAGGTGTTTTTAAGGGCAAACCCACAAGCCTGGGGAGGGGGTAGGGGGTGGGAACCTCTGTCCATTGATTATGTGACCCTTGGAGGCCAGATGGTCTGCTATTAGGGTCAACAGACCTTAGAGCCTCAGGGTATGCTAATTAATTTTGTCTGGGCAAACCAGAGTTGCAGCTATCTCTTTGTTTCCTAAGGACCCTATTTATCACCTGCTGACTCACAGGAAAGGAGGGGCAGAAAGGAGGGGCAGTGTGAATTCTTATTATCTCAGGACCTTGTGAGAGGAAGTTAGCAAATCTCAAGGAACAGATATTGGTTAGCTTTCCAGGTCAAACCATCATTAACATTACTTGTTTGGTCTTTCAGTTTACATAGCAAGTAGCAATCCCAAAATTCCATCAGGGAACTCCTACAACTGATAAACACCTTGATCAAATGACTGCATGCAATATTAACTTTAAAAATATCAGCAGCCCTCCTTATGTGAATGTTGAACAGTCTGAGAAAGAAATCAGGAAAACAACACCCTTCACAATAGCCACAAATAATATAATACACATTGGGGTAATGCTCTAATCAAGCAATGTGAAAGACCTGAATGACAAGAACTTTAAATCTTTGGAGGAAAAAAAAAAAAAAAGGAGAAGATATCAGAAGATCTCCTATGTTCATGGATTGGTAGGATTAATATAGTAACAATAGGCTCCTTGCCAAAAGTGATCTACAGATTCAATGCAATCCCCATTAAAATTCCAAAATAATTCTTTTTCCTCCCTGTTTCAAATTTAAATTAGAAACAAGGTTGTTTTACATGTCAATCTCAGTTCCCTCACCCTCCCATCCTCCCCTATCACCCCACCAAACCCCAGCCCATCCCCTTTCTGCTCCCCAGGGAGGGTGAAGCTCTCTCTCCATGGAGAGTCTGCAAAGTCTATCATATCATTTGGGGCAGGGAATACGCCCTCCCCATGTGTCAGGCTGAGAAAATATCCCTCTATGTGGGATGGGCTGCCAAAGTCCATGTGTATACTAGGGGATAAATACTGATCTACTACCCCATAAACTGCCCACTCCTCCTAACTAACATCCACATTCAGGGGGCCTGGATTCATCCTATGATGGTTTCTGAGCTATCAGACTGGGGTCCATGAGCTCCCCCTTGTTCAGGTCAGCTGATTCTGTGGGTCTCTCCAGCCTGGTCTTGACCCCTTTGCTCATCACTCCTCCCTCTCTGCAACTGAATTCGAGGAGTTCAGCTCAGTGTTTAGCTGTGGGTGTCTGCTTCTGCTTCTATCAGCTACTGGATAAAGGCTCTAGGATGGCATATAATGTAGTCATCAATCTCATTATTATGGAAGGGCATTAAAGGTAGCCTCTCCACTATTGCTTAGATTGTTAGTTGGGTTCATCCTTGTAGATCTCTGGGAACTTCCCTAGTGCCAGGTTTCTTTTAAATCTATAATGGCTCCCTCTATTATGGTATTTCTTTTCTTGTTCTCTATTCATTCCCTGTCTAAATCTTCCTGCTCCCTCATACCTACCTCTCCCCTCATCTTCTCACCTCTTTCTCCAAACTCCCTCTCCCCCCCTCCTTGCTCCCAATTTGCTCTGAAGAACTTGTGCCTTTCCCCTTCTCTAGGGGAACATGTATGTCTCTCTTGGGGTCTTCCTTGTTTCCTAGATTTTCTGAAGGTATGAATTGTAGGCTGGTAATTCTTTGCTCTACATCTAAAATCCATACATGAGTGAGTACATTCTGTGTTTGTCTTTTTGGAACTGGGTTATCAGTATGGTTTCTTCTAGTTCCATCCATTTTTTTTTTCCTGTGAATTTCAGGATTCCATTGTCAACACAATTTTTTTAAGAACCTCAAAAGAGTGTTCAACTTTTTGAAGTCACAATAAATTTTGTATTTCTCATGCAGTCCACATCACCTTTAGCAAAGAACATTTTCTGACTCGGGCTTTTAAAGGGATTTCTGCATTGCTCAGTAGAGCATCACAAACCTCCACATCTATGAAGTGGATCATGTGCTACATACATTGTTAGTGGTACTGAAATGAAAACAATGTATAGCATTTGTTAAACCTATGGGGACTGGCCAGTTCAGTGCCACAATGGCCAACTGTTAGTGACACAAGTCCTATTTTCTCCAAGTTTACCTCTAGAACTATGGCAGGACTATAAGAATATCATTGTGGAATAATGAGTTGCAAACTTTAAAACTGTTTCATCATTGAAATCAACATATGGGGATGCTATTACAACACAAATTTTATGTCATGTGGGCTTCTACAAAGATATTTATGGGGGAAACTTCTATGGGGCATAGAGTTTCAGGCATTAGCATTAAACTCTCATGCTTCTATCCTAAAAGTGCTGAAATTTTATTCTTTAGAAATATTCTAGCAAGTGATTCCCCATCTACCAATTGTGATGTATTTTTAGTAGGAGTGTGGAACATTGTTTCAGCTGACAGTCTTCAATAACTGGATACAGAAGAATCAATTCTCATATGCATCTGTCTTCTATTGATATTAGCACAGATATATACATAAATGGTTCCAATTTTAAAGACAGATCTTAGAACTTCTTCCATTTTTTTGTGGGTAATTCACAGTATTAATTTGAAAAGACATACAATTAGGTACATATAAACCACTTATTGGGTATATTTTTAACATCTTGATATACATGTAATAAAAAAACACTTAACAAACAAATGCTAACCAAGACTTCATATATTAATTACTCTTAAAATCAGTTTTAAGGTGATACCTGAAAGGTTTGATTGTAAGTTAAAATATCTTGACTTTTTTAAAGAAAGAAATTTGAATCTATTAATAGATGTCCCTATATCATTACTCTTACTCATTGAATTTCTTTTTTTATATTTTTTTATTCATTTTATATAATCAAGTGCATTTAAATGAAAACAAATATTTATAGACAATATTTGGGAAATTGGACGTCGTTCTTTCCAAACTACTTACTGCTGGTAAGGGGCGCTATCATGGGGGATTTGAAGAAGATTCAGAAATCCTGGCTGTAGTCTATAAGGCTGCTTTGTGCACTGTTTTGAATGTAGGATCACCTCGTACTCTGTTTCTGGTGGTCTGGCTTGAATCCACATCTTTTCATTTTCTGTGGAAACAAAAATAGAAATCCTTTTCCCTAGTAACTTGTCCTTGAACTTAAATTTTGGAGTCAAAGCATTTCTTTTTTTAAATTTATTATTTTATATGTCGATCCCAGTTCCCTCTCTCTCCCTCCCTCCTTCCCTCCCTTTTACCCTCTATTGATGGGAGATGTCATTCTGTATATGTTTCTCATACTGGTTAATGAATAAAGCACTGTTGGCCAATAGGAAAGGAAGATAGGAGAGACTAGGACACAAGGAGGAAAGAGGAAGTAGGAAGGAGTAAAGATGGAGAGTCTGGAGAGAATAGGACCACCAGCTGCCTCTTGCTGGTATGACCACGTGGAAATACTAGATTAACAGAAATGGGTTAATAATTAAGACAGAGCTAGCTGATAAGAAACTAGTAACAAGCCAACATAATTATATCTAATACAGAGTCTCTGTGTGTTACTTGGGGCTGGCACAGTGGCAGGACAAGACTGGGCAGCAGGAGGAAAAACCTTTCTTCTTACACTCTCTGCCCTCTCACCTGCACTCTAACCACCCTCCTCTCCCATCCCCCACCCCAATTCCATATGTAGGGGAATGCCATCCAGTTGGGGTCATGTAGATCTGACAGGTCATGTGAAATAGGGACTAGGGCTTCTCTCCCTTCTCTAAATTAAGGCAGTTATCCTTCCATGGGGGATGTCTGCACAAAGTCCTTTTGTGCTCCAGGGATACATCCTGGATCCACTGTCTGAGGTCCCTTAGACTGCTCAGTCCTTCTGGCTGAGACCCATATTAGGGGGGCCTGAGTCAGTCCCATGCTGGCTTCCTAGCTATCAGTCTAGTGGCCATTAGCTCCTCCTTGTTCAGGTAAGCTGTCTCTATGTGTTTCTGCCTCCTGGTCTTGTCCTCTCAATCTGCATCTGGGTTCTACTTTGACTCAGTGTTTATGGATGGGTGTTTGCTCCTGTTTCCAACAGGCATTAGGTGAGAGCTCCATGGATAAGTTAGTTGTTGATCTCACTCTCTGGAAAGGGCATTTATGGTAGCCTTTCCACAGAAGCTCAAATTATTAGTTGGCAGCAGTCTTGTGGTTCTCTATATCTTTATTTGTGTTCAATTTTATCTTCAAACCAATATTGGCGTGCAGCACTGTCTTTATTGTCTTTCAACCTTTTTGATTTCCTCTATTGAGAATTGTTTCTTCATTTCTGTACCCCATTTTTTAATAGGGTTAGTTAGTGTTTTGTTGACTATTTTCTCGAGTTCTTTTTATATTTTGGAGATCAGCCCTTTGTCGGGTATAGAATTAGTGAAAATCTTTTCCCAGTCTGTGGGCTGCCACTTGGTCTTGTCTACTGTGTCCTTTGCCTTACAGAAGCTTCTAAGTTTGAAGAGGTCCCTGGAGTTATGTTCAGGAAGCGGTTTCCTATACCATTTTGTTCAAGGGTACCTCCTTCTTTCTCTTCTAAGAGGTTCAATGTGGCTGGATTGATGTTGAGGTCTTTGATCCATTTGGACTTGAGTTTTGTGCATGGCGACAGACATGGGTCTATCTGCAGTCTTCTACACACCCTCATCCAATTTTGCCAGCACCATTTGTTGAAGATGCTGTCCTTACCCCATTGTATAATTTTAGCTGTGTTGTTGAAAATCAGGTGTTCATAGTTGTGTGGGTTAATGTCAGGATTTTCAATTCGATTCTAATGGTCTACTTATCTATTTATTTTGCCAATACCAGGCTGTTTTGAGAACTATAGCTCTGTAGTAGAGCTTAAAGTCTGGGATGGGGATGCCTCCTGAAGTTCTTTTATTGTATAGGGTTGTTTTGTCTGTCCTTGGTCTTTTGTTTTTCCATATAAAGTTGATTATTATCTTTTCAAGGTCAGTGAAGAATTGTGGTGGGATTTTAATGGGGATTGCATTGAATCTGTAGATTGCTTTTGGCAAAATTGCCATTTTTACTATGTTTATCCTACCTATCCAAGAGCATGGGAGATCTTTTCTTTTTCTGGTATCTTCTTTAATTTCTTCCTTTAGAGCCACTAAGTTCTTATTATATAGGTCTTTTACTTGTTTGTTAAGTGTTACACCAAGATACTTTCTGTTGCTTGTGGCTATTGTAAAGGGTGATGTTTATCTGATTTCTTTCTCTGTCTCTTTGTCCTCTAAAAAAAGTAGGGCTACTGATTTTATTGAGTTTATCTTGTATCCTGCTAGTTTGCTGAAGGTGTTTATCAGCTGTAGGAGTTCCCTGGTAGAGTTTATTGGGTCGCTTATGTAAACTATCATATCATCTGCAAATAGAGACAGTTTGAGTTCTTCCTTTCCAATTTGGATCCCCTTGATCTCCTTTTGTTGTGTTATAGCATTTGCTAGAACTTCTAGTACGATATTGAAGAGATATGGAGAGAGAGGGCAGCCTTGTCTTCTTCCTGATTTTAGAGGAATTGGATTAAGTTTCTCTCCATTCAGTTTGATGTTGGCAGTTGGTTTGCTCTATATTGCTCTTATTATGTTTAGATATGTTCCTGTTATCCCTGACCTCTCCAAGACCTTTATCATGAAAGGGTGTTGAATTATGTCAAAGGCTTTTTCAGCATCTAAGGTGATAATCATATGGGTTTTCTTTTTCTTTTTTTTATATGGTAGATCATGTTGATAGGTTTTTGTATGTTAAACCATCCCTGTATTCCAGGGATGAAGCCTACTTGGTCATGGTGGATGATTTCTCTGATGTATTCTTGAATTTGGTTTGCCAGTATTTTATTGAGTATTTTTGCATTGATTTTCATCAGGGATATTGGTCTATAGTTTTTTTTTTTTTTCTTAGTTGTGTCTTTGTGAGGCTTGGGTACCAAGGTTATTGTGGCCTCATAAAAAGAGTATGGCAATGCACCTTCTGTCTCTATCTTGTGGAACTGTTTGAGGCCTAGTGGAATTAGTTCTTCCTTGAATGTCTGGTAGAATTCTGCATTGAATGAATCTGGCCCTGGACTTTTTTGGTTTGAAGTCTTTCGATGACTGCATCTATTTCATTGTTGGTTATAGGTCTATTTAATGTTTTTGTCTGTTCTTGATTTAATTTTGGTAAGTGACAGTTATCCAGAAATTTGTCCATTTCCTTTGAATTTTCAAGTTCTGTGGAATTCAGATTTTCAAAGTATGACCTGAAAGTTGTTTGGATTTTCTCTGTGTCCGTTGTTATGTTCCCGTTTTCATTTCTGATTTTGTTAATTTGCATGTTCTCTCTCCGCTTTTTCATTAATTTGGATAAAGGTTTGTCTATCTTGTTGATTTTCTCAAAAAACCAACTCTTCATTGCATTGATTTTTTGTATTGTTTTCATGATTTCTATTTTAGCCCTCAAGTTGATTATTTCCTGGTGTCTACTCCAAAGGGGTGAGTTTGCTTCTCTCTGTTCTAATGCTTTCAGTTGCGCTGTTAATTCTCTCATGTGACTATCCTCTGTTTTCTTCATATGGGCACTTAGTGCAATGAACTTCCCTTGTAACACTGCTTACAACGTGTCCCATAATTTGGGTATGTTGCATTCTCATTCTCGTTGAATATTAGAAAGTCCTTAATTCCTTTATTTCTTCTTTGACCCAGGTGTGGTGCAATTGGACATTGTTCAGTTTCCATGAGTTATCAGGTTTTCTGCTATGTGTGTTATTGTTGAATTCCAATTTTAATGCATGGTGGTCTGATGAGATACAGGGGACTATTGCTATTCTCTTGTATCTCTTGAGGTTTGTTATGCTTCCTAATATGTGGTCGATTTTAGAGAAGGTTCCATGTGGAGCAGAGAAGAAGGTATATTCTTTTGTCTTTGGATGGAATGTTCTATAGATGTCTGTTAACCCCATTTGAGACATAACTTCTGTTACTTCTTTTGTTTCTTTTTTGAGTTTCTGTTTTGTGATCCTGTCTAGTGTTGAGAGTGCTGTATTGAAGTCTCGCACTATAAGTGTGTGAGGTTTTATATGAGCTTTGAGTTTGGTAGTGTTTCTTTTATGAATGTGTGTGACTTTGTATTAGGGGCATAGATGTTCAGAATTGAGACTTTGTGTTGATGGATTTCTCCTGCGATGAATATGAAATGACTGTCTTCATCTCTTTTGATTAATTTTGGTTTGTAGTCTAACTTGTTGGATATTAGAATAGCTATGCCTGCTTGCTTCTTATTTCCATTTGATTGGGCTAACCCAGGGGTGGTGGGAGAGGTTGTAGGGGAGAGGCAGTCCTGATTGGGCCCAGACTCACTTTTGGCGAATAGCTGGTGGAAGAGTACAAAAGCTTCCGAAAAACTTGGGAAGGTTTTGCAGGATAGTCTGATCTCACTGGAAACTGGGACTCTCCAGCTGAGGCATCTTTGTTTAGCAGAGGCCCTGATTTGGGGGTCAAGGATCTTGTCAGCAGGAACTCAGAGTGGACCTGTAGAGATAGGTGTATCTATGGGAGGGGCCTGGCACTTCAGCAGAAGAGTGGAAGTGGGATCAGAGACCAAGCAGGTAGAAATTACAGGTGGTCCCGCATTGATAGGCAGGTCTCCTTTGTTCAGAGTTGCTCCGACTAGTCTCTGAAGTAGGGTGGACTGTTGGGTCCACCCTCTGTCCCAGTGCTCAACCAGAGTGGCAGGACAGTGTGCAGGGTAGGGCACAAGGTAAGTGGAGCAGGCTCGTGGTGGGGATGGGTTGGGGGTGTATCAGAGCTCCAAGGGTGCTCTCTATGGGGACAGGACACAGGAACAGCAGGATCATGGGCCCTATGAAGTTATTTTTTAAGTCCTTCTCCTCTGCTTCATCTGCTTTCGTGTGTTCTTGTAGAGTCCCTGGATTTTGTTGGTGTCATACTGGTTTTTCTATTGTTGGGTGTTTTCTTCCTTGTATTGTTGTCTACCCATTGCTTCTTTCAGTGGGTACAAGTTGAGTCTCTCTCTCTCTCTCTCTCTCTCTCTCTCTCTCTCTCTCTCTCTCTCTCTCTCTCTCTCTCCCCTGCTGTCCCTATGGGTGTTGGTGAGTCAGGAATTTGATGTCTGTAACTCTGGATGATCTGAACTCTCTGGGTGGTCTCTCCAGCAGAGGCCATAACAAGGCCACTGATGCTGGGAAGGCAGTGTTAGAATGATCTCAAGCACTTAGGCAGAGGGGAGGTGATGGGGCCCAAGGATCAGGTGAGTTCAGGCTGAAGATGGTGGGTGCAGTATTTGAAGAGCCAACCAAGGAAGATCCAAGGAGATGGAGATTTGGAGGGGATGTTGGTCCTGATCTCTGGGCAAATGTTCTCCCAGAGCAATGGGACTAGTAGGACTAAGGATGAGGGAAATGTAGGGTCTGGGTGGTGTATGGACAAGAGTACTGTGACTGAACCACTCATGCCAAGGTTACAGGCAGGAGTGAGATACAGAGTTAACTCTGGGATTTCCCAGAAAAGGATGTTGGGGGATTAAGCCTGGCTTGGTTCCAGACTCACCTCAGGCAGAGGGCTAGCCATGGGGCCCCAAAATCAGTTGAGCGCAGGCTCAAGGTGGTCCTGTGTTGATAAGCAGGTCTAGTATATTCAGAGCAGACACACGAATTTCCAATGAGGTGGAGGGGTTGTTGGACTCTTGCTCTGACCAAAGGTTTACCCTGAGCAGTGGGCCCAGCAGGGCCAAGGATGAGGGGAAGGCAGGCTCCGGGTGGTGTATGGACGTTTGGCTCTAATTTTTCATCTAATAAAAATTAATAATAATCTTCACAAATACATCTGCATATACTAAGAATGGATGAAGTAAATGTTTACAACTTATTCCATACGGAAAAAAGATGTTTACCTGATGCAATGCTGAAATAAATCTAGAATTTTACTTGTAAAGCATTGGAAGACATTGTGGTCATATATTATTTGTGACTTATTAAAGCTTGCCTGATGGTACAGAAAGCAAAGATAGCCATAGGCCATAGAGCCAAGTGGTGGTAATACATACCTTTAATTCCAGCAGCTATATTAGTGAGCCATAGAGCCAGGCAATGGTGGCACACAACTTTAATTCCAGGACTCAAGGAAGCAGATGGATCTCTGTTAGTTCAAGGCCATACTGAGCTACAGAAAATTGATCCAATCCTAAAGAGAAGCAACTTACACAAAAATGATCTCCACACTTGGGATCATATACTTTTAGTCTCATCACTAGGGAGGTACAAGAGGACAAAGCAAAGAGTTTCATGTGAGATTTATTCTCCAGCCATGCTGAGGAGAGGACATCCCTATGAGCTTGAGGTAGAGTTAGAGCTAGTAGCCAGCTGCTTTGCTTTTCTGATATTTAGCTTGAAACTTGAACCAATCTCTTAGTTTTTATTATTTGTGTTAGAGGGTATGGTGAGGGCAATGTGGAAACCCACTGTAGTGGAAATTCCTTGGAATCCTCATGGGTGACCCTAGCAAGGACTCCTAGTAATGCAAGATACAGAGTCTGAACTGACCATCTTCCATAACCAGGCAAGTCTTTTAGTGATGGAACTGGGAATTCAACCCAGCCACAAAACCATGGATCTATAATCTGTCCTGCCTGTGAGATGTGCTGAGGCAATGCTAGTACAGAACTTTGGGAGAGGGCTAAGCCACAGGAGGGAGCCCATGCCTGACACTGCCTAAATGATCAGGAACTGAAGGCTGGATAGCCCAGAGACTTAGGGTAGAACCAAACTTAACTAGCTAAAACAAAACAAAAAAGTCAATGAAATTATCCTTGCTATACTTAGAAATTGATGCCAATTCCAGTCATCATCAGAAGTTTGTCTTCAGCAACTAATGGGAGCAGATGTAGAGCCACACAGCCAAACATTAGGCAGAGACACCAGAATTGAGGTCTCCATAGTGTTCCTTGCATCAGAGCTCAGGGTAACTCACAGAAGATAATATGATGTCAGGAGGGCAGATACAGTACATACTGAATGCGCCCCAGTTCATTCATACACCAAACTTAAGTAATCAACCAAAGGTAGGGACAATGGCAGAAGACGTCTATTATTAACTGTAAAGGGCAAATAGCAGTTACTTCCCTTAATCCTAAAGGCACTCCATAACTGCATGTACTCTCTGCCTTCAGGCATTCCATAGCTGCACTTATCATCTAGCATTCATGGTGAGTGTAAACTGGTCTGGGCCCAAGTCTTTTGTTACTTAGATAGGAACCATTTACTACCGAAGCCCAGACATTCTGTAGCCAATAAGCTAATGTCTACAGGATAACAGAAGTGATTTGAGCTCTCTGAACTCCTGGCAAGGACTAAATGGATTCCCAATATACAGGTCCTGACAGCTCACAGAGGCTGAAATGGCAATCACGGAGTCTGCATGGGTCTGCACTAGATCTGCTGCATATACTTTGTGATTGTTTAGGTTGGTGTTTGAGGGGACTCCTGGCAGTGTGAATTGCATCTGGTGTTTTGTCTGCTCTTGGAACTCCCTTTTCACCTATTGGGTTGCCTTTCGCAGCCTTAATGTGAGGGTTTATGCCTGGTCATACTGTATCTTGTGCTGTGTTTGATGTCCCTAGGAGGCCTGCTCTTTTCTTGGTGGGGGAGACAAGGAAGCTACAACTGGGGGGGGGAGAGGGTAAGTGCATGGGGGGGACTGGGAGGAGTGGAGGGAGGGGAAGTTGTGGCCAGGATGTCTTGTATGAGAGAAAAATAAATAAAAATTAAAAATGGATGCTTAAGCGAAAAGGAGAAACTTACAAATATTTTCTTAAATATAAGCTGACAGCTGACAGTTACTAAAATTCATTATATGCAATAGTAACAGGATTATGCTCCACAGAAGAGACTACATACTGGTTACCATTCTGTCTTATTTTAATAATCAAATAATACCCTCTTTTAGGGCATTCTCTTACTAAATATCTCACTTTTGCTGACACATAACAGACACACCTGCTATTCTTTACTGGCTTCCTTATGAACCTATTGTCAATACAAGAAGTCTCACTAACAAACACTATTTTTTTTTTTTTACCACATTGGAGAATGATTTTACCTGGCAACAGGCCAGTTCCTTTATTAACCTGTATATGGAGCCTAATCTGATTTAATCTATCTCTCCAGTTCTCCCTTTAGCTGGGTGAAGCATGCATCACTGGCTGAGCAAGTCTGTCTTGTCACTGCAGATTACTGTTTGAATATGTCTGTGTACATACATTCGGTGTATGGAGAAGCTATAACTCCAAACCTTGGGAACCAAGGTGAACTACTAAGCACAAGAGCAATCACATGTCTTTTAGTGGTTAGCAGACAAAGTTAGTACTGTGTGATATCTGAGGCCACCTTCAGTGCCATCAAAGGGACACATCCACTATAAATCAACAAGATATGTTGAATATCTCCTGCCACTGAACACATTGAGGAAGAGAAGCACCCAAACAATAGTATACCAGCATAGCTACAACACAGGAACATCTTTTTACCTTGTTGTTACTGTATTTGTCTCAAGAAGAAAGAAGACTGGATCATCTAGTTTTCTCCATCACTAGTGGACAAATGACACTTTCAGAACTTTACTTGTCCCATTGTTTTTAGAGGAAAGTCAGGGAATTTTCTGCTACCTGCATTCCTTAGGCTTCTTTCTAGTTTATCTGGTTCAACTCATCCTTTCTCCCAGTTCTTCAGAGCTTTCTGAGGCATCAAGACAACCTTTTAATTCACCATTCCCACATTTTACACAATTATATTTTTATCCTTGATAAGATGGTGATAGTCAATGCTTTCCTGTCCTTTGGGAGAGAAGTAACTTTACAAAACCCTTTCATTCCTTAACCCAAAGGACTCGTTAGTGATGACTGATAGAATATTAAAGCTGGAAGATTTTGGAATTCTAGATGCTGCCTCCATTCAAAACTTTGAGTATTTAATTGCAAATCAAGGAATCTTTGCTAACTTGAGCAGAGATTTGTTGATTTCATTAGTCTTTTTTTTAAAACCATTTAATTGATTCTTTATGTTGTTTCATTTATTTCTATTTCACCAATTACAGACCTGATCTTGATGTTCTTTTTTTTTTTCTGCCTACTTTTTGCCTTTTGCTTGTTTTTACTTTTAGAAGGTTCTAAGACACATCATTAGGTTATTGAGATTACTCTTTTTTTTTTTTTTTTGAATAGGCACACAGTGCTGTAAATTTTTCTCTTAGCACCATTTTCATTGTGTCCCATAGGTTTTGACATGATACATTTTCACTTTCATTCAGTTCTAGAATTTTTTGAGTGATTTATTAGTTAACATGCAAAAGTGATTTATTAATGTGCAAATTATAATAATTTTGTTTAATTGCTTTATCAGTTATTTTTTCCATTCATTTTTCAATTTCATTTTACATTCCAACCACAGTTCTCCCTCACACACCTCCTCCAACCCTCTTCCTTCCTCCCACCTTCCTTACCTCCTCAACCAGCTCATTCCCAGTCCACTCCTCCTCACAGGTAAGGGTTTCCATGAGGAGTCAACATAGTCTGGCACAATAGGTTGGGGAAGGGCCAAACCCATCTCCCATTAAGGCTGAGCATGGCATTCCTCCATAGGGAGTGGTTCCAACAAGCTAGTTCATGTACCAGGTTTGTATTGTAGTCCTACTGCCAGGACTTCTCAGCTTCATAACTGTCTTCCACATATGGATGGACTAATTAAGTCCCCTGAAGACTCCACAGTTGTAGGTCTGTAGTTCATGAGTTTCTATAAACTTGGTTCAGCTGTCTCTGTAGATTTGTCTATCCATCATGATCTTGACCTAAAGTTCCTTCTTAATTTCTTCCTTGCCTCAGTTATTATTCTGTAGTGTGCTATTTAGTTTGCATGAGTTAATATACTTTTTTTTGGTTTCTATTGCTGATGATACAGTTTTATTCTGTGTTCAGGTAGAATGCAATTTCAGTTTTCCTCTATTTTTTGAGATTTGCTTTTTGCCCTAATATGTGGTCAGTTTTAGAGATATATGTTCAGTTAATTTGATTTATGATGTCATTTAAATGCAGAGTTTCTCTCTTTAGTTTTTTTTTCTTTTCTGGATTACCTGTCTTTTAGTGAGAATGGGTATTAAAGTCACTCACTATCTCTGTGTTGAGGTCAATCTGAGATTTTTTAGATCTAGTTGCATAACCTTCAGCAAACTCTCTTTTTAAATCTTACTTCTTTATAAATCAGAAAGACATTTAACTGAAATTGGTGAATGTTATGTCAGGCTGCTGTGACAAATATCATACACTGGTAGTGGGAACCAGTTCCTCCTCCTCCTTTGCTTCTTTGGATTTACTATACACCAGAGAGAGAGAGAGAGAGAGAGAGAGAGAGAGAGAGAGAGAGAGAGAGAGAGAGAGACAGAGAGAGAGAGACAGAGAGAGACAGAGAGAGACAGAGAGAGAGAGGAGACAGAAACAGAGAGACAGAAAGAGAGAATAGGGAGAAAGGGCTGAGAGAGAACACTCTGCTCTATCTTTAAGGATAATAATTCCTTCACTAATTCCATTTTCATAATTTCATAATTAAAATTCAAATGTCTAAGGTACCAAAACCCTCTTATTTGTCTGAATAAAGTGTAAACAATGAGAGGTAAAAACCTTTAATTTGTGGCAATAGGATATGTATTATTATAAAACAACACATCTAAAGTTCTTAAAATATTAATCATTTTCCATTCTGTTTTTAAAAATTTTGAGATTACAATATAATCATAATATAGAATAACATTATTCCTTCTATTTCCCCTTTATGAACTCTCCCATATATCCCTCTCTCCTTACTCTCTTTCAAATTAATGGTTTCTTTTTTATTAATTGTTAGTGCATGCACATATATAGCTAAGTATGACCTATTCAGTCTGTATAATGTTACTTGTATGTACATGTTTTTATTTGATATTGTATAATCAATTGATGTACTCTACCCTGGGGAAGACAATTTTTCCCACTTTAAGCAAATCTTAGTTGCCTGAGTTCTTTGTGTAGGGTTGAGGCTTTTCTCTGTCCATTTTGGTATGTCTATTAGTGTTGTCTTTGTTCAGTTCAAGTTTGGCTATCATATGTTTATCACACACAATAAACATTAAGAAGGTAATAATATAAGGAAGTATAGGTTACTCTCCTAAAATGTAAGTACCACTCATTGAAACCTTGAGAATATCTTGCTTTTAGCCTTTATGGCTGGGGAAGACTACTGAATATGTTTGTACTTTGGCAGCTTGCATAAGATCTTTGGATTATATGACAACTAGTTCTCTTGGAGGAAATTCTGGGTCTGACATGTATTGTGTCTTCAGCAATAATGCATTACTTCCAAGTTCTGTGAGGCAACCAAGAGCAATGACAGTAGTTTATGTTGTTTGGGGAGTGTCTTGTATTCAAAAACCAAAACTGGAGGAGATGTTTCTATACCTGGCCCTGTTTTTATTTTGTAAGTACAAATATTTACATGTACTATATATGTATTTCTAAAAGAACAAAAAATAATATAATTCTCTATTGCCTTTAAAGACACATTTAATGTTACTTATAATTCTTCTCTCCCTTCCCCTTTCCTTTTAAAATCCCCTATCCATTTTACCCATTGACTTCTTCATAGGACATGTGTTACTAACCCCCATTCTTGAGTTCCTTCTTCACCCTTTCTTTAATCCCTTCTAGTTTCCCGAGTTTTTTGATTATTACAGGTTGTACATCATATGTAAAGGTTCATATCTAACTGCATTCTAAGGACTTATCCTTATACTCACAAATAAAATTAACTCTCATCTCTACTCAAAGAAGCTTCTTTTTACAGCAGATGGAACTACTACAGAAATCCTGGTCAAAATGCTAGAAGAAAATAGCAGTGAGATTTGCAACTCCAACTGATACATATGCAACATAATTCCTAAACCTAGGGCTCAGAGAACATCATAGAAGGTGGGATGGAGCAATTGTATGAGACAGACAACTACTTTTCTCCCATGAATATTGTCTTCTGTATATGTCACAAAGTTGCATCATTGAAATCTCAACAATATATTGCCTAAGCAAGATCTGTATAAAGATAAATACTAGTTGACATGTTAATTCAGATTAGAGGAATCTTACAAAGCTCATCCCCCTAGATGAAGAGTCACACAAAATTAATGGCTGCTGAGAGATGAAGAATCTGTCTTCTCCACAAATGATCCCTCAGTAGGTTATTCAATTTCAATTGCTCAAGCTTAAACAAAAACACATATGAAAAACACTAAAACTCTCATATATATGTATATACATGAATATGTATATGAATATATACATTATATATAATATCATATATATTAGTATGTGTGCATGTGTGAATGTGTATGTGTAACAATAACTAAAGAAGATGAAATCTTGAGTTTGAGGGGGTGGTGACATGAGAGGAGGATTTGGAATGGGGAGATATAGATGATGTAAATATAGCTAGCACTCATGTTATGAAATTCCAAAATTTCTTTAAAAAGATGTCACAGAAAAAAATTCCAAAAGATTCATATAGGTGGGTAGCACCTACAACAAATATAATGAAAATATGAAATAATGTTGGAGTAAATTATCATCATTTGCATCCTATTAAAATCTTTTCCTCCATTGCTGCTTGATTGAAAAACATTGTTACAATGTGTTTGGGTTTCTAAGAGTTTATATAATAGTCTTGACATATCTTCATTTTTGTTTTAATATTATGTTATTTTTTTAATATTGATAACTCCTCTGGAGGCTTTTAGATAACCTATGTTCCCTTTGGCTGTGAAATCCATGTACTTTAACTGACTGTGATTATGTGTCAACCTAGTTCTCAGAGTCATGATGTTAATATCCATTTTAACATCCCAAAAGACTCTTAGTATTCATCAAATATTTGATTAACATGGTCTAATAGAGCTTATAGCATTCAGAAACATGGAGATTAACGCCACCATGATTTTTACTTCTCTCTCTCTCATTAACTGTGTGAGCTGCATCTCTAAAATAATTAAAAACATATCATTGAATATGCTAGAATAACTTTAGAGAATTAGTTTAATTATTCCAGTACATCCATTTGGAAATACTACATTATTTATTACAACTTCATGCATAAATGTGCTCCCCCTGCCTTTCATTTTATTTCATATTTATTCTTTGAGAGTGGATATTTGTTTTGTAAGGTTGTATTGTTCTTTCAGGAGTTAATAATGGCTCTAAAGCTGTGTTGACAAGAAGAATATAAAGGTGGCTTAGGCACTATAAATAAGATGAGCATACTAACTGTAGAAACCTTCATTCACCAACAAAAATAGACTCATAATGCTAGCAACCATTCAACTCCCTCTTCTCAATGAATAGATTTGTCTATGCTTTAAATTAGTCAATAATCTTCATCAGCAAAATATAAGATGTGGACTCCTATTTCTAAAAACTTTTCTGTTTGGATGAAAGACAGTAATTTACTTTCTCCTCTACTTGTGAGTTGTAGGGCTCACTGGTGAGTTAGAGTATGTTTGGGACACTCATGGCTCATTATATGCATTTACTCTGGGCTGGGCATGGCATCTAGTGCAAGGCTGAGCTATTTATGCAGCAGAAAATAACTAGAGATCTTTTATGGACTGGGAAATGGAAACCTAACAAGAGATGTTAAATGTATATTACATCTCCCTGGTTTATATTCACATAGCTACCCAAGCAATCATGATGTAGAAAGCTTGAGGGTGTCTTTATTAAATCCATTTCAGTTCAGCTTTATGAGATAAAAGTTATTCAGAACACCAGATGACTATAGTGACTTCATATTTTTTTGAAACACATATTTATGAGAAACAGCAAGGGGCTCAGCAGAAATTGCACAATTAATATTGTAGGAGGTTTAGGGTTCACCCAGTCAGCAGTAATATGAGTTGGTTGGGTCATAAGTCACAAAAATACTAGGATTTCATAATTGGAAGCTTTACCTCCAACTTAGCAGAATGATTCTGTGGACAGTACAGAACCCAATGAAAATACTCAAGTAATTTAAAATAGAAATAAATTAAATCTAATATGAAAGGTCAAGGGCTCTCTATTTGTGAATTCTCTCAAGTTAGACTAAATAAATATCTGTAATGAGAGGTTTAAAAAAAACCCGCTGCCATAATTCATAGAGCCAGATTTAAGCTCAGACTCTGAAATAAAATCTGCATGACTAGCTATTGAAATGATATTCTATGTTGCTCAAATATCCATTTTTCTAAGGCATTTCTCACCTTCCTTTAATGTTTCCTGTTCCTGGTCTTATACTGCTGCTACAGCCACCAGAGACTGTACTTCTACTTTCAGAGAGAAATAATCTTAGAAAGTCGACAACTTAATTCACCTTTTCACTAACAGGAGCTCATGGTCCCTGTAAAGTAGGTGGTTGGCTTGTCAGTGGCATACAATATATATGTCTATAAGGGATCTTATTATTGCAAAAGTTCATGATTTCATGTGTGACATGGTTGTAGAGTCATGGCAATAGGGAACTGTGTCATTCTATTAAGCCTCCTACCACCTCAGAATATTATATACCTGGCAAAAAGGAGGAAGGCAACAGGTACTGATTTTGTAGATGACAATCAAGAGCACTACATATCTTTTGAGAGCTATTGTGATCAAACCATAGTATTTTGCAACAAAAATCATTTTTTCATCAAATCTCTTTGAGTGTATATTTGTATTTGTGCATGACATTAGCCCCGCAAAACTGAAAAAGAGGACAGACTTTTGTAAACTATGATATCTATGACAGGGAAGAGTGTCATGTTGTGAGAACATAAAGAAGTGTCAATAGAGACTGGAGATCTCATAAAATGTACTTTTGAATCAAAGTAGTCTATTCAATTGATATGTGAAGAATGGAATTTACCTTAGGTAAATGAGAGTGGGCTAGAGAAATAAAGAAGTTTAATTGACATGTCTGAATGAAGTAGAGGAAGACAGCATAATACCATGGATCATGTTTGGAGGCTTGAGGGAATATTTTAGGTATGGACTCAAAACTTTAAATCGAAATTATACTTTGATTTTAAACAAAACATGGCTTTAGCAACTTGTTTCAATGACAGACAATATAAAATGAACAAATAATAATTTCATGGGGATGAAATTTGACAGATATTATGATATGCAATTGATGATGTTTACTATAATCCATTATGCTATATGAGAACAAGTGCTACAGGCATCATGTCATGAAGAAGAGAGGGAACTTCTGTGGTACTATTCTAAAAGAATACAACTATGGTTTCACAATGAAGAAAAACATATGACAAATAAAAACTCAGGGACATTCTAGAAAATCATTGACCAACAACTGTTAACACTGCTAGTCATGGAAACCAAGTAAATATTGAGAAGCTATTCCAAACAAACTGATATAGAAAAATACAATGGTTTGTTTTAAAATGATTTATTACAGGTGACCACTTTTGATCCTAGAACAACAACAACAGCAAACATCAATGGAAAACTTGGTAGATTTTTAATAAAGTCTGGAATTTAGGCATTGAAAATTTGAATGTCATATAGAATTTAGGCATTGGTAAAACCCTGATGACGATATCTTAGTTTAATAAATTGATTATGCTGCTGGAAGATTTTGAGTCAAGAAAAAGACTAGACTAAATGTGGTAAATGCAGCATCTGCACTATCTGTGCAGATGTTATATGATCTGCAGTATTTCTCAACACAAAAGTTGTTTCATAGCCCCAAAACAATTCATGGTAATACATAGCAGACTTTTAATAATAATTTTAATATTGCAGCATTTTTAGAGTAACAAAATATTGAAGCACAATTCTATAAATACAAAAATGATGAAGAAATAGGATATTATCAATACCAAGGATTCCAAAGAAATCATACGAACAAATTAGAACTAAGGTTGGATATTTTCAGATACTACTAAAAAAGAAAGGGAGATAAAATGATGAAGATGTTTGGATATGTATATTGAATAGTCTCTCTCTCTCTGTGTGTGTGTGTGTGTGTGTGTGTGTGTGTGTGTCTTTCACATGATAGTGACACTCTCAAGAGGATATGATGAGGACATATGTTTTACTTTACTGGTGATCAGACTTTATCAGATCTTTCTTCTTTGTCTTTGAATTATATCTTTATCTTATATCTCTTGGTTTTTCAAGTGCTTTTTCAGTTAATAAAATGATCCAGAACAATCTAATACCAATCTATTAGTGAACTCAATTTTTTGTCTTCATTTTAAGAAGATTCTAGGTGCTGTAACAGCAGCCAGAATGAGGATAAGGAAGGGGGCTTGCAGAGGCAGAATGACTGTTTATTTACTGTCTTGTCTTTCCTTCTTTGTTGTCTTGTTACTTTTGATTATTCCAGTGTTATCCCAGAGAAAGTAGATGAGAGGTAGCCAGTCAATGGTGTGTGTGATTGG
This sequence comes from Phodopus roborovskii, assembly GCF_943737965.1. Taxonomy (NCBI): domain Eukaryota; kingdom Metazoa; phylum Chordata; class Mammalia; order Rodentia; family Cricetidae; genus Phodopus; species Phodopus roborovskii. The sequence continues at coordinate 1,716,572 of NW_026126605.1, read as the reverse complement.
GAGCCTCTTCTTGGTTCTTGTATTCTGTGCCATGACATGTTCTAATTGCTGTAGCAGTTTCTTTGGGGGAAGCTGTCTCTAGGCATGCCTATTGCTAGAACCAGGTTACTATGACTCTTTAGATCGAAAATTTGTATGTGAGATGCTCTTTTTTCTCAGGATTTTAAAGGTAATTTCATTTTACAAAACACAAATCTTGGGTCATTCCTTTCTGCCAAGAACTCACAAAAGGGATCCTTTCAATATTACCTTAAACTACTTACAGTTAATATCAATTGCCTTGTGGAAACATTGCCCTTGTGCCCAACCTTCTGCCCTTATTTTGATACCAGAGACATTTTCATAGCTATCACTGTCCCACAAATTCTATTTCACATTTTGAGCCTATCCTTTAATGACTGAGTTATCTTTTCTAGCCCTGAATTCTTCTGTGGTTCAAGTATGTGAAGTACTGCTTGGGCTTATCAGTTTCCTTTAGTGAAAAAGCACAAATAAACATGGCAGGATCTCCCTGTGAATGCATCCCTAAGCACTCCTCCCCTCTCCACAAGGATTTCAATGTTGTGCTTCCTTCTGTTGTTGGATTCCTGAGATATCTTCTTCCTCATCAGAAAGTGAAAGTACTGATTCCTCTACTGCATCTAAATTAACCACCATGCAGCAGAACAAAATGGGAGGGGGGTTGAGTAAGGGTCATAGGTCCAATTGTAACTGAGCTTCTCTAAGAAAATCATGTGGAGTTTGTATCCAGGACCCATCTTCAAGTTTTTCAGAATATTTTGTCACTTTCATTAATTGAGTTCATCTTCATCTTCTCTTAGAATACAGGGATAGTTTCACTTATCATGCTGTTATGTTATGAACATATACATACATGATAGCATGACTATAGAAAAAATCAACTGTTAGATACTTTATATTAATTTTCTTAGTGAAAAAATGATAGAGGGTTAACAAAAAAGAAAAGAGGAAAATGAACAAATGCAACCACATATAATAGCAGTAAAGTGTTTCCCTTTTGAATGTGTGGTAATATATAGATGAGAAAGGAAGAGATGTCAACAGCAAAATATTTATGGTGATTATTTTTCAGGGTGGTATGATGACCTTCATTGCTTCTTGGCATGATTCTTTATGACAGAAAGAATTTGAAGTGTATTTATATATGACTCAGTAAAAACCACAGTCATACATCTCATTAGTTAAATTTGTCCTTTGACCATTACATGTATATAATGATTCCAATTGCTCTCATTCCCACCCTGTCACATCACTGTTCCTTCTCTATCTCTTCTCTTCCCTACTAATATCTTCCTTAAATTCATTTCATTTTTGTGTTGTACTGAGTTTAATAAGGGTTATCTTTGTGTCCATATATTTGGAACTATACATGGGAGTCTGAAAACTCACTAGTGGGTATACAGAATCAATCTATCAGTAGCAAATACTCAACAGGGCATGTATCGTACAGACTCAATACAAATAACAATATGTGCTGTGTGTTCATGGTTACAATGTCCTTCCTGAGGATATTTTTGTAGCTCTTCTTTTTACCCAGGACTGATACTTTCTCTACCCTTTTTTCCACAGTGTTTCTGTACCTTTGAGTGAGTAGTATAAATTTCTCATTTAGGGCTGAGCTCTCATCTATCTTATTCTTAGACTCTTGGGAAGCAATGGGTATCTGCATTCAATGCTTTTCCCTGCAAGGAGAGGATTCTCTGATTATTGCTGATATATGTCTATTGTTTTAAGTGAGGATATTTAGAAGTTAACTTGATGCTGTGTCTATGCAGCTAAAAATCAGTAGTTAATTTTTCTTCTTGGGCTCAACAACCTCCCCAGACATGGGTTTTGACCAGGTTTATAGTACCACACTTTTGGAGTTTGGGTTCCTTCCTGTACAGTAGGCCTTGAATACAAACTGGATGGTGGTAGGGTACCTTACATCTAACATTAATGCCACTATTACAAATATGGACACCTCTTATCTGTCAGCTGCTATTATAATTCTTGTAGTTTACAGAGTCCATGGAGTTCATGGCATTCTGAATAGCAAGCATATCTTGGCAATTTCAAAGGTAACAATGGTTCATGCCTAGTTTCAACTTGATTTATGTGTATCTTTTAATCAAGCTGTATGGTAGCTCAAGTAATAGATTCTTATCATCTAGGTGTAGAAAGCAATCAAGCAGGAAGGCAAGATGCTGTGTTGTTTGGGGCCACTTGGATATCTTTGATCAATACCTTTCATGGAGGTGCCCACACCCACACTGAGGTGTTTGTTTCATGTCCTTCTATTTCTAGAATCAGAATTATCCATGAGCAGCATCCACCTTCAAATTCTTTTATATACACATTTTTTATTGTTCTTGTTTGGGGTTTTAAAAAATTATTTATTATTATTATTTTTATTTTTTCCTTATTTTACATATTGATCCCAGTTCCCTCTCCCTCCCATCTTTCCATCCCTCCACCCCCAGTCCCATTCCCCATCCACTCCCCAGGGAGGGTGAGGCCTTCCAGGAGGGATTGCCAAAATCTGTCATTTGGGGTAGGGCCTAGGACTTCACTCATATCTCTAGGCTAAGGAAGTATTCCTCCATGGGGAATGGGCCCTCAAAGTCCATTCATGCACTAGGGATACATCCTGGTTCCACTGTCAAAGATCCCTAGACTGCACAGGCCTCCTAACTGAGACCCACTTTTTGGGGTCTGGTTCTATCCTATGTTGGTTTCCCAGCCTCAGTCTCAGGTCCATGTTCAGTTTAGCTGTTTCTGTGGGTTTCTCCAGCCTGGTCTTGCACCATATAATCATCACTTCTCTCTGTCTGCAAATGGATTCCAGGAGTTCTGCTCAGTGTGTTGCTTTGGGTGTCTGCTTCTGCTTATATCAGTCAGCTACTGGATGAAGGCTCTAGGATGGCATATAAGGTTGTCATCAATCTCATTATTGATGAAGGGCATTTAAGGTAGCCTCTCCACGATTGCTTAGATTGTTAGCCGAGGTCATCCTTGAGGGACTCTGGACATTTCCCTAGTGCCAGATTTCTCTTTAAACCTAGAATGGCTTCCTCTATTATGTTATCTCTTTTCTTGCTCTCCTTTATTCTTCCCCTGACTCAATCTTCCTGCTCCCTCCTGTTCTCTCCCCTCCCTTTCTCCCCTTCTTTCTCCTAACTTCTCCCCCTCCCTGTTCCCAATTTACTCAGGAGATCATGTCCATTTCCCCTTGTGTGGGGGACCAATTCGTCCCTCTTAGAGTCCTCCTTGTTTCCTAGCTTCTCTGGCAGTATGGACTGTAGGCTGGTGATCCTTTGCTCTATGTCTAAAATCCATATATGAGTGAGTAAATTCCACATTTTTTCTTTTTTGTGACTGGGTTACCTCATTCAGGATGCTTTCTTCTAGTTCCATTCATTTGCCTTTGAGTTTCAAAATTCCTTTGTTTCTTTATTCTGCTGAGTAGTACACCATTGTATAAATGTATCACATTTTCTTTATCCATTCGTCAATTGAGGGACATCTAGGTTGCTTCCACAGTCTGGCTATTATAAACAATGCTGCTATGAACAAAGTTGAAGAGATATCTTTGTTGCATGAATGTGCATCTTTTGGATTTTTGCCTAAGAGTAGAATTGTGGATCTCGTGGAAGACTCCTATTTTTCCAAGGAACTGCCATACTGATTTCCAAAGTGGCTGTATGAGTTTGAACTCCCACCAGCAGTGGAGGAGTGTTCCCCTTTCTCCACATCCTCTCCAGAATAAACTGTCATTGATGTTTTCTATTTTAGCCACTCTGACAGGAATAAGATGGTATCTCAGAGTTGTTTTGATTTGCATTTTCCTGATGGCTAAGGATGTTGAGCATTTTCTTAAGCCCTGTTTTTCAGCCATTTTAGATACCTCTATTGAGAATTCTTTATTTAGATCTGTAATCCACTTATTAATTGGATTATTTGGTGTTTTAGTGATTAGCTTCTTGAGTTCTTTGTATATTTTGGGTATCAGCCCTCTGTCAATGTGGGGTTGGTGAAGATCTTTTCCCATTCTGTGGGGTACTGTGTTGTCTTTTTTACTGTTTCCTTTACCTTATAGAAGCTTTTCAATTTCAAGAGGTCTCATTTATTAATTGTTGATCTCAATGCCTGTGCTACTGCTGTTACGTTCAGGAAATTGTCTCCTGGACCAATATGTTCAAGGGTACCTCCCACTTTCTCTTCTAAAAGGTTTAATGTGGCTGGATTTATGTTGAGGTCTTTGATCCATTTGAACTTCAGTTTTGTGCATGGTATAGATATGGATCTATCTGTAGTCTTTTACAAGTAAGCATCCAGTTATGCCAGCACTGTTTGTTGAAGATGCTTTCTTTTTTCCATTGTATAAATTTAGTTTCTTTGTCAAAAATCAGGTGATCATAGGTGTGTGAGTTAATAAAAAGGTTTCAGTTCAATTCCATTGGTCTCCCTGTCTATTATTGTTCCAATGTCAAGCTGTTTTCAACACTGTAGCTCTATAATACAGCTTGAAGTCAGAGATGGTGATGTTTTGGTCATCCTGGGTCTTTTGTTTCCATATAAAGTTGGGTATTGTTTTCAAGGTCAGTGAAGAATTGTTCTGGGACTTTGATAGGGATTGCATTAAATCTGTAGATTGCCATTTTTACTGTATTGATCCTACCTAGCCAAGAGCATGGGAGATCTTTCCATTTTCTGGTATCTTCTTCAATTTCTTTCTTTAAAGACTCAAATTTCTTATTATATAGGTCTTTCACTTGTTACCCCAAGATATTTTGTTTTTGGTTATTGTAAAAGTTGATGTTTCTCTGATTTCTATCTCAGCTCCTTTATCTTCTGTATATAGTAGGGTTACTGATTTTTTTATTTTTATTTATTTATTTATTTATTTATTTACTTTTTAGTTAATCTTGTATCTTGCCACTTTGCTGAAAGTGTTTCCTGGTAGATTTTTGGACCATTTATATGAACTATTGTATCAAATACAAATAGTGAGAGTTTGACTTCTTCCTTTCCAATCTGTATCCCCTTTATCTCCTTTTGTTTTCTTATTGCTCTAGTTAGAACTTCAAGTACAATATTGAAGAGATATAGGGAGAATGGACAGTCTTGTCTTGTTCCTGATTTTAGAGGAATCACATTGAGTTTCTCTCCATTTAGCTTGATGTTGGCTGTTGGTTTGCGGTATTTTATTATGTTTATGTATGTTTCTGTTATCCCTGATGTCTCAAAAATGTTTATCATAAAGGGGTATTGGATTTTGTCAAAGGCTTTCAGCATCTAGTGAAATGCTGCTCTTAATATTCTTTCTTCATTCTTTATTCTATATGTTAGGTTGTTTGATTATTTGATTATGTGGTGAGGGGACTTTTTTTTTTTTTTTTTTTTTTGGTCCAATCTATTTGGTGTTCGGTAAGCTTCTTGTATTTTCATAGGCATGTCTTTCTTCAGGTTGAGGAAGTTTTCTTCAATTATTTTGTTGAATATGTCTTCTCCACCTTTGAGCTGGACTTTTTCACCTTCTATACCTAATATTCTTAGGTTTGGTCTATTCACAGTGTCCCACATTTTCTGGGTACTTTGTGTTTACGATTTTTTTGGGTTTAAAATTTTCTTTGGTCAATGAATCTATTTCCTCTAGTTTATCTTCAGTGCCTGAGATTCTCTCTTCCATCTCTTGTATTCTGTTGGTTATGCTTACATCAGTACTTCCTATTGTTTACCCAGGTTTTCTATTTCCTGCATTCCCTCAGTTTGTGTTTTCTTTACTGTCTCTATTTCAGTTTTCAGGTTATGGACTATTTGAATTTTTCCTTCTGCTCTTTGATTTTTTTTTTCCCTCGGTTTTCCTTGATTTCTTTAAGAGATTATTTTTTATTTCTTGCACATTTTGGTTTGTTTTTTCTTCCATTTCTTTAAGAGATTTTCTCATATCATCTTTGAGGGCCTCTATCATTTTCATGAAGTTGTTTTTAAGGTCATTCTCTTCTGCTTCATCTATGTTGGGAATGTTCAAGTCTTGCTGGCATAGATTCCCTGGATTCTGGTGGTGTCACATAAATCTTTTTGTTGTTGGATGTGTTCTTATACTGTCCTCTTCCTATCTCTTCTCCCAGTAGGTGCAGGTGGGGTCTCTCCCTCTCTTGGTGTATATTATTTGAAGACTATCCTCTCCTCTCTCCCAGAGGGTGTAAGGGCAAGACAGGAATGGCAGCTGATGCTGGATGTTTTGTTCTGTCTCCAGGTCCCTCTGGGGCATTCAGTGGCAGTATGGTTCTGTATGCCAGTTTTTATATTCATCCATCTGGGTGCATATAAATTGTTTATTTTGCAATTATATTACTTTCATTTCTTTACCTCAATGTGCATGTGTTTTCTTTTTCTTCTCAGTCTATTACCCCACCATTTTATTACCCATTGTTGAGCTTAAAATTTAATTTGTGAATTTTATTATGAGCACAAAGTTGATACACTTACAACTTTTTTGTCTTAAATAGCAAATTATTTTGGTGAAAATATCTTTACACACACACACACACACACACACACACACACACACACACACACTTATTTGACAATTGTTCGTGGAATAAGAGAAGCAAACCCAAGGCTACTAACCAGACATAGAGTTTTAGATGGAATTTTGTCTTGATTGTGTCTATAAAAATATCTTACCAAATCTTGACAGTTTTGACATAATTTGGACATAAATTTATGTAGTTGTTACTTGTCAGCCTACAGTGAACTAGCAGTGAGCTAAAGTTCTAGGAATACTAAACAGGCATACTTTCTTCTAGAGAAATCTCTGCCTTTATTAATAAAACCGTTAAGTTGGGAATTTGCTTCTCAATAATGTATCTTCTTTTGACTGTCCCCATCAGCCTTCTTGGGACTTTTGACATTCTACTCACCAGTTGGTGTAGTCTTCCTAAGCCATTGATGTTGTAGTGGCAAACAGAAGTCTAGATATTAGTCCATATTAGTCCTTGCTGTTTGACTCCAGTGTTTATTCTCAAAAGTTAGTTTGTTTCAGGATTACTTTTCTTCTTTCCTTGTGATTCTGGGCTTTGGTAGCAGGAGGATTTATAAATTGGCCTTTAAATCTTACCTTAAATGTGATTTGCATTACTTCTGTATAATTTACTAAAACTTTTAATTTTTACATTGGTGGACCTTTAAATTATTGATCAGATTTCTCTGTATTTTAATTGTATATTTTTCAAAATTATATAGCTTATTCAGTAAGAATCTCTCCAGTAAGGACTGGGGAGATTACTCAGTGGATAAAGGACCTTTGAATTTAAAATGTAAGGACTGGATTTTGGATACTCAGAATCCATGAAAAAGCCAAGCAAATATGGTGACTGTTATGCTGGCACATGGGAGTTAAAGACTGCAAATCCCTAGGACAAGGTAGCTGTTTAGAAAGACTATTGGAATTTGAAAGTTCTGGTTTCAGTTAAAATGTTCTTCCTCAGGCATCACCCTCCCTGTGGAGTAGCAGAGGGATGGGACGGGAAGGGGGCATGGAAGGGAGGAAGAGAAGAAAAGATGCAGGGAGGGAGAGGGAACTGGGATCGATATGTAAAATAAGAAAAAAAAATTAAAAAAAAAAAAGAAAGAAAAGGAAAAAAAAAGATGTTCTTCCTCAATAAGTAAGCTGGAGAATGATTGAAGGGAACACCAGTTCTCAGCTTCGGGCATCCAAATATGTATGTGTACATGTACATGTATTCCATTCCCATGTATGCACACATATATACACATGTGGTTGCAAACAAGTAACCATGTGTGCACATGTGCTCAGGCACACACACATGCACACTTATTCCACTTTTTCATACACACACACACACACACGTACACACACACGTACACGCGTCTTGCAAAAAATAAAAGAAATAAAAGAAAATGGAGCCATTATACCAGTACATTTTCTTTTTGTGTTATCTACATAGTTGCAATATCTCCTGCAGTTTCTAATTGCAGCACCCTACTCTTCTGATTATATTTTGCTGTAAGTTATGTAAGTTGATTTTATTCACCAAACACTGAATATTTATTAAGATTTAGACACTGAGGATACCAGGATTTTTCAAAAATGGTTTCTTGAAAGCAGTTATAGTCTAGATGGCTGAAATGGTTTTAAACACAGGGAAATTAGATTATTTATCACTGGGGAAAATATTTCTATAGATTTTAAAGGAAGACATCTTAGAGGACCTAATTGGAAGCAAGAAAGAGGTCTAATGGAAACATAAAAGCTTTTCTGTTGGTCCAGTTGTGGAATGCTGGGTAAAGTCATTGAAGGAGAAGTAACACAATAGAAGGTAAAGCTTGGAAGTGAAACTTTATTCAATGCTAAATAAATTAGAATAGATTTTTGTCTTCCTAAAGTGCATGATCATGACTTCTGCAATTCAAACTTTTAAGAAGCAGTATTTAGAAGGGAAGGAACTCTGGGGCTTCCTTTAAGATTTTAGTTTACTTGGAACTTATGTATCTGGATGTATTTTTTTACCCATCTTACAAAGAAGTAATAGCAAAAGGGAACTGATATTGACTTGATTTGAATTTTCTTTCTGACCTTTGCTGGGCTCCACTTTTTCTCCCTAAATATACATAAGCCATCTGCTGAAAAACCTGTCCCAGAATTTTCTCTTTAGATTGATGTCAATGTTTCTATGGTTTCTGGAATTCAAACTCAAAACAAAAGGAATAGGCACCTTTTGCTTGCCATACTCTTTTGGTACCTTTGCAAGTTTGTATGGCTTTAAAGAGTTCTGTTTTTCTGTTCTTACTTCGAGGAATATGCCCAAGACCACCAGTGGATACCTAAAATTTTAGAGTCCCAAACCCTATAATTTAGGACTATGATTTTCTTTATACTTTGTTTATGGAAAATAGAAAATAAATTCCCAATTTAAGAAAAGCCTCAAATAAGGAGTTAGGGACTTATAAATATGGCTGTCTCTCTTCCTTTTATAAAAATTCTCTTTACTTTGTGAGAATTTTATGTATTTGTACGATGAAATATGATCATATGATCTTGTTTGTGCCCTTATCCTTCTGCCATAATCCTACCAAAATGACGCTTCCCAATTTCATGTCTTCTTCTTTGTTATAGTAACCTACTAAGTCCAGTTAGTACAACCCATATGTTGCTGGGTGTTGGGGCCATACACTGAAAGAGGTGAATTTCCAAGTGGCCACACCCTCAAAAAGAATGGTTCTTCCTCCTCATGCTGGTTAGTTTTATGTCAACTTGACACAAACTAGAATCATTTTGGTAAACATTGGTGAGAAGATGCCCACCAGATTGGGTTGTGGGAGGGCCTGTGCTGTGTTTGCTTGGTGGTTGATTGATATGAAAGGGTAGAGATTACTTTATGCAGAGATACACTGGGGCTGCTGGTTCTGGTTTTATAAGAACACAGAAAAAAACAAGCCATGATGGGAAAGCCAATAAGTAGCATTCTGGCTTCAGTCCCTGCTATCAGGTTCCTCTCCAGAGTTTCTGCCCTACCTTCTTTGGATGATGAAATACAACTGATAAATACATGCTTTTCTTTCCAAGTCACTGGGGGGGGGGTGTCATAACATTTCATCAAAGCAATATAAGCTGTAACCAAGATATTCCCCTAATAGCTAACCAGTGGTATGATAAAAATATATGTGATGAGACCAAGTGAGGTGAAAATGTAGTGCTTGTGACAAACTGTTAGGCATCTGCTGACCTTCTCGTGTCATTAGGAGGATCACCTGCTCCAGGACATCCTGTACCACTGGCTGCTGGAGTGTATCAATAGTTTAATGTCGGGAACAGAAATGTTGGTATTTAAAGATCCTTGAATTTTGGAGGGTATAGTAGTTTAAACTTTATTGGCCCCTATAAGCTCATAGGAATTGGTACTATTAGGAGGTGTGACTTTGTTGGAGTAGGTGTGGCCTTATTGGAGGAGGTATGTCAACTTGGGTGTAGGCTTTGAGGTCTCCTTTGATCAGGCTTAGTGTGACACCCAGTTTACTTTCTGTTGCCAATGGATCAAGATATAGGTAGAACTCTCAGCACATTCTCTGACACCATGTCTGCCTGCCTGGCACCATGTCCCACTTTGATGATAATAGACTAAACTTCTGAAACTGTAAGCCAGCCCAATTAAATGTTTTGCTTTATAAGAGTTGCCATGGTCATGGCATCTCTTCACTGCAATAGAAACCATAAATAAGACACCTAGATTAAAAACCTCCATCTTCACCGTCCAGGATGTTCACTCTATTCACTGACAGAATGTGTCAGAAGAAGGAATAAGGATCCTAATACAATGGACAGCAGAGATTTTCTCAGTAGAAGGATGAATTAAGTATTGATCAAATCAATGTAAATGAAGGTTTATTTCAGAGTTAAGATGAGAATTAATAAAATGGATTTTAAAATCCTTTTAAAATAAGCCGGTTATGAAAATTCATACTATAAGAAGTATATATAGTTATATATTTGCTCATATACATCAATATTATTCAAGAATAACAACTATAATAATCAAAGAAAAAGAGGCTACTAATTCTATAAGAAGAGGAGAACACAGGAAGAGCTAGAGGGAAGGAAAGGAAGGAGGAAGTGATGAAATTATATTTTAATTACAATGAATTAAAATGATTATATTCTTTTTCTAACATAGTTGTATTCTTTGGTTTCCTCATTCCAAATATGGCCACATTGCATTCACTCACCCATTTGATAATAGTGTATCTAGGAAACATATTACAAATACATCTGGTTTTCCAGTCATTTCCTTCCTTAAAAAAGCAAACCTCATTCTCAATTGTTTACTTGTTCTTCTACAGTTAGGTGATCCACTGTTTGGGTTTGTCTGGGTCACAGCAATATCTGTCCCAGGACACATAATTTCCACTGTTAACCCAGAGAAAGTTCTAAGAAAGTGAGGGTAGCTGATCACACTACTAGGGTTTATATTTTCCTGCATACATGTATATGTGTGTATAAATGATTTGCTGTTTTCTTTTCTTCCTTTTATTTTAAGTTGACTTTTCCTAACATAATATATCCTGATTACAGTTTTCCATCCCTCTACTCTCTCAAGTTCCTTTCCAACTTCCACTCCCTTTCTGTCTTTCATTTGAAAACAAACAGACTTCTAAGGGATAATAAGAAATGAAACGAAGCCAGGCCCGTGCCTTTATTCCCAGCACTTGAGAGGCAGACAGGCATATCTTTGTGGGTTTGAGACCAGCATGGTCTACAAAAACTAGTTCTAGGACAGGCTCCAAAGCCACAGAGAAACTATGTCTCAGAAAACCAAATAAAATAAAATAATTACAAAAATAAGTGACATGAAATGAAATAAAAAGTGATAAGGTAAAGAAAGAACTAACACACCAGACTAGGACAATACAAACAAACAGAAGGAAAAGAGCCCAAGTAAAGGCAGAAGAAACATACATACATACATACATACATACATACATACATACATATATTCAGAGATCTACTCATTTGCACACTTCCTTCAACATGGCTGCACCTTCTAATCCCTGTCAAGTAACATCACTCCTTAATGACCAAGCATTCAAATATATGAGTCTATGAGGGTCATTCCTAATCAAACCATCACATTTCATTCTCTGGCTCCCATAAGCTTATAGCCACATCATAATGAAGAAATGCATTCAGTACAATTTCTAAAGTCCCCACAGTCTATCTCTCAATACTATATAAAAGTTCAAAGTCCAAAGTCTCTTCAGAGACTCAGAGAGATCTGATAATCCCTTTAAAATAAAAATGAAAAGCAGGTCCCATACTTCCAACATACAATGGCATTGAATATAAGCATAGACAGGAAATACTAGAACAAAGCAAGACCAAAAAACAGCAGGGCAAACTCCAAAATCTTCATTTCCATATTTGACATCAAAGGGCTCTTCACATCACCATCTCCTTTCAGTTCTGTTGACTGAAATGCAATTCTTTCTCTTGGGTTGCTTCCACTAGCTGGTAGCAGCTTTTCCTAACAGGCATTCCCTCACTCTGGCATCCTTCACAGATTCATACAATAGCCTCTCTAGGCCTCCATCAAGGGACACTCCTGACACATAGCCCTAGAGACTTTCCTAAGCCAGAAAGAAACTCCACAGTTTTTTTCTTGTATCCTCCAATCTAAAGCCACATGGCTGAATCTACCAGGTTCTACTGCTTGCTGAGGCTAGAACATGTCCCCCTCATTCTATTATGTCTTCACTAGTTTTCTGCTTTCATTGGCTTTCATCACTGCCTAAGCTTAACTATCCTGGGACTTGCTTTGTAGAACTCAATTTAGATATCCACCTGCTTCTGCCTCCCCAGTGATGATATTAAAGGCCTGTGCCACCTCATCTGGCCATAATTTGGAAGCTTATCTGGGTGAGGTCTTGCCCTAAGGTCAGCATTTTCTTTTGTCCATTTAGTATCAGGCTTTTCTTTTAACTTCTTGTCACCTTGAACATTAGACTTAGCTCCATTCCACTTCATGGTGGCCCCTTTCTCCTCAAACTGTACATTTTATATTTTTCCTCTCTCAGCTTGCTCCTTTTTATTATATATCCAAATAAGATTTGCCACTAATAACCACATGGCCCAGTGGCCCAGTGAATACTCTCCTAGGATTTTCCCTTACTTAACTGATCTGTGCAGCCTCCTTTTGTCTTGCAAGGTATCATGTTATCATCTTTGAAGGATTGCTGTTTGTCTATTATACAGAGCCTTGCAGGATTTGTATTGCCTAGTGTCTACCTCACAGCAAGTGTGTGGAAAATACTGGGTGACACTGCTATTATTCTGAGGGCATAGAATTCACCAGTACTCCTGTCATCTGCCCTCCTCAACTTCTTCATCATCTTCTTTCAGTGAATAAAGATTAGTCTGGCTCTCCATATGCAGAGCACTTGCTGGGCCATTTTTCAAAGATATTCTCTGTACAAGAGAATGGAAACTCCCCATGGGAAGGACTTTAAGGATAGGTTTAATCTCATGCAACCAGGTATCTTCTCTTCTCTTGATACAATGAATCAACCATACTCTGGAATCATTTTAATAATGAGCTATTGGTACCCTATTATTGAAACAAATCAAATCAGGAAAACTACTTTACCAACTTAGAATAGACCTACATTTTGGTGCCTGATATTTTGACCAGTCATGACAAGCAAAATTATGTTTGAAGAGGTTATTTCTCAAGATTTCATTTAAATCTCCATCCAAGGTACTTTTGCCTTTCCTAACCAACTTGTCTTGAAATGTCATCCTTCAGTAGAAAGCTTATCTAGTCATTCTGTGTTAATTTTGTACCTTAGAGTTGCATTATAATCTTTCCAGGTGCTTAACATTGGAAACAATCTCATTCTGTTATTCTATTGCACTTGGGTAGTTGAAATCTCTCTCCCTCTCTCTCTCTCTCTCTCTCCTTCCCTTTCTTCCCTCCTCTCTCTCCCTCTTCTTCCAGTCCTCCTACTTCTCTTCCTTCTCTTCCATACTGTCTGGTTTTGTGTCTACTTTACACAGGTAGAGCCATCAGAGAGAAGGGAGCCTCAAATAAGGAAATGCCTCCATGAGATCCAGCTCAGCTGTAGGGCATTTTCTCAGTGACTGAAGAGGGAGGTCACAGCCCATTGTAGGTGGAGCCATGGTGAGCAAGCGAGCAAGCAGCACCCCTCCATGACAAGGTACCAGTTCCTATCTCCAGGTTTGCCCTGCTTGAGTTCCTGTCCTGACTTCCTCCTGACTTATAGGACTGTGTTCTGTAAGACAAATAAATCCTTTTCTCCCCAGCTTGCTTTTTGGTCATGGTGTTTTGTTGTAGCAATAGAAACCCTAATTAATACACAATACACCCTCCCTCTCATCTCTCCCACTTCCTATTTGGGAAAAGATGCTTTAAAAGAGCTATGTTGTACTTACTTAATGTCATAAACTTTAGAGTCAAATTGCCTCAACTTTAAATCCCAGATAAGACATTTATCTGCAGGATTGGGCCTCTCTGATTTTTCTTCTCTAAACTCCAACATTCTCCCTTACAACATGGGGTTGTGTGAAATTTAAATGAATTGGGTGCTTAGATTGGTCCTTACTTCACATTTGATCTCTACATTAGGTATTCTTTTCTAGTAATTGTCTATGTGTTCATGTAGATCACAAGCCATTGAAAAAGCAATGACAGTGTCCATATCTACACCAGCATATCTACACTGCTTGTTGTAGATCAGGTGTTAGTTGTAGACTTGGATTTTAAGATATTATTTTTCTCATATCTCTGTATTCTTTCTGTGAATGGTACTGCCAATTGTTTCACTACTGACAGTTGTCCTTTTAAATCATCTGTTCTTTCTGATGTCATCTTTAGGACTACCTCTAGAAAACAAAACTCTTATAATAGACCATGAATGCTTTCTTTATTTTGACTAAGTTCCAGTTGGATTGGTTCTGTAATGTAATGCCTAAGACATGTGTGATGGCTTCAACAAGAATGATTTCCATAGACTCATATGTTTGATTACTTGAACCTCATTTGGTGGAACTGCTTATAAAGGTTTGGATGTGTGGCTTTGGATGTGTCACTAGAGGCTTTGTGTGAGGTTTCAAAAGTCAGAGTGCCTTCTTTTTGCTTTGAAGATTGAGATCCGAGCTATCACTTGGTCCTGCTGCCATGCCTTCACTTTACTCTGAAAATATAAGCCCAATTAAATGCTGCCTTGTATAGGTTGCCTAGCTCATGATGTTTTGTCACAGCATTAGAAGAGTAACTAATAAAGCATACAAATCAGTTGACAATCCAACTATATTTAACACCTTCCCATGTTTACAGTATGCTTTAGAATAACATATATGACCTGGTTCTTAGCTAACAAGGTGTACACTCCTGTTTGCCATTTCCCCCAGTCCTTGTTACCCTTCTAACTTGCTGAGCTTCTCTCAAAAGCTCAACTTATTGCTTTTTTTGTTTTGTTTTTCTTTTTCTTTTTCTTTTTTTCTTTTGGCTTTTCAAGACAGGGTTTCTCTGTGTAGCTTTGGAGCCTATCCTGGCACTCGCTCTGTAGCCTAGTCTGGCCTCGAACTCACAAAAATCTGCCTCCCTCTGCCTCCTGAGTGCTGGGATTAAAGGAATGTGCCACCACTGCCCAGCATACCTATTGTTTTTGAGTGAAGTGATAAAGGCTTCCCCTTTTGGGTTCTGGAATGAGGATTTATAACTTTTCTAGTGAAGTGTTAAAGGCTTCCCCCTTTTGGTTCTGGAATGAGGTTTTATAACTTTTCTATGTTACAGAAATGATGCCATCAACCAAATGCCCAAGGACTCTGCTGGTGTCTTTGGAACAAACATGAAAATTGAAGTCTTAGTTTTTGTTTTTGTTCCTTAATCAGGGTTCTCATTTTTTGGAGACATTGAAAGTACAAGCTCATTAGCCACTTTAGGGTATTGAAATTACTAAAGGCACTAACAGATCAGTACTTTAAATGTCATTCATACCCATGCAGTTGCATTGAGGTTGATTCTTGGCTTGCTGCTGGTTACTTTTCTTTGTATTTCCTTATTTGTTGCAGAGACTTGTTGCAATTGTAAATGTTTATATCTACTTATTAGAGTGATTGCTTTGCATTTATTTATAGTGGGAACACTATAACTCACATAAAATGCTAGCTGTTAGAAACTACTGCTGTGCCCATGTTAATTAAAAATACAGAGGAGGTTGAATCTGATCGTGGGTGTAGTATCGATCTCTGTTTGGACAGAAGTTTCTATTTGTTGAAGTGAAAAGTACAGAAAAAATTCACTAAAAGCAAAGAAAAATGAAAACAAAATAAAGAAACAACAACAACAAAGTAAGCAAAACAATAAAACAAGTATAAAACAAAAACCAAAACAAAAATATTGTATCTAGAAGCCTCAGGCTTAAACCACGGTAGCTAGTTCTTATATTACCAAGTTGTAGTGATATAATATTTAAGATTTATTAAAACTTGCCTGAGGATACAGAAAGCAAACCAGCCAAACTATTTAGCTATAAAAATAAGGAGTGGTGGTACACCTTTAATCCTAGGACTCAGGAGAAAGGCAGATGGATCTCTGAGTCTAACACTACCCTGGACTACCATAGAGTGAATCAGAGCTCATGCCTTTAATCCCAGGATTTGAGAGTTATAATAGTTAGAGGCATTCAGTCTGAGAGTTAGTCTCTAGCCACACTGAGGAGACATAATAGTCTAAGTGAATCTGAGAAGCAGTGAAGTTGGGAACAGTTTGAGGATTGCCACTTTGGTCTGAGCTGAAGTAGAGGTAAGAGCTAGTGGCTCCAGCTTTGATTTTCTGATATTCACCTTGAAGTGTGAACCCCAATATCTTTCTCTGGGTCTTTTATTTATTGTGTTACACAAAGTAGATGACTTGTGTTTGATTATGAGCCTCTTTTTAAAAATTTTATATACTAGTAAGTTCTGGGCAGAAAATTATTTTTCTGGCACTTCCAAATTTCTCTTTCCCATGGATATTCCTTGTACTTTGACCTCTTATCTTCTTCTCTTTCATGAAAGGGAGTGAACCAGCAGCTACAGAAGTAGAATTAACTTACTTTTTCCTTTCTGTCTGCTAAATGGTTCAAGGTCCATAGCAAGGTGAATTTTCATCTGCCTATGCACACATCTGAGATTGTAAAGATCTCCCAAGGGTAAACATAGTTTAATTGGAGCCATCAGCATCACATTCCTTTTCTTCTGGTAGAAAGAGGGATAAGTCATAAGGCTGATCAGCATAAGAAACACAAAGCTTGCAGCCTTGAGACACAGGCAGAGGCAGTTCTAACATGTGTAGTTGTGGGAGCTAACACAATTGTAGCTTAACTAAGTAAAGAACATGAAAGAAATGCTTATAAACCAACTCCAGAGTTTATCCTGTAGATTATCCTGTTGAACATGTTCAATGGGAAGTTACAGAAATATTTTAAGTAGGGAGGATACATGTTGGTGTTTGCTGCCAGAGTTGACTTTGCACATCTGGTCTATTACATCATGATCTTTCCCTCCCATTTCTACTCTGTGTTATATGGCCCATCCAGATGATGGCATTTTATGTGTGACACTTTCTTTGATCGAAGATCTATTTTTTGTTATAGTCACTAGTTAGTTTTTTTATTATTTTCTTTTTGTTTTCATACAAATTAGATCATATGGTAAGAGGGAACCACATTGAAGAGAGTCTTGCATTAGATGGGCCTACAGGCAAGTCTGTAGGGTGTTGTATTGATTAATGATTGATGTGGAAGGGCCCAGCCCACCATGTGTAGTGCAACCCCTGAGTTGGTGGTCATGGATTATATAAGAAACTAGGCTGAGTAAGGCATGATGAACAAGTCAGTAAACAGCATTCTTCCATGGCCTCTGCATCAGTTCCTATCTCCAAGTTCCTGCTTGAGATTCTGGCCTGAGTTTCATCACACACTGTAAAGAGAGAACATATACAATGGGGGAAAATGTCTGCCAACCATGTATTTATTAGTTAGTATTAAAAATATGAAAGGAAGTCAAGCATATCAATAGTCAGAAAACATCTAATATAATTAAATTTGTCAAAGAATCAGCATTGACATTTTTTAAAAAGAAGGAATCCAAATAATAGGTGTATGGAAAAATCTTTCAACTCTCTTCATCAAAGAAATACAGGGCTAAAGAAGTGGGTCAGAAGTTAAGTGTTCTTGCTGCTTATGAGGCTAGAGATGTCTCAGCATAGTTAAGAACATTTACTGTTCTATACCTTTGCCTAACCTAGGTTTGATTAGTAGCAATGACATGATGGCTCACAGCTTCCTGTGACTACAGTTCCAAGATATCTCATGCCTTTTTCTGATTTCTGTAGGCTCCAAGAATACATATAGTACATATACATATATAACATGCACATAAATGAAATAAAATAAAAATAAATCCATACTTTAAAAAAGATACACATGGTCTGAGTTCTGTTCTCAGCACCCATGTTGGTTGTCTCACAACATTTGAAACTCCAGCTTCAGGGGATCTAATGCTTTCTTTTGGCCTCCACAAGCACCTCCACACCTGTGGCATTTATATACAGACACAAACACAAACATATATGTTACTTTAAATTAAACCTATAATGAAATATCACCTCATCCACTTTATTAGCATCAGGGAACATGGAACAAAATTGGAAATGGTGAACCTGAGTGTGGTGATTTGACTAAAAATGGACCCCATAGGCCCACAGGAGGTATGGCCTCTTTGGAGTGGGTGTAGCCTTGTTCAGGAAGTGTGTCACTGGGTGTGGGCTTGGAAGTCCCACAATAAACAGCAATAAAACATTAAGACAGAACTTGGTACCAGGGACTGGGGTATTGTTAGGCCCAACCATGCTTTTGTTTGGCAGAATTTGGACTTTGAAACTTTGGGTTAGAAAAGCAGTTGAATGCTTTATGTGGGGCTTGATGGGCCATCATAATAGGAACATGGAAGACAGTGGTACTGAGGGTTGTTTGAACTGTGGGGGCCTGGCTCAAGAGGTTTCAGAGAATCTAGTATGCAACCAAGAGATTGTGCTTATTTTGGTGAAGAATGGGGATACTTCTACCCTTGTCTTAAACCTGCCCAAGCATAAATTGAAGAGTTATGAATTAATAGCATTTGCAGAGGACATTTTAAAACAGCCTGACATTGACTGTGTCATGTGGTCATTAGTGACTGGTTTTATGCAGATCTGTAAGGAAAAGTAGTAAGGAGCAAGCTGTACAAAATGTACAACTCAGGGGCAATGGAAAGTGAAATGGAGCCAATTCCTGTGTTCAAGTTGATAAACAGATATTAAACAATCCTGATGTTAAGTGGAATGAAGAAAGTAGTGACTTCAGGGCAAGATCCCACCCAGCTAAGCTTCCAACTTGAGAAAAGATATTAAAGAAAAGCTCAGAACTGGGTGTGGTGGTACACAACTTTAATCCCAGTATTGGGGATGCAGAGGAAAGTTGATCTTTGAGTTTGAGGACAGCCTAGTGTAGAAAAGAAGGTATAGGATAGCCAAGGAAAACATCAGAAACAGAAAGCTGGTGAATATGTAATCAAATGATGGGGCCATATTCCAGGCCAACAAGCAGTAAAATTTGGAAGCTTCAAACTTGTGGTTCTGGCTTTAGAGTCAAGCATAGAAGAGATGGATTATGTAATCTCCCCCTGTGACTAAGGAAAGCAGCTCAGGCCAGGCATGTATCAGGGGTGTCCCTGAATGGAGGTCTACAGAGGTCACTGTGTGAAACTGTGAAAATGAAGTCTGGATTGCCTTGGAGACCGCAAAATGTTGCAGATGCCAAAGTCATGGGATACCTGCTGAGGAGAGCTGCTAACAGGGAGAGGAACCAGCCTAAGAGAATGAAGTATCTTGATTGTAATCAACAAAGCTGAAAGGAGTTGGGGATCTGAAGAGCATTTTGACATCAGACATGAAGATGCAGAGTTTAGTTTGCCCAGCTGGCTTTTGGTCTTACTTTTGCCCAGTATATGTCCCCTTTCAACCCTTCAAGAATGGTAACATTTTCCTCGTACCATTATATGTTGGAATTATGTGAAGTGCATTTTTGTTTTAACTATACAGGGG
Source organism: Phodopus roborovskii (assembly GCF_943737965.1). Taxonomy (NCBI): domain Eukaryota; kingdom Metazoa; phylum Chordata; class Mammalia; order Rodentia; family Cricetidae; genus Phodopus; species Phodopus roborovskii. The sequence continues at coordinate 1,696,905 of NW_026126605.1, read as the reverse complement.
TTACAGAGGCTTTGAACTTTTAAACAACTGTGAGACAGCTACAGACTATGGGAACTTTTGAAGTTGGACTAAATGCAATTTTGCATTATGTTATGGTTTACAAGCATATGGAGGCAAGGGAGTGGAATGTAGTTATTTGAATAAAACTTGCCCCCAAAGAGAATGACACTATTAAGAGGTGTGACCTCATTGGAGTATGTGTGATATTTTTGGAGAAAGTATATCACTGAAGGTATCACTCAAGCCATGCCCAGTGTGGCATGCTCTTCCTGCTGCCTCTGGATCCAGATGTAGAACTCTCAGCTCCCTCTCAAACATTGTGTCTGCCTGCATGCTACTATGCTTCTTGCCATAATGATAATGAACTAACCTCTGGATTGTAATACAGCCCCAACTAGATGTTTTCCTCCATAAGAATTGCTGTAGTCATGGTGTCTCTTCTCAGAAATAAAACCATAATTAAGATTCTGAGCTAATATACCTTCTTAGTGTCTGTCAGCGTTCCTTATGGACTATATCAAGTGGGTATGATGGCCAGAACTCCATTTGTAACAAGTAACCATTCATTGTCACAGGATACTATGATGTATATTTTAAGGATGAAAGCATATCTCCTATGAATAATTACAAGGAGGTAATATTTCATTAAAGAATAGTGTTTTTCTGGATGTCTGGTTGTGTAAGGGAGATACTTTCTATGTGTACTACATGGAAGAAATAATATGTTCTAAAGGACTTATGTTAAACTATTAGAGAATGTATTGTAATGAAGGAACAAGACAAGTGACTTCAAAGTAGAAAGTATATTTATTGAATTGAAACAAAAGAATAAAAAGATAAAGAGTAATTGAGGACAAATTCTAAATTGATTCCAGAATATTTTCCTTTTTTTTTTTTTTTTTTTAAATTTTAAGGCTTGCGTGCTGGCAAGGGAAGGTCCAGCCTCTGATGAACTGAACTGAATCCCAGACAGCCATACAAAGGCATATTTATTGATTGCAACTCAAAGTTTTTTTGGGGGGGTAAAGTATCCCCTCATACCAAGGTCCCTAATCTAATCTATATGTCTCTTTCTAAAGGAAAGTATCACATTACCTCATGACTTTAGTCCATTCTTATTTTCCTTGTTTTTATTGATCTGGTTTATGGCATGTTTCTAAATTTTCTCCTTAAGTTCTATTTTCTTTTCTTTCTTCCTCCCTTCTTTCCTTCATTCTTTCTTTCTTCCTTCCTTTCCTTCCTTCCTTCCTTAGTCCCTTCCTTCCTTCCTTTCTCTCCCTCTCCCTCCTTTCTCCCATCTTTCCTTCTTTTCTCCTTCCTTTTGTCCCTCTCTCCTTTCCTCTTGCTCCATCTCTCCTTCCCTCTCTTCCTCCCCCTTCCCTTTCTTGATACAGAGACTTATGAAGCCTATTATGGTTTCAAACTTGCTATGCATATGAGGATGTTTTTGAACATGTGATCCACCTGCCTGGACCTCCCAAGTGCTTGGATTTTTGAACATTAATTGCCTATTCTGGCCAGAATTGTGCTATACTGTGATATAGAATACTACTATTATGGAGAATAAACAATATTTTATTGTAAGGAGTAGGGTTTTTCTGCCTGCCGCTGGTCTTGTCCCGCTGCTGAGCCAGCCCCAATTAACACACAGAGACTCTGTATTAGATATAATGCTGTTGGCCAGGTACTTGTTTCTTATCGGTTAGCTCTGTCTTAAGTATTAACCCATTTCTGTTAATCTATGTATTTCCATGTGGTCTTATTTTACTGGAGAGAGAGGCCGCCAGCGTTCTGCTCTCTCTGTCTTCCATCTTGACTCCTCCTTACTACTTCCTCTTTCCTCCTTGTCTCCTAGTCCCCCCTATCTTCCTTTCCTATTGGCCAACAGTGCTTTATTCATTAGCCAGTATGAGAAACATATTTATAGAATGACATCTCCCATCATTTTATGTACAAGGTATAAGATATTTTAAAAAATATTTCTAAGTATATCTGATCGTATTTGTATAGTGATGGAAGATTTTTGATGTCATTTTGAAATTTAATACAGTATGACACTTGGTTAATCCTTAACACCGATATATATATATATATATATATATATATATATATATATATATATATCCATTATGTGTGCCTGTAAATATTTTATTATGTTTATTTATTTGTATATATGGTAATGAAAATTTAAGCTTTTTTAAAGTAATAACTATTTTTTAGGACTTCTAGTTTTGTATTTTAACTTCTTATTGATTATACAACATATTCCACTGTATACTATGATTTTACTTTATCTATTTTTGATACCTACATATAATATTTATTGAACTAGTAGCAATAAAAATACAGAATTGGAAACATCTATTGTAACACTGGATTTTAAAAACAGAAATGTGGATATTTTTCTTAACCAAAGGGAAAAAGTTTTAATCATCTTCAGCTTGTGTTTTGAATTTGAGGCAATTTCCCTTAATATATCTTTTGTATTTAATATGATTCAAGTAGAATGAAGAGAATTCTGTTGTAATATATGTTTATATACATATACATTTAATTACTGATGTATCCTTAGCTCCTAAAGCATGACATCAAGGCAAGTCAATTTTTCAAACAACAGTATTTCATTCATTACCTTGGTGGTTGTAATTAACATTTCTGTTTAGTTCTAATTATAGTTTTTGTATCACAGCCATTATGCTAATGGTGTTATTCAGTATTATGTGAGATTGCATTCATTATCACTGGTGAATTAAACCTTTATTAAAGAAAAATTCCCGCAGGCCTCATTCTGGAGTTAAGTAATTATTCATTTGGTTTTATCCTAGCAATTAGCTTATATACTGTAGCACTCGTTATTGAGTTTCTATACCTCACTGAATGAAATTAACCCACCGTGGTAAATAAATGCCTAACAGTTCCCAAGCTCACAATGTGTTGCTTTTTAAGCATATTATTATGTAACAAAATAAGGAATCAGAATGCATTGAAGCAGCATTCTGGCTTCCAACAAATAATGTGCTTGCTGGGAAGACCATGGTGGAAATTTTATATTTAATTCAGCATTTGAAAAAAAATTATAGTTGAAGTTCTCCAATGCTGAATTCACCTTTGTGGGTGTATTTTTTTTTTTTTTTTTTTTTTTGCTTAATTCAATCCCATTATTTGCTTGTTAATTGAGTTATGTAGGTATGCCCATTTGGTGTTGATAACAGGCTATTTCAATAGCATTGCCTCTAAATAAAACATCCCATTAAATCTCCATCCCAAATGTGCACGTATAGCTAGTATCATGGGCCATTCATTATAATTCACTAAAATTTATTGATTTATAGTTTCAGTGGCCATATTTGAGACTATTGCTTATTTTTTTACAGTTATTTCATGTCAATAGAAGGTCTGCATTCTCACTATCCTATGCACAAGGCCACTTACTTTTTAAGGATTTCATATTTGTTATATACTGATGTATATGACATCATATTTTGAGATAAAGGAATTATAATTGTCTTAGGTTTTTATTGCTGTGAAGAGAGCAAGGAAACCCAGTATGGGGAATTGGGTCCCAAAAGCCAGCAAAAGAATCAGAGACAAAATCTGTTCCCACTGTTAACATCCCCACAAGAAGCCAGGCAGTGGTGGTGCATGACTTTAATCCTAGCATTCAGGAGGCAGAGGTCTCTATGAGTTTGAGACCAGCCTGGTCTACAAGAGCTAGTTCCAGGACAACCTCCAAGGCCACAGAGGAACCCAGTCTCAAAAAACAAACAAACAAAAGAGTCCCATAAGAAGTCTAAGCTACACAACTGTTAGCCATATGCAGAGGGTCAGTCCCTGGTTGTTGGTTCAGTCTCTATGAGCCCTTGTGAGCCCAGGTTACTTGATTTTGTGGGGGGTTTTGTGGTGTCTTTAATCCTTCTGACTCCTACAATCCTTTACTCTCTCAACTCATCAGCTAAATGTTTGACTGTGGGTCTGTATCTGTTTCAACCAGCTGCTGGATGAAGTCTCTGATTACTATTGGGCTAGGCACCAATCTATGAGTATAGCAGAATATCCTTAGTCATCATTTTATTGACTTTATCTACTATCTATCCATCCATCTATTTATTATTTATTTTTGGACAGTCATGCTTGGGTCTATCCTAGGTCTCTGGATCATCCCACCTGTGGGTCCTGGTGCTCCAGGCAGTATCAAGGGAGGGATGCCTCTTGTGGATGGGTCTCAGGGTAGACCACTTATTGCTTTGCCACTTCCACAAGATTTGTGTCATCCTTACCCCAGCATATTCCATAAGCAGGACAGACTGTAAGTCAAAGGTTATCTGGCTAGTTTGGTGTCCTAGTCCTTCCTCTGGTGGTCTTGTCTGATGGCAGGTAATGTTCAGTTAAAACTTGTATCCTCCTTTGCTAGGATTCTTAGCTGGGACCATCCTTATAGCTTTCTGGGAGTTTCCTTTGCACCAGATTTCTACCTGACCCTGAACTAACCCGCTTTTTGTCTGCTCTTTCTGTATTCCCATGCTATCTAATTCAGCATGTTCCCATCCCCAGCTGCTCTAGTCCACTCATGAAATCTCTTTGATTTTTGCTTCTCAAGATCCAGGTGTCCTTCTAGATCCTTGTGGCTCTGTGGATTGTAGCATGGTTAGTCTTTACTTTATAGCTAATATCCACTTACCATATTTGTCTTTCTGGGTCTGGGTTACCTCATATGGTATAACTTTCTAGTTCCATCCATTTGTTTTTGAATTTAATGACATCATTATTTTAACAACAAAGTTATACTCCACTGTGTTATACTCCACATTTTCTTTTATTTATTCTTCAGTTGAGGGCATCTAAGTTGTTTCTAGTTTCTGGCTACTATGAGGAAAGCTACTTTGAATATAGTTGATCAAGTGTCTTTGTGGTATGATTGAGTATCCTTTGGGTAAAAGGCCAAGAGTGATACAGCTGGGTCTTGAGATAGATTGATTCAAAATATTATTGACTTAAAATGTCTATGAAAGTTTGCACTCCCAACAGCAATGGAGGAATTTTCCATTAGCTCCACTTACTTTTCAGCATGAGCCTCTGTTTTTTGATCTTAGCCATTCTGACAGGTGTAAGGTGGAATCTCAGAGTTGTTTTGATTTACATTTTCCTGATGGCTAAATATGTTGAACATTTCTTGAAGTGTTTTGCAGCCATTTGATATTCTTCTTTGAGAATTCTTTGTTTAGATCTGTACTCTATTTTTAAAATTTGATGTATAGTTTCTTGGTATATATTATTTATATCATCATCCCTCTGCTGCTGTTTTGTAATATTGATGGTGCCCTTTGTCTTACAGATGCTTTTCAGTTTTATGATGTTCCATTAATTAACTGTTGGTGTTAGTGCCTGTACTATTGGTGATGTATTCATAAAATTGTCTCCAGTTTCAATGTGTTTGGGATTTTTCTCATTTTCTTTTCTATCAAGTTCAGCGTATGTGTACATATGTTGAGGTCATTGATTCACTTGGACTTGAGTTTTATGTAGGTTAAGTAATAGATTGTGGATCTATTTGCATTCTTCTACATGCTGGCATCCAATTACATCAACACCATTTGTTGAAGATACTTTATTTTTTCTATTGTATAATTTTGGCTTTGTTGTTGAAAATCAGGTGTCCATGGGTATGTGGATTTACATGTTTCTTCAGTTTCATTGATCCACCTGTCTATTTTATGCTAATACCATGCATTTATCACTGTATTCTGATACTAGAGCTTGAAATCTAAGATGGTGGTACTCTGGAAGTTCTCTTATTATACAGGATTGTTTTAGCTATCCTGGCAAATAGGAAGGCATGATAGGCAGGACTAGGAGACAAGTAGGATTCTGGTAGATGTAGTAGGGGTAATTCACTATGTAGAGACTTCAGAGAGGAAGAAGTCCGGACCCTCTCTCCAGTAAGATAAGACCACGTGGAAATATTTAGATTGATAGAAATTGGTTACTATTTAAGACAGAGCTAGCCAATAAGAAAAGCTAGTAACAGGTCAACATCTTTATATCTAATACAGCATCTATGTGTCTTATTTGAGGCTGGCATGGCTGTGGGACCTGGCTTGTTGGAAAACTGCTTTTACACACATACTTGGTTAGAATCACACCTATATATTCTATATTAGTTGCAGCTATTGTAAATGGTGTTATTCCCCTTATTTCTTTCTCAGCCAGTTTATCATGAGTATATAGGAGGGCTATTGAAGTTTTTAAAGCTAATTTTGTATTCTACCACTTTGCTAAATAGGATTGCATTAGTTGAATTTTTGGGGTCACTTATATACACTGTCATATCATCTGCAAATAGAAATACTTTGACTTCCTTCTCAATTTGTATCACCTTGATCTCTTTTAGTTGTCTTTTTGCTCTAGCTAGAACTTCGAGTACTATATTGAATAGATGTGGAGAGGACAACCTTGTCTTATTCCTGATTTGAGTGGAATTGCTTTGAGTTTCTCTACATTTAATTTGATTTTAGCTATCAGCTTGCTCTATATTGCTTTTATTATTCTTAGATGTGTCCTATGTATCACTGATGTCTCTAAAACTTTTACCATGAAGGGGTGTTAGATTTTTGTCAAAGGATTATCAGCATCTAGCTAGATGGCCATGTGTTATTTTCTTTTAGTTTGGTTTATATTGTGGGTTGCACTGACAGATTTTTGTATGTTGAACCATCTCTGTGTCTCTGGGATGAAGACTACTCTTGATCATGGTGTTCGGTTTCGGTGTCACTGTGACTTCATTAAAAGATTTTGGCAATATTCCTTCAGTGGAATAATTTGATTATTTTTCAGTGGAATAATTTGATTATTATTGGTATTAGTTCTTCTTTGAAGGTCTGGTAAAATTCTGTGCTTTGTTCCTTTTTTTTTTTTTTTTTTAGATTTTCAAATTTTGAGGAGTACAGGTTTTTTAATGTAACTTTTACTCAGTGTTAATTTTTATATCCTCTGTATTTAGTTAGTTTGATAAGGGTTTGCCTATCTTGTTGATTTTCATGATAAACCTGCTCTGTATTTCATTGATTCTTTGTATTGTTCCCATTGTTCCTATTTCTTGATTTCAGTCCTAAGTTTGATTTGTTCCTTCTATTTCTCTTAGGTGTGTTTGCTTCTTTTTCCTCTAGAGCTTTTAGTTTTTCTGTTAGGAAATTTCTCCAAATTCTCTATGAAAGCATTCAGTGTTATGAAGCTCTTATGACAGCTTTCATTTGTCCCATAAGTTTGTGTATGTTGTACATTCATTTCATTGAATTCTAGGAGTGTTTAATTTCTTTCTTTATTTCTTTCTTGACCCAGAGATAATTCCATAGTGAGTTGTTTAGTAACCTTGGCTGTCCTGGAACTCACTTTGTAAATCAGGCTCGCTTCATGCTCTGCATTCTGAGTGCTGGGTTAAAGGGTTGTTCCACCACTGCTCAGCTCTCCATGACTGTTGATTAATTTTGGCTTGGAATCTATTTTGTTAGATATTAGGTTAGCTACACTACTTGCTTGTTAGGTCCATTTGATTGAAAACTCTTTTTCCTACCCTTTATTCTTAGGTAAGATATATCTTTGACATTGAGTTGTGTTTCTTGTATGCAGCAAAATGTTGGATGCTGCTCTCATATTCATTCTATTAGTCTGTCTTTTTATTGGAGAATTGAGTCCATTGATATTGAGAGATATTAATGAGAACTGATAATTTGTTCTGTTTATGATGTTGTTGTTGTTGGTAGTGTGTGTGTGTGTGTGTGTGTGTGTGTGTGTGGTGAATTCCAATAGGTCGTAATAGTAAAATCCCAAAGTCAAATATAGGGGAAAATGTTGAGAAATCAAAGAGACGAAGTAGCAAAACCACAGCCACATTACCTACTGAACTCCCCAGTCCAAAGAGGCTGAGCTTCTGTCTGCTGCCATCTTATCATTTTCTCTCTCTGCCCAGCCATATCACTGCTTATCTGTCTATATATACAGACCTCCAGAACTCTATCATTACCTAGTAGCTAGCTCCACCCTCTGATCTTCAGATAAGCTTTATTTATTAGAGTATAAACAAGACAGCACCACATTTTTCCTTTATGTCTAAAAATAAAAAGATTATAACTAATATAAGAAAACATATACAATAAGTACACTAACTATATACATTATATACAGGCAATAAATACATCAGCAAGTGTCTAGTCCATTAATGATTGACAAAATACTCCATAGCTATTCTATCTTAATGAATTGAAGAGGTTGTACCTGATTCACTTTCTATTCTAACTTGCATTGCCAAAACTATCTTTTTAAATCTCTCAGCCTTATATACTTGAACTTTCAGTAAATTTCATTTTTGAATCTGGTAACAAGAGATACTAATAACTATAACTATAACTAACTATAACTATAACTATAAAGTCTTCAACTCACCTAGAGACCTGAGAAGGAAATAATATTACCCAAGTAAGCAAGGAGTATAAGAGACTTCCAAAAATGAGAGAAATGTCAGAAACAGCTGGCTCCTTGAACAGTCATCCAAGGTTCCTCTGCAACATTGGGACATCTACCTTCTATGTACAGACCTGGCATATCTGACAGCCTCTTCTGTGAAGTAGGATATTCTGAGTAGTTGTTCTACTTTGTCTTTGTAAAGTTTGCCAGTCCCTTCTTTGTGTCTCACTTGTCCAATTTGGACAACATCCTGTCAATAGTTGAGGCAAGAACATCTTCTCACTCAGTAGTTAACTTTTGCCACAAAGAAAGTAAACTCCCTGTGGAATTTCATTGATGCCCATCTTCTTCTCTGAAGTAGAGTGGTGCTGACAGGAGCAGACATGTCTCATTGTCATAAAAAAGAAAAAGAACCTATATTATTAAAACATATGACATATTCTGTAGATCTCTGAAGTGTTTAAAGACAACTTGTATATTTAATACATATCTGTTTGAAATCAAACCTAATATCACTATAAGTAACTACTTGCTAACCTACATTTCCTTATTATAATAAATAGTTGGGAATAATAACTTTCAAAGGCTAAAATTTTGTATTACATTGTTAAATGAATTGCATAGGTACAATACCTTAAACAAAATTAGAAATGTGTGTATAGTATGTTCTAAAAAATGATCTCAACTATGTATCAATATATAAAAATCTAAGCCAATGTAAAATACTTACATTTTTTTAAAAAGTAGATTCAATAGTCTACCTTTTTATCTTATTTCTATATCACACCTTAGTTCTTTTCAGATTTTCTTTTCCAAACAAGAACTCTTAATCTAATCTCATTTGTTCAGCTTTCTTCCTGACCATAACCAATAGCACTTGTAACCAACCTACCTAAACAATGACAAATATTCATAACCCATCGAATGATCAAAAAAGCGCCTACCCCACCTCTTAGGAAACTAGGTATTGTATTCTTAAATTTCTTAAATTTACTACCTGCTCTCTGGTGGCAATGGTATCTTTAGGAGATCCTAATTTGGGTTAACAGTCAAGCCTTGGGAAAGATAGTTATATCATTTGTTGTCTAGTCTCTGTGTAATGTGAACTTGTAGGACTTGTCTCAAGTCCTGGCTAGAGTAGTCTGGGAGGCTGGATCATCTCAGCTAGCTTCCTCAAAATTGTTCTGAGCCATTTGTAGTCCAAAGCCCATCTTTATGTGGTGTTTTTCAGCTTGGAGACATTTTCACAGTCCTGATAGAATTGTTGTTGTGGGCCCCTTCATCCTTTTGGAGACTTCAAAGGTCACTGTTAGGCATGGTCATGGTTCACTGCAGAAAACCTAAATATTTTAAATGTCACATGCAGCAGATCTCAAAGTGATTAAGGTACCAATATTTGTTATGTACATCCAGAGTAATAAAACTTAATTCCTAGTTTCCTAAAGGTATCTTGTATAAGAAGCTAGATGATGCCTTTTTCTAGAATTAATCTGTACTCTATATGATTATCAGTTTCATGACAAGTTAATATATAAAGCCAGCTTTAACTTTTAATTGGACAGGGACTACCAAAAGACCATTTGCATTATATGTCCACAGAGAAAAAGCAGAAAACACACTTGGGAAGATTTATGAAATTGTGTACTGTTGGAGACGTGTTACGCTAATAGGCCAAATTAATCTTTTTCTTGTGACTTATTTTCTGGATGATTTGTCCTTTTTCTTCAGATGTCTCATTTGTCTAGTGGTCTTTAGATTTCTTAGATGGATGCCTTCGTTATCCTGAAAAGACAAAAACAAAACCCTTCCCCAAACCTAATTTTGGGGAGGTTCCCTAATAGCAAGTTATTTCTGATTAAATGAAAAACATTTGTTAATTGTAAAGTTTGTTTAGTTTAAATTGTAATGGTCATGCTGTTTGATTCAATATCCCTTCTTTTAAAGAAGGGGTGTCTTTTGTTCACATCAAATCTATCAATTTTGATAGTGTCCATAGCTTTTCTTCTTCTCTGGAAACAAAAGCAAAACCTCTTCCCCAGCATAACATACATCCTGGTTTCCATTCTGAGGTCAGCATATCCTTAAAGTATGCAGGCTGATTTAATTCCACTTTTTTTTTTTTAAATCCAGTATCTCTCTGCAGCTGTTGTTCCTTCTTATTAATTCAATGCGAATAAAGCATTATGCAATCTATTTCTGGGGGGGGGTCTTTATTACCCCTTTCTGTTTATTTAGCATATTTTTTAAAGTTCAATTTGATCTTTCTATAACTTCCCACTCTGTAGGATGGTGTGTTATACGTGTAATATGTTTTACATTATAATAGGCAAATACTGTTTCATTTTACTAGAGACATATGCTGGAATATTGTCAGTCTTAATGTGTACAGATATTCCAATGTTGACCATAATATCTAACAAAAGTATGATTACAGAATCAGCCTTTTCAGAACTCAAAGACCTTTGAAAACCTAAATAGGTATCATCGGTGTGGTGTACATACTTTAATTTTCCAGATTCTACAAAATGGAACACATCCACTTGCCAGATTTTATTCCTTTAAGTACCTTAGTTTGGTTGTATAAAGAACAAGTAGAAAATTTCCTTGACTTGTGGCCAAGTGATGGAAAATATTGTTTTAAACTTTGCTATTGACATATTTTTTAATGAAATTCTAAGGTCTCTAGCACATTTCTTATCAATAGTTGATCAATTTCTGTATTACCCTGAGCTACAGGGCCTGACAGACCTGTATGGGATGAGAAGATTCCTATTCCTGACTATATCTATATCATCTAGTATAAATTCAGCAGTTTCAACATGCAAAACAACTCTGCATATTGCGAATCATCAACAATGTTGAGAGGTTCTGTAACATCCATTAATACCATATAATTCTGACTTTTGAATACAATGATAGGGGCTTTGATCCACTCTACTTAAAGTTTCTGATTTGTAACCTGATTTTCCTGATTTATTTGCATCAGTATAGAATGTACGAGCTCCAGATATTGGTGTTTCCCACACAATGTGAGGAAGGATACAGTCAGATCTCTTTATGAATTGAATTATCTTGCTTTTAGGATATTTGTTTTAAGCTTTCCAAGAAGTTACTGCATGCTCTTTGCCAAGGTTCACCTTCTGCCCACAATTTGTCAATTTCACCATTAGTAACAGGTACTCCAATTTATGCTGGGTCTATTCCTGCTAATTGATGGAACTCTCAAATTTCCTGTTAGAATCAGAGACTTTTTCCACATAAAGTTTTAATTTTTTACCTTCTTCAAGTGGTAAAATAATCTATTCTAATATAATAACTTGGTGTTGCGTTAATAGTCATGTAGGATAATGCTTACAGTATAAAATAACCAAAATGCAATCAAGCTTTGGATCCACATTTAAATCCTGTAATTTATTTTTCATTAAAGCAAATTCTCTGTCAGCTTCAGCTGATAATTCTCTTGGACTGTTTGAGTCCCTGTTGTTCTCTAAAGTTTTGAACAAATTACTCAGTTCATTTTTTTTTCCCATTCCAATAATGGGCCTTACATAGGGAATGTCTCCTAGCAGTCTTTGAAAGTCATTAACATAAACAATTGAATGATTCTAATTTTCACTTTTTGGGATCTAATTTTCTGTAGACCTGTTTTATACCCTAAATAATTAATAGAATCAGCTCTTGGTATTTTCAGGAATGATTTGTAATCCCCAACAAGGCAAAATTTTCATCTTCAAACATTCTAAAGTGTCCATATTTAAGTAATATAGTAAAATATCATCCATATAATTGTCAAGTATAGACTAAGAAAACTGCTTATGTATAATTTTCAATTGGTGTTATAAAACAAATATTGGCACAGGGTGGGCAATTTAGCATTCCCTACAGAAGAACCTACCATTGATATCTCTTAGCAGGCTGAAAATTATTGTAAGTAGGTACTGTGAAGGCAATTTTTTTTCTAAATTTTTTCCTTGTAAATGTATAGTTAAAAATCAATCAAACAAATAAACAAGCAAAAAAGCATTTTAAACTAGTAATTCTAAGAGGTCATCATTTAGGTAATAGAAAAGGGAAAATAATTCCAGACTATAGTGAGCCCATTGGTTGAATCACCTTATTATCAGCTCTTAGCTCTTAGATCTGTTACTGTTCTCCATATTTCAGTTTAATAACAAATACAAGAGAATTCCAAGGGCTGGTTGATTCCTCAATATGCTAAAAATTTAACTCCTCAGCATTTAACCAGTTGTTCTAAGGCCTGCAGTTTCTCTGTTGTTAAAGGCCATTGTACAACCCATACAGGTTTATCTGTCTATTATTTTAAAGGTAGGACTCTTGGCAACTTTGAAAGATTAGCAACTGTTGTATCCTGTCCTTGTACAATCTGAGTGATCAGTAACTTTTCTTTATGTCATTTTTTAGTATTTTTCCTCAGAAACATACATTAATTTATGGTTTGTTTCTGAGATTATAGGAATGTTAACCTGAGTATTCCATTGCAGTAACAAATTACATCCCCATATGTTCATTATTATGTTAGCCTCAAATAGCTTTAATTTTTCTCTATGTCTTTCTGGCCCTATGCATTTGATTCATCCTGCACTCTGTTTCTCCTGAGAAAAAGGTCAACCCTAAAATCTGAGCATTTACCTACTGAGGATAATAATTTGGATGCCAAGATTATGGTGCAATTTCTGTGACATCTGCACCTGTGCCTACAAGGCCTTCAGTGACAACATCATTTATTCATATATATTATTTTTAAATTTGTCATTTTTATCTTGTTTTTACTTTACATATTGATTCCAGTTCTCTCTTCCCCCTTCACCCTCTCTGTTTCACTCTTTCCCTCTCTCCCTGCTCACATACACCCCAAAAATCCTCCCCCCACCCCCACTGGATGGTTATGCCATCCAGAAGGGCTCATGTAAATCTGTCAATTCATTTGAAGTAGGGACTAGGACTTTTCTACTATCTCTAGGTTTAGGGAGTATCCCTCCATGGGGGATATGCCCGCAAGGTCCTTATGTGTACATGGAATACAGCCTAGTTCCACTGTCTGAGGTCCCTTAAACTGCTCTGGCCCTCTAGCTGAGACACATATTCAGGGGGTCTGAGTCAGTCCCATGCTGGATTCCCAGCTATCAGACTGGGGGCCCGTTATTTCCTCCTTGTTCAGGTCAGCTGTCTCTATGTGTTTTTGCAACCAGGCCTTGTCCTCTCTCTCTGCATCTGGATTCTAGTTGGACTCAGTGTTTAGTTGTGGGTATTTGCTTCTGTTTAGAACAGCTACTAGAAGAGGACTCTACGATGGTGGATAGGCTAGTTGTTTGTCACATTATCAGTAGTTGGAGTCAGTCTTATAGGTCTGTAGACAAGTTTTTTAGGTTCCGTTTCCTCTTCAAACAAATAATGTCTCCCTCTTTTATGTTCTCTCTCTATTCTGTCTTCTATTCCTCCCCCACTCAATCTTCCTAGCCCCATGTGCTTTCCTCTCTTCCCCTACTCTTTCTCCTAGTTCCCTCTCCCCACAATGCCCCCACCGCCAACTTCCATGTGCTCTGGAGAACTTGTCCATTCCCCCTTATATGAGGGGCATTATATGAATCTCTTAGAATATACCTTGGATCCTAGTTCCTCTGGCAGTGTGAATTATAGGCTGGTGATCATTTGCTCTAGGTCTAAAATCCATTTGTGAGCGAGTACATACCATGTTCCTCTTTTTGTGACTGGGTTACCTCATTCTGGATGATCTCCTCAAGTTCCATCCACTTGCCTGATTATTCCAAGATTCCATAGTTTTTTTCCCACAGAATAGTATGTGTCACATCTTCATTACCCATTCTTCAGCTCAAGGACATGTAGGTTGCTTCCAGGTTCTTGCTATTATAAATAATGCTGTTATGAATATAGTTGAGCACATGTCTTTGTTGCATTGATGTGGATCATTTGGGTATATGCCTAAGAGGGGGATTGCCAGGTCCTGTGGTAAACTGATTCCCATTTTCATGAGGAACCGCCATACTGATCTCCAAAATGGCTGTACAAATTTGCACTCCCACCAGCAGTGGAGGAGTGTTCCCCTTTCTCCATATTCTCTCCAGCATAAGTTGTCATTTGGTGTTTCTAATTTTAGCCATTCTGACAAGAGTAAGATGGTATCTCAAAGTTGTTTTGATTTGCATTTCCCTGATAGCTAAGGATGTTTTACACTTTCTTAAGTGTCTTTCAGCCTTTTTGATTTCCTCTATTGAGAATTCTCTCTTCAGTTTTGTACCCCAGTTTTTAATAGGGTTATTTGGTGTTTGGTTGACTAGTTTCTTGAGTTCTTTGTATATTTTGGAGATCAGCCCTTTGTCAGATGTAGGATTGATGTAAAACTTTTCACAGTCTGTGGACTGCCATTTGGTCTTCTCAACTGTGTCCATTGCCTTATAGAACCTTCTAAGTTTGAGGAGGTCTGATTTATTAATTGTCAATCTCAGTGTCTGTACTATTGGAGTTGTGTTCAGGAAGCAGTCTCCTATACCAAATTGTTCAAGGGTACCTCCCAATTTATCTTCTAAGATGTTCAGTGTGGCTGAATTTATGTTGAGGTCTTTGTTCCATTTGGACTTGAGTTTTGTGCATGGCGACAGACATGGGTCTATCTATCTGTAGTCTTCTACACACCATCATCCAATTGTGCAGCACCATTTGTTGAATATGCTTTCCTCCCCCCATTGTATACTTGCAGCTGTTTTGTCAAAAATCAGGTGTTCGTAGGTATGTGGGTTAATATCAGGATTTTCAATTCAATTCCATTGCTCTACTTGTCTATTTTTGTGCCAATACCAGGCTGTATTCACAACTATAGCTTTGTAGTAGAGCTTAAAGTCTGGGATGGTGATGCTTCCTGAAATTTAGTTATTGTATAGGGTTGTTTTAGCCACCCTAGGTCTTTTTTTTTTCATATAAAGTTGATTATTATCCTTCCAAGGTCAGCAACACATTGTGCTGGAATTTTAATGGGAATTGCATTCGATCTGTAAATTGCTTTTGGAAAGATTGCCATTTTTACTATGTTTATCCTACCTGTCCAAGAGCATGGGAGATCTTTCCATTTTCTGGTATCTTCTTTAATTTCTTTCTTTAAAGCCACAAATTTCTTACTATACAAGTGTTTCATTTATTTGGTAACTGTTACACCAAGATACTTTATGTTGCTTGTGGCTATTGTACAGGGTGATGTTTCTCTGATTTCTTTCTCTGTCTTTTTGTCGTCTGAAAAAAGTAGGGCTACTGATTTTTTTGAATTTATCTTGTATCCTGCTAGTTTGCTGAAGGTGTTTATCAGCTGTAGGAGATCCCTGGTAGAGTTTATTGGGTCTCTTATGTAAACTATCATATCATCTGCAAATAGAGAAAGTTTGAGTTCTTCCTTTCCAATTTGTATCCCCTTGATCTCCTTTTGTTTTCTTATAGCTTAACTAGAACTTCAAGTACAATACTGAAGAGATATGGAGAGAGAGGGCAGCCTTGTCTTGTTCCTAATTTTAGAGTAATCACCTTAACCTTCTCTCCATTCAATTTGATGTTTGTGGTTGGTTTACTGTGTATTGCTCTCACTATGTTTAGGTATGTTGTTGTTATCTGTTATCTCTCTAAGACCTTTATCATTAAAGGGTGTTGAATTTTGTCAAAGGCTTTTTTGGTATCTAGGGAGATGATCCTGTGGTTTTTCCTTTTCAGTTTGTTTATATGGTGGATCACGTTGATAGATTTTTGTATGTTAAGCCATCCTTGCTATCCAGGGAGGAAGCCTACTTGGTCATGGTGGATGATTTCTCTGATGTATTCTTGGATTCGGTTTGCCAGTATATTATAGAGTATTTTTGCATCCATATAATCAGGGATATTGGTCTGTAATTATCTTTCTTACTTGTATAGTTGTGTGGCTTTTGTGCCAAGGTGGTTGTGGCCTTGTATAAAGAGTGTGGTTATTAACATTCTGTTTCTATTGTGTGGAACAATTTTAGAAGTATTAGTATTAGCTCTTCCTTGAATTTGTGGTGGAACTCTGCTCTGAAGCCATCTGGCCTTGGGCTTTTTTTTGGTTGGAAGGCTTTTGATGACCGCTTCTATTTCTTTGGGGGATATAGGTTTATTTAAGTTGTTTGTCTGTTCTTGATTTAATTTTGGTAAGTGATAGTTATCCAGAAATTTGTCCATTTCCTTTGAATTTTCAAATTTTGTAGAGAACAGGTTTTCAAAGCATGACCTGAAAATTGTCTGGAATTCCTCTATGTCTGTTGTTATGTCATCCTTTTCATTTCTGCTTTTTTTAATTTGCATGTTCTCTCTCTGCTTTTTTGTTAATTTGGATAAAGGTTTGTCTATCTTGTTGATTTTCTCAAAAAACCAACTATTTGTTGCATTGATTTTTTTGTATTGTTTTCCTGGTTTCTATTTTATTGATTTCAGCCCTCAAATTGATTATTTCCTGAAATCTACTCTTCCAGGGTGAGTTTGCTTCTTTTTGTTTTGAGGCTTTTAATTCTCTAATGTGACTATCCTCTGTTTTCTTCATATAGCCACTTAGTGCAATGAACTTCCCTCGTAATACTGCTTTCAAGGTGTCCCATAACTTCCGATACATTGTGTCCTCATTCTTGTTGAATTTTAAGAAGTCCTTAATTTCTTTATTTCTTCTTTGTTCCAGGTATGGTGAAATTGTGCATTGTTCAGTTTTCATGAGTTTGTAGGGTTTCTGTGATTTGTGTTGTTGTTGAATTCCAACTTTAAAGCATGGTGGTCTGATAAGATACTATTCCAATTCTCTTGTATCTGTTGAGGTTTGTTATGCCACCTGGTATGTGGTCCAATTTAGAGACGGTTCCATGTGGAGCAGAGAACAAGGTATATTTTGTGTTTAGATGGAATGTTCTATAGATGTGTGTTAAACCCAATTGAGACATAAGTTTTGGTAGTTCTTTTGTCTCTTTGTTAAATTTTTGACTGTTGGTCCTGTCTAGTGGTGACAGTGGCATGTTGAAGTTTCCCACTATAAGTGTATGAGGTTTTGTGTGAGGTTTGAGTTTTAGTAGCGTTTCTTTTACAAATGTGACTGCTTTTGTATTTGGGGCATAGTTTTCAGAATTGGAACTTTGTTTTGATGGATTTCTCCTGCGATGAATACAAAATACCATCTTCATATCTTTTGATTAATTTTGGCTTGAAGTCTAACTTGTTAGATATTAGGATAGCCACACTTGCTTGCTTCTTGGGTCTATTTGATTGGAAGATCTTTTCCTAGCCCTTTACCCTGAGGTACTTTCTATCTTTGAAGCTTAAATGTATTTCTTGTATGCAGCAAAACAATGGTTTCTGTCTTCGTATCCATTCTGTTAGCCTGTGTCTTTTTATAGGTGAGTTGATACCTTTATTGTTGAGGGAAAGTAAGGATCATTGATTGTTAAGGCTTGTTTTTTAGATTTGTTTTTGGCAGTGGTATTGTGGATATATTTGTTCTTCTTTACCTTGGGTTCTTGTGAAGTGGGATTATCTGTTGCCTATATCTTTGGGAGTGTAGTTAACTTGCTTGGGTTGGAGTTTTCCTTCCAGTACTTTCTGTAGGGCTGTATTTGTAGATACGTATTGGGAAAATATGGCTTTGTTATTACATATCTTGTTTTCTTTGTCTATAGTTATTGAGAGTTGTGCTGGGTATAGTAGCCTGGGCTGGCATCCATGGACTCTTGGTACTTGTGGAACATCTATCCAGGACTTCCTGGCCTTGAGGGTTTCAATGGAGAAGTCAGGTATAATTTTGATAGGTATGCCTATATATGTTACCTGTCCTTTTTCCTTCGCTTCTCTTAATATTCTTTCTTTATTCTCTATGTTATGTGTTTTGATTATTATGTGTCCAGGGGTCTTTTTTCTTTGGTCCAGACTATTTGGTGTTCAGTATGCTTCTTGTACTTTCATGGGCATGTCCTTTTTCAGATTGGGAAAGTTTTCCTTGATGATTTTTTTTGAATATATTTTCTGCACCTTTGAGCTGGGCTTCTTTGCCTTTCTCTATGCCTAGTATTTTTTGGTTTGGCCTTTTAATGGTGTCCCAAATTTCCTGGATGTTTTGTCTCAAGGATTTGTTGGATTTATGATTTTCTTTGGTTGGTGAATCTATTTCCTCTAGTTTATCTTCTGTACCTGAGATTCTCTTCTCCATCTCTTGTATTCTGTTGGTTATGATTGTGTCTGTTGTTCCCGATCATTTGCCCAGTTTTTCTATTTCCAGCCTTCCTTCAGTGTGTCTTTTCTTTATTGTCTCTATTTCAGTTTTCAAGTCTTGAACCATTTCCTTCACCTGTTTTTTCTTGCCTTTCTGTACTTTCTTTAAGAAATTTGTTCATTTCTTCCAATTTTTTGTTTTTTCTTCCATTTCTCTAAGGGATTTTCTCACATTGTCTTTGAGTGCCTCTATCATTTTTATGATGATAATTTTTAGTCGTTCTCTTCTGCTTCATCTGCTTTGGGGTGTTCAGGTCTAGTTGGTGTAGATTCCCTAGATTCCGGTGATATTTTTCTTGTCTTTCTGTTGTTAGGTGTTTTCTTGTATTGCCATCTTCCCATTCCTTTTTCCAGTAGGTGTAGTTGCTGTCTCTCACTCTCTCTATGGTACTCCACAGGTGGGCTTAGGTGGGTCAGAGGTTCTATGTCTGTATGTCTGGGTGGTTCAAGCTCTCTAGGAGGTCTCTCCTCAGGCTGGGCCCTGGTTATGGAATTCAAAGATCAGGCTCCAGCAGAAGACTGGCAATGGGGGTCATAGATCCCAAAGCCTGGGACTCAGGATGTTGCATGTGCCGATAGGCAGTTATAGCCTGAGCTTGGCGCTCTTCAGCTGAGTCTTCTTTAGCAGAGTATCAGTGATGGTGTCAAGGATTCAGCCCTCAGGAACTCAGAGTGGCCCCACCGGGATAGGTGGATCTCTGCGAGGGGCCCGGAAGTCTAGTCTAGTAGAGAACCAGCGGTGGGGGTCAGAGACCAGGCAGGTGGAAATTACAGGTGGTCCCACGTGGATAGACAGGTCTAATGTGCTCAGAGCAGCTCTAGGAAGTTCTCTGAAGATGTATGGATTGTTGGTTCCACCCCTCTCTATTGGCTCAATCAGAGCAGTGGGACAGTGGGCAGAGTAGGGTACAGATTAGGGGGAGGGCAGGCTCTTGGTGGGAATGTGTGGATGTGTATCAGAGCACCAAGAGCACTCTCGAGGGGACAGCAAGATCCTGGGCTAACCCAGGGAGTTCTCAGGGAGGGGTGTAGGGGGATTTCACCTGAATTGTTCCCAGACTCACCTCTAGCCGAGGCCTGGCAATGAGGGTCAAAGACAATGGGGGTCAAAGGCTGGGCTGATACCCAGGATGTTTCTGCATCAATAGGCAGATCTAGCTGGGGCCCTGCATTCTCCAGCTGAGGCCTCTTTAGCAGAGGCCCAGTGATCCATTTATTCCTATTTTTTGATTTTGTCTTTGTTCATATATGTAAGTTTGCCAAAATATTTTCTTTATTGTTTCTCCTGAATTTTTGGTTATCTCCTCTACAACTTATCTATAATGAAGAACAGATATATATATATATATATATATATATATATATATATATATGTATATGTATGTATTAGGTTCTTTAATTTCTATGGGAAGGAGTTTCCTCCATGGTTACAGGAAATGACTGAAGTGAATTTGGCATGGTGGCCTGCAAGAGACCCCTCATGGCATCTTTTAATGCCAAGGGATTAGCTTGGTTGTCCCTTGTTGACCTACATTCATTTGTTCAATGCCTGTCTTTGCTATACTTTCTACATAATCCAAAAGGAAAAGGAAAAGGGAAAGTGGTCCTGTTTAAATTATGCTTAGTAAAAACATTGGTTCCAGGAATGCACTGCCTATTATCTCTTTTTTAAGTGTCCTTGTTTGACACAATCAAAACACTTGGCATTTCGATTTTCATCAAACCTCTGGAAATCATCTCTCCTGTCCATGCATCATCATGTTCATAAGCTTCAATATTGATTATATCTTAGATCCATTTTTTCAAGAGTGCTGATCTTATTTTAACAGCCAAATTACCCTTTTTTCATTGTGCATTAGCATTTTCAAAAGCCAGAGATTCAATTAGTATTTGCCTAGTTCTGAATATTTACTGCTGAAATCAGTCTTTGTAAGAAGTCTGTGAAAGCTTTCTTTTGGGCCCTGTATAACTTTAGTAAATGACTCAATATTTTCCATACCTCTCTAATTCTGTCCCAAATATTCAAAGCTGCTGTGTGGCATAAAGCCAGGGCATAGTTATTGTATAGAGATTGCCTTTGTACATCAGCATAATATCTCTCTGTGAGAAGTTGGTCTTGGGAGAGTTCCTTAACTCTACCTATACTTCATTGTTAAATGGTCTTAGCCTCACCTTTTCATCTTATCTTCCATTGAAAGCCAAGCTCTATAACTGCTTTAGCAAGGTCTCTCCAATCTCTAGGTATAATTCTATTACAAGTTGACCACAAGTTTAGCATTTGCTTCACAAAAGGTGAATGTATGCCTTATGAGACTATCACCTTCTTGAATTTCTTTAAATCTGACATTCCCATAGAAGTCCATTTACCTCTTGCACAGTCTTGGTGAGGTCTGTCATTTGGAAGTTGCTGTAAGGTGACTGGATAAATTAAACTTGGTTGTTTAAAAACCACAAGCTGTTCCTCTCTAACCTTATGATGTAATGCTGAAATTCGTTCTCCATTAAATTCCTTCATCTTAATATCTTTATGATCTGCTCTATGAACTTTTTCAAAAACTTGTATTTAGCACTCATATCAACCAACTTTTTTCAGTGATAAATCAAGAAGGATGAAACTGATAATGTTTATAATTACATTATGTAAGTCCCATCAAAATTATCATCTTATTTAATTGTTCAACTTTCAAACTGCTTAGCATATTCTCATACAGAGACATAAATCCCTCCATTGTAATAATGTTTCCTATCTTTTTATTGTGAGAAAAACTCCCTCTTTAAACTAATTCCTCCCTTTAAGAATTCCCAATTGTCCTAGGAAATCTGCCAACAGTGTCAGTGAACTGTGAGGCAGAGCACATATAATTGGAGAACTAGCATGTAGCCATGAGCTGAAAGTGGCAGCCCTAGGAGAGGAGGTATTCTGTAAGCTTCTTGTACCTTTATAGGCATCACCTTCTTTAGATTCTGGAAATACTCTTCTAAGATTTTGTTAAATATATTTTCTGGATTTTTGAGCTGGGATTCTTCTCCTTCTATTTATAGTGTTATTAGGTTTGTGTTTTTATGGTGTTCCAGATTTCCTGGATGTTTTGTGTTAGGAGTTTTTTTTTTCCCATTGCAACATTGTCTTTGATTGATAAATCTATTTCTTCTACTGTATCTTCAACACCTGATATTCTTCCTTTCTCTTCTTGTATTCTTTTCATGGTGCATACCCAGATTCCATTTCCTGAATTCCCCTTGTATGTGTGTTTAATTTCTTCTATTTTTATTTTCATGTCTTGAATAGTTTCCATCACTTGTTTGCTTTTTCTTGGCTTTCTTGTTATTCTTTAAGGGATCTGTCCCCCACCCTCCTCCAATTTCTTTGAGGGAGTTTTTCATTTATTTAAGGACCTCTATCACCATCATAAAGCTGGTTTTAAGACTGTTTTCTTAAACACTGTTGGAATGTTCAGATCTTGTGGTAATGTGATGACCTTTCCTGTTGTTGTTTGTGTGATTACATGTAGGCATTTGGATTTGGAGTGATTACAGGTCTAGGTACCAATTTCTGGTTGTGTTTGTTGGGTGGGTATTTTCTTCTTTATTTTCTGTTTCCTCTCTGATTTTCTGGATTCTATGGTCTATGATTGTGTGAAGAGTCTCTGCTCACACTGGGGAGGACTTCTGATGGCCTGGATGGCCATTTGTCTAGCAGGGGCTTGCTACCTAGGTTTGGGCCTAAATTTCTGGGTATAATGTATATGTGTGGCCTCTCTTCTGGCTGAGGATTCATATGCTGGCCTGGCTTCCAGTGGGAGTAGGAGGCTTCTGCCTGATTTTCAGTGATTTGTCCTGGTCTCTGAGGTTCAGGGTTCTCTCTTGGCCTCTGATGATGTGTAAAGCTTCCTCCAGAGGTATGGGCCAGGATCATGTGGCAAGGAGAGAGGGGGCAGTTTAAGTTATGCTGGACAAGCACAGGAAGACAGGGTGGAGGGCAGTATTACCTGGGGTTCAGGATGGTGGCCTGGCCTCCGAGATGATTACACTTTATTTGAAAGGAAATTAACAAACAGCAAATCTGAGAGTCCTGCATCATCATTAATCTATAAGTGCAAGTTATTCACATTAATGTTTGTGTTAACTATATTACCATTGCTGACAAAATACCTGAGAGAATCATCTAAAAAAGGAAAAGTTTGTTTTAATTCTGGGCTTCATGGTGTGTTTGTGCTATTGTTTTGGGTCCTCTGGTGAACAGAATATTGTAGTGGATTGGAGCTTGCTTCATAGTGTCTAAAATGCACAAAGGGCCAGAGGTCCTAAGGTCACTTCTTTTTCATAATTTCTTTTATTGAAAGTGGATTTTTTTTCAAATAATAAACTTTGATTATGGATTCCTCTATCCCTACTCCTTCTAGTTCCTCCGCATATCCCTTTCAATTTTTTTCATACAATATATTCTAATCACAGTTGTCCTTCCCTACTTCCTTACTCTGACCCACTTAACTCCATGATTGACCTTTCTTTCTTTCTTCTCTTCCTTCCTTCTTTCCTTGCTTCCTTCCTTCCTTCCTTCCTTCCTTCCTTCCTTTCTTTCTTTCTTTCTATATTTCTTTCTCTGTCTTTAGACAGCAAAATACAAATGAAAACAAAACAAAACAACAAAGAAAAATCTCACAAACCAGAAAAAGTAAACTAAAATAAAACAAAACATAAAAACCTCACATTCAATGAAAACACACAAAGTTGGAAAACAAAATGCAAGCAAAAGACACACATATACACACCAAAACCAAAAAGCCACAAAAAGCCCCCCACCAAAACCCAAGCAAAGCAAGAAATACAAGACAAAAAGTCCACACAAACACATAAATACCAACGAGTTCTTTTTGTTGTGTCCATCAACTTCTGAGCATGAAGTGAGCCCTTAAGTGTGATTAATATACACAATGATATTCCATTAGATAAAGTTAATTTTTCCTTGTAAAGTGGTAGTCAGTTTCAGATAGCTTCTTGGTTAGGAATGGGTGCTTGTCCACTGCCTTTTCTCATTACTGAGACCCTGTCTGGCTTAGACATATGCAGTCCTTATACACATTACCACAGTCTCTGTGAGTTTGTATTTGTGTTAGCCCTGTTGTGCCTGGAAGACACATCCTCTCCAGTGCTGACAATCTTTCTGCCTCCTCTTCTGAGCACTGAGGGGTGAGATTTGATGAAAACATCCCATTTTGGACTGAGTGTTCCAAAATCTCTCTGACTCTAGATATTGTCCAATTACAGGTCTCTGTTCATCAGTTGTGGGTTCCATCTCATGGAATGGACCTTAAGTCCATTCAGATAGTAGTTGGTTATTACCACAGGATTTATGTTACTATTGCACCAACATATCATACAGGCATATTACTGTTGTAGATCACAAGGTTTGTAGCTGGGTTAGTGGTTACCTATCTATCTTAGTGGCATACAGAGTCTTTCCAGTACCACAAACACTGGTAGGGGATGAAGGCTCTAATTAGGCACCAGCTTGACTTTTTCATGTTCAATTGGATATATAGGAGCTGTCTTCAGCATTAGAGCCTTACCATCTGTTTGTGGAATCAACCAATAGCTGTGGCAATATCCTCAGTTGTTCTGAAGTTTCCATAGGGCCCATTTGGCCAACAATTTGATTAGATTTTACTTGGTGGTGATGGATGTCTAGTTGGGGCTTTTTCTCCCCAAATTATTTGATGACTCCATTTGTATTTCCTTCATACATTCCATATTTTTCATTCATGCATTCATATATTTTAGAAAGTTTTTACAGTAGTAGGTTTTCATATAGTATCTCAAATGTTATTAGTTACAGCTGATCCTCCTCATGTTCCTTCTCTCCTACCTCTTTCCTCCAATTTCCCATTTAATCCCCTGTTCCAGTCTCATCCCTGTCTTTCTATACCTATTTATTATATTTTCCCTTCCTTTAGGGATACTTCTATCCCCACCATTCTCTTAGATGATAACTAACTCTGTGGTGATTCAGATGGTAGCATGCCTTATAAAAGGCTTAAAAGCTAACATCCATATATAAGAGAAAACATGCAATATATGTCTTTTGAATTCTGGGTTATCTAAACCAGGATGAGTTTTATATCCATCCATTTACCTGAAATTTCATTTTTAAAACATCTAAATAGTACATGTTGTAAAAATGTACTGCACTTTCATCATCTATTCATCAGTCAATGGACATTTAAGCTATTTTCAATTATTTTTGCTGTTATGAATAGACCTGTAATGAACATGGATGAGTAAGTATCTATGTAGTAGCATATGGAGTCCTTTAGGTATATGCTTAAGAGTGATGTAGATTGATCTTGAGGTGGATCTACTAACAATTTCCTGAGAAAGCACTACACTGATTTCCACAGTGGCTGTACAAGATTACATTAACACCAACAGTAGATAAGTGTTACCCTTTCTCTATATCCTTACAAGCATGGCTATACTAAAAAAATGAGTCTTCCTTAATTAGGCCATGCCTTCTAGATATTCCATCAGTACCCAGTAGTGCCTGAGATGGAACCAAGTCTTTTTAGTAAGTTGGCCTTTGGTGGAAATGTGAAATTCAAAGTATAACAACAGTAATATGTTATTTCTGGTGATGACAAAAACTGATTGTCAGGATTTTTTTCATTTTCAGCATCTTCCTAGGCTTTTCTGCTATGGAGTGTCTTGTATAAGAGACTTGTGCCTCTGTTCTGTTATATCCTCAGATCCCTGAAGAAGGCTCAGAACTAGTTTGTTATTCTCTGCTATTTTGTTTACCATGACATTCCTCAAGAATGTCTCTTGGTAGTCTAAAGTTAGCTAGGGGTGCAATGTATGTTATTGTCCCTCCAGGCTCCACAAAGCCAGAGCATGGCTATGAATAATGGGAGATCAGTGGGGAGAAATTTCTTTTCTTTATGTATCATTATATTCTGTCACTTGGTACCCAGGCTGACAAGTTTTCCTAACTATCTTAATAACTTGTGGCTCTATGTTTTGGTACTATGTGAGAGAATGGGTTCAGATTTCTGTAGTTTGGAAGTCTGAGGGATATACATGTAACAGAGTCCAATGTTTTGTACCAGTAATTTTCTATACAAGATAGGAAGGCCTTATGGACACCAGCCAGGCCCAGTCCCTATCTCCTATTAGAGACCTGTGAAACCTTGTTGATATATCCCCAGTGGCACATCCACTGACTTTTCATATGTTTGTCTCTTTACTTGTAATAGTAATTATTATGAATTGTAGGTTTTTTTTATTTTTTTTTAACTTTTTCTTGTTTTTTAACTTTTTCCCAGCTCCTAAAGAATCACACCAGGCTTACTCTTTCTTGTGAATGCCTGGCCTTAGCTTGGCTTGTTTCTTCCCAGCTTTTCTTAACTTTAATTATCCTGTTTACCTTTTACTTCTTGGCTTTTACCTTTATCTATTTCTGTATATTTTTCTTTCCTTCTTACTCTGTGCCTGTCTGTGTATCTGGCCCCTGGCATCTTCCTCTATCCCCCCTCCCTTCTCACTCCTCCTTCTCCTTCTATTTACTTATTCTCTCTGCCTGGAAGCCATGACTATCCCTCTCCTGCCCTGCTAGTGGCTGTTTGACTCTCTTAGACTAGTCAGGTGTTTTAGGCAGTAAAATAACACAGCTTCACATTGTTAAATGAATGAAACAAAAAGAACATAACACATCTTTGAATCATTAAAAAATTCCACAACATAAATGAATGCAACACATCTTCAACTAGTATTCCACAGCAATGAATACCTGATCTTATGTGTACTAGGCACATTTTCAAGTAACTTATAAATGTGCACTTGCCTAATTGTTCCCAAACAACACCATAAGTGTTGATATTCTTCCAATTTAAAAAATTTTAAATATTTATTTTAGTATTTTATGTGTTTAAGTGGTTTACTGAGTATATGTCTGTACACCATATACATGCTTATTATCCAAGAAGACCAGAAAGTGTCAGAGTCCCTGAAACTGGAACTGTGAACAGTTGTGAACTGAATTGAATTAAAATTACATGCTCTGCAGAAGCAGCCAACAATCATAACCACTGAACCATCTCTCTAGCTTTCCATTCTTGCCACTTTAGTCAATAGTGACACATGCTGAAGAAATTCACCTAGTCGCACCTTTGCAGGCTTCTGATCTGTTTGGTCCTGAGATGCCAAAGTGTTCCACATCTTTTCTCATACTAAGAAAATCCATTCTTTCAAGGTCCTTCAGAGGCTTGCATCATCTGACCATAATATTCATTCCTCACCACAGAAATGTGTTTGTTAATATACCATTCTGTCAAAATAGGAAAGCTAGACAGATCTAGCAACAGGCTTTAGAAGGTGATTTCCAAGACTAGAGAACTCAGCCAAGATCAACAGACTAATCCTAGATTGGACTAAAATATACAAAATACTTACTACATCAAATATTTTAATTGTGGATAGGAAGAATCTGGGTTCTGGAATGAAGTTGTGATGGAGGTTGTGGTTTGCACAGATATACCTGGTCTAGAAGCCAGTCTCTGAATTCCAACATTTATCACAGAATGAGGCTGGTGTTGAGAGCAATAATATGGTCTAGAATAGCACCTTGAGGGAGGGTTAACTGAACTGTCTGTGGATGATGCTATAGGCAACCAGAGAGAAAAAAAATGAATATTATGAAGAGTTATGATTCTGCCTTTTACCTAAAAAGAAATAAGCAAGTTTAACTTTTTTATCTTATAAGCTATTCATTTGAGAATAAAACTTCTCCTTCAAAGTCACATGATTAAGGACTTCCTGAAAGGTCCTATTTAGTGGTTCTCCTGGGGTAATTTTCATGTATTACTTCTGAACTTTTGCAAAGCACTAAGTATATTTACTTATTCAGATATGCTGAACATCTCATTCAATATGATTTTAATTTTGATTCTCTGCTATCATATTTCAATAGCAATATTTGCTTTAATGTGCCTAATCAAAAATGTTATAGGAACCTTAAACATAACAATGGGTTCATTTTAAGGGGTGAAAAACTTATGTTTTTGTGTGGAGATTGTAGTTACAATAATGCGCTCTTTAGGGACTTATAATTTAGCTATCATGATTTCATAAAAGATTTTTTCTTAGTCCTCCAGGATTAAGAATGATTTCTATGGGTAATTCTGGATTCTGAAAGTGCTCTTCTTTGCTGTAAATGGATAGTAAATAGCTTGTTAGCTCAGATTAGATCTCAGTATTGCAAGGAGAAGCACACTACTTCTTTAAAAATAGACTAATTTCAGGACACCACAATATATTCAGAGTCTGTAAAACCACAACCTCTTGATTGCTAGTGTTAGCAAAAGCTTGTTCTTTAATTATCTCTATTGCATCCAGCTTATGTTTCCTTCCAAAACCCAATTATGGCTAATAGCAGCAGTAAGATGTTCTTGTTTATAGCAGCTCATTGTGGATTTCTCTATTTGATCATCATTTGTCTCCATGACTTAAAGAATAAGGTTCAAATTGTTACTGGGCACTATGAGTTTGCCAGTGTTCACCTCACACGTGTGTATAAGTACATTTCTAATATGACTTGTATGTCTTTTTATTTTTCGTAATTAGAGGCTAGTCTACAAATGATTGAAACCATACTATTTTTTTAAGTACAAATAGCTTCTCAGTGCAGTAATTCCAGCACCTCACACCAAAGTAATATTTGAAATTTGTAGCAGAGGGATGGGAGACTTTTATTTATCCCTTCTTCCTACAAACCCATTTTCTCCCAGTGTGCTGTTCATTGCCTAATCATTTTAGTAGCTCAGATTCATAGATTCTCCTGCCGAGA
Source organism: Phodopus roborovskii (assembly GCF_943737965.1). Lineage (NCBI taxonomy): Eukaryota > Metazoa > Chordata > Mammalia > Rodentia > Cricetidae > Phodopus > Phodopus roborovskii. Next base: position 1,668,335 of record NW_026126605.1, on the reverse strand, counting down.
CAAGCAGGCTGCCTCCTAGAGTTGAATCCAGAATAATTCAGCAGTCTAATTTCTGATTTAATTTTGTTGCTCTCCAACTGTGGTATAAAGCCAGCTCTGGGAATTGGCACTTTGCCTCAATTGAAAATACTTATGTCTCTATTCTCATTCTCACAAGTCATTGTTTCCGTGATAACAAATGGGATCCTAGTGGAGAAAAGATGAAAAGGCATATGTGAAGTAAAGAGGAGAAGACAGAAATTCAAGTAGTGGCAAGCATTCCTGTTGCTTTATTGAATCTCAGCTACTTCACTGTTCAGCCTTTGGTATCTTTCTCTCCCCCTCCTCCACGGCCAACTAACATCTGTTATAGCTTTTCTTTCCATCAGGTTGACATACAAATACTAGTAAAGTATTTTTTGTTTTCTTTGAGATCTCAGGTTTAGTATAATTAAAAATGCTGTGAGCAGGTGAAAGAAGAAGGCCTTGTAGAATCTTTGCCAGAAATGCATTTTGGAGGATGTCCTCATCTCTGCTGTTGCAGACAACAATTAACAAGGCCTCATTCCCTGTCTAAGTGATAGTGATCTTAGTATCTACCAGAAGGCTACTGAGCAACCAGGAGAGATTCCCAGGGACCCTGTATTCGCATTTGTGAATAAATAGGAAGCAGCTTTTCCAGTAATAGTTATATAACAATGTAATTCAACAACAAAAGGCAGAACACATTTACCAAGATTTCTGTTTTCTGGCCATTCTGTTGATTAATGGATGAACATTACCTGTGCTGATATTTTGTTTATGCTCTAACAAATAAAGCTTTTATGGTAATTGTAAAACAATTATAAAAAAATGAAAACAAATAAAGCCTGAAGATCAGGGGGCAGATCTAGCCACTAGTTAAGCATTGAGCCCAGGCAGTGGTGGCACACACCCTTAATCCCAGCACTTGGGATCTCATATCTTTGATCACAGTACTTGGAGGGCTCATGCCTTTAATGGAGGTAAAGACAGGAAGTAATATGGCTGGATGAGGAGAGGAATATAAGGCAGGAGGAGACAGGAGCTCACTTCTTTGGCCTGAGGATTTGGTATATGTAAGAAGTCTCTATGGAACCTGGCTCCTATTCTCTGTCTGGTCTTTCAGCATTTACCCTGATACCTGACTGATGGGAGATGCCATTATGTATATATGTTTCTCATACTGGTTAATGAATAAAGCACTGTTGGTCAATAGGAAAGCAAGATAGGAGGGACTAGGAGACAAAGAGGAAATAGGAAGTAGTAAGGAGGAGCCAAGATGGAGAGTCTGGAGAAAGCAGTATGCCGCCGGCTCCCCAGTAAGAGAAATACATAGATCAGCAGAAATGGGTTAATAATTAAGATAGAGCTAGCCAATAAGAAACTAGTAACTGGCCAACAGGATAATATCAAATACAGAGTCTCTGTGCATTATTTGGGGCTGGCGCTGCGGCGGGACAAGACCATCGGTGGTGGAAAAACAATACTCGTTACACCTGACACTAGCTTTTTATTATTAAGACCAATTAAAATTCACACTACAATTTCCCTAAAATAATTGTTGGTGTTGTTTGTTTACAGTGAAGCTAAGGGGGAAAACTGAAACCCGATAAGTCCACACTGGGGATCAAAATGATCATTTATTTAAAGTTTTAGTGCATTGGGCAAATCTAGTCCTCAACTTTTCAAGCATTGAGCCCAGGCAGTAGCAATGGGCTTTATATTGCAGTAGCAATATAAAGGACTTTATATATAGATAAGGTATCACATGTGACAATTCTTAGAACACCATTTGGCTCATCCCAAGGGGAGGGTGCTGTAGTATGGGACAAGAGTTTTGAGAAGCTCTGTAGTTGGTTGGCCTTGTGTTTGGGGACATGCTGCTGGCTGGGCCCAGCAGAGTGGCAATAGGATTTTAGGGTTGGCAGGAGGCAGTGGATACTCACTGACCTCTCAACAGTTGTACAGTGGCTCCATTTTTATCGGGAAACATGAAATAATGGCATACATCTGCCACTTTTCTGGGTACACCTAGTATATTGGCCCCAGAGAGCTTTCTAATCTGGGATCACAGCCTGTGAAGGCTGCAGTAATCTCTGAACACAGATTGTATTATGTATGGTGGTGGTGGAGAAGGCCTCTGACATTTTCTTTCCTTGATTTCTTCCTGCTTCTGAGCTGATCTCAGCTGTGGGTAATAGAGAAGCAGAGATTATTTTTTTTCTTTCTATGGCACTATCCAGGATACTGCAGAATGCAGGATTTTGGCATTTTTCCTGGATACTGATGGCTCTTGTTTATTTGAATTCAGCTGTATTTTTATTGTGATTGGTGGTATGTGGGTATAGGTATGAATATGTATACTAGTAGCTATCAGTAGGGCAACTTTTTGACATGATGAATTTACTTAATTTTCAATTACTCTTTGCTGGAATCTTAGGACCAATAGTTAAATGGAACTAGTATCTTTGGAATAAATCTGACTTACTCATCATGTATTACCCCAACAAATGCTATGATTGGGTTTAATTTGGTAAATGTATATGAATTTTTGATGTCTATATTCATTAATATTTTTTGTCTTTTAATGCATTTGACTTTTTATGTTGGAAAAATTTTCCAATCATGTAACAAATTAGGAAGAGTTTTAATTCTGAGGAAAGTATTCCATAGAATCACATCATTTCTTCTTAAACACTAGGTAGAATTCATCATTGAATTTACAGAAGACTAGGATTTTTTGTGGACCCATATTTACTTACAAATTAATTTTTTTTTTGTAGAGACAGTCTTGTTCTTTAGTCTGCTTTGATAAGTTGTAGCTTTATAGGAATTTACCAGTTTCATCAGTGCCACTGAATTCATTTGCATGAAATATTACTTAAATATTTGTGTGAATTTTAATATCTGAAATGCTGTTCTGGCTTGGCATCCAGCTGTTGATTAGACTTTATATCACTTTTGGATCAGATTTTATCATTTCTAAAAATCAACTTTTTAAAAATAAATTTGTTTATTTATTTTTTTTATCCTGGCTGAATTTTCCCCTCCCTCCTCTTCTCCTAGTCCTTCTCCCACTCCCCTTCTGTTTCCACTCACCAATCCACTCCTCCTCCCTTTGTAAGTGTTTTTATTGTACAGGATTGTTTTAGCAATCCTAGACTTTGTTTCTCCATTATGAAGTTGAATATTGTTCTTCCAAGTTCTGAAAAGAATTGTATTGGGATTTTAAAAGAAATTTAAATTGAATATGTAGATTGCTTTTGGTAAGATAGCCATTTTTACTATGTTAATCCTACTGATCCATGAGCATGGGAGATCACTTCTATCATCTGATATTTTCTTCAGTTTCTTTCTTTAAAGACTTGGAGTTCTTGTCATACAAGCATTTCAATTTCTTTATTAGAGTTACACCAAGATATTTTATATTATTTGAAGATATTGTAAAGGGTTTTGATTCTCTCATTTCTGTATCAGTTCATTTATTTTATTTTATTTTATTTTTTGAGTTAGTCTTGCATGCAGCCACTTAAATAAATGTGTTAATCAGCTGTAGAAGTTCCCTGGCAGAGTTGTTGGAGTCTCTTATTTATACTACCGTATCATCTGTGAATAATATTTTGACTTTCTTCCTTTCTACATATACTCTGTGTCTGTTGAGACTTGCTTTGTGGCCAAGAGTATATGCTTAATTTTGGAGATGGTTCCATGTTGTGCTGAGAAAAGGTATCTTCTTTTGTGTTTGGGTGAAATGTTCTGTAGATACCTGTTAGGGTCGTTTGAGTTATAACATGTTACTTCCTTTATTTCTCTGTTTTGTTCTGTCTGTATTATCTGCCCATTGGTGAGAGTGGAGTGTTAAAGTCTCCCACCATTATTGTGTGGGTTTTCATGTGTGTTTTAAACTTTAGTAATATTTCTTTTACAAATAAAGATGCCCTTGGATTTGGGGGCATAGATGTTCAAGGTTGAGACATTATCTTAGTGGATTTTTTCCTTTGATGAATATGAAATTCCCTTCACCATCTCTTTTGATTAATTTTTGTTTGAAGTATATTTTGTTAGGTATTAGGATACCTGCACCATTTTATTTCTTAGGTCCATTTGATTAGAAAATAGTTTTCTAACCCCTTACTCTGAGGTAATGCTTATTTTTGATGTTGAGGTGTATTAGTTTTATGGAGCAGAATGATGGATTCTGTTTTTTGTATCCAATCTGTTAGCCTGATTATTTCTATTGGTAAATTGAATTTATTGATATTGAATGATATTAACAACTAATGATTATTAATTTTGTTATTTGTTGGTAGTATGCGTGCATTCTCTCTCTCTCTCTCTCTCTCTCTCTCTCTCTCTCTCTGTGTGTGTGTGTGTGTGTGTGTGTGTGTATGTGTGTGTTTCTCTTCTTTGGGTTTTGCTGGTGTGAGACTATCTATTGCCTGTGATTTTGTGGGAATAGTTAACTTCTTGGGGTTGGAATTTTCCTTCTAATGCCTTCTATATGGTTGAGTTTGTGGATAGATATTGTTTAAATTTGACTTTGTAATGAAATATCTTGTTTTTTCCATCTATTGTGATGGACAGTTTTCCAGGAAATAATAGCCTGGGCTGGCATCCATAGTCTCTTAGAGTCTGTTCAGACTCTTCTGGTTTTTAGAGTTTCCTTTGAGAAGTCAGGTATGATTCTTATAGGTCTGCCTTTATATATTACTTGGCCTTTTACCCCTGCTGACTTTACCATTCTTTCTTCTGTATGTTTAGTGTTTTGATTATTATGTAATAAAGGTATTTTTCTTTCTGATCCAAATCTATTTGATGTTCTGTAAACTTTTGTATTTTTGTAGGCATGTCCTTACTTAGGTTGGGCAATTGGGTGATTTTTCTTCTATAACTTTATTAAATATATTATTTGGGTTATTATATATATATATATATATATATATATATATAATCTTTTATTAGTTTACGTTATTCTTTGGGTTTTTGAGCTGGGTTTCTCCTACTTTTTTATTCCTATTATTCTTATGTTTGATTTTTTCATAGTGTCCTTAATTTCCTGGAAAATTTTGTAAGTGTAATTTTTATATTAGATTTAACTTTTTTTTTTTTTTGCCTGATGAATCTATTTCCTCTATTGCGATTTCAACTCCTGGGACTCTCTATTACATCTCTTGTATTCTGTTGGTGATGCTTGCATCTGTAGTTCCTGTTTGCTTACTATATTCTTCATTTCCAGGATTCCTTCAGTTTGTATTTTCTTTATTGCTTCTATTTCTATTTTCAGTACTTGAATGGCTTCCTTTATCTGTTTGTTTTGTTTTTCTTGGTTTTCTTTTATTTCTTGGTATTTCTTTTAACTAGTTTCTCCCAGTTTTTTTTTTTTTTGTTTGTTTGTTTGTTTTCTGTCTCAATGGTTTATTTTTATAAACTGGTTTCTGAGAATATGCACATTGTATCTTGAATTATACTTTTACTCCCAGAAATGTTATATATTTATTCTAAAATGACTTTCAGTGGGTAGCAATATAATGATCTGTTCCTAGTTCTCTGATCTTTGAACTAATTTGCAGATAATAACTACTTAGCTAGTCCTAGCAAATCTGGCGTTTGTTTCATCCCTTGTTCCCCATTGCCTGCAAACTCAAGTCTCAGCTGAGTTTTAGGGTTTTCCCAGTGTTCTGTGCTGCACCCCTATTCTGCTCCTGCACAGACTCTTAAGCAAGTTGAAGATGCTCATTGTGGTCCATAGGGCTCCACACTGTTGGATCTGGGCTCGCTTTGTCTGTGGAGTGCTGCTCACCTGCCACAGCCCACAGCAGTCTCCTGGCGGGAAGTTCAGACAGCACTGTGGTCACTATTGTAACCACTGTATTGCCTTCTCCACACATAACAGTGTCTACAGCTTGTGTCTAACAAGGGATATCTGCTGATCCACTTTGGCCATGGGTCTGTCTCCCCATGTGGTGATTTCATTAAGGAAACACATTGAGGCAAATATTATGGTAGATGATCTTTCAGTAAACTCTTATTTTGAAAATTACATTCTCTCATTCAGTTCTCTCTAAAAGAGGCTTTGGGATACAGATTTCATCTAGATTCTTCTGTTTTTATTTTGTTTTGTTTTGTTTTTTACTTCCTGTAGACAGGTATTCAATCCCCACACTTCCTCTAAAGTTTTTTTTTTAAATATATATAACCAAGTCCATTTAAATGAAAACAAACATTTATAGACAATATTTGGGAATTTGGGCATCGTTCTTTCCAAACTACTTCCTACTGGTAAGGGGCACTGTCATGGGGAATTCGAAGAAGATTCAAAAATCCTGGCTGTAGTCTATAAGGCTGATTATTCCAGCTGTTTTGAATGAAGGATCACTTGGTACTCTGTTTTAGGTGGTCTGGCTTGATCAAACCACATTAGTTTGGAAGGGATCCACATCTTTTCATTTTCTGTGGAAACAAAAATAGAAATCTTTTTCCCTAGTAACTTGTCCTTGAACTTAAATTTTGGAGTCAAAGCATATTTTTTAATTTAATTTATTATTTTACATGTCAATCCCAGTTCCCTCTCTCTCCCTGCCTCCCTCCTGCCCTTCCTCCCTACCTCCTTCCATCCCTTTTACCCTCCTGCCCTCTCACAAGCACTATAACCCTCCCCTCACATTCCCCCCACACCAATTCCATATGTAGGGGAATGCCATCCAGTTGGGGTCATGTAGGTCTGACAGGTCATGTGAAGTAGGGACTAGGGCTTCTCTCCTGTTTCTAGGTTAAGGCAGTTATCCCTCCATGGGGGATGTGTTCCTAAGGTCCTTTTGTGCACCAGGCATACATCCTAGCTCCACTGTCTGAGGTCCCTTAGACTGCTCAGTCCTTCTGGCTGAGACCCATATTCAGGGTGCCTGAGTCAGTTCCATGCTGGCATTCCAGCTATCAGACTGGTTGTCCCTTAGCTCCTCTTTGGTCAGGTAAGCTGTCTCTATGTGTTTCTACCGCCTGGTCTTGTCCTCTCCATCTGCACCTGAGTTCTAATTCAACTCAGTGTTTATGTATGGGTGTTTGTTCCTGTTCCAACAGGCATAAGTTGAGGGCTCCATGGATAAGTTAGTTGTTGATCACCCTCTCCAGGAAGTGCATTTATGGTAGCCTTTCCACGGAAGCTCAAATTGTTAGTTGGGAGCAGTCTTGTAGTTCTCTAGACCTTTCTTTGTGTTCAATTTTATCTTCAAACCAATATTGGCTCCCACTTTTATGTTATCTCTCTCTCTCTGTCTCTGTCTCTGTCTCTCCCTCTTTTACTGTCTTCTATTTCTAACCAGACTCAATCTTCCTGGGCGCACATGTTTTCCTTTCCTCCCCCTCGTTTTCTCCTACTTCTCTCTTCCCATCACTTCCCCTGAGCTCTGGAGGACTTGTCCATTAGCAGTTCTGTGAGGGACTTTATATGAATCTCTTAGAATACACCTTGTATCCCAGTTCCTCTGGTGGTGTGAATTATAGGCTGGTGATCCATTGATCTACGTCTAAAATCCATATATGAGTGAGTACATACTGTGTTCCTATTTTTGTGACTGGGTTACCTCATTCAGGAGGGTTTCTTCAAGTGCCTTCCACTTGCCTGTGAATTTCAAGATACCATTATTTTTTTCTGCAGAGCAGTATTCCATTGTGTAGATGTGCCACATATCCATTAACCATTCTTCAATTGAGGGGCATTTAGGTTGCTTCCAGGTTCTAGCTATTACAAATAGTGCTCCTATGAACATAGTTGAACAGATGTCTTTGTTGCATGGATGTGAATCCTTTGGGTATATGCCTAAGAGGGGGATTGCCGAGTCCAGTGGTAAACTAATTCCCATTTTCCTGAGAAACTGCCATACTGATCTCCAAAATGGCTGTATGAGTTTGCACTCCCACCAGCAGTGGAGGAGTGTTCCCCTTTCTCCACATCCTCTCCAACATGAGTCATCATTGGTGTTTCTAATTTTAGCCATTCTGGCAGGAGTAAGATGGTATCTCAAAATTGTTTTGATTTACATTTCCCTGATAGCTAAGGATGTGGAGCATTTTCTTAAGTGTCTTTGAGCCTTTTTGATTTCCTCTTTTGAGAATTCTTTCTTCAGTTCTGTACCCCATTTTTTAATAGGGTTATTTGGTGTTTTGTTGACTAGTTTCTTGAGTTCTTTGTATATTTTGGAGATCAGCCCTTTGTCAGATATAGGATTGGTGAAAATCTTTTCCCAGTCTGTGGGCTGCCATTTGGTCTTCTCCACTGTGTCCTTTGCCTTACAGAAGCTTCTAAGTTTGAAGAGGTCCCATTTATTAATTGTTTCTCTCAGAGTCTGTGCCCCTGGAGTTATGTTCAGGAAGCGGTCTCCTATAACATTTATTGTTCAAGGGTACCTCCTACTTTCTCTTCTAAGAGGTTCAATGTGGCTGGATTGATGTTGAGGTCTTTGATCCATTTGGACTTGAGTTTTGTGCATGGCGACAGACATGGGTCTATCTGCAGTCTTCTACACACCCTCATCCAATTTTGCCAGCACCATTTGTTGAAGATGCTGTCCATGCCCTATTGTTTAATTTTAGCTGTTTTGTCGAAAATCAGGTGTTCACAGGTGTGTGGGTTAATATCAGTATTTTCAATTCAATTACACTGGTCTACCTGTCTATTTTTATGCCAATACCAGGCTGTTTTCAGAACTATAGCTCTGTAGTAGAGCTTAAAGTCTGGGATGGGGATGCCTCCTGAAGTTCTTTTATTGTATAGAGTTGTTTTGGCTATCCTGGGTCTTTTGTTTTTCCATATAAAGTTGATTATTATCCTTCAAGGTCGGTGAAGAATTGTGTTGGGATTTTAATGGGTATTATATTGAATCTGTAGATTGCTTTTGGCAAGATTGCCATTTTTACTATGTTTATCCTACCTGTCCAAGAGCATGGGAGATCTTTCCATTTTCTGTTATCTTCTTTAATTTCTTTCTTTAGAGCCACAAAGTTCTTATTATATAGGTCTTTTACTTGTTTGGTAAGCGTTACACCAAGATACTTTATGTTGCTTGTGGCTATTGTAAAGGGTGATGTTTCTTTGATTTCTTTCTCTGTCTCTTTGTCATCTGAAAAAAGTAGGGCTACTGATTTTTTTGAGTTTATCTTGTATCCTGCTAGTTTGCTAAAAGTGTTTATCAGCTGTGGAGATCTGTTGTAGAGTTTAGTGGGTTGCTTATGTAAACTTTCATATCATCTGCAAATAGAGACAGTTTGACTTCTTCCTTTCCAATTTGGATCCCCTTGATCTCCTTTTGTTGTCTTATAGCATTAGCTAGAACTTCTAGTACGATATTGAAGAGATATGGAGAGAGAGGGCAGCCTTGTCTTGTTTCTGATTTTAGAGGAATCGCCTTAAGCTTCTCTCCATTTAGTTTGTTGTTGGCAGTTGGTTTGCTGTATATTGCTCTTATTATGTTTAAGTATGTTCCTGTTATCCCTGACCTCTCCAAGACCTATATCATGAAAGAGTGTTGAATTTTGTTGAAGGCTTTTTCCGTATCTAGGGAGATAATCATATGGTTTTTCTTTTTCTGTTTGTTTATATGGTGGATCACATTGATAGATTTTCATATGTTAAACAATCTCTGCATTCCAGGGATGAAGCCTACTTGGTCATGTTGGATGATTTCTCTGATGTATTCTTTAATTTGGTTTTTCCAGTGTTTTATTGAGTATTTTTGCATCGATGTTCTTCAGGGATATTGGTCTGCAGGTTTCTTTCTTAGTTGTGTCTTTGTGAGGCTTGGGTACCAAGGTTATTGTGGTCTCATTAAAAGAGTTTGGCAATGAACCTTGTGTTTCTATATTGTGGGACTGTTTGAGGAGTATTGGTATTAGGTCTTCCTTGAATGTCTGGTACAATTCTGCATTGAATGAATCTGGCCGTGGACTTTTTTGGTTTGAAGTCTTTCGATGACCGTTTCTATTTCTTTGGGGGATATAGGTTTATTTAAGTTGTTTGTCTGTTCTTGATTTAATTTTGGTAAGTGATAGTTATCCAGAAATTTGTCCATTTCCTTTGAATTTTCAAATTTTGTAGAGAACAGGTTTTCAAAGCATGACCTGAAAATTGTCTGGAATTCCTCTATGTCTGTTGTTATGTCATCCTTTTCATTTCTGCTTTTTTTTAATTTGCATGTTCTCTCTCTGCTTTTTTGTTAATTTGGATAAAGGTTTGTCTATCTTGTTGATTTTCTCAAAAAACCAACTCTTCGTTGCATTGATTTTTTGTATTGTTTTCCTGGTTTGTATTTTGTTTATTTCAGCCCTCAAGTTGATTATTTCCTGGTTTCTATTCCTTCGGGGTGAATTCGCTTCTATCTGTTCTAAGGCTTTCAGTTGCGCTGTTAATTCTCTCATGTGACTATCCTCTGTTTTCTTCATATGGGCACCTTGTGCAATGAACTTTCCTCGTAGCACTGCTTTCAAGGTGTCCCATAAGTTTGGGTATGTTGTGTCCTCATTCTCGTTGAAAATTAGAATTCCTTAATTTCTTTATTTCTTCTTAGCCCCAGGAGTGGTGCAATTGCACATTGTTCAATTTCCATGAGTTTGCAGGTTTTCTGCTATTTGTGTTATTGTTGAATTCCAATTTTAAAGCATGGTGGTCTGATAAGATACAGGGGACTATTCCTATTCTCTTGTATCTGTTGAAGTTTGTTATGCCACCTAGTATGTGGTCGATTTAAAAGAAGGTTCCATGTGGAGCAGAGAAGAAGGTATATTCTTTTGTCTTTGGATGGAATGTTCTATAGATGTCTGTTAACCCCAGTTGAGACATAACTTCTGTTACTTCTTTTGTTTCTTTGTTGAGTTTCTGATTTGTGGTCCTGTCTAGTGTTCAGAGTGGTGTACTGAAGTCTCCCACTATAAGTGTGTGAGGTTTTATGTGAGCTTTGAGTTTTAGTAATGTTTCTTTTAAGAATGTAGGTGACTTTGTGTTGGGGGCATAGACATTCAGACCTGAGACTTTGTATTGATGGATTTCTCCTACGATGAATATGAAATGACGTCTTCATCTCTTTTGACTAATTTTGGTTTGAAATCTAACTTGTTAGATATTAGGATAGCTACGCCTGATTGCTTATTTCCATTTGATTGGAAAATCTTTTCCCAACCCTTTACCCTGAGGTAATGGTTATGTTTGAAGCTTAGATGTGTTTCTTTTATGCACCAGAAGGATCGATTCTGTCTTTGTTTCCATTCTGTTAGCCTGTGTCTTTTTATAGGTGAGTTAAGACCATTAATGTTGAGGGTGAGTAAGGACCATGGATTGTTGATGCTCGTTTGATTTAGGTTTGTTCTTGGCAGTGGTATTGTGAATATATTACTTCTGCTTTACCCTTGGTTTCTGGTGTAGTTATATTATCTGTTGCCTACATATTTGTGGGCAGTAACTTCCTTGGGTTGGAGTTTTCCTTCCAATACTTTCTGTAGGGCTGGATTTGTAGATACGTATTGGGAAAATCTGGTTTTGTCATTAAATATCTTGTTTTCTCCATCTATAGTGATTGAGAGTTTTGCTGGATATAGTAGCCTAGGCTGGCATCCATGTTCTCTTAATACTTTTAGAACATCTATCCCCAGGACCTTCTGGCCTTGAGGGTTTCCATGGAGAAGTCAGGTGTAATTTTGATAGTTCTGCCTTTATATGTTACCTGTCCTTTTTCCTTTGCTGCTCTTAATATTCTTTCTTTATTCTGTATGCTAGGTGTTTTGATTATTATATGTTGAGGGTTTTTTTTTCTTATGGTCCAGCCTATTTGGGGTTCGGTATGCTTCTTGTACTTTCATGGGCATGTCCTTTTTCAGATTTGGAAAGTTTTCCTCAATGATTTTGTTGAATATGTTTTTAGCACTCTTGAGCTGGACTTCCTCACCTTCCTCTATGCCTATTATTCTTAGGTTTGGCCTTTTCATAGTATCCCACATTTCCTGGATGTTTTGTGTTAAGGATTTGTTGGATTTATGAATTTCTTTGGTTTATCTTCTGTGCTGAGATTCTCTTCTATCTCTTGAATTCTGTTGGTTATGCTTGTGTCTGTAGTTGCCGATTTTTTGCCCAGTTTTTCTATTTCCAGCATTCCTTTGGTTTGTGTTACCTTTATTTTCTCTATTTCAGTTTTCAAGTCTTGAACCGTTTACTTCACCTGCTTAATTGTTTTTCCTTGGTTTTCTGTACTTTCCTTAAGGAATTTGTTCATTTCTTCCAATTTTTTGTTTGTTTTTTTCCTGCATTTCTTTAAGAGATTTTCTCACATCTTCTTTGAGGGCCTCTATCATTTGTACGATGGTAATTTTTAAGGCATTCCCTTCTGCTTCCTCTGCTTTGTTGTTGTGTTCCATTCTAGTTGGTGTAGATTCCCTAGATTCTGGTGGTGTCATGCTTTTCTTTCTGTTGTTAGCTGTTTTCTTGTATTGCCTTCTTCCCACAGCTTCTTCTGTTAGGTGTTGGTGGAGTCTCCCCTTCTGTCTGTGGTACTTCCGTGGTGGGCATATGTGGATCAGAGATTCAATATCTGTAGCTTTGTATGGTCCAAGCTCTCTAGGAGGTCTCTCCGCACACAGCGACCCAGGGATGTGGTCAAGGATGAGGATCCAGTAGAAGATGCCAGCAGGAATTCACAGTGGTCCAGCAGAGATAGGCGGATCTCTGGGAGGGGCCCGGGACTCCAGCAGAGGACTGGAGGTGTGGGTCAGAGACCAAGGAGGTAGAAATTATGGGTGGTCCTGCGTGGATATGCAGGTCTTCTTTGTGCAGAGTTGTTCAGAGATGCCTCCGAAGTAGGGTGGACTATTGGCTCTACTCTCTGTCCCAGTGCTCAACCAGAGTGGCAGGACCGTGGGCAGGGTAGGTCACAGTGTGTGTGGGGGGGGGCAGGCTCATGGTGGGGATGGGAGGGTGTGTATCAGAGCTCCAAGGGTGCTCTTGATGGGGACAGGAAACAGGAGCATCAGGATCAGGGGCCAACCCAGGGAGTTCGGGGGGGGGGAGAGGTTGTAGGGGACAGGCAGCCCAGATTGGGCCCAGACTCACTTCTGGCCAATAGCTGGCGGAAGAGGACAAAGGTTGAGCTGAAACTTGGTAAGGTTTTGCAGGATAGTCGGATCTCACTGGAAACTGGAACTCTCCAGCTGAGGCCTCTTTCATTAGCAGAGGCCCAGATTTGGGGGTCAAGGATCTTGTTGGCAGGAGCTCATTGTGGACCTGCAGAGATAGGCAGATCTCTGGGAGGGGCCCGGTACTCCTTCAGAGGACTGGAGGTGGGGTCTGAGACCAAGCAGCTGGAAATTATGGGTGGTTCCGTGTGCATAGGCAGGTCTCCTTTGTTCAGAGTTGCTCAGAGAGGTCTCCGAAGTAGGGTGGACTGTTGGCTCCACCCTCTGTCCCACTGCTCTACCAGAGCGGCAGGACAGTGGGCAGGGTAGGTTACAGGGTGGGGGGGCAGGCTCGTGGTAGGAATGGGTAGGGGTGTATTAGAGCTCCAAGGGTGCTCTCGATGGGGACTGGACACAGCAGCAGGATCAGGGCCAACCCAGGGAGTCTCCTCAATTTCTTTAAGGTATTTTTTTTTCATATCCCTTTATGGACTTTTATCATCTTCATACAGTAATTTTATGGTAATTTTCTTGGGCTTTAGGTATGCTAAATTGTTCTAAATTGTTCCTGTCATGCTGTTATAAGATTTTGGGACTCTGGTGAAGCCATATTGCCTCATGTGATATTGACTGTATTCTTACACTAGTGTTTAAGCATCTGCATTTGGGGATGACTATAAGTAAGGGTACTGTTTTCTGTGTTTGTTGTTAGATGGGTGTTTTGTTCCTTGTTTTGTCTTTTCTCTCTGGTCTCCTGGCCTAAATAGTCAATGATTCTGGTGACTAGTGTGCCTTCAGTTCCTGTAGAATGTATATCCTCTGGGATTTTGGGGCCTAAATATCCCTAAATCTGGCCTGGCCTCTGGTAAATCTGAAGTCTTCTTCCTAAGTTATAGACCAGGATATGGAGCCAGGCATGTGTGTGTGTGTGTGTGTGTGTGTGTGTGTGGTGTATGTGTTTAATGGTTTTTTTCTTTCTTTCTTTCTTTTCTTTTCTTTCTTTCTTTCTTTTTTTTTTTTTTTTTACAATCTGAAGGTAAAAAAGTACTTTGTTAGAAAAGTATTTCTATTCTGGAATTATATGTTTAAAATTAATATGTGTTAAAATATTATGTTTTTGTTTTCATTCAAAGTCAAATTACTTTGTAATTTCTCTTTTGCCCCAAGAGTTATTTAGAAATGATTGTACACTTTTCAAAGATGTGAAGATTTTCCAGGGATGTAGTTTGATTGTTCACTTTATTTCTATTCTGCTTATACAATTTATTATTCACTGAAATAACACTTTACATCTTAAACTAGTCTAAGTGAAATATGTCATTAATTGTAAGCTGTGAGCCTAGCTTTTAATGGCTGATTTTGTTTCATTTTGCTTTGTTTGGACTTTGTTTTGTCTTATAGGTATTTTGCTCATTTATTTTGATTTTGTGTTAGTTCTTTTTGTACATGAGACTTTTTTAATTTTAAAACTTAAATATTATATCATTTTCCTCCTTCCTTGAAACCCTTCCCATGTCCTCTCCTTCCAGCCCTTCCCAATAATCTTCACTTGGTGATATTGACCTATCTAGTGCTTATGGAAATCAATATAGTGAATGATTCTGGTCCTCTTGTTCTTTAGTTTGTTTTGTTTCTGATTGTTTTAAAGAAAGAGAAACAAAGCATGAAGTTGGAAGTTGGATCGTACTGACATGGGGAGGACCTGGGGGGGGATCCTAATACAAATATATTGAATGAAATATTTTTTATAAAATTGTGTCATTTATCCATATTTCTGTTTTTATTCAGAACTTTAACCATTCATCTTTGAATCAGCCAGCTCTTGAAGGAACATACAACCATGAATTCAGTTATTCTGTTGGCCAGTTAGCTTGCACAAAGAATCCACTTTGTTTCATTGCTAAATGTGTTCCTTTTGAAGGAAAGTGTGTGTCTATGTCTGTATTTGTGTGTTGTTTATAAAAATCTTTCTTACTTTTAAAATCTTTAAAATTAGAAAATAGTTATATCCTCTTCCTCCTTCCCTCACTTCAACCCCTCTCAATATTCATTAGTGCTTAGGGGAATAAGTATAGTGAAAGATTTTGTTTTTTCCAGATATGCAGAAGATCACATAGCAGAATAGTTGATCAGGCAGCTCCATATCTTGGCTGTGTGTGTTCCCCTTTATTTCCAACAATGTAATTATGGTGATGCAACCTGAAATGTAAAACCTTTTTTTTTTTTTTTTTTTTTTTTTTTTTTTTAATTCTGGTGGGAGATTCCAAAGAAGCTGCATCAGAGAAGCAGCCATGTATTTATTTATTTGTTTATTTATTTATGTTTTAATTCAAATTTGTGTGTGTGTGTGTGTGTGTGTGTGCTTTTGAGACAGGCCATCTCTGCACAGCTATGAAGACTGTCCTGGCAGTTCAGGTTCCCAGGCCAGAGACTGGTGCCACCCAAAGTGGATGGATCTTCTTAGCATTACCAACTTAATAAATCAAGACAATCCTTCTTGGGTGTATTTCATCATGTTGACAATTGAGGTTAACCACCGTAGTCTGTCTTTGAAGTTTAGAGATGTTTGTTCTCTAATACAAGGTATCCTATTTTTACCTTAACATTAACTGAACTGTAATGAAAAGGAGGAAGTAAGCTGACTGAGCACTGATAATTCGTTGTTCTCTGCCTTCCCAACTGTGATGCAGCATGACCAGCCACTTCAAGCTCTTGACGCCTTCATTTCCCTGCATCAGGGACTGTGTCCTTGTACCCTCAAACTGTGAACCAAATTAACTCATTCTCCTTTATATTGCTTTTGTCATGATTTCTTAACGATAACAATGGGTAAAGTAAGATACAAGCATTAATGAATACACCCAGCACCCAGACACATAAAGTAGTCTTTCATGAGTGTGTTATAGGACTCCACATTGATCTCACTGAGGCTGCTTAGATGATGAGTGGGCATAGTGTTCTCAGCCATTTCTATTTAGTTGATGTTAATTTTATTAAGGCTAGGACTTGCTTTGTAGTCCTGACAAACCTTGAACTTGTATTAACCTCTTCCTTCAGCCTCTCAAGTACTGAGATTGTAGGCATGAGTTTGACTAGATAGTTGTGTTAATCTTTGAACTGAGGATTCTGCATTGATATGTAGAAATGAAGAGATTACAAAGGCCCATCTACTGCTTCTGAAGGAGAAGCTATCAGTGTGAAATCTCAGGCATGGTCAATGTTTAAAGGAGAACAATGTTATGAGCAGGTCACAGTTTATTAAATATAATTTATATTTTATGGCTTAAGTCTAAAATGCCCCCAGGCTTCCATGTTTCAGTACTTGGTTGCCTGATGATGTTTTGAGAGGTTCAAGAATCTTTGGAGCTTCATGTAAAATTGGGAGATACAGGCCACTGCAGTTTAACCTTTGAAGGGTTGTCTCCATCTCCTGTTCTAGTCATCCTAGTCCAGTTCTCTTTACCCACTTTGCCAAGATGTGAAGGCCCGCTGTCATGCTGCCATACCCTTCCATTATGAACTAAGCCTCTCCTATTCTTGTGCCTTCCCACTGTTGCCACCTGGGACTGTGTTCCCAGATACTATGAGTCCATATATATTTCATCCTTCAGTTGTTTCTGTCAATCATTTTGTCACCATGGTGCAATGAGATGATTATATAAGGTACTTCTAAGTCAAAACTGGAACAGTTAGTTAAGGGGGAAGGTGGTCATTTAATAGTATTTATTTGGAGGAGCTAGGGACTTAGCCCATGCCATGATTCTCTACCAAGCTACAGCCACAGCCCTCAAGTCATCCTTTCTTCTTTATTTTGTACTTTCTGAAGATTTTCTCAAAGCATTTCCTGAACAACACTATGTGAACTTTCCTCTTATTTCTTCAAGATAATGCAATATGTTGAGTTCATATTTGTTATCAATTTTAACTAATATCTCCTGTCAATTTGCCATGAACCACAAAAAAAATCTCTTATTTCTGCCAATTCATTTTATCATATCATATCTGATAATCTATTTTTCCTTTAGTTTCCACATAGCATTTTAGAAAAATCTTTAAAGCCTCATTAAAAAGGAAAGATAACAGGTCTCTATGTTTTCTTATACTTCAAGCTTGTTATCTTCTGGAATAAATTAAATCCAGCATAGTAGCCCTCATACACATTTATAAATAATTTAAGCCTATCTTTACTCATATAATTACTCTTGCTCTTTTGGAAGATACCCAGTAGGAAATGCTTGAGTTGCCTTAATATTTTTAAGAAATAATATGCAGAATCAAAACTCTGGAATTCTAATGCCTTTATTAAATATATAAATACATCATTAAATTATTATTTTTCTCCCAATCTCTCCATGGCAAGATGACTTGGTTGGCAAACGTTTAATGACTCAGAAAGCAGCTGACAGAGATAGATTATCTTTTGTTATAGAAAAGGTATACTTTTATCACATTCATAAAACTTATTTCATGGGGATTAAGAGAGCATGTTTTTCTGTTCAACTGCTTTTCATTTATCTGGACAAGGAAGGAAGACAACATTAACAAAGACATGTAGTCTTTGTCAGTTCCACTGTTAATCGAGGTTTGCTATTGCTGGAGGCAGCAATATGTCTGGCTAAACTATAAGCCATTGAGAATTAAGCATTTTCAGGTATGATCATGAATTTTCTGGTCTTTAAGTTATAGTTTTAGAAGTTTAAATAGTAAATATTAAAATTTTCCTATTTTGTAAACATATTTAGTTCTACTTTTAACATGTTTTCCTTTATCATTCTTCCCAAGTATTCCCCAGTCTATAAATGTCTTATGATCTTTAAGAAACATTTTCAAGTACTTGTACTTCTATAAGATCTGCTGATGTTTGACCTTGTGTTTCAGTGATTACCAGTTTCTATCCTTAGTTATATCATTCTTCAGGTTTTTATTTGGATTCAACTTTGTTGGCTACATTTTAGTAAAATGTATTTTAATCTGTTGTGTTGTGCTCCTAGAAGAGATTGTGGATGCTCTATTTCTTTCCAAATGGGCAGGGTTTTCATTGTCATGTACATAAAAAATTTTATCATATATTCTCAGAATTTCATATATGTTATTCAAGGGAATCTGAAGTTGAATAGTTTTACATGTTAGAAGTGATTTGGGGGATGGAAAGATCACCCAGTGACACAAAATCAGATCAATAGTGCATAAGTGCACATGTTTGTCATCTAACATTTTAACAATAAAATGAATGGTAGAGATAGGGGAAACACTGGAAGCTGGAGCTAGCCTTGTATACACAGTTGTGAATAATAAGAAACATGGTCTCAAACTAGGATCAACTGTAGACAGTTTCTGTCCTGCCTGGTCCCCCAGCCATTTTGTCCCTAATAAACATACAGAGGCTTGTATTAATTATAAACTGTTGGGCCAATGGCCCAGGATTCTTATTGGCTAGCTTTCTCTTTATTATTAACCCATGTCTATTATTCTGTGTCTCTGCACATGCTCCTTGCTTATTGGTGATGCCTGGATCTTTTGCTTCTTCAGAAGCTACAAGGTGTCTCACACTTGACTCACTTTCTGCATTCCTCTTCCCAGCCTCCTAGCCTGGGTACATCCTGTCTGTTCATTGGCTGATACAGGTTTATTCATCAACCAATAAGAGAAACGTGTTCACAATATACAAAAGGTCATCCCACATTTTCAACATGCAAAGATGCTCTCTGAATTCTACAACAATAATGTGGCATCAGGCCCATATCTAACACATAAACAGGCATATACTCACAAGCACATCTTGTGTACACATAGTGCTTTTATGTTTTTATAGAATTCTTTGTCATTTTAATACCTGTAAAATATATAGATGGCATCATTTTCATTTTGGGTATGATTAACCTGGGACTACTTTACATTTTTTCCTTTTATTGAAAATATTTTTCACATAATTTGGTATAAATTCACATAATTTTCATTTCATTTCAAAATTCACATAAATTTCACATAAGTTTGTATAAATTTTCCATATATTTTCTCATATAATTTACCTGATAATAGTTCTCTTCCCAGTATTCCTCTCAGCTTTCTCCACCTCTCCTCCCTTGCAGAATTGCCACACTTCCCCCTTTTCTATCTCTCATTAGAAAAACAAGACATCTGAGGGATAGAAATAAAATAAGACAGAACAAAAACTAACCCATCTGAATAGGAAAAAAACCCCAAAGATATAGAAGGAAAATAACCCAAGAAAAGACATAAGAAACAGATATAGATATGGAAACCCATTTGTTCACACATTCAGGAATCCCATAAAACATTAAAATGGAATCCAAAATGTATACACAAGGAACTGTAAAAGAGAGAAAAATAGAATAAAATAAAAAAGTATTTTTTTTCAGCTCCTATTCTACAGGGATTTGATGGAGACATCCTATTTAGGCCTGAATGTTCCTAAGTCTCTCACTCTCTTCATAATATCTAGTTGGGTGTCCCTGTATTTGTTATCACATGCTATGAAAGGTACCTTCTTTGATGATACCTGAGCAAGGCACTGATCTATGAGTATAGCAGAATATCATTGGAGTCATTTTGTTGCTATATTATTTTAGGAGAACTTTAGTATTTGGTTTTGTTCTAGGTTCATAGCCTATCTAGTCTCGGGTTCTTGGCTACCCAAGCAGTATCAAGAATATGTTCCATCTTATGGAGTGTGCCTTAAGACAAATTAGATATTGGTTGGTCACTCCCATAAGCTTTGTACCACCATTGCATTAGCTTATCCTAAGGGCAGGATACCAGTGTAAATCAAAGGATTTATGCTAGGTTTGGTGTTTATGTATCTGGTTTGGTAGCTTTCATAGTACCTTCCAAAGAAAGTAGAACATAAGAATGAAGACTCTATAAAGGCACCAACTTGAATTTTCCGTACTAGTTGTATAGATGTTGTCTTCAGCAATGGAACTTGCTGTCAGTTTTTTGAGAGCCTGGGATACTTGGAGGTTGCCATGGGAGCCCTTTAGCCAACAACTCAATTAGATATATCTTATTCTTGGTATTGATTGCTTCATTTGGTGACAGGAGATGGTCAATTGAGTATCTGTCTCCCCCATTATTTGGTGATTTTATTTAGACTACTTTTATATATGTATATATTTTAAAAAGTTCTACTGTATTAGGTTTCCATGCTACCCCACAAATGGTTCTTAATTTTAGCTTTCTCTCCCATTATTCTCTTTCTCCCCTCTTCCCTCCCTACTTTATCCCCCTACTCTTCTCCCATTCATACTATCCTGTCTTCTTTAACAAATGAAATCAATCTGTCCCTTCTAGTGTCTACTTACCCTCTAGTCCCTTACTCTATACCTACCCTCTGTGGTTATATAAGCTGGTTATCATTGACTTACCAGATAATATTCACATATAAGCAAATGTATACTGTATTTGTCTTCCTGGGTCTGTGTTACTTCACTCAGGGTGACTTTTTTTCTAGTTCCTTTTATTTACCCGTGGATTTTCTGATTTAATTTTGTTTTGAAGGGCCAAGTAATATTTCACCTTGTGAATGTACCACATTTTCTTATCCGTTGACAGCCATCTAGATTGTTTCCAATTTCTAGCTGTTATGAATAGAAAAGTAGAACATGGTTGAGGAAGTGAATTTGTAGTAGGATGAAGCATCCTTTGGGTATATGCCCAAAAGTGATATAGCTGGATCATGAGGTGGATTGATTCCTATCTTCCTGAGCAACTGCTTATACTGACTCCCATAGTAGCTGTAATATTTTGTAGTCACTGTCAATAGATGAGTGTTCTTCTTACTCTACATCCTTGCCAGCATGAGTTGTCATCTGTTTTATTCATCATTGTAATACTCATTCTGATAAGTATAAGATGAAAATCTCATAGAAATTCCCATTTCCCCAGTGACTAAGGATGTTGAATATCTTTGTTTCTCTGCCCTTTGAATTTCTTTTTGAGACAGACTTTGATGATTCCCCATGGAAGAATGGGGAGTGGAGAGGGGGGAGTCTGTGGGGGACATGGGACGATGGGAAGGAGAGAGAACTGGAATTGATATGTAAAATAAGAT
Source organism: Phodopus roborovskii (assembly GCF_943737965.1). Taxonomy (NCBI): domain Eukaryota; kingdom Metazoa; phylum Chordata; class Mammalia; order Rodentia; family Cricetidae; genus Phodopus; species Phodopus roborovskii. Next base: position 1,647,115 of record NW_026126605.1, on the reverse strand, counting down.
TGTTTCTAATTTCAATTTTAAAAACTAGGGAAAAAAGAAAATTCTCTATTTAGATTTGTACCCCATTTTAATTGTTTGTTTTCTTTTTTTATCTAGTGTTTTGATTACTTTATATATTTTAGATATCAGGTCTCTTCCCTGTGGTTGAGATGTAATATATGAGAGAATAAATAAAAATGAAAGAAAAAAAATTTCCCATTCTGTAGGCTGACACTTTTTCTGTCCAAAAGACAGTGTCTTTCATTCACTGTGCAGAAGCTGTCAGTTTCAAGAGGGCTCATTTATTATCTGTGCTACTTTCTTCTATTCAGAAAGCCCTTCCTATGCCAATGTGTTCAAGACTCCCATGTTCTCTTTGGTCAGAATTAGTGTATCTTGTTTATGTTAAAATCTTTTCATCAGTTTAGAATTAAGTTTTGTGATACATGATAAGTATGGATCTATTTGGATCCCTTTACATGTAGAATTAAATTTGACAGCACCATTTGTTGAAGAGCTCCCTTTTTCCAGTGTGTCTTTCTTTATCAAAAAATCAGCCATCCTCAATTATTCAAGGACTTATGTGTGCATCAATTTGATTCTGTTGATCAATGTGTCAGTCTCTTTGTGCCAATAGAGAAATGTTTTTATTATTGTATCTCTGTTTTACAACCTGAGATCATGTGTAATGATACCTTCCACAGTTGTTCAGGACTGTTTAACCATCGTGTGTGTGTGTGTGTGTGTGTGTGTGTGTGTGTGTGTGTGTGTGTGTATGTGTTCATATTATGTTGAAAATTATCCTTTCACTTCAGGAGGCATCACCATTCCTGACTTTAAGCTCTACTACAGAGCTATAGTCCTGAAAACAGCCTGATATTGGCATAAAAATAGACAGGTAGACCAGTGTAATTGAATTGAAAATACTGATATTAACCCACACACCTGTGAACACCTGATTTTCGACAAAACAGCTAAAATTATACAATGGGGTAAGGACAGCATCTTCAATAAATGGTGCTGGCAAAATTGGATGAGGGTGTGTAGAAGACTGCAGATAGACCCATGTCTGTCGCCATGCACAAAACTCAAGTCCAAATGGATCAAAGACCTCAACATCAATCCAGCCACATTGAACCTCTTAGAAGAGAAAGTAGGAGGTACCCTTGAACAATAAATGTTATAGGAGACCGCTTCCTGAACATAACTCCAGGGGCACAGACTCTGAGAGAAACAATTAATAAATGGGACCTCTTCAAACTTAGAAGCTTCTGTAAGGCAAAGGACACAGTGGAGAAGACCAAATGGCAGCCCACAGACTGGGAAAAGATTTTCACCAATCCTATATCTGACAAAGGGCTGATCTCCAAAATATACAAAGAACTCAAGAAACTAGTCAACAAAACACCAAATAACCCTATTAAAAATGGGGTACAGAACTGAAGAAAGAATTCTCAATAGAGGAAATCAAAAAGGCTGAAAGACACTTAAGAAAATGCTCCACATCCTTAGCTATCAGGGAAATGTAAATCAAAACAACTTTGAGATACCATCTTACTCCTGCCAGAATGGCTAAAATTAGAAACACCAATGATGACTCATGTTGGAGAGAGAGAAAGGGGAACACTCCTCCACTGCTGGTGGGAGTGCAAACTCATACAGCCATTTTGGAGATCAGTATGGCGGTTTCTCAGGAAAAGGAATTAGTTTACCACTGGACCCGGCAATCCCCCTCTTAGGTATATACCCAAAGGATTCACATCCGTGCAACAAAGACATCTGTTCAACTATGTTCATAGGAGCACTATTTGTAATAGCTAGAACCTGGAAGCAACCTAGATGCCCCTCAATTGAAGAATGGTTAATGAAGATGTGGCACATCTACACAATGGAATACTACTCTGCAGAAAAAAATAATGGTATCTTGAAATTCACAGGCAAGTGGAAGGCACTTGAAGAAACCCTCCTGAATGAGGTAACCCAGTCACAAAAATAGGAACACAGTATGTACTCACTCATATATGGATTTTAGACGTAGATCAATGGATCACCAGCCTATAATTCACACCACCAGAGGAACTGGGATACAAGGTGTATTCTAAGAGATTCATATAAAGTCCCTCACAGAACTGCTAATGGACAAGTCCTCCAGAGCTCAGGGGAAGTTGAGTGGGGGAGCAAATGGAGAGAGAAGTAGGAGAAAACGAGGGGGAGGAAAGGAAAACATGTGTGACCAGGAAGATTGAGCCTGTTTAGGAATAGAAGACAGGAAAGAGAGAGAGAGAGAGAGAGAGAGAGAGAGAGAGAGAGAGAGAGAACATAAAAGAGGAAGCCAATATTGGTTTGAAGATAAAATTGAACACAAAGAAAGGTCTAGAGAACTACAAGACTGCTATCAACTAACAATTTGAGCTTCAGTGGAAAGGCTACCATAAATGCCCTGCCCGGAGAGTGAGATCAACAACTAACTTATCCATGGAGCCCTCAACTAATGCCTGTTGGAATAGGAGCAAACACCCATACATAAACACTGAATCAAAATAGAACTCAGATGCACATGGAGAGGACAAGACCAGGTGGAAGGAACACATAGAGACAGCTTACCTGAACAAGGAGGAGCTAACGGGCCACCAGACTGATAGCTGGGAAGCCATCATGGGACTGACCCAGGCCCCCTAAATAAGGGTCTCAGCCAGAAGCACTGAGTAGTCTAAGGGACTCAGATAGTGGAGCTAGGATGTATCCCTGGTGCACAAAAGGACTTTGAGAGCACATCCCCCATGGAGGGATAACTGCCTCAATGTAGAGGCAGGAGAGCAGCCCTAGTCCCTACTTCACATGACCTGTCAGAACTACATGACCCCAACTGGATGGCATTCCCCTACATATGGAATTGGGGTGGGTGGATGGGAAGGGAGGGTGGTTAGAGGGCATGTGAGAGGGCAGAGAGGGTAAAAGGGATGGAAGGAGGGAGGGAAAAAGAAGGGAGGGAGAGAGGGAGAGAGGGAAGGAGAGGGAACTGGGATCGACATGTAAAATAATAAATTAAATAAAAAAATGCTTTGACTCCAAAGCTTAAATTCAAGGACAAATTACTGTGGAAAAGGATTTCTATTTTGTTTCCACAGAAAATGAAAAGATGTGGATTCCTTCCAGACTAATATGGTTTGATCAAGCCAGACCACCTGAAACAGAGTAATAGGTGATCCTACATTCAAAACAGCTGGAATAATCAGCCTTACAGACCACAGCCAGGATTTCTGAAAATTCTTTGAATCCCCCATGATAGCGCCCCTTACCAGCAGGAAGTAGTTTGGAAAGAACAACGCCCAAATTCCCAAATATTGTCTATAAATGTTTGTTTTCATTTAAATGGACTTGGTTATATAAAATAAAAAAAAAAAGAAAATTATTCTTTCAAGAGCTATGAAAAATTGTGTTGGAATTTTGATGCTTTGGCTCTGCAGGTTAATGTTGGTAGGATGGCCATTTTTTTTTATCTTTTATTTTTTTTTTTACTATATTAATCATCTGATACATGTCCATAGGAGATTTTTCCATTTTCTGATATCTTCTTCAATTTTTTTTGTTCAAAGACTTGACATTACTGCCACACAATGCTTTCACTTGCTTAAAGTTACCCCAAGACATTTTATATTGTTTGAAGCTATTGTAAAGTGAGTTGACTCTCTGTTTTCTTTATCAGCCCTTTTATCATTTGTGTATAGGGGGGCTACTGATTTTTTTTGAGTTAATTTTGTATCCTGCTACTTTGTTGAATGTGTTTATCAGTTTTAGGTGTTTCCAAGTAGAATTTCTGGGTCACTTATGTGTAGTATCATATTATGTACAAATAAAAATACTTTCATTTCTTTCTTTTGGATTTGTATCCCCCTGATCTCCTTCAATTGTATTATTTCCTTAGCTAAGACTTCAAGTGCTATATAGGATTATTATAAACAGGGTTTACAGCCCTCTCTTGTTTCTGGCTTTAGTGGAATTGCCTTGAGTTTCTCTCCATTTGAGGTGGTGTTGGCTATAGGCTTACCTTATAAACTGCCTTTATTATATGAAGGCATTTCTGTTTTATCTGTAGTCTGTCCAGGACTTTTATTATGAAGAGGTATTGGATTTTGTAAAGGCCTTTTCTGCATCTAAAGGTGATCTTTTTTTTTTTTAAATCTTTGAGTTTGTTTATATGGTGACTACCATTACCGATTTCTGTATGTTGAACCATTCCTGCATGTCTAGGACGAAGCCTACTTGATTGTGGTGTGTTATCTTTTTTATGTGTTCTTGGATTTAGTTTGCAAGTATTTCATGGAATGTTTGCATCTATGTTAATAAAATAAATTGGTTGTAATTTTCTTTCTTTTCTAGGTCTTTATATAGATTGGATATCAGGGTAACTGTGGCCTTGGAAAACAAATTGATCAATGTTCCCTCTGTTTCTATTTTATGAAATACTTTGAGGAGTATTTGATGGGAGATGCCATTATGTATATATGTGTCTCATACTGGTTAATGAATAAAGCACTGTTGGCCAATAGGAAAGGAAGATAGGAGGGACTAGGGGACAAGGAGGAAAGAAGAAGGAGTGAGGAGGAGTCAGCATGGAGAGAAGGGAGAGAATAGAATCGCCGGCCCCTGCTCTCAGGTAAGATCATGTGGAAATACATAGAAATGGGTTAATATTTAAGACAGAGCTAGCCAATAAGAAACTAGTACCTGGCTAACAGCATTATATCAAATACAGAGTCTCTGTGAGTTAATTGGGGCTGGCGCTGCAGCAGGACAAGACCAGGCAGAGGGCGGAAAAACCTTACTCGCTACAAGTATTGGCATTAACTATGGGGGTTATTAGTTTGTTTAAATTGCTACTCTATCCCAATTTAACAAAAGTGACAATTATTGAGAAAATAATACAATTCTGTTTTACAATGTAGTGGAGTCCAGATTTTTAATGCATATCCTTATGTTTCTTTGGATTTCTTCATTGTCTCTTGTTATAGTGGTCTTTTCATCTGTAATTTTGGTAATTTGTATCTTCTCTCTCTACCTTTTAATTTGCAGAAGTATCCATCTTATTGATTTTCTCAAAGAACCAACTCCCTTTTTATTGGTTCTTTGGGTTTTTGTCTGTTTGCTTCTGTTTTATCGAGTTTGATGCTTGTCATGTACTCCTTTTGGGTGTGATTTCTTCTTTTTGTTCCAGAGCTTTCAAGTATTCTGCTATGTTACTATTATTATATCTGTCCTTTGTTTTTTTCATGCAAGGACTTAGTACTATGAACTTACCTCTTAGATCCTCCATCATGTGTCCCAAATTTGGGGTATGTTGTGTATTTGTTTTTTTCAATTCTAGAAATTCTTTAATTTCTATCTTAACCCATTTTTCATTTACCAGGGAGATTTTTTAGTTTCCAAGTTTGTAAGTGAGTATATGTTCAATTTTGAATATGCTCCATGAGATGCTTAGAAAGTGTATTCTTATGGGCATGGTGAATTGCTCTGTAAATACCTGTTAAATCCATTTAGTTTATAAGGTCTGTTAATTCTAACATTTCTCAGTTTAGTTGTTGTCTGGATTATCTGTCTATTAGGGGTATGGATGTCTCCCACTATCAGTGTATGAGGGTCAATGTGTGATTTAAGCCATAATAGTGTTTCTTTTACGAACTTGGGTGTCCTTGAGTTTTGTCTATAGTTGTTGAGAATTGCAATCTCCCCTTGGTGGATTTTTTCCTTTGATAAGTGTGTAGAGTCCTTCCCCATCTCTTCTGTTTTGTTTTGGCTTGAAGTCTGTTTTGTCAGATATTAAAATGGCTATACCTGTTTGCTTTAATTTGTTTGTTTACTTTTAATATTTCTTTCCATCCTCTCACCCTGAGATGATGTCTATCCTTGATGTTGAGGTGTATTCTTGGATACAACAGAAAGATGAATTCTGTTTTCACATCAATTTTATTAGTCTGTGTCTTTTTATATTAGAGAATTGAAACTATTGATGTGGAGAGTTATCAATGAGCAGTGTTTTTGATTTCTGTTACTTTTTTTGTTCTGATGGTGGTGATGAGGTGTATGATTCTTTCTACTTTTGATCTGCTGGTCTGAGATTATTAATGCCTGTGTTTTCTTAGATGTGGCTAACCTGTTTAGGTTGAAGTTTTCCTTCTAGTGCCTTCTGTAGGGTTGGATTTGTAGATAGATATATTGCTTAATTTGTCTTTAGCCATGGAATGTCTTATTTTCTCCATCTATTGTGAATGTAAAAATTTGCAAATATAGACATCTGGGCTGTCATCTGTGGTCTCTTAGGGTCTGTAGAATATCTGTTATGGTTTTTGGCACCTCCATACAGAATATGATGTATAATTTAGATATAATTTACATGTATAATCTTAATAGATCTCCCTTTATATGTTACTTAGTCTTTCTCTCTTGTAGTTTTTAATATTATTTCTTTGTTATGTATGTTAGCATATTAATTGTTATGTGCTTAGGAGACTTTCTTTTCTGGTCCAGTCTATTTGGTGTTATATATGCTTCTTGTACTTTGACAGGCATCTCCTTCTTTAGGTTAAGGTAACTTACTTCTATGATTTTGATGAAATATTTTCTGTTCCTTTTCCCTCCTCTATTCCAATTATTCTTAAATGTGTTCTTTTAGGAGTGTCACAAATTTCCTGGATGTTTTGTTACAGGAAATTTTTAGATTTAACGTTTTTCTTGGGCTAAGGTACCCCACCTTTTGTTCTTTTGTGTCTCCATGGCCTGAGATTCTTCCATCTTTTCATGTATTCTGTTGGTGAGGCTTGCTTCTGAGGTTCTTGCTTGAGTTCCTAAACTTCTTGTTTCTAGATTTTCCTCAAATTCTTTTTAATTGATTCTATTTCCACTTTCAGGTTTCAACCTCTTGAATTCATTTCCTTCCACTGTGTTTTCAAAGATTTATCTAAGGGATTTATTCATTTCCTATGTAAGGACCTCTAACATGTTCATAAAGGCTACATTAAGGTTCCTAGGCTTGCTGTGGTAGTATTCCTGGGCTCTAGTGGAGACTTACCATCCTGGCTGTTTTTAGTTGTGTTTTCATACAGATGTCAAGACTTCTGGGTTTGGAAAGATGGTAATTCTAGGAGCTGATATCTGGTCTTGTACCTTTGTGGGTATAAGTTTTGTTCCTTGTTTTCTGTTTCTTCTCTGGTTCTTAGTAGAGTATGACAGCTATTTTGTTTGTTTTTTGTTTTGTTATGTTTTGTTTGTTTGTTTGTTTTTTCTGATTCTGGGTAAAATGTATTTGTAAGTATTGGGAATTAACATTTAGAGATGGGCTGGGGTCAGGGTTGAGTGGATTCAGCAGAGGCAGAAAAGCAGACTGTTCCATCAGGACCTGCCTAGTCTCTGAGAATGGGGGCTGAAAGAGAGGAGAGGACACAGCAACTAGTCCACCACAAACCCAAGGGTGAGACTGGATGGTTAGATATGGAGGGGAAGAGGAAGATTGAAGACTTCAAGCTCTTTTACCTGCTCTGCTGGCTGGCCTTCTTGCTTCTCTGTCAAGTTTGGCTGGTGGCTTCCCAGGGCATGTCTGCTAGAGTTGGGAGTTAGCCAACATGATCAATAGGAAGGAAGGTTGGAGGGAGGGAAAGATTCACATAATCAGGAAGAAGTGGGAGGCCACTGCAGGTGGCTGCTACAGAGTTGGGGCTGTGGGATTGGATTTGGAGGAGAGGAAGGAAGAGGGGAAGATTTGTGTTTAGCCTACCTACTTCCCTGCCAGTTATTTTTAATATGTCATTTGGGTTTTCTATGGATATTTGCTTTATCCCTTAGTTTCATTACCCTTCATCCTTGAGCTCATAATCTTTTTGGTTTGTGAACTTGACTAGACCATTCATTGTCTTCAGCTATCCTCCCAAACAGTAATATTGTGTTGCTTCAAAGGATTTTCTGGATATTATTGATGCCCATACTTGACTTTAAGCAAAGAGGATTATCAAGAAGATGTAGGTTCATGATTATAGTACTTTTCCAGCTTGCACAAAGAAACTAGTTTAATACTCAGTACCAAAACAAAGTCAAAGACAAGAAAGCAAACAAAAAACATCCTACTTGAAATGTTTAAAACTATCTTGAGACTGCTATAGATGAAACTACCTCCGTGGGTATAATTTCAGCCTTTGTTCAAGAGTTCCAACCATTGTTTCCTGAAGATGTATTCCATGAAATCAAAGATTCCTCAGTCAACCAGAACAACTGTGGATATTACCAATGACTTCAGTAAGATAACTCTGTCTATCTTCTGTCTGTCATCTAGCTATCTATCATCTATCTGTTCATCCTTTTGATGGGACACTGGTGATATAGATTTTCTAAAAATGTTTAATTTCTTAAGTGGATAGATGTGAGAAGAAGACGAAGGAGAATGATAGACAAAAACTCTTGATTACTTCAGATGATTAGAAGAATTATGGACATTATTGACTCTGTTAATAAAAAGTCAAAGAAAGTGAGGGGTACAGGTATTAGAGAAATCTAAACCATAAAAAGACTGTTGTGAGAAATAGGGAACTTAAAGGCTCTGCTGTTGAAGGCATCTGGGAAAGTAAGGAACAGGTACTGAAACCAGGGGAAGGGGGTGAGGTACAGAAGCAGAAACTTCATTGCTAGCAGTGTGACCTTGAACACTCAGCCGAGGGAGACCATTAAGCAAAGAGTTTCAGTTTTGAGATAAAATCTGTGAAATCAGGCTGCCTTACCACTTACCATGTATTCCAGGCTGGCATCAGCATTGTGATCTTCTTGCTGCAGCCTCTTGAATTCTGGGATTATAGACAATATTAGAAATACAGCTTGCTTTCTTTGTCTTGCTTATAATGATTATAATAATAAACAAAAACAATGTTTGAGGAAAGCGGTAACTGTAGAAGCAGGACAAATGACTTGTGAAATGTTTAGCCTATCCAGACTGTTACAAATCTTAAAGATATTTGCTCTCTGGAAAGAATGTTGCAGAGGGAACTGAAAAGCTGTCTGGGTAATGTTTTGCAAATACCCTGAACAAAAAAAAATTTAAATGGGAAGTGCTGTATGATTTATAGGTTTCTTTCCCCATCTGAGACTAAGCAAGACAAGGAAAAAGATTATAAAATATACATTGTGGAGTAATTTCTAAATGAATGGAGTGAGTTCCCATGGTGTACATTAGACAAATATAAGAGAATTTCATACCAAAACATTGATAGCCTAGACACAAATGCTAACAGTGCTTATTAAATAAAAATAGTAACCACTGGATGTATAAAGTACCCATGTAGACTTACAGCTTGTGTTAAAAAAAAAAAAAGGCTTAGAAGATAAAATTGAAAACCACAGAAGATAATTTCCAGCTTGACATTTGAAATTTCTTGGGCTAACTCTTCTTTTATTTAGGCCTGAATTATATTGTTTCTGTAATTTATTCTTCAAAATTATTGGAGAAGGTATGGATTTTAATAAAAATTATATTGCATTTTGACAGACAGATTTTGGGTTGTGATGCAGAGAGAGAGAGAAATGATTTTATCTGTGCTGTCTTTAAAGATATTACATAACACTGTCCATTAATGAATAAGAGCCACAAAATGGGACATTTGTGGGTGTTTGTGTGTGTTGTTGACTTTGTTGTTGTTTGAAGTTTAAGACAGATCCTTCTCATATAACTACAGCTAACCCTGAACTTACTATATACCCCAGAGCCTGTCCTTGAATGCAGGGTCTCCCTCCCTCAGCCCCTGAGTACTCCCTGGTATTTCAGGCACGGTATTCCTGGACACTTGTTCATTATGCTTTTCTCTGGATAATTGAAATGCACTCAACCTAGTTTTAGAAGTAATTCAGTATTACCTTTTTAAAATAATCATCAAGCAGATCCAAGTTACAGACATTTAGTAACTTCAGTTCAGATAAGTCAAGGAAATAAAATTGAAAGTTAGAGGGTGACTCATTTCTGAAAATTGGGGTATATTATTGAAAAACATATAGAATCCATTTTGTATTCATTTGGAGAATGTTACTATCTAGGACTCATTTTTTATTAGTATCAATGGGAATATTATGTTTTTTTTTTTAACCTAGAAAGAACTAGAAGCATGTGAAAAGTAAAGTGAATCTTTTCACACACAAGGACACTTACACAAGGACACACATACACACACACACAGAGTCACAGAGACACAAACACATTCATACACTCACACACATCTACACAAATCCCATACACTCACACCATAAACACTCATACCTCTCACAGAAACACACACATACACACACCACATGTGCATGTCACACACACCCACACATTCACACCCACACCCACACACCCACACAGCTCTCCCACATACAGAAAAACAATCATACTCACAACTCACACACTCACACAGGTTCCACACACGGCAAACATACAAACATACATATTCACACTCACAATACCCCAAATCCCCTCACATAAATACACACACAGAGACACAAATGCACACACACTCACATCCACAAACATCCCATACACTCATGCCCCATACACTTACACACCCCGTACACTCATATCTCACACACATACACACACACACACACACACACACACACACACACACACACACACCATGTTTTGCTCAACAGGCTGATGGCTGATGTAACTATTGAAGTTAGCTATATCTCTGTTTGTTCCACCATATACTAGGTTTTGCTCTGGTACCAAAATAGCATAGAAAACTAACATTGAAAATATTGAACTATGTACAAATACTGTATTTCTTCAAAACATCCCTTTTAAAATTGATGATTAAAGATTAGTTGAATTTCTTCCCTATCTTTTAGGTATGTATACACATACAGCTAAACCATCTATGCATACACATACATCTACAACTATCTAAAGGGTGTTGTTGATTTTGTGATAAGTAAAGCAAGAGAACTGCCTAATTTAAATTTAGTTTATCAATACAAGTGTTTACAACTGAACTGGAAGGGTTTACTTCCAACATGGGAAGTAAATTCATTACTTTCAAGCAAAGTGAAATTTCTTGTGAATTCTATATGATGGACCCAATGAAAGCTGTGACTGTGTTCTTATATATTTTGTTACTGTATTGTTGTCATGATTAAAACATGAGACAAAGGTAAGAGGAACATCAAGTCATTTAAATGACTTTAATCTGAATGTCCTAAGACACTGCATTAAGAGAAAGTGAAACACATATCATTAAAGTGGAGAATTTAAGATTAATCACAGTATTACTGTGGTGGTTTGAATAGGAATGTTCCCCATAGACTCAGGTGTTTGAATGCTTGTCTTATAGGGAGTGGCAATATTAGAAGGTGTGGCCTTGTTGGTGTAGGTGTAGCCTCATTGGAGAAAGTGTGTCACTGTAGAGACAGGCTTTGAGGTCTTATACTCAAGCTAGGCCCAGTGTTGCTGGTGGATCAAGATGTATAACTCTGAGCTCCTTCTCCAACACCATATCTGCCTGCATGCTGCCATGTTCCACCATGATGATAATGAAATAAACCTCTGAAACAATAAGCCAGCCCCAATTAAATATTTTCCTTTATAAGAGTTGCTGTTGTCATGTTGTCTTTTCATATCAATTGAAACCCTGATTAAGGCAATCATAATATCTCAAATATGTTGGTAATGTTCACACACACATACACACACCATACATATACAGACAAACACACCACACACATACTCTCTCACACATATAGCACCTCCCACCACATACCACACCCCACAGCACACACAAAAAACATACACATAACACACTACACAAACACACACACACACTTTCTCTCACATGATGTATATGTATTCTACTATAAATTTAGACACAGAAAATGGAAGTCCTATGCTCACTATTGCTTAGATTTTACTGTAGGCTTTTTGTTTACTTAAAACTGAAGCATTAACCTTTATGAAAAATGAAATGCTTTATTAAGTATAATAAGAATAATTTTATCAAATGTATAATGTCTTGTTATTTTATAACAAGTAGTAGTATTTATTGGGCCATTCTCTGTGTTTCCAGGCTGGTATTGAGCTCTCTCTATAGCTAAGACTGACTGACATCTTGGAATTACAAAAGAGGGCTGTCACACATAGATTTGGACAGAGTTCCAAAATGAAGGAATCATAATGAAATAAATGTGGGAAAGGAAAAGGCTTATGTGCAATTTGATTCTTTCCTATCAGGCAGCTGAGATTATTTGGAGTCACTCCCACTTCCTTTATTTTTCTCTTTATGGGTTCAAGGAGCAGGTACAGTTTACTTGCTTCCTTCTCTTGTGCGCTATGGAGAGTCAGGGTGTGCGATTTAGCTGCCTCTGTACTTCTGTTACATGAGACCTCCTTGCTTCACTTTTTGAAGAAGTCTGATATAAGCATGGCCAAAGGGTTCTCCCCACTTCTTTCCAGGAGTTCTCTCTTGCTTTCTCTCTGTTGACAGATGAAAAAGAGAGAGAGAGAGTCATTTGCCTAATGTGTATGAATACATATTGACACATATAGGAAGATATTTTGTCTGGGATTTGGTTTGATTAAGAGGGAATAGATTTTAACTTTATATTTTGAAAAGGAATTGTAAATACCCCTATAGTTTTCTTGCATTAACAAGATAAAATAATATTCTAAATCCTGGTGTCCTGGTGTATTTCAGTAATCCACAGGTGGAAGGTGGGGACAGTCAGATCCCTTGAACTTCTGGCCAACCAACCTGGCCTACTTGGTGATCTTCGGGTCAATAAGAAACACTGTCACACAAAAAAGATGGACAGTTCCTAACTAATAGCTGCCAAGGTTGACTTGTAGCCTATACACACACACACACACACACACACACACACACACACACACAAACACACACACACACACACACACACACACACAAACACACCAGACAAAAATACTCATAAAAGATATATAGTAGCATTTAAATGCTAACTCAGTTTTCATTATTATTGGAAAAATCTTAACTGAAATCTACAAATGTACTCATTAAGTACTTAATAGATACAGTGATATAAAATGCTATATGACTTAATCCAGATTTTTAGGAGGTTAATGCCATCAGTTAGGGTTTAATTGTTTAATATTTCAAAGTCTATGTATCTGAGTTAAGGTTCATTTTGGAGGCAGAAACTACCCAGGAATTTTTGTAAGAAAAGTCTAGTCTGAGGAATCATTAACTCTTGACAGGGATTGTAATCATCATACCCCTATTAAGGAATAATAACTCTAAAACACAGAGTAGCAAATACATGGAATGAGGTAGATGCCAAGAAAACAAGGGATAGTAAAGCAGATCTTTCGCCCCAGATTGACATGTCCTCAGTGATGGTGCAGCTCCAGCTCAGGGGACGGTGGACACTACTGAGGGGGCATATCTGTGCATCTCATATGAAGCCACTTTCCAGGTCTCCAGAAGAAACTGTAGGGTGATGTCACAGTGTGAAACCCCAGGCAAGGTAGGATAAAGGATGAGGATGGTGAGGAAACTGTTCTTCCTGGCTGGTGACTTTGCATTAGGTACCAGCTGACAGAAACCACACAGCCTTCATTGACCTCTCAGGTTGATGCTGAGATCACACCAGATGGAGGTCCTGGCTTACAAGAAAGACAATGAAGGCAGGCCTTGGAGCTTGACTTTCTGCCTACCAACAAATCCACATTCTTAATTATTCTGTGAAACTTGCTTGTGCTTATTTACCCTCCCCCAAAAGGAATTTTTAACAAAATAAAGAAAAATAAGAGGAAAGGAAAGAAGCAAAACATAAGGCATTCCATGGAGGTTTCCTTCAATAATTTTTTTAATCTAATGTTTTGCCAGAATAAATATTAACAACCTTCAAAATAAAAAAATAATTAAAATCTAATTTTATCATTTTCAACCCCCTCCTTTCCTGTAGCTCTTTGTCTAGGAGAGAAAGTGAGAATCAGTACTTGGTGATGTAGGGGTAATGGGCCCCCTGAATAGTTAACCAATAGTGGACAGTCAGCCCTAGAAACACAAATAGGCACGCAGCACTGATGAGACCCAGCAAGTTGCATGTATGCATTGATTCATTCGTATGTATATGCAACAACAATGGCCAGAAGGAGGAGGTTTAGAATTGGGTAGGGAGGATCAGACATGGGAGGGCTAGGGAAGGAGGGAGGTTGATGCCAAGCCAACAAGGGATGGTAAAGCAGACTTTCACCCCAGATTGACATGTCCTCAGTGATGGTGCAGCTCCAACTCAGGGGACAGTGGACACTACTGAGGCAGCATACTTGTGCACCTCATATGAAGCCACCTGTGGAATTATTTTCTGTCTAAATTTGGTTGTACACTGTTGCTGGACTTGCTCAGATCTGTTTCAGATAGCCAAGTTGTTGAAATTTTATGGGTGTACCTTGATAACTAGAAGGCTTTCTGGTTCTCTGGTTCTTACAGTCTTTCTGCCTTACTATTCTGCCTTGCTCCCTGAGCCTTTGGTATAGGAGTTGTGTTACAGATTTATCACTGGAGCCAGATAAGCCACAGTCAGTTGCTCCCTGATTTTTGATTAGTCATAGATTTCAGTAATAATCTTTTGCTGCTTCAGAAAGAAGATTTTTTCCATGAAGGTAAAATTTCACTAACTGTGGGTATACAGATAAATAATTAGGTTGTAGTTAAGAATTACAGTGTTTTAGAAAAGTGGCCATAGTAGGCCACCTTCTAAGATCCATGACCTCAATACCTGTGCATGATTTTCTAGGGTTACAGTACCAGGCATAGTTTTCCTCCTATTAAGTGAGCCTTGGGATCATTAGAACTGTTGGTTACTGCCCATATGTAAGTACCAGTATTGTACCTTTAGCAATATCAGATCATTACTGTGGTTCATGAGCATCAGGTGAGAAGTACTATTGATTGTTTTCCTTCCCTAGCAGTTTGCATGCCACCTTTTGTATTTTGAAAGCTAGTCCTTGAGAAGGAGGCCTTGGGATCAGTTTCAGCTCAAACTCTCTAATTCCTATGCCCAAACTGCATGGTGTCTTCAGCAATAGAAAATTACCTTCAAGTTCTTGGAGGCAACCAAGGGCAATAGCAATAGACAATATTGTTTTGGGCATTTCTTGGAGTCTGACCAACTATTTGGTAAAAGAGTTTTTAGCCTGGTACTGGGTTTTTGTTAGATTATCTATGACTCTTGGGGGAAGTATTTTCACCCCAAGTGGTATAATTTCATTTTTAAACTATAAATATATACATTCATAGATGTACTATATGTAACTTATATATAAATATAAAAGAAGGATTTCCTATGTCTTTTTCAGGCATCTTTTTAAAAATCCCTTCTTCTTCCTTTTCCTCTTCTGTATTATCCTTCCTCACCTCTTCCCAACTAAATACCCAGCCCATTTTAGTTTCTCAGAAGTTGTTTTAGGATACTGCCTTATTAATCAAAGTCTGAATACAAATGGGAAAGAAAACCCAAGGTCATAACCAGAGATTGTTTTGTTCTGCCATTCAGATAAGTTTTTGTTTCCTAATTCCATTTCCTATGTAATTCTGAAGCCAAGTCATGTTTAGTTGAAAAGTGTTCCTTTGCTATAATTTGATACTTGCATGAAGTAAGATACAGACAAGTTCTGTAATTTCAGGGAGCCTGTTTCTCCATATGCATAGAAATAGGACCTCCCTTGGAGATGTGCTTTAACAATGTAATAGGTACTATCTTAAACAACTTGTGGCAATTCTTTGTGGACTGCACGTGTTGTGCTTGAAGAAAAGGAATCTTGATTATCTTTTTAAAAAAGTTAGTTTTGGGGTGCTTGGTCATTTTTTGTTGCCAATTTATAAAACTATGTTGACTCAAAATTTTATCAGAATATCTAATTTTGCTGTTTACTGGCAATTAAAAACATAAAAATGTTCATTTATGTTACACAATGTTTAGTGTAATGTGTTTCATTACTTAATTTTTGTATAGCTTTGGCAATCACTGCTTTAAAATGATAACATCTGAGCACAATGTTGGCAAATCCCTTATTTTATACATTTTGTCAGGGCTTTGTAAGTAATAAGACTTTTGTTAAAGTAATTCTGATTTAGGACAATCCATGTTTTCAATATAATGCTTGGCACTAAAATTGCTAGGTAGTTTTTAGTTTTCATGTTTTACAGTAAATATGTAAGGATAAAAAAAATGTGTAAACCTTTTAAAAACCCAATTTTCTCTTCTCTTTTTACAGAAAGTCAAGGAAAATACTCGGAAATAATCAAAAAGTCCAATGCAATTGAACTGTTATTTACACTCTACCCTCCTCAAGGTGCCAAAGTAAACATTAGCACAAGACTCCGGTCCACATGGCTGAGACCTATGGTGGATGGAGAAGAAGGCTATAAGTACATAGGTAAGAAGCTAGCTTTATTTTCTAAGGACAAGAAAGAAACACTTTTTTTTCCTGCTGTATAGAGTTTCTTTACTTCCAGTTTTCTTTATTGTGTCTATAGGTTTAAAAGTATGTACTTTTTGATTTTGTACCCTCACTAGTGTAGTGAAATCACATTGTGCTAAACTATTTCTGGATGATGAACATTTCTCTTTTAATTGCTCATGTAAATCCACTATAGATATCTGTGTGCAGTGCTATGCATAGACATACACTTGCTTTTCTCTGGCCATAGTGTTCCTGTGGGGATCTTGTCATTACATGTCCTGTACCAGTAGGGTTACAAAAACTGCTATTTTCCACAGCTATATTACCACTTGCTGTGATCAGTGTTTCTATGTTTACTAAGTCTAACAAATATAATATAGTGGTGTCCCTTTATGGTTCTAATTTGCATTTACAAAGTAACTAAACATATTTGATATCTTTGTATTTGCAATTAATAATTATTATTTGGTGAAGTCTGTTCAAGTACTTTGGCCATTTTTATATTGTTTTGATTATTGTTAAGCTTTGGAACTCTGTTGATATTTCTGGGTACAAATCCTACACTGCATACATGTTTTGAATGAATGTTTCATCTTCTCTTAAAGTGCATCTTTTGAAGAGATTTTTATTTGGTGAAGTCCAATGGACCATTGTATTTCTTTATGACTTATGCTTTTTCTGTCATTTTCAGGAAATACTGGCTGAACTTGTGGTCACAAAGGTGTTCTTTTATAAAACTTTCAGCTTTAGGATTTATATTTCAGCATATAATTGGTTTTGAGTAAATTTTTGTATGTTACACAAAGTATACATTAAAGTTTTAAAATTACATTTTATGTCTAAATTTTCCAACAGTATTTATTGAAAACTCTGTCCTATGAATTAACTTTACATATTGGCTCAAGACAAACAAATAAAAAAATGTATCATTGGTTACCATGTGAATGAAAATGTGCATGTACCATGAATGGCAAAAGAAATGAACATTAGAACTATGTGAGGTAATACTATTTATATATGGAAAAGGTTAAAATGCTTTTGATATTAAAAGCCCAATGTTAAGCTTGACGAGGGTGTAGAGTGTATACTGCTAGTGAAAATGCAAGATGGCTGAATCACCTTGTAAATATTTTCAAACTTGCCTATGACATTTATTACATTCCATCCACTAAATTTAGCCATCTTCTCCTATGGGGCAATGAAGATAAATGAAATGATTTTTATATGTAACTTAAAAATAAAATAAAAATTTAAAAAACAGTTTCATTATGTTTTGATAATATAATTACATAATTTCACCCTCTCTTTCCTCTTCCAAACTGTCCCATGTAACCCCCTTGTTATCTTTCAAATTAATAACCTCTTTAAATTGTTACACACACACACGCAAAATAATTTTTATACAAAAACCTATATGTATGTATGTATTTATTTAATAGCATTATTTATAATTTGTAAAATCTGGGAACAACATAAATTTAATTTAATTGGTGAATGGGTGAACAAAATTACAAGAGGCTATGTAATGATACTCAGAAATAAATAGAAATAAACTGTTACTAAACATAATGATGTAAATGAATCTCAGATAAATCATGATAAACCATTGAACTGGATTTAGCCATGTGTTATATGGCTCTGTTGCTGTGATAGTTGAGAAAAGGAGGAGAAATTCAACTGACCCAGGGCTGTGATTTGTTGAGCTGAAGGTTTGTACTCAGACTCCAGTGTGAAAGAGCTGCACGAGGGACTTCTCAGAGTCATGGACCAGTTCTGCATCTTGATCATTATATTTGTTAAGCATATACATAGGTGTCATACAACTGTGAGTTAAATCCCATAAAACTACACACAATACTAAGAATTATTTTCCAGTGGTCCACAGTTCTGTTAAAGGCATTAGGGAATTGCACACCAATCAAGAGTGGGATATTAACACACCTTCCTAAAGGCCTAATATTAGATGGTTGGCCATTGCAAGTGTTAGCAGTGATATGCAACAACTGGGAAATCACTATTCTCCTGGTGCCAAATTGAATTTTCATATGGTCTTCGAAAAAAAAAAAACTGTCACTTTCTTGAGAAAGTTAAATACATGATAAACCATTCAGGAAAAACAGTCACTGTTATTTAACTAAGAGGAGAGACTCAAATGACAAACCAAACTACAGATGGATGGAAGAAATATGGTGTGATATATTGATGTACAGTATGCAGAAATGTAAAACAAAGCCAAAAACCTTAAAACTATCAAAACATATCATAACGTATATAAATGACATAATTCTGAGGAATGAAAGAAGCCAGACAAAAGGGGCTGGATTCTATTCAATTCGAGAAAATGTGGAGTAACTAACTCATCGCAACTGAAGGACACTGATAGCTCTATAGGAAAGTAGTGTTAAGAGTATGGGTAATAGATTAAACAATTAAGGGTGATAGAAATGCCTGGAAATTTGATTGTGTAATGTTTTCATGGGCAAACTGTCAAAATTGATAACGTTGGACACTGTAAATGTAAGCCATTATTACTTAACATCTATAAGTGTTTAAACTTGTATATTAAACTTTTCCTATAAGGTGAGTGTTGGTCTGGGGCTTGAGGCTCAGAAGTAGAGTGCTCACTGAGTGTGCTTTAATTTCAACCTCTATCACATGTCCCTGGAATTTAATCAGGTTTGGTGTATAGGAATGCACATTAATATGTTCAGTTCAGTGGTACTCTAGAGGAAGAAGGAAAGAAATACATTTTTTAAAAAAAGGATGAAAAGTGACATTTAAGTTTATGGTCCTATAAATTAGTCAACACTCTGGTTGCTATTAATTTTGTCTTGTACATTTCCACCAAAGAGTAATAGAACTTGATCCATGTTAAGCTAAAGGTTTGTTTTTAGTGTTTAGAGTCATTTTACTGAAGTTTTGTCACAATAAACATAAAAGAAATGTGACAGTGGTTTATGCCCTATGTCAAGGATTCTTTCATTAAAAGTTTCTAGGCTGTTTTCATTCCACCTTTTTGGGAAAATGACTAGAGCCTTGCACCATTTTCATCATAGTTGTTATGTAGTTGACTGACGAAAGAATTGGAGCATTTCTCTTAAAAGAAATCATTCTGTTTCAGAAGTGCTTTCTGAATCTGAATAACTGTAAACACTTTAGGGGAGCTAGCTTTGGGAGCTTGTGTTGTGCTCCTGTATTAACACTCAGTGGTATAAGTACACATATTTCACTCACTCTGTTGTCAGCAGGACCATAGAACACTTAGAAGAGATTTGAGAGCTTTATACAAGCCTTGAGTGGCTAAAAGTTTGGTGTTAGGACTATGTCTTCTCTAAAGATTTTCCTTTCCCTTCTGTATTTTAACACCACTATTCATAATTTAAGTAAGTGTAACGACTGCTGACTATGTCCTTAATAATTACAATTTGCACACAATTTCTTTTAATGAAAATTGTATAATCTTAGACTGTATAGAAAACAGTCTTTAATTTTTCAAAGAAATACATACATATATACACATATGAATAATATGTTTAGAATTTATACATAATTTAGAATAATATACATATAGTCTGTCTGAAGATTTAAAAGAAATATACATCTGGTTATTTTTTCCTTATAAGCCATCTACCCTTCAACAACCTGACCCCTGACCCTCTGACCCCTACCCTCTGCCTCACACATACACACACACACACACACACACACACACACACACACACACACACACAGGTCAAAATTCTTGTCCTATATTAAGTTTATTTTGAGTGTGCCCTTGGTTAGCTTTCATTCTGGGAGATATAGGTTTTATTAAAGAATATCTTACCCCTATAATTTATAGAGTTTTATTGGGAATTGCCTGAAGGGATTCACGAGCCATTACATCTCAGAGAAACCATTTAGGGTATACAAATGAATGACGATAAATATCTTTTTCAAGTCAATTGCCATTGTAATGAAATAATTGTATTACTATATGTTTTATTTCTAATTAGTTCAGACCATGGATAATGAAAAAAAAATCTTAAGGTCTACTTCTTGCAAGTATATAATTTACAATATTTCAAATTCTACTTACAATTATACAGATATTTAAATTAATGGTCAGCAATAAAACCTGTTTTGTCACCCAGTTTTGGTTGTGAGCCTAGGCTTTAATGGCTGAGCCATCTCTCCAGCCATTGTCACCCATTTTAAAATTACATGTTGGGGAAGAATGAAGAAAGAATAGGAAGGGGAAATGTAGAATCAAAATACATTGTATACATGTATGAAATTGTCATAGAAGTAAGAAAATTGTACCAAAACTCAAAATTTACAAAGTATCTTTGCATAGCACTCAATTTGTTGCTGTGTCTTTAGCTAAAATTGGATGTTTACTAACCAGGTAAGAGTCTATCCCATTTTTTTAAAGATAGTCATTCATGACAGTGAAGTTTGATATTTGATGACCTTTACTTAGAGTTTTCTTTCTGACTACATAAATATCAAAACTTTCTTTTTGTTATAGTCTTTATTGAAGACATGACTTTTAAAATATCTTTAAAGTAGAGCTTTAAAAAGGCCATTAAGACTCTTCTAAAATATAGCATTCAAGTACCCTTCATAAGCTCAACTCCTAACCCTCAATGCATTCGGATTTTCTCTCTAAATGCTTCCCATATTTTCTCACTCCTTACATGTGACTGAATTTGGAGTAAGATATGATTATTAATGCATTTCTGATTTATCTTTAACCTGAGGTCCTACTACTTATCTTTATAATTTTGGACCCTGTAGAGGACTCTTAATGCACATCCCAACAGTTACTTCTCATTCAACTATGTAATCTGAGTACATTTGATTCTACTTTTTAAACATTTTACACTAAATCGGCCTTGAGATGTTGTTTGTTTATAAACTAGTGCATCTTTATCAACCATGTGCTCCCTGTAGACTCCACTGGGATGCTTTCTAACCTTCCCATTCACTGTGTAGATAGTAAGGTATGGTTTCACGGTAAGTACAGTTGCAGATGAGAAAAGTGTATGTTTCCGTTCAGTTGTTAAACCACTCAGCACTCAGAATTTACTTTAGTCAGCCTTGAGCAAGATCGAAGGGGATGCTGTGCTGTCCTCTGGCTATAGTGACCACGTGACCACGTACGCTCAAGATTTTAAAAATTCTTTAGAGTGATTCATTATTTTCCTTGTTTGTGAAATAAATATATTTTATGTGGATCCAGTTTTTTCCCTTGGACTTTAATGAAAAAATCAGAGATTTAACGCCAACCATCAGTCAAGTCAAAGTAAACAAAGTTGTGGTACACAAGGGAAAAGACCAGGTTTTATCATATTTGTATTTGTTTGTTTGTATGTTTGTTTGTTTTCAAGACAGGGTCGCATCTCTCATCCCATACCCCCCATACACACACACACACACACACACACACACACACACACACACACACACACACACACTCACTCACTCCACAAGGAAGGTGATGCCTTCCAGGAGAGATCATCAAAATCTGTCAAGTCACTTGGAGTAGGGGCTAGGACCTCCCTCCTACCTCTAGGTTAAGGGAGTATCCTCCATGGGGAATGTGCATCAGAAGTCCTTTTGTGCACCAGAATAAATCCTGGTATCACTGTCAGAGGCCCCATAGACTGCCCAGGCCTTTCTGAGATCCATGTTTGGGGGGGGGGGTCCGAGTTGGTATAATGCTGTTTCTCAGCTATCAGTCTGGAGGTCCATTAGCTCTCACTTATTCAGGTCAGGTATCTCTGTGGGTTTCTGTAGCCTAATCTTGACCCATTTTCTTATGGCACCCCCCTCTATGCAACTGGATTCTAGGAGTTGGCTCAGTGTTTAGCTGTGGGTGTCTCCTGTTTCTATCAGTATTCGATGAGGGCTCTATGATGGCATATAAGTAAGTTATCAATCTCATTATCAAGGAATGGCATTTAAGGTAGCCTTTTCATTGTTGCTCAGATTGTTAGTTGTAGTCATCCTTGTAGGTCTCTGAACATTTCTCTCAAGTCAGTTTTCTCTTCAAACCTATAATGGCTCCCTCTATTGTGGTATCTCTTTTTTTTTTTTTTTTTGCTCTTGTCTATTGGTCCCCCTACTCAATCTCCTGGCCCCACATGTTCTGTTCTCCTCCCCTTCTCATTCTCCTAACTCCCTGTCCACTCACTGCCCCCCACTCCCAATATGCTCAGGAGATATTGTCCCTTTCCCCCAATGTGTTGGACCTTTTATGAATCTCTTAAAATCTACCTTGTATCTAGTTTGTCTGGCAGGGTGAATTATAGGCTGGTGATCCTTTATTCTATGTTTAAAATCCATATATGAGTGAGTACATGCCATGTTCCCATATTTTGACTGTGCCTCACTCAGGATGGTATCTTCAAGTTCCATTTATTTGCCTATGAAATTCATGATTCCATTGTTTTTTTTTTCCACTGAGTAGTATTACATTGTGTAAATGTACCACATCTTCGGTATCCATTCTTCAGTTGAGGAGCATCTAGGTTGCTTCCAGGTTCTTGCTATAACAAATAATGCTGCTATAAACATTATTGAAGAGATTTCTTTGTTGCATGGATGTGGATCATTTGGGTATATGCCTAAGAATAGAATTGAGGGTCCTGTGGTAGACTGCTCCACATTTTCCTGAAGAACAGGCATACAAGTTTGCAGTCCCCCAGCAGTGGAGGAGGGTTCCCCTTTCTTCATATCCTCTCCAGCATAAGCTGTCATTATTGTTTCTAATGTTAGCTATTCTGAAAGCAGTAAGATGGTATCTCAGAGTTGTTTTGATTTGTAGTTCTCTGATGGCTAAAGATGTTGAGCACTCTCTTAAGAGTCTTTCAGCCATTTTGGATTCCTCTATTGAAAATTCTCTATTCATTTCTGTACCCCACTTTTTATTAGGGTTATTTGGTGTTTTGGTAACTAGTTTCTTGAGTTCTTTGTATATTTAGGAGATCAGCCCTTTGTCATAAGTGGGCTTGGTGAATATCTTTTCTCATTCTATGGGCTGCTGTTTGATCTTGTTAACTGTGTCCTTTAATTTGTAGATGCTTCTCAGTTTGAGGAGGTCCCATTATTAATTGTTGATATAAGCAGTCTCCTGCATCAATTTGTTCTAGGGTACCTCCCACTTTCTCTTCTAAGAGGTTCAGTGTGGCTGAATTTATGTTGTCTTTGATACATTTGGAAGTAAGTTTTGTGCATGGCAATAGACATGGGTCTATATGAAATCTTCTGCACACCATCGTCCAGTTGTGCCAGCATCATTTGTTGAGATGCTTTTCTCTTTCCATTGTATACTTTTTGATGTTTTGTTAAAAATCATGTGTTCGTAGGTGTGTGGGTTAATATCAGGATTTTCAATTCGATTCCATTGGTCTACTTGTCTATTTTTGGCCAATACCAAGCTGTTTTCAGCACTATTGCTCTATATTAGATCTTGAAGTCAGGGAAGATAATGCCTCCTGAAGTTCCTTTATTGTACAGGTTTGTTTTGGCTAGCCTTAATCTTTTGTTTTTCCATATAAAGTTGAGTATTATTCTTTCAAGGTCTGTAAAGAATTATGCTGGGATTTTGATATGGATTGCATTGAATCTGTAGATTGCTTTTGGCAAGATTGTCATTTTTACTATGTTTATTCTACCCATCCAAGAGCATGAGAAATCTTTCCATTTACTGGTATCTTCTTTAATTTCTTTCTTTAATGACACAAAGTTCTTGCTATTTTCTTCATATGGGCACTTAGTGCAATGAACTTTCCTTGTAGCACTGCTTTCAAAGTGTCCCAATATTTCAAGTATGTTGTATCTTCATTCTCGTTGAATCCTAGAAAATCTTTAATTTCTTTCTTTATTTCTTCCTTGACCCAGGAATGGTACAATTGCTCATTGTTTAGTTTCCAGGAGTTTATAAAGTTTCTGCAATTTGTGTTGTTGTTGAATTCCAACTTTAAATCATGGTGGTCTGATAAGTTACAAGAGGTATTCCAATTATTTGGATCTGTTTAAGTTAGTTATGTTGCCTAGTATGTGGGTGATTTTAGAGAAGGTTCAATGTGGAGCTGAGAAGAAGGTGTATTCTTTTGTTTTAGGATGGAATATTATACAGATATCTCTTAAACCCAATTGGGATGTAACTTTTGTTAGTTCTTTTGTTTCTTTTTTAAGTTTCTGTCTGGTGGTCCTGTCTAGTGGTGAGAGTGGGGTTTTGATGTCTGCCCCTGTGAGTGTGTGAGGTTGCCTGTGAACTTTGAGTTTTAGTAGCACTTCTTTTATGAATGTACGTGCCTTTGTATTTGTGGCATAGATGTTTAGAATTGAGACTTTGTACTGATGGATTTCTCCTGTGTTGAATATGAAATGACTTTGTTCATGTCTTTTGATTGATTTTAGTTTGAAATCTAACTTGTTAGATATTCAGATAGCTACACTTTCTTGCTTCTTGGGTCCATTTGATTGAAAGATCTGTCCCCAACCCTTTACCCTGAGGTAATGTCTGTCTTGAAGCTTAGATATGTTTCTTGTATGCAGCAGAAGTATAGATTCTGGCTTTGCATCCATTCTGTTAGTTTGTGTCATTTTATAGGTGAGGTAAGACCATTAATGTTGAGGGAAAGTAAGGGCGATTGATTATCAATGCTTGTTTGTTTTAGATTTGTTGTTGGCAGGTGGTATTGTGAATATATTTGCCCTGCTTTACCATTAGGTTCTGGTGAAGAGGGATTATCTATTGCGTATGTCTTTGTGAGCGTAGTTAACTTCCTTGGATTGGAGGTTTCCTTCCAGAACTTCCTGTAGGGCTGGATTTGTGGATATGTATTATGAAAATCTGGCTTTGTCATTGAATATCATGTTTTCTCAGTCTATAGTTTGGCTGGGTATAATAGCCTGGGCTGGCATCCATAAACTCTTAGTATTTGTAGAATATCTATCTACAACCTTCTGGCCTCAAAGTTACCATGGCAAAGTCAGATCTAATTTTAATAGGTCTGCCTCTATATGATACCTGGCCTTTTTCCTTTGCTGTTCTTAATATTCTTTCTTTATTTTGTATATTAGGTTTTTTGAATATTATTTGGCAAGGGGACTTTTTTCTTTTGGTCCTGTCCTTTTGGAGTTCGGTATGCTTCTTGTACTTTCATATGCATGTCCTTCTTCAGATTGGGAAAGTTTTCTTCAATAACTTTGGTGAATATGTTTTCTGCACCTTAGAACTGAGATTCTTTGCCTTCTACTATGCTCATTATTCTTAGGTTTGGCCTTTTCACAGTGTCCCACATTTCCTAGATTTTTTTTTTTTTTTTTTTTTTTTTTTTGGATTTGTTGGATTTACGATTTTCTTTGGTCGATGAATCTATTTCCTCTAGTTTATATTCAGTGCCTGAGATTCTTTCTTCAATATCTTGTATTCTGTTATTCATGCTTGTATCTGTAGTTCCTGATCATTTACAAAGTTTTTCTATTTCCAGCATTCCCTCAGATTGTGTTTTCTTTATTGTCTCTATTTTAGTTTTCGGATCTTGAACTGTTTGAATTGTTTCCTTCATCATTTTGGTTTTTCTTGGCTTTCCTTACTTTCTTTAAGAGATTTGTGCATTTTTTTTTTGCTTTGTCTTTTCCTCTATTTCTTCCAATTTTTTGTTTTGTTTTTCCTTATATTTCTATAAAATATTTTCTCACATCATCTTTGAGGGCCTCTATCATTTGTATGAAGTTATTTTTTAAGTAGTTCTCTTCTGCTTCATCTGCTTTGGTGTGTTCAGGTCTAGATGGTATAGAGTCCCTAGATTCTGGTGGTGTCATACTGGTCTTTCTATTGTTGGGTGTTTTCTTGTATTGCCATCTTCCCATCGCTTCTGCCAGTGGGTGCAGCTGTATTCTCTGTCTCTCTCTCTACACTGGGTGTAGGTGGGTCAGGATTTCGATGTCTAACTCTGGATGATCTGAGTTCTCTTGTAGGTCATTCTGTCAGAGTATAGGCGATGGGGACCAAAGATCAGGTGAATGCAGGCTCAAAGTAGTCCAGCTTGGATAGGTGGGTCCAGTATGCTCAGAGCCAACCCAGGAAGTTCCAAGGAGGTGGAAGGTGTGTTGGACCAGCACTCTAGTTCAATGCTCACCCTGAGCAGTGGGCCCAGCAGGACCAAGGGTGAGGGGAAGGCAGGCTCCTATATTTTTGAGGTCAAGTATGGATTTAACAGCTGGCTTTTCTGGACCTTCAGCCTGAAGGTGTATAACTTCTCAGTCTTGTATCCAATCCTTCATATTCTCTCACTCTTACTCTCATCTATCTTTGTCTATTTTTGTCCCATCATCTCTTCCTGCCATAAAAGAGAGAGAAATATATAATAATAACATATAAATATTGTTTCTGTACCTCTTGAGAACATTTGTTAGTTCAGTTGACATGGAGGGATATATTTAAATATATATATATATATATATATATGCATACACACATACATATATATGTATATATATATATATATCTCATAAATAGAAATATATTTAAAGTTTCCTCAGTTCCTACATGACTCAGAGCTTTGTATTTTATACATTTTCTCATTTCATCTTAACTATGCATATAATATGTGCTATTATCCATTTGTTAGTTTAATGAGGATGGCATATCATATTGAAGCTAAATTGCTTGAGATCATGTAGTTGCTACGTATGCAACAAGATTTCTGTTCAGACATTTGACTTTAGACCAAGATTTGTCACTTCAAATTGCAAGAAATATGGAAATTTACTTTTGTTAAAATAGTCTTTAATCACCAAGAAACTAAATTCTGTTTTATTAACTTAATCAAAATTCAGTGAAGTTGCTAAGTGTAGCTGTGGACTGAATGGGTTATGACATCAAGGCTCACCTGAGCTACATAACAAGACTTGAGCTGAGGCTATAGATCATGGAAAATGCTTGTCTAGCATGTGGTAGCCAGTGCTTCACTCTCTAGCGATACAAAAATGGGTGATGTGATATGATGATTTGTCTTAGCATAATATATGAAGTATTTGTCTAATAGGTGAATCATTATTTCATAAGCATTTTCTATTAAAATTATTTTGTGTGGTTTCCCTAATTTCCTTCTAAGATCACTGTACTATATGACTATAATAAAGGTGGGCACAGTTCTTTAGCACTTAAACTTTTTATTTAGTAAGTGAAAGTTAACTATTGTGGAAAGAAAAATTGAAATTATATATTATATTCACTCCACAGATATTTATTGAGTGCCTGTGTTTAGTACTCCATGATAACCATGACAAGAATTCTTTAGCAAATGAAATATTTTCATCTCTGTGGTTCTGGGAAAGTGATAAAAGATGTGGAGTGAAGAGCAATACAAAATAACCATATGCTAAACAATCTAAAGGCTTTACAGGAGAGAGGAGCAGGGCTATGATTTGAGAACTGCAGACATCTTCAATAGCAAGACCATCTATGCTCACAGGAGGAGAGTGCCCTCCACACAGACACAAAACCAACCCTTTTTTCGAAGCAATGCTAGTAGTTCAGAATGCTGTCTTTGTCTACTAAGGAGAAAACCTACTTCATTATACAGTGACCCATCTAATTTTTTACACATTGATATTCCCATGTATAAAATACATTATACAGTGACTTGTCTAATTTTTTACACATTGATATTCCCATGTATAAATACAATATAAAGGAAGAATACAGAAATTTATTCCAAGTTTTAAGGTAGAAAAATATTACTGGATGTAAATTTGGTATTATAAATGACTCATATTTTTTGGCTTAGTTACTTCAGGAATTTTATATAACTATAGAATATTGAAGTCTTAGAAGGGCTATTTCATGTTATTGTGTCTTGTTCTCTATTTATTCTTTCAAAAAACTAGTTATTAGGCATTAGGAATACATTTAATTAAGGATCTAAACGCACAGATGCTATATGGCTTGTACAAGATTATGCCCTTAAATGTAACTAAGCTAATGGTTCAAGCTCAGCTCAGATTAGACCTATACCTGTGGATACCCAAATTTTTTCCTTGCATGCAAAGTGATTTAGTTGGACAAAATATATGTAACATTTGCCTATTGATGAGCTTTTCTCATCTTTTTGTTTTGATCAAGTATAAATGTTGGTGGTTGTTTTTGTCTTTTGCATATTCTCTGAAGCAGAAATTGCAAGAATTGCCTGCTCCCTTCTGTCTTGGGAAATGTAGTTGGGCAAAAGCTGTGGGCTGAGGCATTTGAGCACAGTGGATTCTAACCTGGGGAAGTCTCTGAACATGAATTTATTTATTTGTTTGTCCTTCAAAATTTGCTTCATACATGTCTTTTAAACTCATTTCTTCCCTTTTTCAACTATGGACAAAGGAAGGAAATGGCATTTCCTCTTGGAATCTCATGTAAAATAAAACCCGATTTTTATTCTATGTAACCTTTAAGCAGAAATCATTTCATATTGCTAGAAGAGAATGATGATGTCCTTCCCCCATTACTGCAGCATAATAAAGTAAGAATGTTTTCACAATACTTAGGAGTTTTTGCAATTGTCCTCCTTATTGTTTGACTGTCAGTTAAATTAGAACATTTGATAATTACAGGGAGCTGATAAGACTTTTCTATTACAGGGATGTCATTATGTTAATCTCAGTTCAAATATAGTTTGCCTGAGTCCTGTTTTGATCATATAATATAAGAATAAATTAACCTATTAAATATGCTTACCTGGAGGGCATAGATATTTTAAAGTTAACAGTAATTTGAACAAGTGGTAAATCTTCTATTAAAACCATAGCTGTCTTTGCTCCCTAAAGCTTTTAAAATTTAGAGCATAGACATTTAGATATTTACACATGCATTTATAGATATAATGAATTTTTAAGAATGTAGGAGCTCCCAGCTTTCATTTCATATGCAAACACCTGGATACTGGAAATTTTGAATATAAATCGACTGGCAGCTGCTTCTATAAAATACAATTTTATTTGAAAATGTAAGTTCTTTTTAATTTTTGTTTAAATAATAAATATCTCCCAACAACTGTAACTCTGCTCCCTTTACTTATGAGGGTAAAAGTTCATCACCATGACCATCTCCTAATCTATATTCATTCATTCAGATTGCAGTGTGTACTCTCTGTTTTTAAAGATATGGCCTGTTTTCTATTTTGGAATAAGTTTGGCAAATATCTGCAAAACGTAATTATTGAATTGAGATTGAATCTCAATTATATGGAAGTTTAAAGTCTTTATTCACTTAATATTCATTCTATAAATATCATGGAGTACACAGTATGTAAGTAGATTATGGTCTATGTATCAGGAATCTTTAAGCCATTTAGAGACATGAAAGAATCAAAAAAGATTAATAAAATAGTAATTCTTTTTGAGCTTATATGCAATTTGACTCCCAGGATGCCTAAACTAAAACAAATCTGATGTGTGCAATATTCTAGCATTATCAAACTGCTCTTCATGATTTTATATATTATATCTAGCAAAGTGTCTAATAGGTATCTACTAAAATTTTAAGACAGAGGGAAAAGTATGGAGGTGATGAGAGGAGATTTTATAGCAGATACTGGTGTTTTACTATGCAATGACACAGGTATACACACAGGTAAAGTGGTTTATTTATACCACTTTAAAATGTTGATACATAATTTGCAGCCAAGTTTTCGCAGTGGCTCAATATTTCCTGGTAGAACACGTGTTCCTTCCATGTGTTTACTGCTAAGAGGAAGCTGGTAATTGTGGCCTCTGTTCCTGGTTTGAACTGAGGCCAATTGCAGTTCTTTAACATACACAGTCAACATCTGCTTAGGGAATACACACCTGTCCCCTACAGTCAACATCTGTTTAGTGACTGCAGACTCCTCCCAAGACACTATACACTTGAGGGAAATTTGTGACTCCCATTTATCAGCTGGAAAATCCTTTGATAACTCATTTAACTGGCTCCATTTAGAAACCCAGTGTGTCAGGTGTCTCATTATAAAAAGACCAGGATATGGTGGCTTGTTTGGGTGATTATTCCTAGTTATATTAAATAGGTATGATATATTTATTGTTGATTTTAGGTTATGATGATTAATATTTTGGAAGAGGAGATAGGATTAGTTTTTAAGACTAGCACTAATGTCCAATTTTATTATTTTACCAATTTTCTTAAGAAAAATATAATTAAATTTATTTATTTATTTTTTATTTTACATGTCGATCCCAGTTCCAATAATGGCTCACTCTTTTATGTTTTTATGTTCTCTCTCTCACTCTCTCTCTTCTGTCTTCTATTCCTACCTTGACTCAATCTTCCTAGTTGCACATGCTTTCCTCTACTCCCTTCTCTTTCTCCTACTTCTCTCTCCATTCACTGCCCCCCCATGTCAAGAATATAAAGGAAAATCTACTCATCTGCTCAACAAATATGTATTGAGTACTTCAGAGATGCAACCAAATGACCACCAATATGCAGCTACTCATGTTTTCTTTTCTTGTATTTTTAATTTTATACATAATTATCATCAGATATAGATTTTAAAATCAGCTTTTCTGATTATACAATAACACATGGACATTGTGAAATAACCTTAAAAATCCAAAATATAGGTAAACAAAATTGAAAATATTTAAATATCTACTTTATAGAGATCTTATTTTGTGTATTCTATTACTTATACAATAAATTAATTCACTATATATAGATATATCATCTAATTATACTAATTGCTATCATAGTTGATCTAGGAATACTTATGTTGGATGGATGACATTAAGAAGCAATGGATAGATGCTATTAACTTTGGGAAGGCTTAATAGTGTTTCTTGATTGAGTGATTGAGCTATTTGGGTTACTTAGTGTGACTTTACCAAATTCAGAAATTCTCTAACAGGAAAATGGCTAAGCTAACTCTGAACACCCTTGCTTTTGTTCAAAGAAAACATTTTAGTATTTCGCAGCAGTGCCTCCAGTTACATAAATATTTGGCCATTTAAGGAATCTCTAGAAGACAAGATGAATCCTTAAGCTACTATTTCTTTTTATGTCCATGTGCCATGATTGAAAAAATATGAAAATTGGGAATGTTTTTGTAGCTTCTGTCACCTGACCCTGAACTCAGGAGCATGGGACAGTTTAGTGGGAAAAACACTAGAGAGTGAACAGTGAAAAATCATGTCTCCCACACAGAGAGGAGAACATTTGATCATATCTTTTAAATATTAATTTTCAGACAAATCTAGTGCATTTTATCTAACAATCTGTGATGCTCCCATCAAAATTAACTGTGCTTCTAATTTAGTCATATTAGATCATTAAATTCCAATGGATCAAAATGAAGTGACACCAAGAAATAACTTTGGGGAAGAACTAGTCCCAGAAACTCTAGGCCAATGGCATGTAAGCAAGCCATGAATCTGATTGGCATAGGATCAAAGCCCACATGCAAGGAAGTGAGCATACAGACCTCCGCAAAGTCCCTCCTCAAGTTCCAGGGATAGTCAAAAATATCTTAGGAATTATCAGGTTGGCAAAAACATGATGAGGGACATAGCATAGAAGCAATTTTCTGAGACTAAGAACAGAGATGAGGCCCCTAGTGAGGGGCAAATTCAGGTCAGGCTATGCAAATTCTTTAACTACCAGTTATCCAATGGGGTCTTTGAGTGTGGGCTCTAAGCTGAATAAAAAAATATATATGCAACTTTTCCATACTTGAGTTTAGTTTTGATTAGGCTCTCCATCTGCTAAGTATATCTAAAACTTGAAAATTATGTAAGTCCTCACATAGCCTTGAAAGTATGTTCTTTTACAAAACCAGACAGTACATGAAAAATCTTGGGTCAGCCCTCTTTCCCCCAAGCCTGTCAGCTTTGTCATGAAGTTTTGTTTTGTTTTGCTGTTTTTTTTTTTTTTGTCTCTTCGTTTTTTTTTTTTGTTTGTTTGTTTGTTTTTTTTGTTTTTTAACTCTTGTCTTTGAGGGGCCAGCCACCCAACTCCCAAACCAATACACAGAGAACTTACTCTTCTTTATGAATGCCCTGCCTAACTTGTCTTGCTTCTAGCCGCCAACTTTTCTTAAATTATCCAGTCTACTTTTTGCCTCTGGGCTTTTACCTTTTTCTATTTTTGCATATTTTTTTCTTTTCTTCTTATTCTGAGACTGGGTATGTGGCTGGGTGGCTAACCCCGGCATCCTCCTTGATCTTTCTTCTCCTTCTATTTATTCTCTCTGCCTACCAGCCCTGCCTATCCTTGCTTCTGCCTAACTATTGGCCATTCAACACTTTATTAGACCATCAGGTGTTTAGACAGAAAACATAACACAACATTACAGAGTTAAACAAATGTAATATTACATTAAACAAATGTTCAACAGCATAAACAAATGTAACACAACTTCAACTAATATTCTACAATATTACATGCACAATTGATTATATAAGTTTTCAGTTTAATAGATTATGGTGATGGACCAATAAGTAAGGCTAATTTCTGCTCATGCATTAGGACAGAGAGTAACATCCCCAGTACCAATGTCTGGGCATGACCACACATGCCTGTAATGCCAGTGCTATGGTAGTAGAAGTAAATGATAGCTGAAGTCTGCAGGCCAGCCAGCCTAGCTAAAATGGAGAACCCCTGATTTATTGAGATACTCTGTCTCAAGTGAGGAAATGAGCATGGTAGGTCAAGGTCTTGGTATGGCCTCCACACAGGCACATACAAGTGTATATGCCTGCATGCATAGGGGCATAGCTTTATACAGAGGGGTATCTACATACATACGGGCACACCTGCATACACAGGGGCACACCTACACACACACACACATGCACACCTGCATACACAGAGGCACATCTGCACCTACACACACAGGGGAGCACCTGCATACATGGGAACATACCTACATACACAGGGGCACACCTGCATATACAAGGACACACATGCATACACAAGGGGCACACTTGTATACATAGGGATGTACCTACACACACAGGAACACCTGCATACATTGGCGTGCACCTGCATATACCACACACACACACTCTCTCTCTCTCTCTCTCTCTCTCTAAACATGAAGTAAAGCTATCCTTCAGTCTTTATTACCACTTTATATGTTTATACAAGCCAGGGTAGAATACATTATTGATATATCTTAATTTAAAATGCTTAACTTTTATTTTTCTTTTTCTGAGACAGGGTTTCTCCAGAACAGCCAGAGGTGTCCTGAATCTCACTTTGTAGACCAGGCTAGCCTCGAACACAGAGAGATCTACCTGCCTCTGCCCCACAAGTGCTGGGACTACAGGCATGCACCATCACTGTCTGACTAAAATGTTTAAATTTTTAACTATAATATTTTTAATCTTTGAGAATTTCATACACACATGCAATGTATTTAGATCAAATTAACTCAACATTTCCTGCCCCAACTCTTCCCAGACCTTGCATCACAAGCCCTTCTTACTTGGTATATTTTTTCTTATTGTTTTAATAAGCCACTGAGTCTAATTATTATTGCCATATGTCCATTAGTGTGGAGCATTCCACTGGAGTACATCCATAAAGAAATTAAAATATTTCTCCCTTAACGTCTACCAAGTGCCAACAACAACTTAGTTGGGATGAAGTGGCTCCTCTTCCCCTCCTCCAACCATGCTGGGATATTTACTGGCTTTATTTTTTACAAGTCTTGTGCAAATGAGTGTAGAATATTACCATATACGGATGACACTGTTTGGAAAGTAGTGAATAGAAATAAAAATGACCACATTTCCCCCTATTTTCCCCTTCCAACACTCTCAATATTCCCCATCATATGCCCTCTTCCAATTTCATGACTTTCTTTTAATAATGCACTAGGGCCAGTTAGTACTGTCCATGTGATATGGTGGAATTCTAATTGGGGTATACATTTTCCCTCATATGATTGACATCTTAGAAGACATGTGAAAAAATATTTTCAACCAAATAAATGCTGCAAAATATGAATGGAAAAAAAGTAACTATTCTAAAAGAGAACACATGTAATCTACACCCATTGAAAACACACTCAGTGACTGACTTCTCATTAAACCCTACGTCCTAATAGTCCACACAACTATGAAATAATCAATAGAAGGATCTATTGGCAAATTAGCATATTAATGATTCAGTCATCTTTCACTGGTGCCATCAGCTGGGTACTGAGTCTTCTACACATGAGCTTTTGGAGAACACTACATGTTTCAAGCACAAAAAATAATTTTTCTCCATGAAATACAAAGCAGAAGACTGTTTTCTGGAATTCCCATTCTTCTCTGTGCTTCATATTTGCTCTATGAGTCCATAACACTATTTCATTGAACTCAATATTTGATATACTGATTATCCTATACACATGAGAAAATTTTAGAACTGTCAATATAGAAGGAGTCATTTTTCTAAGAGATTTGAAGATTGTCAATTTTTCATGTATAGGGAATAAGACAAAAAATAATTATGTAATGGAACAGTGTTTATGAAATATAGGAAATTCTCATAGGAACTTTTAGAAGGGGAAACATGAAATATGAAATGGGTTGTATTGTATTTTTGTCCTAAAGGGCATGATAGACATATGCTGAATGACTGATCATCCTTTCCTGTATATGACTCTGTATGTACATTTGCCCAGTCTTGGATCTCACTTTCTAAAATCACTCTTCCCTTACAGAGAGACTGAAGCTAATATGCCCTAAATCTGGGCTGAAATTCAGGTTCCTGTATTATTATGTAATTGAAAAGCTGTCATGGTAAAAAGTAAATACTTTTCTTTTAAGTTTATTGCAGCTAACAGATTGGGCCAAAACTGTCTTTCATGAAGTACATCCAGTAGAATCTGTTGACTGCTTTGACAACATTCAGAACACAATGGCACTCCATATCTCTCAGAAATAAGGAGAATATTGAATATAATCATTAAGTGTTTTCATCCCCTCTTAGTAAAACTTTCATTATAAGTTAGGAGTAGATAAGGTTAGACAGGTTTTACATGTGAGAAAAATCAAAAGAATTATTTCTCATGGTATTTGTCATATTAAATAAACATAAAAATTTCAAACCACTGGTTCTCAAGCAAGAGATTGCATGAATATGAGACCTAGAGATGTTTTTATAACAAGCCTGAAGGCAAATTCTTTGTTATGGCTTCACTGAACACTCATTAATTTTGTAACTGAAGAAGGGAGTTGATAGCAATTTTGCACCTATCTGCAGATGTATGAAATGTTTAGTCACTTCCAGGTAAGAAATTCTCACATGTCAACATTTCAGTGAATTTAACAAAACTACTCAGCTACTGTAAGAAGATTTAATGTTTAATAATCACTAGAATCAAAATTTTCCATTAGTTAATGGAATTGATTTAAAAATACAGCTATGCAAATTAACTGTTGTTTAGTTTTAAGTATATCTCAAAAATTTAGAGGGATATGGGAGGCACACTTACCTATTTGCTGTCCAAATTGGACCCTTAAATTT
The DNA here is from genome assembly GCF_943737965.1 of Phodopus roborovskii. NCBI lineage: Eukaryota > Metazoa > Chordata > Mammalia > Rodentia > Cricetidae > Phodopus > Phodopus roborovskii. The sequence continues at coordinate 1,611,188 of NW_026126605.1, read as the reverse complement.
ATGTGCTGTTTTTTCCCCTCCATTTTACTTCTTTGCTCTTCTTTAAGAAGGCTTTGGATAAACACATGCACAGGACTCTTAGAAAATGCATCTGAGTAGCAATGACATGTGGGTAGATAGCACCTCAGTAGATCTAGTGCTCACAATTTCCCAGCTACTCAGCCATAGCCCTGGTCTACACTGCAAGTTTAACCTGGTCTCATTTCCCTGTAGCCAGTTTCCTTGTTCTATCACTTGTCACTTCTGTTTGGATTTGTCTCTTAAATGAAATGCCAAGTTGATTGCAGCATTCCCTCATCTACACATCTCTTCTAAATTGACATTACCTAAAGGAATAGCTTCTAAAGTTGCCAAAAGGGTGAACCATTGTATAGAATAAAATCTCAGAACTACTATTTGGTTTTATCTTTGATCTTGTATTTTAAAATTTCTACCTTAAAGGGGTTCTATAATTTGCCTAACTGTTCATCTATATTTGGATAAATACACATAAACAGGGGGGTTCATGTTAATAGCGGTACATAGCAAACATGGTAAAGAATTCAAGCTATTTTATGGTTAGATCCAGTCGTACCCTCCAAATTTACACAGTATCACATTTTCATCTCCTACTCTGGTCCTTGCCACTCTGAACTTTGTCACTTTGGCTGGTCTTGTCTCAATGCAGGTTCTGTTTTTTTGGTTTTTTGTTTGTTTGTTTGTTTGTTTTCCAGTAGCTTCCTATATTACCTTCTGAATGTTCACAAATAAGAACTAAATCAAATGAAGCATTAGAGTTGGTTTAGTAACCACTTTCTGTTTTTGTAATTCTTTTTCATATATTTTTAACATAATTGCACAGTACATCATCATTTAGGCCTGTGAATGGCTGCCTCCATATTATACTATGATCTGTAGAAAGTAGGAACTGTTAGTTAATCTTTGCATCTTCACTGTCTTACACACTAGTAGTACATTATGACTATTGAGTAAATAGTTGTGTTGAGTGAGTTATACCCTAGACTTCTACAGTTTACACTAATGTAAATGAATGTGGATTTAAGTTAGATCCAAGTACATGGATTAGAAAATATTTTTAGAACACAAGTGTAAAATGCAGATGCTAATGGGGAGGTGTCTGGGTATTTATTAATCAGCTTTTCTATGGCCAAGAACTGTTTTAAACATATTGTATTCTAATCCTTTAGTGGGAAAAATCTCATTGATCTAATTTTTTATCTTTTGAAGAATTTCTTAAACTCAAATTGATCTGAGCTGTTATTTCTATCTTTCTGGAAGCTCACTCAAGTATTACATGATCATGTACTGTAGAACAACCCTCAGGAACTGAAGAATCCATAAATTCAGTAAATTAATTTTATATTGTGATATATAAAGTATATAAATACAAGTATAAAATAAAATGGTAGTACTTCTTTTGATAGAAGATGAGTTACAAGACACAACGTAAATTTCTGAAGCTGCAGAAAGTAATAAACTTTATATTCAAGCAGTAGAGGACTGTTATTCTCATTACTATGCAGGTGTCTTATTGACCAAAGGATGTGTAGCATACATAGCATGGATACATACACAGACAAAGCATAATTCATGACAAGATGGAACCTACAGAAAGTCTAAATGCTATTTTGTCATACTACTCTGAACAGTATAGAATGTAAAGGTTATAGATGGTTTATTTCTGGAAATTTTCCATTATCTTTGGACACTGATTGACAACGAGAAAGCAGAGCAATGGAACATAATGCTATGAGTCACAGCAGAGTACTTTACATTGTATAGTTAGTCGAAACCTTAAAACGGCAGTCTGGACCCAATACCAGCTCTGCCACTTATAGTCATATGTCTTATTTGCTCTCTTTAGCATCATAGTTTTTGAAACCTAGAAAATGAAAAATTTGAGAAGGAAACCTGTATTTCCTAATGTAAGATGTCTCAGTAGCATAGCATAGTACCTGATTTAAACACACAATATATTTCACAGACATGATGGTCAATGCTTCCAGTCCTGGTTATTCAGATGGTGGACTCAAGCCTAGGAACTCCTCAACTACATAGTGAAGCCATATCTATCTTAACAAGGGGTGAAGGAGAAGCAATATAGTTATTAGATATCCACATGATTTTCTTCTTAGTAAACACTACTATTTTAAATTTTTCATTGCAAAAGAATCTAAAATGTGTTACTCCTTTTTAGGTTCCTCAAATGTATTTTGAAAGTCAGGCTTTCTTTTAAATTCCACTGACCATCAGTTCAATAAAGAACATGAATCACTAGTCATCAAGGACCTACTCAGAAGTGTTGATTTTGGGGACAGGGGTGCTGTGGCCATACTATGTCAAATCATTATAATTCAGAGTTGTTTAATGTAGAAGTTTTATTACTTTTCTCTGCTTCTTTCTCATCTCTCTATCTTTCTTATATATTCTATCCCCAGCTATCTCCTTTCCATTTTCCTATCACATGTCACTTCTAGTGTCCAATCTGCCTTTCTCATGTCTTCTTGATCCTCTTTGGTGATCTCCTCTGTAGTTTTAAACTTAATAAAATTGATCATAAGGTAAATTAGTTACAATAACCAAGTTAGTTTTTCTTCACTTTCTCCAGATGGAATATCTGATTTTAGTTCTGACATTTTCAAAATAGGATTACTTCTTTCAGCCTCTTTAAAAGTTGCCAGATAAATATCCATTCTCACACATAGGTTAGTCAATATGAAAGTCACCTAAAAGGGCTTGATATATGTGAATGCTCAAAAAAATTTAGGTGCAATTGACATTTTTTTACTGATAAATTTTTAGCATTTATCTATAACCACAGTATGTGTAAAAATACAAAAACATTTTGAGCTATTAAACAACTATATTTTCTATAACAGAACTGTAATGAAGATAAATCAGTATTTTTGTTTTTAAATACTCTAAAACATAAATCATTTTAAACTGACATTTTAAAAACATTGCAGGAAAAAACTTTTACTAAAGAATACTGAAAGTGAAATATTTAGGATACATGAAATTTATAAATTTTTGTGGGATTTTTCAAAAGAAATTCTACTCTGTAATTGGTGATAACAATGACTTCAGATACTTTGACAAGACCATTACTGTAAACAGTAAGTCTGTATTCCTGACAGCAGGTTGCCTGTATCCCTGACAACAGAATATTTGTATCCCTGACAATAGAATGCCTATATCTCTGGCAATAGGATGCCTGTATCTCTAACAACAGGTTCCCTGCATCCCTGACAATGGGATGCCTTTACCCCTGAAAACCGGTTGCCTGAAACTCTGACAACAGGTTGACTGTATCCCTGACATAGGATGCCTGTATCCCTGATAACAGAGAAGACTGCTTTTAGCATTCATCAATATACTATGATAATTTATTACATAGTACCCCCTCCATGTAATTCAAAGAAACAAAAATTAGACCTTTGCTCATTTGTTTACTATACTTTACAAAGTTCTAACATAAAAATTCACAGTTAGGTGAAAAAAATATTCATCCTGTCAAAGATTGGAAAAGCAGTCCTTGAGTTCCATAAACTACTGATTTATGGATGTAAGACAGTTTCCTTTAGACAATCAGTCAAAGGCATAACATTTGTCTGCATTAGACATCATTAGATAAAGATAGGAGTCTGATTTTTCACTAATTTTAACCTAAGTGCCATTGAAAATAGCTCTCCTTAAGGTAAAGTTACATGAGCAATTTGCCTACTAAAAAGAAAATGCCAGTGTGATTGCCATTGTTAAGATCTTTGGATGCCAGTACCTAAAGTTACAGTTTTTCTTTTATAAACCATTGGATTATTGCAAAATGAAAGTATCATGTGTAAACAAAGCATAGTATGAAAAATAAATGTATACATATGACATACAGATTTATACTTTGTAGATATATATATATTTATTTTCTAGAACAAGATCCTGTCAAGAATATATTAGTGATAATAGTTAAAATTGTGGTTAAATAGGCTGTCAGGGTCCTGATGGGCCATGCCAGCACAGGGTAGGCAACAGGAAGGTGGGACCACTTTCACCACTGCCTGTCTCTCTGATCCTGCTCAGTATAGAACATGTACATGGACAGTCTTAATACAAAGGAGTGGGCTACATGGGCACAGGGTACCTCAGCATCTTGGATGTTTGGATTTAGACTGTCTGCAAGCCTTTCTTCACACTATTTTTTTCATTTTTGATATGGCAGGAGCTACACTCTTTGCCTCCATAAGCTTTTATACTTAATTTCAAACAGGGCAACGATGAACAAATATTTTTAACAAAAACTTCTAGGCCATAACTTTTTGACCAGGTTGACCCCCCATAAAAGAGAAAACAAACAAACAAAAAAACAAACAAACAAAATCTTCCATAACGTTTACCTTGTGAAATGCCAGAATGAAAATTGCTGGACCATTTACCACATCTTATAGTTCAGCCTGAATCCTGGCTGGAGACCATGATGCCTTAGGACATAGATTTCTGGGATTTGTTCTGATTGGACTGAAGGAGTCTGGCCCCTGCCAGTGCTAATAGTCCCTCATTCCCACATGTCTCCTTAGACTATCCAAGTGTCATCTATAATGTCCTTCCAAGCCCCATCTAAGTTGATGTTGAGAATCTTCTAGATAAAACTGTCACACATGGCTTCTCACCTATTGAAGCATCCCTAGAGGCCCAGGGTCTCTGTCTGTTTATGGACATAGCTTTGTTTCCCACAGTGACATGGAACAGTACTTCTGCCATTTACAGGAGGGTCCTGAAAAGTGGCTGAAAACCACACATCATGCCTCATTTAGAAATAGCTGTGGAAGTCATTCTAAAGTTGCACTGTGTATGCAGCAGTTAAGTAGCTAAGCAGGAACAAGGCAAGACTCTCCTTGAATGGCTCATAAGTCAGACTTCTAGTCCTACCTGCTTTTATTTCATTAGCATGAGAACATTTACTAGGTAGTATTTTTATCTTAAAGAACAATATAAATCTTAATCTTCCAAGCCATTATCTGAAAATTTAATAGGTAAAGATAAAAAACCCTCAAAAATTTGTTTTAATAACTTAATAGTCAATGTGCACATCCATTGACACCCATATACAATTATGCACACCCATGCACACCCATGCACACTCATGCACACCCACTCACAGGCATAAACATGATGAAGAGAGCACTCAGAGAATGTTTAGGACACAGTAGAACCTTAGCTTAGACAATTCCTTCCAGTTTAGGAATCACATTCCAACTTACTGTTTCAAAATCAAAGGATTTAGCTGCTGTCCATGCCTTTCAATAAAACTGTTTGGTTTGTAAGTGGTAATTTCTCGTGTAATAGCAGAAAAACGCTTGAAGGTCAAGGAAGCATATCACACCGTGGTTCTACTGTTTCTTTAGGTATAGGGGGCTCTGAGGAACAACTCAGGGGAAACTTACAGAAATTGTATCTAATACCTTGTGATTTTGTCATGGGTGACATTGATGTCAAGTTCATTATTTATCCTGGCATGTGTCACTACCATGTTTGTGAAAAATATTATCTGCCCCCTTAGGTAATGAAATTCCTGGGGCAGACATTAACTTGCTTTCTATTAAATGCCTCTTTGCCTGGAACAGAGTGTGGCATGAATGAGAACATGCATTGAGGGGGTTGATTTAAATTCAAGAAGAGTGTTATGAGTCTTAAGTACTGGCTTCAGATTCTCTGTAAAGAGGGACAGTAGGCTTGTGGCATTGCCATTGAATGCTGATACCAGATAGAGAGGAAAAGGAAGTAGATGCTCAGTAAACATTTTATTACAAGAGTACATAAGTTAGCCGAGAGCCTGATTATATAGTGGTTTCTAAGTCATATCATAAATAATCTCTGCGGCTTCTTCAGTGACACACTTAGAAGTGAGAAACTTTGAGATTTCTTTGGGACTTAACATTTTTGTTTTTTCTTTATTTAATACTTTGGTCTTTGAATATTTGGATAGTTTATTCTTTTTCTTCTTTTTTGAAAACACTTTTTTCCTCTCTTTAAACAACCCAAGTACAGTTTTGACCTTAACAGCTTAATTATTTCCATTACTAATCTCCCACAGATATGTTGCTAACCTCTCACAGATATTAAAGTAAAAGCACATGTTTCAAAGCATCTAAAAATGAATACAGTGTGACTATAAAATGGGGACCTGGGAATTCCCTATGAACAATTCATTGCCAATGGCATTTCAGGCAACATACCAGGAAATGAGCTATGTGTATAAGGTCACCATAGGATTTCATTTAACATTTTGTTGATTTGTATCTGTGTGTATGTGTGTGCCTGCACGAATTTATGTGCACCATGTGCATTGACAACCCACAGAAGCCAGAGGTTGACACCCAGTACTTAGCATTCTAGGCAGTTGTGAGCCACTATATGGGCACTGAGAGCCAAGTTCCCTACAAGAACATGGAATGCTTTTGACCTATGAGACTATCTACAGGCCAGGACATAGTATTTCTTCTTCCTGTTTTCTACTTTCTTGTGTAATTTTCTTTCTCTTTTGTACATGAAGATTAATCCTTTTTATTCTAAGACATGCATTTTCATTTCAAGATGGAATTGTTTTTTTATCAGTTGCTTTTCTATAATAGCAAACATTACTAAATAATTTTATTTTCTATATTGTTCAAATAATTGTTGCTATGTAAAAATGAGCTACTATCCTTAATCTTCCAATAACATGCTTTTCTGCTCTCTTAAACCAAGGGCATTTTTTTTATTAGCCAAGAAATCTTACTTATTAACTTCATGATGTTTTTAAATGAAATATTATTTTAAAAAATAGTGCAATTTAAAAGTGATTGTTTTTTTTTTTTTTTTTTTTTTTTTTTTTTTGCAAACACAAATTCTGGAAGCATCGTAATCGATGTATGTTTTGATCAAGGGTTTTGTGCTGAGTAGAATACATGATGTGGTGGTTTATGGTACCTTAGTGTGGTTGTCCACATGATCTGGCCCCAGTGCTCTGTCTTTGAGAAGTGGTCACATGTTTGAGAGACCATGTATCTTCTCAGCACTTTGGAATTGAGGCACTTCAGGGGAGAAAAGTGGGTCTTTCTCACCCTCTCTCATTATGTCTTTCTTTCCATTTTGCTTGTCAAAGTGTCTAGCAGATGTTAGCCACTTAATAAATGTTTTAGAGTATTTGATAATTTAAACAAATAATTACCTGACTGTTTCTCCATGTTCAAATTCCTCTCCTTTGATACCACTTATTTACTTCCTTACTCATCTCTAATTCTGCTTCAATGTTGTGGATACTTAAAAATGAAAAACAGAGTATATTTAATTACTTTTCTCTAATACATTACCTGTGGCATCCGTTACCTAATCATTATTCTACCTCTAATTGAATTCACACATGTGAAGACATTGTGAATGATGCCCTCTACAATCAATTTGGTCTGCTTTCTCCTTGAAGCTCCTTAGTTTTCTTCTACTGTACCTACTATGCTTCTGGTTTGATGATGATGCTGTCAAAAATGGCATATATGTTCATGGAAAGAGTAAAATATCTATGCAGGAGCTGATCACTAATTAGCAATGCATTTCCCAGAGTGAAAAATTGGACTAAACTTTGAAGAAAAAATTAGATTGCTAAGGCTGAAAATTAGACTGCCAGATCAGATCCCTGGCAAATTGTTATTATTTTCAGACATAGGATCCTCACAATGGATAACTGAAAAATCTTCTAACTAAAATATCATAATGATGTAACCATAGGAGAAATCCATCAACACAAAGTCTCAATTCTGAACATCTATGCCACAAATATAAAGGTGCCCACATTCGGGAAAAGAAACACTGCTAAAACTCAAACCTCACATAAAACCTCACACACTTATAGTGGGAGACTACAACACACCACTCTCACCACTAGACAGGACCACAAATCAGAAACTCAACAAAGAAACAAAAGAACTAACAGAAGTTATGTCTCAACTGGGGTTAACAGACATCTATAGAACATTCCATCCAAATAAAAATGAATATATCTTCTCTGCTCCACATGGAACATTCTCTAAAATTGACCACATATTAGGTGGCATAATAAACCTCAACAGATACAAGAGAATTGGGATAGTCCCCTGTATCTTATCAGACCACCTAGCTTTAAAATTGGAATTCAACAACACAAATCACAGAAAACCTACACACTCAGGGAAACTGAACAATGTGCAATTGCACCACACCTGGGTCAAAGAAGAAACAAAGAAATTAAAGACTTTCTAAAATTCAAAGATAATGAGGACACAACATATCTGAACTTATGGAACACCTTGAAAGCAGTGTTATGAGGGAAGATCATTGTACTAAGTGCCCATATGAAGAAAACAGATGATAGTCACATAAGAGATCCAACAGCACAACTGAAAGCCTTAGAACAAAAAGAAGCAAATTCACCCTGGAGGAGTAGACACCAGGAAATAATCAATTTGAGGCCTGAAATCAACATAAAATAGAAACCAGGAAAATAATACAAAAAAATCAATGCAACAAAGAGTTGGTTTTTTTGAGAAAATCAACAAGATAGATAAACCTTTATCCAAACTAACAAAAAAGCAGACAGAGAACATGCATATTAACAAAATCAGAAATGAAAAGGGGAACATAACAACAGACACACAGGAAATCCAGACAATTTTCAGGTCATACTTAGAAAACCTGTATTCCACAAAAATTGAAAATTCAAAGGAAATGAACAAATTTCTGGATAACTATCACTTAACAAAATTAAACCAAGAATAGAATAACAACATAAATAGACCTATAACCCACAACAAAATAAAAGCAGTCATCAAATCCTTCAAACCAAAAACATCCCAGGGCCAGATGGCTTCAGAGTAGAATTCTACCAGCAATTCAAGGAAGAACTAATAGCAATACTCCTCAAATAGTTCCACACAATAAAAACAGAAGGTTCATTGCGAAACTCTTTCTACAAGGCCACAATAACCTTGATACCCAAGCTTCACAAATGCACAACTAAGATAGAAAACTACAGATCAATATCCCTGATGAACATGGATGTAAAAATACTCAATAAAATACTGACAAACCGAATCCAAGAATACATCAGAGAAATCATCCACCATGACCAAGTAGGCTTCATCCCTGAATTGCAAAGGATGGTTTAACATACGATAATCTATCCACCATATAAACAAACTGAAAAAAAATATGATCATCTCCCTAGATGCCTAGATGCTGAAAAAGCCTTTGACAAAAATCAACACTCTTTCATGAAAAAAGCCTTTGAGAGATCAGGGATAACAGGGACATACCTGAACATAATAAGAACAATATACAGCAAATGAACAGCCAACATCAAACTGAATGGAGAGACGCTTAAGGCGATTCATCTAAAATCAGGAATAAGACAAGGCTGCCCTCTCTCTCCATATCTCTTCAGTATTGTACTTGAAGTTCTAGCTAAAGCTATAAGACAACAAAGGAGATCAAGGAGATCCAAGTTGGAAAGGAAGAAGTCAAAACTGTCTCTATTTGCAGATGATATGATAGTTTACATAAGCGACCCAATAAACTCTACCAGGGAACTCCCACAGCTGATAAACACCTTCAGAAAACTAGCAGGATACAAGGTAAACTCAAAAAAATCAGTAGCCCTACTTCTTTCAGATGACAAAGAGACCAAGAAAGAAATCAGATAAACATCACCCTTTACAATATCCACAAATAACATAAAGTATCTTGGGGTAATGCTTACCAAACAAGTGAAAGACCCATATAATAAGAACTTTGTGGCTCTAAAGAAAGAAATTAAAGAAGATACCAGAATATGAAAAGATTTCCCATGCTCTTGGATAGGTAGAATAAATATAGTAAAAATGGCAGTCTTGCCAAAAGCCATCTACAGATTCAATGCAATCCTCATTAAAATCCCACCACAATTCTTCACTGACCTTGAAAGGATAATAATCAACTTTATATGGAAAAACAAAAGACCCAGGATAGCCAAAACAACCCTGTACAATAAAAGAACTTCAGGAGCCATCACCATCCTGACTTTAAGCTCTACTACAGAGCTATACATCTGAAAACAGCCTGCTATTGGCACAAAAATAGAAGGTAGACCAATGGAATTGAATTGAAAATCCTCATATAAACCCACACACCTAAGAACACCTGATTTTCCACAAACAGCTAAAAGAAAACAATGGGGCAAGGACAGCATCTTCAACAAATGGTGCTGGCAAAATTGCATGATGGTGTGTAGAAACTTCAGATAGACCCATGTCTATCATCATGCACAAAACTCAAGTCCAAATTGGAACAAAGACCTCAACATAAATTCACCCACACTGAACCTCTTTGAAGAGAAAGTGGAAGGTAACTTTGAACAAATTGGTATAGGAGACTGCTTCCTGAACATAACTCCAAGAACACAGACACTGAGATCTCAATTAATAAATGGGACCCCCTCAAACTTAGAGGATTCTGTAAGGCAAAGGATATAATTGACAAGACCAAACGGCAGACCACAGACTGGGAAAAGATTTTCACAAATCCTATATCCGACAAAGGGCTGATCTCCAAAATATAAAAAGAACTGAAGAAACTAGTCAACCAAACACCAAATAACCCTATTAAAAAATGGGGTACAGAACTGAAGAAAGAATTCTCAATAGAGGGCATCAAAAAGGCTGAAAGACACTTAAGATAATGCTCATTATCCTTAGCTGTCAGGGAAAAGCAAATCCAAACAACTCTGAGATACCATCTTACTCCTGCCAGAATGGCACCAGTGATGACTTATGTTGGAGAGGATGTGGAGAAAGGGGAACACTCCTCCACTGTTGGTGGGAGTGCAAACTCATACAGCCATTTTGGAGATCAGTATGGCGGTTCTTCAGGTAAATGGGAATTAGTTTACCACAGGACCCGGCAATCCCCCTCTTAGGCATATACCAAAATGATCCACATCCATGCAACAAAGACATGTGCTCAACTATGTTCAAAGCAGCATTATTTTTAATAGCAAGTACCTGGAAGCAAAGTAGATGTCCGTCAACTGAAGAATGGTTAAAGAAGATGTGGCACATCTATACAATGGAATACTACTCTGCAGAAAAAAAAATTATGGACTCTTTAAATTCACAGGCAAGTGGATGGCACTTGAAGAAACCATCCTGAATGAGATAACACAGTCACAAAAAGACTAACATGGTATGTACTTGCTCATATATGGATTTTAGTCCTCAAGCAAAGGATCACCAGTCTATTATTCACACCACTAGAGGAACTAGGATAAAAGGTGTATTTTAAGAGGTTCTTATAAGGTCCTTCACAGAAGGGGGAAGGGACAAGTCCTCCAGAGCACATGGGAAGTGGGGGGGGGCAGTAATGGAGAGAGAAATAGGAGAAAGAGAAGGGGAGGGGAGGAAAGCAGGTGTGACTTGGAAGATTGAGTCAGGGTAGGAATAGAAGACAAGTGCTAGAGAGAAAGAGAGAGAGAGACAGAGAGACAGAGTGAGAGAGAACATAAAAGAGGGAGCCAATATTGTTTTGAAGAGAAAACTGAACCTAAAGAAAGGTCTAGAGACCTGTAAGTCTGCTGCCAACTAATAATTTGAGCACCTGTGGAAAGGCTATCATAAATGCCCTTCCTGGATAGTGAGATCAACTACTAACTTATCCACCATCATGGAGCCCTCATCTAATACCTGTTGGAAACAGAAGTAAACACTACTACTAAACATTGAGTCTAACTAGAATCCAGATTCAGAGGGAGAGGACACGACCAGGTTGCAGAAACAGATAGAGACAGCTGACCTGAAGGAGGAGCTAAGAGATCCTCAGACTGATAGCTGGGAATCCAGTATGGGACTGACTCAGGCCCCCTGAATATGGGTCTTAGCCAGAAGGACTGAGCAGTCTAAGTGACCTAAGAGAGTGGAACCAGGATGTATTCCTAGTGCACTAAAGGACCTTGCGGACACATCCCCCATGGAGGGATACTCCCTTAACCTAGAGACGGAAGAGAAGTTGTAGTCCCTACTTCAAATGACTTGACAGATTTACATGACCCCACCCGGATGGCATTTCCTACATGTGGAATTGGGGTGAGGGGATGGGAGGGGAGGGTGCATGTGAAGGGGCAGAGCGGTTAAGAGGGAGGGAGGGAGAGAGGCAGGCAGGGTGGGAGAGAGAATGGGGATATACATGTAAAAAAAATCTATGATGATTCTATCTGGAATTCATCCATTGTTTTCAGGGATTCACTGTTTTGAAAAATGTTTGATAAACTTATAGCAAAAAAGGAAATTCTGCTTGCGACCTAAGTGCTTTGAACATAATTTGTGTTACTACTGTTAGATGAGCAGAAACTTGTGCCAGAGGGGGAAAAGGAAAAAAAAAAATTGTTCGGGAAGAAACCAGCAGTCTGAAAAGGTGGTTTTAATCTATAAATATCTCTCTCAGGAGAATTAAACATCCAACTAAATTCAGTCTCAAGAAATAAACTGCTTAAGGTAATCACAGTACTTGCCTCACTTCAAATGTTCACTGGGTACATTTTGGATATATTTTCAAGTAACATTGGTACCTGAGGATTATTATAAGTTATTAATAAGTGAGATATATAAAACACACTACTTTTTGTGTCATAAAATACAAATACTGTGTTGAAATTTACATATGGGACAAAGCCTAAAGACCTTGGTTAACATACTTACTTATCCATTTGCTATGCATATGCCCTTGGAAGACCTAGGTTTACTCTGGGTAAAGAAGTAAACTACTCAGAACTTATGAGGCTTAAGTAATTTATTTTTGTGTGTTTATGTAAAAATGATTTATAAATTGTCAAGTATCAAAACACATAATTTCTTTAAAAAAATCATGTGACATGGAATACTTCCAACAGGGAAAATTAATTACTAAATAGCATATATACCTTTAAGTTTTATGCAAAGTGAAACTTTATTAGTCAATTACTAGATTTAGTTTATGATGTGTTGGTGTCCATTTGATTGTTCCATGATGCAAAGAACCTTTACCTATTGAGCTTGAATAAATGCCTCTGAGTCAGTGGTTCTCTCTCATTCTGAAAACAAAAATCAATTTCAATACAGTATGGAAATTCCTACGAAATAATTAGAATCACTTTATGGTCCAGCAGTTGCAATACTGGGTACTCATCCAAAAGCATTTCAACCAGAATCCCCTCTGAATGAAAATATTAGCATTTCTATGCTCATCACTGCACAGTTCACAATAACCAAGCAGCAGAAACAACTTAAATATCTATCTATGGATGAGTGGCTACACAAAACCCTACAAACAGTGGGATTGTATTCAGCCTTAATAAAGTAGTAAATTCTGTACAGCAGGACAATATGAACATAACTTAAGGATACGATGCTAAGTGAAATATTACAGAAATACAAATACCTCATCAATCCACTTATATTAATGATGGAAATGATAAAATCTGTACGACAAAATACGTGGAATGGTGGTTTCCCAGGTGCCAAGGTAACTGAGTAATGGGGAATTGCTAATCAACAGGAGGCATAGAGGTGACCACATGAGAACACTAACCTCTAGAGACCTTGCTTTATACATTCAGCCAATAATGTAGTTGGAAGTTTCTTTCCCACCTGGTTCCACAGACGTTTAGCCCCAAATAAATACTCAGAAGCTTATATTAATTATAAAGAAGCTTGGGCTTCTTATTAGCTTGCACTTTCTTAATTATTAACCCACAACTATTAATCTATGTATTTCTACATGGCCTTATCTTACTGAAGAATGCCCAGCATTCTATCTTCCCATCAGCTACATGGAATCTATCTGGCAGCTTCTCTCTCCTTCCTCTTCTCAGAATTCTCCGAGACTGGTAACCCCACCTATATTTCCTGCCTGGCTACTGGACCATCATTATTTATTCTTGAACCAATAAGAGAAACATATATTTACAGCATACAGAAGAACATTCACTCATCACAATAATAGTAGCAAAATGTATACTTAGAGTTTTTTTTTCTAAGTGAAAGCTCCAAGGAAAATATTCTACCTACAATATTAAAAGATGAAGAATTTGCTTATAAGCAGATATGCAAAGAGTAACAGGTTACAATTGTAAGTGATTCAACAATCTCACTACTGTGTACCTATCCAAAAAATTAAAATGAACATTTTCTTATTAATTTAATTAGCATTCCTATACTGCCTGTTTCCTTTTATGAATTATAATATTATATATATGTATATATGTACATAACACATAAACACACTATATATATGTGTGTATATATACCATGAAATATGTATATATGTGTGTATGTTTTTTAGTGAAACATAAAGTAGAAACTCATAATAATAAACCATTATAAATTATTTTATTAATTATATTATATATATATATTACTTAATCTTATTTTATATATCAATCCAAGTTTCCACTCCCTCCCATGCCCCCTGACCCCCTATTGTCCAATTCCCCCTCCCACTCCACAGGGAGGGTGATGTCTTCCAGGAGGGATCATCAAAATCTGTCAAGTCATTTGGGGTAGGGTCTAGGCCCTCCCACCTGCCTCTAGGCTAAGGGAGTATCCCTCCATGGGGAATATGCACCAGTGGTACATCCTGGTTCCACTGTCAGAGTTCCCTTAGACTGCTCAGGCCTTCTAACCGAGACCCATGTTCAGGGGGTCTGAGTCAGTCCAATGCTGGGCAGGTGTCCATGAGCTCCCCCTTGTTCAGATCAGCCGTCACTGTGGGTTTCTGTAGCCTGGTCTTGACTCTTTTTCTTATCATTCCTCCCTCTCTGCAACTGGATTCTAGGAGTTCAGCTCAGAGTTTAGCTGTGGGTGTGTGCTTCTGTTTCCATCAACTACTAGATCAGGGCTCTATGATGGCATAAGTTACTTATCAATCTCATTCTCAGGGAAGGGCATTTAAGTTAGCCTTTCCACTGTTGCTCAGACTGTTAGTTGGAGTCATCCTTGTACGTCTCCTGACATTTCTCTAGAGTCAATTTTCTCTTCAAACATATAATGGCTCCCTCTATTTTGGTATCTCTTTTTGGCTCTCGTCTATTCGTCCACTGACTCAAGCTTCCTAGTCCCACATTTTCTCCTCTCCTCTTTCTTCTAACTTCCTCTCCACTCACTGCCCACCCCCCACTCCCAATATGCTCAGGAGATTCTGTTTCTTTCCCCTTCTGTGAGGGATTCTGTGAATCTCTTAGGTTCCTCCTTGTATCCTAGTTATTCTGGTAGTGTGAATTATAAGCTGGTGATCCTTTGCTCTAAATCTAAAACCCATATACGAGGGAGTACACACTGTGTTCCACTTTTTGAGAGTGGGTTACCTCACCCAGGATGGTTTCTTCAAGTTCCATCCATTTGCCTGCCAATTTCAAGATTCCATTGTTTTTTCCTCCCGAGTAGTTTTCCATTGTATAAATGCACCACATCTTCTTTATCCATTCTTTAGTTGAGGGGCATCTAGGTTGCTTCCAGGTTCTTGCTATTACAAATAGTGCTGCTATGAACATAGTTGAGCACATGTCTTTGTTGCATGGATGTGGATTATTTGGATATATGCTGAAGAGTGGAATTCCTGGGTCCTGTGGTAGACTGATTACCATTTTCCTGAGGAACCTTCATACTGATCTCCAAAATGGTTGTACAAGTTTGCACTCCCACCAGCAGTGGAGGTGTGTCCCCTTTTTTCTATATCCTCTCCAGCATAAGTCATCATTGGTGTTTCTAAATTTAGCCATTCTTACAGGAGTAAGAAGGTATCTCAAAGTTGTTTTGATTTGCATTTCCCTGATGGCTAAGGATTTGAACACTTTCTTAAGTGTCTTTCTGCCATTTTAGATTCCTCCATTGAGAATTCTCTATTCAGTTCTGTATCCCACCCTTTAATAAGGGTATTTGATGTTTGGTGAATAGTTTCTTGCATTCTTTGTATATTTTGGATATTAGCCCTCTGTCTCAGATATGCAAAGTTTAATAGGCTACAATTTTAAGAGATTCAACAGTCCCACTACTAGGAACTTATCCAAAGAATTGAAATCATTATTTTCTTATTAATTTAATTAGCATTTCTATACTTCCTTTTTCCTTTTATGGATTATAATATAATATATTACTATATTATATTACATATATACATAATACATATATTACATATACACACATATAATATATATATATATATATATAGCCATGTAATGTGTATAGATGTGCATGTGTTTTAGTGACAGATAAAGTATGAATTCATAATAATAATCGCTTATGAATTTTAAGAGATTTTTATGGATAACTACAGCACTTCAATAAAGCTAATAATTGTTAAACCAAATTGACCATGTAGTGATTCAGATATTTGGTGTGGTATTTTAACATTTTATAGTCCAAAATTATTCATAATTATACATTTTAAAAACATACTTCCATTCCTCTTTTCTCCTTTGCTTTTTCTTTAGATATTTAGACATTGTCTTCACTCACTAGCTCAGCACTCACTATGTAGCCCACAAAAGTCTTGAACCTGTAACAGTCCTCCTATCTTATCCTTGTAAGGTCCAGAATCATAGGCATTAGTCACATTCTTGATTTTAAAATTATTAACAACATAAAAATGTGACAAAGGTCAGCATTTTTGAAGAACAGCCTCCATGTTTTAAATTTGTGGTATGATAATCTGTTCTGTTGTAAGTATGAAATCAGATTGAGAAGTCCAATTTGGAAAATTAAATTTTGAGTTTATGTGAATAGAGAAGACTGAAGAAAAACATGCAAATATTTCCAGAGACACCAGGAGTTTTTAAAAATGCAACATGTCTAGTCATTTTCCTCTGCTGGGGATAGAGAACAGGTCTTAATACTAATTATAACAACTAGCATTTGCATAGCACTTTATTGTTCCCAAAATACTTTCCTGTCTCCTGGTAGATATGGCTAGAGGTAATTGAAATCAGCTACTTAAAATAATTTAACATTCTCTCTCATTCTTTGGCAAAGAATAGAAAACCCCATGACAGGTAGGTTGTATAATTCCCCAGAGGTTAAAGAGAAGTGATATATAACCCTGTGGGATCCCTTTCAGTTGGGACTTTTATATTTCCTATTATTTGTTATAGAAAACTAACTATGTTTAAAGAAAGCATTAAATCCAGGATATTCATACATAACCATTCTCAGAAGAGCAGCACTTAATTAGTCCTCAAGTTGGTTAAACTACATTTTTGCCTGGAAGCCATATTCAGAGAATTATATAATACAGTTTCCACTATTGCATGTGTGCAAAGTGGCTTTGTCACAGTTTAAAAACACATACAGCATCCCTGAAATTCTGAATTTATAACACCTAAAGGTCTGGATATTGAGGACCACTAATCCTCTCTATACAGAGCACGCCAATGCTCTCTATACACAACACCCCTAGTGCTCTAGATATGTAGCAGTCCTCGATTTGGAGGCAGGTTAGCCTTCTGTGCTGTCAGTGAAGACAGGATTTTCTTCTTACTTGGTATATGTTTCTGACTGGAATGTGTGATAAAAACAAATGTTAGCTATAGATATGCTCAATGTGTTTATCCATTTAAGTTGTCCTCTTTCAAGTTCTCAGGCTTCAGTGGAACATTGTTAGATACCTATTTGTGGACATGTGTGCTTTCTATTTTCTTTTCTATTGTCCTCTTTCCAAGAGGACACAGCAAACGAAGTAAAGAAAATAAAAAATCACATATGTATTTACAATAGAACCAAATTGAAAGGTCTTCAGCTGTGCTAATCAAAATTAGGGCAGTAATGGAGCTCTTGAATTATGTTACCATACACATAATCTAAAAATCTTACTAAGAAAAAGTCAAACATACAAAGAGGTTACATTGAAGTAAATTTAACAAATCTTATATTGGACATACCAGAAGCAATACATATTTAGAGAATAGAGTAGAAAAATATATTTGTGATTCTCCCTCTTGACTTGGAAACTGCTGGCTATCACTACTGGGATTATCCTGATTGTTGTATTCACTAAGCACTAGTATACAGGTGAGAAAGAGGGGGACTTCTAAGGGAGGGGAGAGCCAATTCCATTGTATAAGTGGCTCAAGGGATGATATGGAAAAGGAAGAGTTGTTAGGGTTAAGGGTGGGATAGCTTTTTGCAGAAGGGAATATGGAGACAGTACTGAGGACCTTTGAAAAGGTCATACAGAAACCTCCCACTGCAGAAATCTCCTAAAATATACATGCATACCTATAGTCAGGTGCTAGTGGTCTACTAGATACCAAATTAAAAAAACAGTGGCAAGAGTTGTTGGTGAGGTGCTATATCCATCTAACCATTTCAGGCTATTGCCAATGCTGTTTGTTCCCCTCCAGGACCTCAATGGTAAGGCCCTAGTGCTGAAGACAACACATACTTGAAGTGGAGAAACCATATTTATCTATCCCTACAGGATAGTGTTTGTGCATTTTACTCTTGGAAAGAAGTAATTGTCAGTTTTACCCATCTATGAACCCTGCCAGTTACAATAACAACCAGCACCAACGTATCGGAATAACTGGCCCATTTTTTTTTAATATTTAATTTTTTTATTCTTCTCCCCTTTTCTTCTTCTTTGGTCAGTTCTACTTGCATCTCAGCCTTTTCATCAGGGATCAGTCCTTTCCCAGAAGTTTATCCTCTAGAAAGTGTTGTAGTGCAGGTCCATTGATGGGAGATATTCTTTTCCTTCTCTAACATTATCTTATCTTGGTCTTGACTGATTATTAAGCTGGACATTTAATTCTTAGTTACAACTATTTTTCTTGTGACCAATATAAAGATGACTTTGAGCTGGGCCTGCTGGTACATTTTAGAGTCCCAGATTCCAGTATAAAGCTGACTCAGGAGAATCTCAAGTTCAAGTCTTGCCTGGACTATAGAGTGAATTCAAGGCCAGTTCAAGAAACCAAGTGATGCTTAGTCATAAAATGAAAAAGTAAAAGAAAAGTTGTGGACAGCTCAATGGTGGAGGGCTTGCCTCAAGTGGAAATGAGACACTGGCCTCCTATTGTTCACAGGCTTTCCATAGGCTTATTATTATTTTTTTTTTTTCACTTAACTCTGAAAATCTTCTCTTGGTTGCTGCCTTTCTACATCTTTGTTTTTTCTTCAATCAAGGATTTTAATTGCTATATTTGCAGAACACTGATGAGCTGTTTACAGGAACATGGGTTACACCAGTGAAGAAAATCCTCCATTTCCCCTCTCCGCATTCTTTTAGTTTCTCCCTTCTTCCCTCTCTCTATTCTCAGAAACTATAAAGTAGGCTAAGATCCCCAGGGATGGGCAGGGTCTTGTGTGTCTCTCCCCACCCTCCTATATATATCCATCTTGTACAGTTCTTTAATTATAGCTGGAGCGTCAAGTGTGCAACAGGGCATCACTCACAGGGGACTGAGCTCCACAATACCTTCCCCACCATGAAATGATGCCTTTCATATAATTGATTGGTTTCTTGTTTCTAGAACAACATTAAATAATATCCTTGATGAAAAATGAATTTGCCCTCTTCCTTTTATCTTCTTTTTTAATTTTTAAATTTTATTTAATTATTTCTTTTTCCCATTTATTTTACATGCCAATCAGTTCCACTTCCCTTCTCTCCTCCTGTCCTCTTCCCCACACCATACACCATACACTCCTCCTCTGTCTCCATTCAGATAGAGGCAGATCTCCCATGGGCTTGAACAAAACATGACATTTCAAGTTGAGGTAGGACAGAGCTTCTCTCCCCACTTCCCACCCCAATCCCCCACAAAGAAGCTGGGCTAGGTAATCAGCCTGGGAAATATGTTTCTAAAAGCCAGCTGGGTGCCAGGGATAAGGTCCTGATCACAAATATACTAAGCTACATACTGTAACACACACACACACACAGAGCCTAGATCGGTTTCATGCAGGCTCCCTAACTATTGGCCCAGAGTCCATGTGCACCACAATCTCAGGTAAATTGTCTGTGGGTTCCTCCATCATCATGATCTTGACCCTCATGGTTCATACACTCCATGCTCTCTTTCTTAGGAGAATCCCTGGAGCTACACCCAGTGCTTGGCTGTGGATCTCTGCATCTGCTTCCTTCAGTACCTACATAGTTAGAATAGTCACCAATTTGATTACAGTTCAGACACTCTTTCCACTATTGCTAGGAGTCTTAGCTGGGGTCATCCTTTGTAGATCCCTGGGAGTTTACCAGGCACCAGTTTTCTCCCTAACCCTGAAATGTCCTCCACATAAAGACATCTCTTTCATTACACTTCCTCTCCATCCCACCCCAACCCACCTCTAGAGCCTAGCCTGTCTAACTGGCTCACTCAAGTTCCCATCCCCCATGCTCCTACCTCAACTCCACACCACCCCAATTTACCCAGGAGATCTTTTCTAATTCCTCTTCCCAGGGAAATCCATGAATTCCCCATTTGGACCTTCATGTTATCTAGCTTCTCTGACAGTATTGACAGTAGGTTGTTTATCCTGTATTCTAATCCTAGTATCCACTTATGAATGAATGTTTGTCTTTCTGGGTCTGGGTTACTTCACTCAAATTGATTTTTTTCTAGTTCCATCCATTTCCCTGAGAATTTTTATGAGGACTTTTTTTTTTTTTTTTTTTTTTTTTTTACAGATGAGTAATACTTCATTGCATAAATGTACATTTTCCTTCCATTCTTTGGTTGAGGAGCATCTAGGTTGCTTTGGCATTCTTGTTATTATGAATAATGGTGTTATGAATATAGTTATGGTTGAGCATCCTTTGGGTATAGCCCCAAGGATAGCTGGAACTTGATATAGATTTATTACCAATCTTCTAAGAAATCAACATGTTGAATTTCAAAGTGGCTGTACCAGTTTGCACTCCCACCAAAAATGGAGGGGTGGTCTCCTTACTTCCCATTCTATCTTAGTCATCCTGACAGGTATAAGATGGTATCTCAGAGTTGTTTTGATTTATATTTCCCTGATGACTAAGGATGTTGAACAATTATTTAAGAATATTTCAGCCATTTGAGATTCTTCTGTTGAGAAGTCTCTGTTTAGAGCTCTACCCCACTTTTAAATTAAATTAGTTGGCATTCTGATGTCAAGTTTCTTGAGTTCTTTATATATTTTGGAGATCAGCTCTCTGTCAAATGTGGATCTAGTGAAGATCTTTTCCCATTCTGTGAGCTGTTGTTTGGTCTTATTGACTATGTCCTTTGCCTTACAGAAGCTTTTCAGTTTCATGAGGTCCCATTTATAAATTGTTGTTCTCATTGTCTGTGCTACTGGTCTTATATTCAGGCTACTTCCCATTTATTTTTCTAAGAGGTTCAGTGTAACTGGATTTATGTTGAGGTATTTGATCCACTTGGACTTGAGATTTTTGTAGGGTGACAGATATGAATCTATCTGCAGTCTTCTACATGTCAGCACCATTTGTTGAAGATGCTTTATTTTTTCCATTGTATATTTTTGGCTTCTTTGTCAAAAATCAGGTGTTAATAGGTATGTAGATTTATGTTGTGTCTTTGAATCAATTCTACTGATCCTTGTGTCTTTTTTTGGCAATATCAAGCTGTTTTTTTATACTATAGCTCAATAGTAGGGCTTGAAGTCAGGGATGGTGATGCCTCTGGCAGTTCCTTTATTGTAAAGGATCATTTTGGCTATCCTGGGCTTTTTGTTTTCTCATACTAAGTTGAGTATTTTTCTTTCAAGGTCAGTGAAGAATTGTGTTGGAATTTTGATGGGGATTGAACTGATTCTGTAGATTGCTTTTGTTAAGATTGTGATTTTTACTATGTTAATCCTACCTGACCATGAACATGAGAGGTCTTTCCATTTTCTGATTATCTTCTTTAATTTCTTTCCTTAAAGACTTAAAGTTCTTGTCATATAGATCTTTCACTTGTTTGGTTAGAGTTACCCCAAGATATTTTATATTATTTGTGGTTATTTCTTCCTCAGCCTGTTTATCTTTTGTAGACAGGGCAATTTTTTATTTAGTTGATCTTGTATTACATTACTGAAGGTGTTTCTCAGCTGTAGGATTTTCCTGATAGAATTTTTGGGGTCACTTAAGTATGTAGTCATATCATCAAATAAAATCATTTCTTGGCTTTCTTTAAGGGATTTATTGATTTCATCCAACTTTTGTCTTCTCCTCTATTTCTTTAGGGGAACTTTTCATTTCATCTTTAAGAGCCTCTATCATCTTCATAAAACTATTTTTCAAAGATTATTTTCTTCTGCTTTATCTTGTTGGTTTGTTCAGGTTTTGATGTTGTAGGACCATTGCGTTCTGGTGGTTCCATATTGTTGAATATAATCTTTTTTTGTTTATTTATTTTTCTTGTTTTATATATTGATCCCAGTTCTCCCTCCTGCTCATGCCCCCCAACCACCCTCCCATCCCACCCACTCCCTACTCCATAGGGAGGGAGATGCCTTCAAGGAGGGGTCAGCAATATCAATCAAGTCATTTGGAGTAGGGACTAGGCCCTCCCTCCTGTCTCTAGGTTATGGGAGTATTCCTTCATGGGAAGGTGCTCCCAAAGTCCTTTTGTACACCAGATTACATCTTGGTTCCACTGTCCACTTAGACTGCCCAGGCTGTTGAATATATTCTTACACTGCTCTTTACCCATCTGTTCTTCTAACGGGTATAGTTAGTCCTTGTACTTCTAATTGATATTTGTGGCTCTCATGCCCTTAGGGTCTGCTGATGTTTCCTGGGCCCATGGGTAGGATGCTGGAATAGTTGTGGTTGGCGGGGGGAGGAGGGGTGGATCTTGTGGTAACAGAGTCCAGTGGGTGACATCAGTGGTAGAGCAGCCTGCCTGCAGATCTCTCACCTGCTGGCCTGCTGCTGGGAACTATATCAGAGTAGTAGAATTCTACCAGAATTGGTGGCAGGGCCCAGCTGCCTTTCTGTGGCTGAGATGGGAAGTAAAGTGACATGACAAGGACCCTAGGATTTAGGACCTTAAGATTGGGGCAGTTTAGCTGAGAGACCAGTCATTCACATGTTGTTCCAACTCAACTATTGTAGGTGGTGCTTGTGCCTATAGGGACTGCTGATATTGCAGGGCATGATTGGTCATGGGGAAAATGATGTGGTTGGTGAGATTAGGCAGAGGAGTGGGTTTTGTTGAAACAGGGTCCATTGGGCAGCAGTAGTGGTGGTATAGCCTACCTATAAGTCTCTCGCCTGCTGAACTGCTGCTGGGGTCTGTTCTTTCAGCTGGTGTGGGTATCTGTCATTCTACATCTTAACAAAGGTTATACAATGTGCCTCTTTTTTTTAACTCTAAAATATTTTGTTTCTATATTTGCATATTTCTAAATCTTTACTCATTTTTCTTTTTCTTTTTTTTTTTTTTAAGAATATTTCATCTTTCCTATTAAGTCCATCCTGTTCTTTTCTTTCTGTTTGTATCAGGATATGGATACTGTGTGTGTGTGTGTGTGTGTGTGTGTGTGTGTGTGTGTGTGTGTGTGTGTGTGTGTGCAGGTGTATGTGCATGTGTGTTTTGAAAGCCAGAGGTCAGTCTTGGATATACTCTGGTCAGCAAGCTCCAGCAATCCAGCTCCCCCAGTCTCCCCAGTTCTGGGCTGTCTCTTTTACATGTTTTCTGGAGATGGACTTTAGGGCTTCATGCTTGTGCATGCATAATGAGTCTTTCTTTTTAAAGTTCCCGGTGTGTTATTTTGGAAATAGTGATCCTTCATGTCATATTTTATTTTTTATATTTTCTATTTCATACTTTTAATTTTTTTCACCAATATCTTGTTATTTACTTATTCATCAATAATGTTCCTATTAAATAAAAGCTTATGTTAATTCATTATATTTATGACCTCTAAAAATTCTACTTTGTTTACACTTGATATTTTAGTAGGGTCTTATTGTTTGTTCATGTCTTCAATTTTGTCATATTTCTTTGGAGTTTACTTGAGTTCCATTGTAGCATATCATTTAAAATGTAGAGTGATATTTCTTGAACTATACTGAAGGTATTGTGATGTTTCATTAATGATTACCTCTTTTTCTGGAACACTGTGTTTATTTTGAATTGTGGGTTTGTAAAATGCTCAGAAAATAGCTGTTGTTGATTTTCCAGGGGTTTGAGGTTTTTTTAATGGAACAGTTATAAATTCATTTTGTGATACTTATGGAACAAGAAATATTCATCATATCCTTGAGTTATGAACTATACTATAGCTGTGGTTAGTCAGTGAAGTAATTGAGGTAAGAGGCTGACATTCTATCTCTATCCTGTTCATGTCAGATACATTTCTGTGTTGTTTCTTTTCTTTTAGTCCATTTTCATCTAGTCCATTTTCTCACTGAGATTAGGCCCTCCAAAAACATGACAAGCAGATCATAGTTATAACCAATGTAGGTTCAAGGTTTGTGTTCTGTCTTCCATTCAGAGATGTTTATGTTGGTTAGAGATAACTCATGGGAACAGAAGTTGTACATGTAACTAGAACTTTATTTCAACCTTTTATTCCCATTTCTGTCTCCTTAATAATGTTTGTCTGTAACCATTTTCATGGCTTGAATAGAAGGCAATAGAGCCTATAGATTTTGACTAACATCTTTTTTTACTTCAGTTCTCCCCTTCCACATAATTCAATATTATAAGATACATATATGACTTATTCTTAGAGGCTATCTTAGATGTTCTTTTTATTACTGTGATGAGACATGATGGACAAGCCAACTTGTAAAAGAAACATTTTCCTAGTAGGAGATTTCTCGTTAGACCTATAATGGCTGCTTCTAGTATAGTATCTCTTTTCTTGCTCTTCTCCATCACTCCCCCAACTCAATCTTCATGTTCTTTCATATCCTCCTCTCTTCTCCTTTTTTCCCCTTATCTTTCTCCTAACTCCATCTCTCCTGACCTCCTGCTCCCAATTTGCTACCTATCCAAGAGCATGGGGTGTCTTTCATTTTCTGGTGTCTTCTTTAATTTCTCTATTTTAAGACTCACTCACAGTTCTTATTACATAGGTCTTTCACTTGTTTGGGTAGCATTGCCCAAAGATGTTTTATGTTGCTTTTGGCTATTGTATATCATGATGTTTTTATGATTTCTTTCTCAGGCATTTATCATCATCTGTATATAGCAGGGCTACTGACTTTTTTGAGTTTATCTTGTATCCTGCCAATGTGCTGAAGGTGTTTATCAGCTGTAGGAGTTACTTGGTAGAGTTTTGGGGGCCAATTTTGTAAACTATCATATCATCTGCAAAGAGGGAAAGGTCTGATAGGATACAGGTACTTATTCCAAGGTTTTTGTATTTATTGATGTTTACTATACTTCTGAGTATGTGGTTGATATTAGAGAAGGTTCCATGTGGTGCTGAGAAGAAGGTATATTCTTTTGTGTTTGAATGAAATGTTCTATAAATGTCTGTTAAACCAAATTGTGTCATAACTTCTATTAGCTCCTTTGTTTCTGTCCTCAGTTTCTGTCTGGTGGACCCGTGTTTTATGTGAGATTTGAGTTTTTGTAACATTCTTTTATGAATGGGTGGGTGCCTTTGTATTTGGGGCATAGATGTTTAGAACTGAGCCATCATCTTCATGGATTTCTCCTGTGATGAATAAGAAATGACCTTCTTCATCTCTTTTGATTGATTTTAATTTGAAGTCTAGTTTGCTAGATACATGTCTTTTTCTTGGGTCCACTTGATTGAAAAATATTTTCCCAATCCTTAATCCAGTGGTTACATCTGTCTTTAAAGTTGAGGTGTGTTTCTTATATGCAGCAGAATGATATATTCTGTCTTCATATTCATTTTGTTAGCCTGTGTCTTTTTATAGGTGAGTTAAGACCATTAATACTGAGGGATATTAATGACTATTGATTGTTAATTCTAGTTTGTTTTGGATTTGTTGATGGTGGTGGTATTATGTGTGGATTTCCCCCATGTTTCTATTGCTGTTGGTAAAGTGAGATTATCTATTGTTTATGTTTTTGTGAGTGTAGTAGGATAGTTAACTTCCTTTGGATGAAGTTTTCCTTCCAGTATTTTCTGTAGGGCTGGATTAGTCAATATGTATTGTTTTAATCTGTTTTTATTTTTTTCCATGGAATATCTTGTTTTCTTCATCTATAATGATTGATAGCTTTGCTGGATATAGTTATCAGGTCTGACATCCCAAGCCATAGTCTCTTAGTGTTTGTAGAATACATATCCAGGATATTCTGGATTTCAGAGTTTCCATGGAGAAATACGGTATAATTCTGATAGGTTTGCCTTTATATGTTACTTAGCCTTATCCCTTCACTGCTCTTAATATGTTTTCTTTATTCTGTACATTTGGTGTTTTGATTATTATGTTGTGAGGGGACTTTTCTGTGGTCCACTCTATTTGGTGTTCTGTAAGCATCTTGTACTTTCATTGGCATGTCTTTCTTTAGGTTGGGAAAATTTTCTTCAATGATTTTGTTGAATATATTTTCTGCACTTTTGAGTTGCGTTTCTTCACCTTTTTCTATAACTATTATTCTTAGGTTTGGCCTTTTCATGGTGTCCCATATTTTCTGGATATTTTATGTTAGGGATTTGTTGGACTTAAGATTTTCTTTGGTATATGAATCTATTTCTCTTAGTTCCTGAGATTCTCTCACCCATCTCTTGTATTCTGTTGGTTATGTTTGTATCCATTCCTGATCATTTACCCAGCTTTTCTATTTTTAGCATTCCCTTAGACTGTGTTTCTTTTTCCTTCCTTCCTCCCTTCCTTCTTTCCTTCCTTCCTTCTTTCCTTTCTTTCTTTCTTTCTTCCTTTCTTAGTTGTCTCTATTTCAGCTTTCAAACCTAGCACTGTTTGAATTGTTTCTTGCAATTTTTGGGTTGTCTTTTCTTCCATTTCTTTAAAGGTTTTTCTCATTTCTTTTTTTTTAGGGTTTCTGTTATCTTCCTGAAGTTGGTTGTAAGTTTGTTCTCTTCTGCTTCATGTGTGTTGGGATGTCCAGGTCTTGCTGGTATAGACACCACTCTGGTGGCATCATATCAGTATTTCTGTTGTTGAATGTGTTTTTATATTGTTGTCTTCCCATCCCTTCTTCCAGTGGGTGTGGGTGGTATCTCTTCCCCTTCTGGTTAGTATGGGTCCAATGTTTTCTTCTGGTGGGTACAAGCAGGTTCAGTACTTTGATGGGTCTCATGATGGATGCTGCTATGTCTGAGAGACTTCCTCTCTCATTATTTTGAGGCAGGGCTAGCACTGTGATATCAGCAGACTCTGAATGGCTTGATCTGCTGGGAGTGAGTCAACATACCTCCAACAGCAAGGCCAGGAGAACAGAAAGAATGCAAGGGGAAGTAGGGGATGAGACAGGGGCCCAAGCTTACCTCTTTCCTGAGTGGGGTGGGGGGAGGGAAACAGGACTAGCACAGGATGTCAGCAGACTCTAGATTGCTTAATCTTCATGAGGTGAGTGGACTGGCCTGCAGCCACCAGGCCAGGAAATCCCCTTATAATTTATTTTTAAATGATTTTATTTTTATTTACTTAATTATGAGTTTGTATGTATTTTGAGGGAGTGCATGCATCCCTGCAGAAGCCAGCAGAAGCATCAGATGCCCTGGAGCTGCAGTTACTAGGTTGGACATGGCTGCTGAGACCTGAACTAGAATCCTGCACAAGACTAGCAAGTGTTCTTAACTATTGGGACATCTCTCTAGCTCTTTCATGTGTCTTTTCCAAATGTCTTTGTAGCTTATAAGTTTTCACAATGCAATTGACTTGCTCATTATTTTGTATCATAGGAGTATTTTTGAACTGATATGTCAACTTTATTGTTTAGATCTGTTTTGAAAGAAAAAAGTCATATTGATCACTGTCTCATTTTTAAGAAATTATCATATTTGTAAGCATATTCTAATGAAAACTATTTTGCTAACTTTTCAAAAAAAAGAAATATAATGCAAGTTGAAAATTATAAATGCTTAATCACCCCTTTCTAATAACATTTGCTTTTATGCTTTGTACATTTATTTGACTAATTCAATGAATTGCCAGTGAAATTAGAAAATATTCCAAGACAAATGGATATTGTGTGCTGCAGCTATGCAATGCTTAGAGAGAATGTCTTATAAATGACTAAAGAATATCTTATAGCATACACCACCTATCCTCCTACATTAAATTTCAGTTAAAGAGAAAACTATACCCAAAGCAAAGTAATATAACAGTAAACACCAGAGAAGAAGGGAATAAAATAAAAATAGAAAAACATGGTAAACAAACTAACAAAAGTCCTCTGCTCTTTGAATATATCAATGGAAGCTAGGAATTTAGAAAGAATGGAATAAAGAATTAGTGCACAGACAGAATTGATAAGGAGCCATTATCACAGTTCGTTCAGAAACCAATTGTGAATAAGAGAATACTGTCAATGATGTATAGAAATGAGCTAGAGGACTTAAAGTTGGCCAAGGTCTAAATACTCAAAGTCTACCTCCAGTGGTTTGCTTCCTCCAACAAGGTTCCACCTCTCCCACAGCAACATCAATCATTAAATAAATGAGCCTGCATTAGCCATTTCACATTCAGATAACTCTAGGAGGTATAGATCATAAATCTACGAGAGGATCCATGGTGGGGAGTAGTTTTCAGGAAGAAATTAGAAGGAAAAAGTAAGAGTGTGATGAAATACATATGACATGGCAGGATGGGGGAATTTGACTGGGGATAGGGAAGAAGGAGGAGTGTAAACAAAAATGTGCATGGAATTACATAATAAAATTCCTTACTGTGCGTGCTACTTAATAAAACTGATGATCATAATATTCATATTTTATATGATCAATATTTTAAGGTAAACAAAATCTCTTAGACAATAAAGGCACATTTTTACAGAGGAATTTCGACAAGTAAATATATATATTTTTAAAACCCCATAATCTTGTAACCCTTAAAAATTCATTCAGATTGGACAGTGGTGGCAGATACCTTTAACCCAGTACTTGGGAGACACAGACAGGCAGATCTTTGTGAGTTTGAGACCACAGTGACAGAGTGAGTTCTTGGGCAGCCATAGCTATTACTCAGAGAGACCCTGTCTCCAAAAACCAAAAACCAAAGAAAATGCATTCAGTCAAAGATCTTTTTTTTTTAAATTGAACCTAGTATGCAAAAGACTGAAAGACTGAATATTTCATAGTAGAATAAATCATTTGTCATCACATACTATGCTGTGAATGATTATGTTTCTCCAAAATTCATATGTTGAGATCTTAAACCAAAGATGATTACATAAAGCACTGGGGACTTTGAACAGTGAATGTGTCATGAAGATACAGCTTAATGAATGGTATTTTCCCAAGGGAATAGAACTCAGGTAAAGGAAGCCATTGAGAAACTGCAGCCAGACATCTTGAGATATTCTGATAGTGTCTTGACTATGGATTTCTCAGACTCCCAAATGGTGAAATCTCTACTGTTGATAAACTATACAGTTCAAGCTATTCTGCTAACGCACATGAGCAGACTAAGACACAACACAAACCAACATCTGTTTTAGTGTTATCAAAAGTATAGCAAAAAGTATTATGTCCCCACTTCATATCCAGCATTCTCTTGACACTCTCAGAGTTACATAAAAGGACATTAAATTTGAAACTATTCGGGACTTTTTAGGTAATAATTTGTATTAGAAGCTAAGCATGTCAAATGAAGCCACAACATTGTTTTTTTTTTTTCTTAAAAACATCTCTATTATAGGCCATTCTACATTAGGACTATCTCAGTTTCTTTATATCAATGGAGGACGTTTTTGAAAGATGGAAAGGTACAGTATTGTTTTGTGTTAGGAGACTTAGGACACATAACCAAATATAAGGAGTATACTTTAATTGGATCCTAATTCTCCTTTTTTATTTTACTCTTATTAGTTTGTGTATACATGTGTGAGAGTATATGTCCACAGAGTCAAGAACCAGGCATTAGATCCTTTGAATGAGTGTTAATAGTTGCTCACAAGCTATCCTCATAGATGCTGGGAATCAATTTGGTCTTGTGCAAGAGCAACAGTTACTCATAACTTGTGAGAAATTTCTCTAGAAGCCTAAATACTAATCTTACAAACACATAAGAAAACTTCCAATAATTAGAGAATATTAAAGTATGACTTTGGCATCAGATAACATCAAGGAGTATTTACTACTTTTGTTATGTATAACCATGGTATTTGTAATGTATAAGATATGAATGCTTTATTGATTGTTTATTTTATTGGTATGTAGTATATTTGTGTGTGTGCTGCATGAACAGCCTAATTGTGTGGATACAGAAGGATGGTCAATGTCTTCCTTTATTGTATTCTATATTAATCCTTAAAGACCAGGTTCCTTAATGAACTGGAGGCTCACATTTTCAGCTTCTAGCATCCACTTATATCCATCCCAAAACATTGGAGCTAGGGGCACACAGAGTCATGCTCGGCAGTTTTACGGGTCCTTATGATTGTACCGCTAGTGCCCTTACTCACTGAACCAGCTATGGAGTCCAACACATGTGTTTTAAAATCACATTTGCATAGGCTGATATGGGTGACATGAGGTTCAGGACCATTTTTAAAGTGCTTCAGCAGGAAAAAAAATAAACTGTATGAGAAACACATACAAATTGTTATAAAGCTTCCCTATTTTGTTCCTGGAGTTGTTTACAATTCAACTTCTATTAAAGGTGTAGGTCTGTGAGCTTTCCCCATTTCCATTTCTCCTGTCTCCTCTTGCAGCCACTGAAGGATGGCATATTTGGTGTTCCCAATTATTCAGTCTGGAGGTGACATCATAGTGGTAATAAATTACAAATGAACAGAGTAATATTTCTCATCTTATTTTGTACAAGATGGAGCATTAACTAATCCATTCATGCAGGACATTCCAAGTCTTATTAATCTTTTCTTTAGAAGCGATGAGAAATTTGTACAAGTTTTTAGTAAAAAGAAGTTCATATTTGAGACCTAAGAGCATATTCTTTTCCCCCCAAGAAAGTGAATTTTAAGAGGGTAAGCAAACTGGACACAGTTAACAGGCTTCAGTCCATAGTTTATTCATTCAAATGTATTTATTGAGCACTTAGTATGTAGTAAGCATAGTTCTAAGTAACACAGTTGTATAGCAATTGGTGCGGTTGATCATTTGAATTAGAGCTGTCTTGGAGAAAGTGGAACGGCTTGTATTCATTTGAAAGATATTTTAGGATACAATTAAAAAGAAAAGACTTGGAAATGATCAAATTTAACTTGGATTTCCAACTAGAAATATGGAAGGAAGTATCTACAGTAACAAAGACAGAATTTGTATGGAAAAATCATTAGAACACACTTGACATGATACATTTATCAAGTCAACACATTGGATCTGGACCTTGGTGGGAAGTCTTGGTTTTGCTCCTGACCTTGCTGCCATTATTATTATTATTATTATTATTATTATTATTATTATTATTGCTATTATTATAACTCATTCTGTCATAGTTGTCTGATATTTCTCCCCTATTACTCTGGCACATGTGAGTAGTGACCATCACCTCTTCATTATGCTTGATTGGTCTTCAGCCCTCTGTTTTCCCCTGATGCTCTCTAGTTTGGCAGACTCTGACTCTTGGTAACATTTGATTGCAGATACACTTAGAAGAAGGGCTCAAGAGTCAGAGTAACATTGTTTCAGGAATAAGCCCAGATACACAGCAAGTGCAGAAGCCCTAGTCTCTCCTCATAATTTCCCTAAACTTTTCTGTAGGAGGAGCAGCAGCAGCAGATCCAGTTTCTTACCGCTCCCTCCTTCATCTCATCTTTTTATAAAGTGGAACTGTACTCAAAGTGAACACTGGAAAAAATCATAAGAATGCATAAATATTTTGTTCACATAAGGTAATAAAGTCAACAGCAATAGAAACACCATATACATAGCTGACTTGGAGGAAGTCTTTAATACCTGTTCTTGAGTCATCTGAAAACGGAGCATGTCTTGGAGAGAGAGAACTTTCTGTATTCCTGTGTTGAGAGTTGAGAAACTGAAAGTTAGGAATTCAACCTTTCAAGGTATATTTAATGTTAATGGCTATAATCACAAATTTAGAGAGAAACTAATGTTTCAAATTATCATTCAGTTTTGTAGCTGAATATAAATTTCTAAAATATTTGTGGTAGATTTAATAATCATGTAAAATTTGATTTGTTGAATATATTAGAATATGATATATCTGATACTAACATTACTTGTTTGATTTAAAATTTCAACATCCCTGAATCTATCATATCCTGGGAGAGCCACTAAAGTATCCATTATTCACATATAACTTCAACCCTTAACATTTTTTTTTTGCTAAGATCAAGCACAGTAGCAAGCAATAGATAATGACTAGGTATGTTTTAATGTTTCTATATTTTTGATCAAGTCAAAAATGTACTGAATAAGCATTTTGTTCCAATTCATTATATGACATCATTATCCATAGTATCTTCATATATGAAAGAAAGTAATTGCTGATGTAACAAGACTTTTTACTAGGGCATAACCATAGTTTTTCAAGGAAAAATGCTCAATACTATATTAGGCCTGGGAAGTAGGGATTCCATCTACTTTTAATGTCTTTGAAATATATTACGTGTATAAGTAATTGAAGCTTCAGTAAAGGTTTCCTCTCCCTTTCTGCTCATTGATATTATCAGTAATGTCAAAATAAGACTAAAAATAAAATTCAAGTTGAGTTTTTACATGGCTTCTCTAAACTAGATGTACTAACCATTAACAAAGCCAATGAATTTAAGTCTGTTATTATTCTGATGTATTGAAGCCTGAGGGAGATTCTGCTTTTGGTATCACTGAAACTTAATGTGAACAATGCAATGTAAAACCAATCACATAATAGGGCCTTTACTGTTGCTTCATTAGCACCCAGAGGCTGTTTTAGAAGAAATTATCCCCCTCTATTCAGCAGGAGGCTTCTCCTTTCTTTTCCCTGACAATTGTGTTTTCATCTAAAAAGATTGCTATGAGCTATCTGATGCCAAATACAACATGAGCTTTTTATATAAGTTCTGTAGGGGGAAAAAGACTTTAGGGGGTGTAAATTAGAATTATAATATGCCCTAGTATCATATTAAAATAGGGACCTGGTGCCAATTTCATTATAATTGGTTTACAGAATCAACGGAAACATTCACTCACTAAATTACTATATATTCCTAAATTTTGGAAGAGAAATCTACACAGATGCAGAATCTAAATAGAACAAAGCCAAATAAAGAGTTGGCAACATTTCAAGAGCTAGAACAGTGGTAGCAAATAGATTGTGTACTTCACCCATTTCCCCAACTGCATTCAAGAATGATTTTTATCATATGAATTCGCTCATTCATTTATTCAAGGATTTATTTAGTTTCTACTGTATGGCATTTTTTCATTCTAGAAACATGAGGAATTAATTTATATTCTGATAAAAATATGTGTATATGTATTATAAAAAGTAATCAAAATGCATGGTTCAAAATACTGTGATAGGAGGGAAGGGGCCAGAAGGCAAGTAAATGTCCTGAAGATTCACAGTGCTTCAATTTAAATGGAATGATATAGTAGTCAGATTTTTGTTACTATAACAAAGTTCATATGAAAAATATCATTTAAATGGTAAAACTTTTATTTGGTTTAAATTCTTAGAGATTAAAATCCAAGATCAAGTGGCTTTGGTATTCCAGTGGTGTATGTAATAAAACAAAACTCACATCATTGAACCTGGAAATAAGAGAAAGATGTTGTAGGTTCCACAGTGTCCTTCAAGTACACATTCTCAATGGCACAGGGATCCCACTAGGCACATCTAAAGTTTCACTTTCCTATAACATTGCCCTGGAGACTGAACATATGGTTCTGTGGGGAGTCAGTTGTGAAAACCATAGCAAATAACTAGGAATACTCCACTCAGGAGATGACATTTAATGGTTTAATGGAAGAGCACTTGCTTTAGCACACATGAGGCCCTGGGTTCAAGTTCTAGGACAGAAATAGAGAGGAAGAGAAGTGGTAGAGGAAGAGAAAAATGGAGAAGAGGAGAAGGAAGTGAAAGAAAAGAAAAAGGGAAAGAGGGAAGGAGAAAGGAAGGGAAGTTGGTAACATTTGAAGGAACACATGAAGGATAATGGAGAAGGGGGAATTGATAATTGAGGAATTCTAAGACTGAATGGCAAAGTCAGAAGCCTTTAGCAGAGCATGTCTTTATGGAGTGTTTCAGGGGCAGCAGGGGAGCCTGTGTAGTTAGAAAAAAATAAATGAGGTGCAAGGGTTAATGATAAGTTTGAGAAGTGACTGACCTGTGTCAGGGGTACAGACATGGTTGAGGAGTAGCCTGTGGGGGGGAGGGGGTGGAAGTAATTTTTTTAATTGTTTTGGTTTGGGAAGATGAAATTGGAATCTTAGTGGAGTGTCATGAGCTGGGCTGCAGTCTCAGCACTTGGGAGGCTGAGGCAGAAGTACTGGATTCTCAGCTAGCCTGAGCTACATAGCAAGTCTCTGCAAAAAGAAACACATAAAAGAAGTTTTAAGAAAAGGTATGATTTATTCAGATTGTTGTATAGAAAATAAGTGAAAGGGAATGAGGTGAAGAGACAGAAATGGGAGTGCTCAGGGGTGTCCTGGTGCCTACTTCTCTGGGACATGCCTGAGGACTTAGCTATTTGAAAGACTGAGGATTAAGAGTGTCCAGAGCCAGTCTCGGCAGCATGGTGAAACCTATGATCAATTAATCAGACCAACAAACAATGAGGAAAAGATGAGCTGTTTTAATAATCCAGGCAAGTACCAATAATGGCTTAAAAGATAAGGACTAAAGATCATATGGCACTGGTAACAAGTGTCCATAGTTTGAATAGATTTAGAAGACAGAGTCAGCAGGGCATAGTATTAAATTGAAGGTAGTTATACCACAGACACTAAAGTCTAAGTATGAAAAGTAGATGATGAGCTTTACTGAGCTGAAGGAGAAAGGTGAGGGGAGATTTCATTCTCGGGGACCAGGCTGGCAGGAAACTACTCATAACAAAATGGTGCCGAACGTGAACCTGAGAACTTCCATGTAAAACTTGACAAAAGCTTAAAAGGGGATTTCAGAAACAAAAGAACAGAGACGAGCAAGGCTTCTTGGTACCAGCATATTTTTGGTTGTACTCTGTTTTGCTAGAGACAAGCAGAGATTTGTGCAGCTCCTTTAAGGGAGATTTCTTTACACAGCATAAGGGGCAAAAACCGCAAGGTTAGCAAGAGCTCTGCTAACAACTTACTGGTGTGTAGGAGAGCTGGCAATGGCAGTGACCACATCTCCAAGATAGCAACATGGTGCTGGATGGCAGCACAGACCAAGGCAGTGAGCACAGCTCTCAGTTCTGAGTAAATGTACCCAGCACCACCATCTTTGATAGACAGCAGCTAATATAGTGGTGGCTTTCATTTACGAATGTTGTTTCACAGATAAAAGATTAAGAAAAAACTCTAAAGGTTTACAGTGTGTTTTAAAATATATGTAGACTTGGGAGAGAAAGAGAAACAGGATAAAATGATTTAAAAAAAAAAGAAAAAAAGAAGTAGAGTAACTGGGTGTGGTGGCACACGCCTTTAATTCCAGCACTCTGGAGACAGAGGCAAGTGGATCTCTGTGATTTCAAAGTAAACCTAGTGTATGGAGTTAATTCCAGGACAGAAAAAGTTACACAGAGAAACCCTGTCTCAAAAAAAAAAAAAAAAAAAAAAAAAAAAAAAAAAAAAAAGAAACAGAAAAAGAAAAAAATAGAAGAAGAAGAAATAGAGTAATCAAAAAGCCACAAAAAGATGGAAAGCACAGAGAGAATCTGGATACTGTATGGTATTATATTGTCTTTGTATCATTTGACTGCTGAAGAAATAACAACTGTTAAAAGAAATGCTGCTGGATTAATTCAATTTATATATTTTATAAATGCTTTGACTCCAAAATTTAAGTTCAAGGACAGGTTCTGGGGAAAGGGTTTCTATTTTTGTTTCCACAGAAAATGAAAAGCTGTGGATTCCTTCCAGACTAACATGGTTTGATCAAGTAAGACCCCCTGAAGCAATGTCCATGGGACAATGTAGCCTTGCAGACTACTATAGCCAGGATTTCTGCATCCTTTTAGGATCCCCAAGAAGCAGGAAGCAGTTTGGAAAGAATGACGCCCAAATTCCCAAATATTGTTTATAAATGTTTGTTTTCATTTATATGGGGTTGGTTATAAATGGTTAATGACCACAACCAATCTCTTTAAAGGTAAAAAGGGGTTTATGGTATAGATATGAATACTTTATTTTAGAATGGATTTTCCCGTATTGATACAATTTAAGGTCAGTTTTGTGGTAAGTCTATACCTCCTCTTGTTTAGGTATTGTGTTTAAATAGCTCATTTAAAAATGTAATGTATAATTTAGTACAGTATAATAGTCAAAACTTATAGCTAGGCGAGTTAGGTTTTCTAGATATGTAAAGATGTATTTGAGATGAATAGGCACTCTTCAAACCTTTCAAAGACCTACAGAATATGGCATTTAAAATGGTTTAGGGTTTTTCTGATCCTGGCAATACCATCTGTGTCAGAAAGGAAGAGGGACCTTGAAGATACATGTTACAGAGTTTGCTCTCAATATGACAACACTAACCACTTGGGCAAGATACTGCTCTTGCCTGGACTCTTTGACTTCATGCTGTGTAAACTGGACATGCAGAATCCCAGGAAAATAACTGTGATACATAATGGACATTGCTACAGGATTTCTGCTTCATGGAAGGGTCTGCCAGACAGTCTGCAGGACACAGAGAAAAGTGACTGACAAACTGCCAATACAAGTGGACAGTTTAAAATTTCCTGCTTTGCTGAGGTGTCTGCCACACACACTATGGCCTATGGGCTGAAGATGGAAGATTACAGAAGAACTTCGGGTGACTGACCAGGCAGTGAGTTGTCTCTGTCATTTCTAGAGTTTATATATTATCCTTCTGTGGTCTTTGATGGAGTTGAAGACATATAGTTATGGTTATAGTTTTCCTTAGTTAGGATTAAAGATAAGTTACATATAGGACTTTAGACTCACAAAGATAGACAAAGATAGAATAGATGATAGAATATTTTCTTAAAGTCTTACTAAATGTTAATGAACTAAATATTGTTAACAGTGATTCATATTTGATAACTGTTGTATGATATATTTTGCTATGCTAAGGCTAAAATCCTTTTTATTTTAGACAGAAAAGAGGAGATGATGGGAGATGTCATCCTGTAAATATGTTTCTCATATTGGTTAATAAATAAAGCACTGTTGGCCAATAGGAAAGCAAGATAGGTGGGACTAGGAGACTAGGAGGAAAGAGGAAGTTGTTGGGAGGAGTCCACTTGGAGGGCTGAGAGAGCAGAATGCCAGCTCCTCTCCGCGGTAAGATAAGACCACAAGGAAGTACTTAGATTAATAGAAATAGGTTAATATTTAAGACAGAGATAGCCAATAAGAAACTAGTAAGTGGCCTGTAGAATTATATCTAATACAGCATCCCTGTGTATTATTTGGGGCTGGCATGGCAGTGGGACCAGACATGGCTGGAGGAAAGACCTACTCACAACAGAAAGGGTGAATGAAGAGAAATTTGGGGGAAATTCAGACATTCAATTTTAGAAATGTGAATTTTACAGTGAGGACTATGCATTAAAGCTGACATTGCAAGCTACCAGGACCCCAAGTCTGGACATTAATGAAGGTGTTTTTTTTATCAAATTATATATTAATAACATAATTGATAAGAACGTTTATATAAAAAGAATAAGAGCACAGTAGAACAAGCAAGCTGATTGCAGAATGTAGAGCCATGTATCTGAGATTACGCATTAGGGGAATATACTTTGGTCTTCTTTCCTTCTCTTTTTTGGGTGACAGGGTCACTTAGCCTTCTTTTTTCATATATTTGCTTGTTGTTTTGATAAGTCTCAGTTTTCTCTATCCGAGGACATGCAGAGACAATTCACCAGAATATAAAATCCAGGCATTTAAACTTTGCTACCAATAGCTCATCTACCATACCCTCCTGAAATTGTATGGTTAGCTAGTTTATGTTATTTGGTCTTTCTTCACTGATTCAAATATTGGACCAGACAAGGATTTTTGCACCATGGATGTCACAGAATCCTTCTTCCAGTTGGTTAGATTCAGTCTTCATTAAAGTAGATTTATTTTCCTCACAATACACAGCTCTGCAGCCTTACATTTCCATCTGACTCGGTAGATTGAATATCTCAGAGCTACCAAACTCAGCTATTGATCTGTTCTTGAGGCTTTGCATTCATATATTACCACTAGATAACTGAAGCTCTAAAACAATATTTTCCAACACACAGTGAAGAGTATTTTTCATCACTCAGTATTTTGTTGGCTCATTTTTGGGGGCATATCTGGCCCCTTATCCTGAAGTCCTTATCTGCAGTCTGGTTCTGGAGAGACAGGTGGGGTTGTGCATGTTTATAATTTTTATGGGCTAACTGCCCGTAGTATGTTGCTATTGGGTGTCAAACTATAAAGGATGTGTTAAAATATACATCAGTGGTATGATTCCCATTTCTCTAGTACCACAGCAATTAAAGCCCCCCTTCCCTTGAACTCTAGAATCCCCCCAATTCAGCTATCTAGCGATGATATGACAAGTGTAATCCTCCCTTCCCAGATTAAACTCATGAGTTTTTAAAAGATCTAACTATAAGAAGGCAACAAACAAGCACATGAGTTCCCTCATCTCAGAAGACAACTAAGCCAGAGAAAAGAAGCCTAAATATCTTCATAGAATCACTTCAGGGAGGGGAGGATGCAGGATCTTGATTTGGCTAGATACCCTGTTGTTATCATTTCATGTGAGGCAGGCATGTACCAGGCCAGCCAAGTCTTTTAGGGACCTTATTGATAAAGTTCAGATGAATTTTGATTACCACAGCTAAGTGAGAGCCTTCTGTTTCTAACTGGGGTATTATCTTGATACAAAGATCTTCATGTATCTTTATTGCTAGCATGTGAATAAAATTTAATTTCTTTTTGAAGGTCAATTGATTTAATCTTATAACCTTGGCCAGAGTGCCAAAATATATCTTAAAAGGAAATTTTACTAAGATAATTAAAGCAATGATTTGCTGTTGCTGTAATATAAAATTTAATGTATTCTGAGGAAAGAAGATATTGTAAAATATTATCATAAACTTTAATTAGACCCAGAAGCTTCATGTGGCTGATTTGTGTGTTTAAGAAGCAGGGACTAGAATAAACTAGTATGATGGTGGCATTTTTATATCAGATTGCAAAGATTCCTTTTCTTTTATTAAGTCACTCTACTTTCACTTTGTTTAAAGTAAATACACTTTGGGATTCTAAATGAAGACCTTGGATAAACGTTAGATTTAGAACCTTTTAAAAAGCATAAATATCTGTTTATTTCTATAATATCAGATTATATTATAAAACAACAGTGGTGAACTCACCAAGTGTTTTTAGTTGTCTTTTATTGCATAAAGTGTATTTTGTATCTCCCTTAATATATAAATATTAATCTGGCTTCAGGTTTGAGTCAGAGTAATCTGAAGAACTGAAAGACCAGTGAGTGCTATTTGTGAACTGCATCGAGAGCTTTGGGTGGTACCCATCATCTGCTATTGAACATTGTCATCTCAGCTGGGCAGCCCTGGCTATATTGCAGCAGGCTATTGTTTGTGGAGAAAGCTGATATTAGGAGGAGATGCGATAAGAATGCCTTAAAAAAAAGATAATTGAATACTATCTGGTTTTTGGCACTAGCATCTTGTATCTCGCTGTAGTTTATCACTTTAGAGTCCTTTATTCATTCTTTTTATAAAATCCCATTATTTAAAAATTGAGGGCAAAGAGATGGCATGTAAGGAGCTTAATACATTAATCCGGTGCTAAGCTTTTATGCTCTACTACTCAACAAACCCATATTGAAAATATGGGAAAACCTGCAAAAAATAATGAAATATAAATTATTATCCCAGGGTTCACTTCAAACACTTTCCAATTTACACAGCAATTTTTACATAGGGTGAGGACATTTTAAATGTATTTATTGTCAATGTTATAAGAGATGGAGTAGGCATGTTTGTATCAAATTCTGTTCTTCCTAATGTTGTTTATAAGGTTTCTCTTTATAATATGGTTATAATACTTCCAAATCAAACAAATGGATGGAGAGATGCATGGTAATAACCAAGTAAAGTTTTAATTGTAGAATCTAGACCTACATTCATACTTGTACTATTTTTAAAAGCTTCATTGGAAATGCAAAATGCTCAGTTATTTCCATGCTGGCCTGATCAGGGAGTATGGAATAATTTCCCAAATGATTATTGATAACATTAACATTTTGGTAATCTTATGGCATTACATTCTGTCTTTTTGAGAAAATTCTCTACTTCAAATCTGAATTTGAGAAAACATGAACTTGGAAATGGAATTGAGGGCTTAAGTTACAATATGTGGAAATAAACAACCTAAAACAGGCATGTAGGAATGGAAATTATATATATATATGTATATATATATGTGTGTGTGTGTGTGTGTGTGTGTGTGTGTGTGTGTGTAAAAGAGCTGGAAAGAAACCAAGGCACAAAAAGCACCAACTTTTATTTCCATAGGAATACACAAAATTAACATGCAAAGCTCACTTTGCTTTAATTTTTAATTTTATAAAATTCTTTCTAACCTCAAGCCATGAAGATTCTCCTGTGTGAGTCTTGTGTCAGGTTTCTCTTGTCTAGCTGTGGTGGGGACTTGCACAGAGTTTGTGGTCTCTCTGCTTCCTCCCCTCCTTCTGCAGGGAAGAGGAGGAAAGCAGATGCATCAGATGGCTGCAGGCACCCAGCTTTGTAGTAGCACAAATACCAGCTGAATGTATTTTTGGTCAGGTACAAAAAAAACAAATGCTATTGGTATTCCAAATGTTGTTTAGCCTCCTGATATTCTCCCCCAACCATCATGTATAAATATGTACTGTATTTACTTAAGTGCACAGCTGAGCACAAACTAAGCAAGCCTCTCGGGTGTTGATGTTTATTCTTTACTATGAAACTGCTGAATGTTTTAACTGAATGATGTGAGACTACCTTAGTGGTTACTTCTAGGATAATTCTTGCTAAAAATAGATTATCTATAAATACAGTGGTTGAGGAGGGGGAGAGGAACAAAGGAGAATGAAATCAGTTCATTCCCTTCATACTGGTATCACTATATTCATTAAGATGGTTTCTGCATGATCTAAGTACCTCTTGACAGTCCACTTCCTTATAGCAGCACAGATATCAGCATAACCTTTTCGAACCACAGAAAACTAAAATGCATGAGAAAACAAAGCTGATATCCAATAGTATTGCACTCTCTAAAAGTCACCAGCTACCAGACTTCTATCAGGGAGCAGTGACACAACTTATACAACAAATGCAGTTTTAGTCAATGTCTGGTAAAGAAATGGAATTCATTAAAATGTAAGGAAATATTTGATATAGAAGTCACTTAAACAGTGGCTGAGGCCTGATTATTCTGACTTCTATGAGTTCTAAGAATGACTTAGAATAGTGAATGCCTGAACTCATGGCTGTTAGGAAGCAAAGATAGAGTGAAAGGGGCATAGGAAAGGCATTCCCTTCAGAGGCTCAGTCATCTACCGCCTCTAATTCAGACCTAACACCTGTATCAAACCCTCCCAATAAAACACCAAACTATGGCTCTATCAAGTATGTGACTATGTGTTTGGTTTTATTAAAGTTGTGTTGTTGAGAAGAGAAGAAAAATTAAAGTTGGATCAGGCAAAGTAAGGCAAAATATCTACTGTGACAAAAATCCACTTGCATTCCTATCTCCCTTATGCCAATTAATGTCTAGGTAAGCCTAACATGCTAATAACCTCTTTGTTCTACAAATTTTATATTCTTTATGATATCACCTTATAAAATTCTTAAGATTATATTTAATGTGTATGTACTCCTGGATGACCAAAAGTGTAATAAATAAGCCTGGAGTTCCTTTTATTCTAAATGTCAGGACATTTTTTTATTTATTTATTTATTTATTTATTTATTTATTTATTTATTATTTTACATGTCGATCCCACTTCCCTCTACCTCCCTCTCTCTTACCCTCTCAGTCCCCTCACATGCACCCTGACCATCCTCCCCTCCCATCCCCTCACCCCAATTCCACATGTAGGGCAATGCCATCCAGGTAAGGTCATGTAAATCTGTCAAGTCATTTGAATTAGGGACTAGGACTTCTCTCCTGTCTCTAGGTTAAGGCAGTATCCCTCCATGGGGGGATGTGTCCACAAGGTCCTTTTGTGCACCAGGAATACATCCTGGTTCCACTGTCTGAAGTCACTTAGACTTCTCAGTCCTTCTGGCTGAGACCCATATTCAGGGGGGTGTGAGTCAGTCCCATACTGGATTCCCAGGTATCAGTCTGGGGGGGGTGCTGTTGGCTACTCTTTGTTCAGGTCAGCTGTCTCTATGCAACCTGGTCTTGTCCTCTCCTTCTGCATCTGGATTCTAGTTCGACTCAGTGTTTAGGTATGGGTGTTTGCTTCTGTTTCCAACAGGTACTAGATGAGGGCTCTATGATGGTGGATAAGTTAGTTGTTGATCTCACTACCCGAAAGGGCATTTATGGTAGCCTTTCCACGGTTGCTTAAATAGTTAGTTAGTTGGCGGCAGTCTTGTAGGTCTGTAGACCTTTATATAGGTTCAGTTTTCTCTTCAAACCAATAATGGCTCCCTCTTTTATGTTCTCTCTCTGTCTGTCTGTCTATCTGTCTGTGTCTCTCTCTCTCACTCTCTTCTGTCTTCTATTCCTACCCTGACTCAGTCTTCCTAGTCACATGTGCTTTCCTCTCCTCCCTTCTCTTTCTCCTACTACTCTCTCCATTCACTGCCCCCCCCACTCCCCATGTGCTCTGGAGAACTTGTCCCTTCCCCCTTTTGTGAGGGACTTTATGTGAATCTCTTGGAATACACCTTGTATCCTAGTTCCTCTGGTGGTGTGAATTATAAGCTGGTGATCCTTTGCTCTAGGTCTAAAATCCATATGTGAGCAAGCACATACCATGTTCCTCTTTTTGTGACTGGGTTACCTCATTCAGGATGGTTCCTTCAAGTGTCATTCACTTGTCTGCGAATTTCAAGATTCCATTATTTTTTTTTTCTGCAGAGTAGTATTCCATTGTGTAGATGTGCCACATCTTCTTTAACCATTCTTCAGTTGAGGGGCATCTACATTGCTTCCAGTTTCTTGCTATTACAAATAATGCTGCTATGAACATAGTTGAGCACGTCTTTGTTGCATGGATGTGGATCATTTTGGTATATGCCTAAGAGGGGGAATGCCGGGTCCTGTGGTAAACTAATTCCCGTTTTCCTGAGGAACTGCCATTCTGAACTCCAAAATGGCTGTATGAGTTTCCACTCCCACCAGCAGTGGAGGAGTGTTCCCTTTTCTCCACATCCTCTCCAGCATAAGTTGTCATTAGTGTTTCTAATTTTGGCCATTCTGACATTTTATTTTAAACACTTATGAAACTCACAAGTAACAGAATCTATGTCTCTATAGCCAATAGAATCTTTAAGGTTATAAAACAAAATGCAAATTCAATGGATATAAGAATAACATAACCAAACTTCCAAATAATCAGGATATATTTATCTGAAAATGTAAATAATACTCAGTAAAATAAGATGTTAAAACTGTTACCTTCAGCTTCCTCACTTTTGAGTAGAGAGCACTTATTTCTGAGAGAATGAAAGTGTGTGTCATATAGTGAGTTTTAATAAATGTTAGCTATTATGGTTAGAATGATAGCCATATTCTATTAACCATCTGATAATATTTCAAGCTCTCTAAGAGAGGTCAGCTAACCAACAGTGGCAAACATGGTACTTAGGAGTCACAAAGGAAAGTCACCTCCACATATATTCTTTGGGCATTAACTTAGATGAGTAACACTCAAAGAAAATTTCAGATTATTTTAAAAATTATTTTTACCAGAAAGGCATTGTATACAGCATTGAATGACTAAACAACTGAGTGACAGTGTGTGCACTGCATATATGCTTGTGTACTGCATGAATTTTCAGCTCACAATGGATCATGTATAAAATGATGGTTCCACAGGATTATAATGGAAGTGAAAAGTTCTGTAATCTAATGACATCATAACACAAGCTCACATTTCTGGTGGTAGTGATGTAAACGAGTGTGCTTTACTTGCATGTGTATGAAAATATGGCATAATACAACTGATAGCAAATTATAATCCTTAATAATGATGATAAATGATAACAACATTTTATCACAGTTATGGTTTTGAATATTTATTATCTTAGAGTGAATT
This sequence comes from Phodopus roborovskii, assembly GCF_943737965.1. NCBI lineage: Eukaryota > Metazoa > Chordata > Mammalia > Rodentia > Cricetidae > Phodopus > Phodopus roborovskii. The sequence goes on along the minus strand of NW_026126605.1, from coordinate 1,566,695 downwards.
CCTACTGACAAAACAATTTACTATATCTGTATTCTCTGTTACACTACCAGCAGCCATATACATGTATACGTAACCAAAGTTCCAAATCAGCAACACATATTGTTCTGAAAATATAAGTAATATTCAAAAAGTTTGATTAGCAGTTATAGGTTTTATCACCTGGTGGTTTTTCTAAACCTTAGTTCCCTTATGTATACAAGAAAACCATCGAGCATGAGCAGATAGAACATTGGGAAGTTTTAACTTCTAGAACTCAGAATATGGGCGTTAATTGATATGCACCTTAAAGCTAATCATGAAAGATGAAAAATGTCTTTCAAGAAACTTGTGTGAAAGAGGTGTTGAGGAGAGAAGGCTTCAGGGTTTTTACATTTTACAATAGCATAAAAGTATAGGAAAAGACTATGACAATGGAGGCAATTTTGGCATTTGGATGAGACAGGTTTTTAGCAGATGGCATATGTGGATGAACTAGAAGAAAATGACAGGTTTCATGGACTTCATATTGTGAAGCACTGGGGAGTAAGAAATAAATGGAGAATGTTTTCAAATACAGCTTCATCTAAGAATAAAAATATTGAGCATCAACAAGATTGCTAAAGATGACTTTAAAGAATAACTTTATCATTAATTTAGAACTGAGTAAAACTTAGTATTATTCATCATTAGCTAGCACAATACTCAAGACATCACATGGATCTCCAATGTATAATCAGATACATTATGAGAATTATGGTCATTAACCTATTTTTAAAATTTAACTTGATGAACTCAAAATTAAAATTCCTTTAACTGTGAGCCAGGTTCTCCCTTTTTTTTTTTTTTTTTTTTTTTTTTTTTTTTTTCATGGTAAAATACTGGTGTCATAAAGAGGATTATCTTAGTTTTGTTTCTGGTGCTATGTATAAAATACTCTAACAAAAGTCACATGGGGGATAAAGTGGTTTGTTGTTGTTGTTTGTTTGTGTAAAACAGCTGATAGTAAAAGTTGCAGTCCATCTTTGGGAGGAAGTTATGGTGCTGGTCACATTGTATCTATTGTCACAAAAGGAATGAGTGCAGAGGGGATGAATTTATAAATATGTGCCATTCTTTTTTGTCTCTTCATTCAGTCCTGATCTGGGCCATGAAATGGTGCAGCGCACATTCAGTGTGGACCTCCCACCTCAATTGCCAGTCTCTTGAGAAAATCCTATCATGCATGCTCACAGGCCAAAGTTGATGGGAGATGTTATTCACTAAATATGTTTCTCTTATTGGTTAGTGAATAAAGCACTGTTGGCCTATAGGAAAACAAGATAGGCGGGACTAGGAGAGGTGAAGGATTCTGGGAAACCAAGAAGTTGCGATGTAATCTTGGGAAGAGAGGGCACTAGTCTGGTGTTCACTGTAAGATAAGACCATGTAGAAATACCTATTTTAATGACTATGGGTTAATATTTAAGACAGAGCTAGTCAATAAGAAATACTAATAACAGATCAACAGTTTCATAATTAATACAATGCCTCTGTGTGTTATTTTGGGACTGATGCCGCTCTGGGACCAGGCTGGCAGTAAAATGCTTGTAACACAAACTGATCAAAATTATTCTACACTGAGTACCCTTCCTAGGAGGTTCTAGACTGTGTGAGGTACAGTCAAAACTAAAGAACATAAAGAGCACCAACAACACTGAATAATGCCATAGTGCTAAATTATACTATGCCCTCAACTTTGAAATTATAACCTGCAGTTTTATTCAAAATGTTCTGCTCAAGACATTCCAGAAAAATAAACAGATTTGGACACCTTCAAAGTATATAAGAAATTCACTAAACTGAGTAGATCTAAATAAATACTATTTAAATAATCAAATAACCATGTTTGAACTTAAACTGATGGGTATAAATTCTTTTACTCAGATAATGTTCAAGTCAGGTAAATTTGGACCTCTAGGGATATTAGAATAAGTCTACTGTGAAACATATAATTAGTGACATGTTTGTTGGCATTGTCTTTACCTATTTGTTGCTTCAGACTAATTACAATAATTTTCTGAAAGCTTGAGGAATTCATCAGACTTATATGGGAGGGGGCAGGAACTGTGTGGTAATGGAATACATCCCTAAAACTTTAGGACAGCCATGATTAGAAGCACAAGATACTAGCTGCCAGGATCAGACACAGAATCGAGCTGAATTCATGAGTCCAGTTCCACTATAGACTTGAGAACACTATATATTCTCACATTGGAGTTATTCACCATTTGATTGTTGCTGTAGCCAGTCCATTCATTTCTGTGCATCACTGAGGAAGGAAAAAATGTGTGATTATCACTCTGAGCATTAACCTTCAGAAGTCAAAGAATAAACATTGAGAAGTAGGAAGGAGCTCAGGAATGAGACATACCTAAGCTGTGCTTCCTCCTCTGGGAAAGAGCACCTGTTAAGTGAAGTGCTCATTGGTGAAGGTGTGCAGCTTCTACTGTCCAGACCAAAGATGCTCAGATCCAGCCTCAGTATTCTTTATTGGTCTTGGTCTTTATATGTCTCCCCAACTCATCAGAGGGTCATAGGAAGAGCTAATGTTACTGTGCTTTCCCAGGCATTGGGCAAGTGTCAAGACTTTTAGTGATAGGGACTGACCCCACATTAGCTTGCATATGACAATGGAATAGTTATAAGAATAATTTACAAATCTGAACATAGTGTTTAACAAATTTCCAGTTTTCTCTGTCAATGATGATCTTGTTTTAAAGTGATTGTGTAATATTCTACCAAATGTGTTTACTTGGAAGCCTTGATTGATTAACTACAAAGTTGGGAAAGAACTACATTTGGTGTACTATGCAAGACTGAGTCTCATATTCAATATCCACATATGGGAAAGATGTGACAGTGAAAGCTGGAAGATTGTGCTGGATGTTTGTACACCTCTTAGATATACCCAATAGACACATCCAGTAATTGTTAGTGAATCAAAACTAGAAAGAAACATTGTTGTTTGCAAATGGCTGTCTTCCATTTCACTATATCCTGCTTGAAAAACTATTTTCTTTAACAGAATATATGACAAATATGTTGAAGTGAATCAACAGGGTTATATTAAATAAACAGATTTAAAGGCTGTAAAATATATCTAAATAAGGCAACTAAACATATGTTTGCTACTTATGTAAATCTTATTTTTTTGTTTGGGATATTATGACTTATCTGAGTTCAGAGAAATTTATCTTTTACACAGACTCTGAAATCTTCAATTTTTTTGACTGGTATTTCCTTCTCATTCCCTTTAAACTTTGAAGAAATATGCTGAAAAAATCATTTGAAATTGGAAACTTTGAAGCTGCTTTTGTATCCTCACCTCTCTTGTCCTTGCTTCAGAGCCTCCCTACTCAGCCATGGCAGAAAATGAAATCCAGCTAATGGAAATGGCCTTTTGGATAAACCTTGGCCAAGAGTGCTCAGTGAGAGTTGATTTTTTATAATATCACCTGGAAGATTCAAAGAAAATTTCTACCAACATGGAATTGCTTAGGAATTCTTTGCCTTAATAGTTTGGAGAAAAGTTAAAATTTAGAGTCAGGTATCTATTAGAGGATACACTAAGGCCATGCCTTTCTGTTCTAGGAATATAAGAATTCTACGTTGATATTTCTGTTGCATAGTCTATTATAACAACACATTTAATAAAACATATGTTACCATTTACTATGGTAAGCAATTGATAAAATTCAACTAATCTAAATAAGTAAATAGAAAAGTAATAGTAACTTAATTTTAGAGAACTGTATACCACAGGAGTAGGGAGATAATCAGAAGAAAGAATAAATAAGGTACGGCAGGCTTTATAAAAATTTCTATGGAAACAACATGAGTAAGATTGGATTGAGAGAGAATTACATTTTTAAAGGCAGTGGTTTAATGCAATTAATGAGGTAGAATAGAAAGTAGTTGAACATTGTCATCACAAAATAGGTCAAAGATATAAAGGACCCATTCACAAAATAAAAATTCAGTCACTTTCACATTCATACCAAGGTGCTCACAACTCTAGCAAAGGGGAAACATAGTAAGATAGGAGTTCCCAGAGCAGCCAACATAAAACGAGGGGAAAGAAAACCATAATCTGAATATGTTTAAAGTCCTATCCATGTATCACAGCTTTAGAAAGCCAGTGAGCAAAAATGTTTAAAATTAAATATGTACACATATGTTTGACTCTTAATCATGCAAGTGTAGGACATGAAAGGCAAGCATGATCATTTCAGCATTAGTTCTTACTGGAACACCTGGTGAGGGGCAAGGTAAATATTAATGTATAAGAGGGAACTATGGTCCATCCACACCACAGAATATTCATATACAACAAAGTAATTAAAAAGAGCTATACTGATTGGCTTTGGGAAGTTCCAAGAATTCTTTTGGAAGAATGAAAACTATGCATTCTATGCCATTTCTTTTATTTCTATTTTAAGTTGAAAAATGGATTAGCACTTTTATTTTTTAAATGGTCCATTTGTGAATATATAAAACTGTAAGCAAACTGAAAGTAAACTCCTCATTCATGCATAATCCTAACTTCCAAGTTAACCAGCAATAATATTCTAGTTTAAAAAACTGAGATGGGCTGGTATCAAAGGGAAGGTGATAACACAGGGCTTCATTCTAGCTTAGAACTTAGTATGTACTCTAGTTTAGCCTCAAATTGATAATCATCAGCCTTAGCCTCCTTGTGCTGGGATTCTAGTATGAACCACCTTGTCCTTCCTGGCTCAGGCTTTTAAAATGTAGGCATAAAAAGGCAAATACTGTTATACAGAAAATTAATATACACTGTATTTTATAAATTGCTTTTCATGTAAATTGTAAAGGTACCTCCTTCATAAGAATATAGGTGTCTAAACAGGACTTGAACAGTGACAACACTGATAGACATGATAGCATGGAACAGTGAAATTTCACTATGCCTCACTTCTAAAGAAAAATGTATAGACAATTTACTGCTGAAAGAGTAAATTAGTCAAGAATGAGCTCCCAGATATCTTTTATGTATATCATGTTTTCTTGTTAGTTCTCTATTTATCACAGTGTCTCACCAGCTTTCATGCTTCTATACTGTTACTAATACTGATTTTGATCCTACCCTTTTTACTGACAGCCCTTCCAAAGAGGCCTATTCCCCCTTCTTCTCATCCACTGAAAGTGGCTATGGGTTATGGGTCTTCACTACTCTGCTCTGCTGTAATCTGTCACCTGGGCCTCATAGCCATTAAGTGGCCTATTGTTGCAATGTCTTCAAGGTCCCTGGAGTGTTTTTTTTTTTTTTTTTTTTTTTTTTACTTGAGTCTGGTCAGCTGGTCCTCTCAGAATCACCAGGCTTCCAGAGATTTCACAGCCACATCAGATTTCTTCTTATCATGTGGGGATCAGTAGAAGCCCAGCTGGATACTGCCCTCAGTGGGGCTTCACTAAGAAGTCAGTAACCCAACTTCCCTACTCCTAGATCATCCTAAGAACAGGCACACACTTTCTATCATTGACTTTCACTTCCCCCCTCCGTGGGGCTAAGGAACAAGAGAAGAGAGAGTCTGGCCCACCCTCAGTCCTCAGCAGTGTGTCTTTTGTTCATCACTTCTCTGCATTTTGATCCTTATTCCCTTTAAGTTGGACAGAGTTCTCATGTCATCGCACTCTCATCTTCATCATATGGCTGAGTTCTCCAGACTCTCACTTCTTAGATCACCAAATGCCATTCATTCTTAGTGAAGCTATGCCCTTCCAAAGTGGAAAGCTTAATTTTACAAGTTAGTTTTCATTTGTCTTTTAAAACTTCTTGAAATACACTTGTATTTGTTCTTGGATTTTTCTGTTTGGAGGAAGTGCACATGTAGATGTCACAGAATTATTCACTTCTATTTCAAAAAATTAATTAAGGTTGATTAAGTGGCTATATGGTTTTCATTTTTTTGCAAATTTAAAATCTCAAGACTAAAGTATGTAAAAATGTTTGTTATTGTTAAAATTGGTAAACATCAGAAATAAGGTGATTTCTCTAAAGTCATCCTTTTGGAAATATTTCACAGTAACACACAACTACATGTACACACATATCTGCAAATGAAAATACATATGCTGGAACATGTATATGGTCTACATGGAAGCAGTCCCAGTAACATCAGTAATTCTTATAGGTTCTCATTAGACATCTTAATTTCATACATGCAAATGAATGCATCACGCTAGACTTCAGAACCCCAAATTCTTACGTATTCACCCACCCAATCTCTATGTCCTGGAGGTCATGCTGAAGCTTATGGAGCTTGGGTTGGCGTTTTTCTGCCTCTGTTGCCATTTTTACATGCCAAGGTCAGGTTCTAGCAAATCACATGGACCACAGTCAACCCTGTGAAGGAAGAAGCTGCTCTCTTGTCTTTGCACTACTGTCACTCACATCCAGATCACTGAAGTGCTCATCTTCTGTGACACAGCATAGGAGAGTCAACTTTCATCCTTTCCATTTTCTCACTGAAGCACCCTCCTGTAAAGTAGTGCCTCAGATCTCCCTGTGTGTGGGAAGAGAAGAAAATGGATATGAACATATGAGGACAACAGCCAGAATGCAAGTGATGTCTTCACTATCCCCTTACTGAGTATATTTTCCCACCTACAGAGATTTCTTGGTGTTTTGCAGTTAAGTCCCTTGAGGATCTGCTCCATCAGGGCTCATAGCACCCCTTTTTCTGTAATCTGAGAACACAAACAACTAAGTTAAAGCCTGGACATTTGCTTCTTAAATATCTAAGACAAAAATAGGTCTTTATCTCCTAGAATTGATTTGGTTATTTATCGCCTCTGATAATTTTTAATGGGGAAGACCACATTGCTATATTAGGTACTACTTTCATTTGTTTCATTGTGAAAAGATGATTGTAAACATCTCCTTTCTGTTTGTCTTTTGTCTAGGAAACAACCCAGGATCTATAATGACCCCAGATAAAATCCCTTTACATGGTTGTACATGTCATGTGTTCTGGAACATGAGCTATGGGTTATTTTTTATTTCCAAGTCACTTGATAAAGATTTATAAAGTAGTAAAATGAAGTGCATAATGCTGCAGAATAATATGTATCCTCAGATGGGTCAAGGAATTTGCACAATGAAGATAGACTTGTGAATGACTAACTTGTAGATGGTTCATTAAAAATAGAAGGCAGAGTAATCTTTAATTCTAGAGAAAGAAAATAATACCACATTTCTGAAGATACAGCCTAAAAATAATACACACTACAATAACCATTTATTCTATTTAATTATTTTCACAACTTTCAATCCTTTAACTTATTAAAGTATAAAAAATACCTAATTGCTGCCTATTTCTTAATTGTACATAATGGGAATGACTTTTATAAGTTCTAGTCTAGAAACTTAAAGTTATCTGTTCTTATTTTCATATAAATAATATTTTTGTTGGAAATATACATATAAACAAAAGCGTAAAGCTAAATTCTTATCTTAAAAATTACTTTGTTATTAATATTTTATACATTGCTGTATGTATGCCTTTTTAAAAACTGATGCTGTATTACAGATACTGCCACGTAACCATGTTCTTCATTGCAAATCCAGCAACATCTGAGAGATTTCACAAAATATACCTCAATGTCACATTTCAGTGAGTTTGGTTGAAATTGCTTTCCTCATTTCTTCCTCAAGCCAAACAGATTTTAAATTTATGGTGTTTTAGGTTCACATATGTGACATGAACAGGGCATCAAGCCAGGGGTTAGCTGTGGAGGGAGAGTACATCTGCTTAGAAACTAGGAAACAGTAATGTTCCCTTCTGTCACCTGGTCTTGAAGTCTTCTTCTTCCTATGTCCTCATTTCCTGCCCCTCCATCCCACTCTCCCTCCTCCCTCTCTCGTTTCAGATGATATGACTTCAAAGATGTCCCTCTGCCGTGATATCACAGATGAGAAACTGTGCCCAACCTCCTGTCCATGTTCCCCTCACCTACAGAGATTCAGATACCTAGGGCTTACGAGGAAAACCTGGGCTGAAAACTAACCTACCCCTCAGACACCTGCTAATGCTACTGATTTCACTCTGATTTTAGCTAAATTGTCTTTCCTCTCTGCCAACATAGCAATGGAATTAAAATTCATTTAATATTTTATCCAAAATATTTTATCCAAAATAATATTTTAATCAAAAACATTATTTTGTAAATCTCTTCTGCCATATGACACAAATAAAGATCAATGCTACTTAATTTGGAGATTAACAGTATGTCATGTGTGTTTATATGTGTGTCTTTACTATAGAGGGTGTTGTTTTATTTAGTTTAAATGTTTATGAATGCGCATTAACCAACTGTCAGTAAAATTTCTCTTGAATGCCTATATTATAATACCATAGTATAGGCAATAAGGTTTAAACTATATTTTGAATACTTGCTAAGTGTGATTCATATCTTCTTTTTAATTAATAGACTCTGTAGGCATTGTTTGATTTATAGAAATATCAAGGAAAAGTACCATATCCCATATTTAAATGATGAGATGCATGTTTGACATTGCATAATGTTAAAAATTCACAGTAGGAAATATTTTCTATTAAGACTGCATCTGAAATACATGTTCATGTCATGTAAGCAAATTAGATTAGAATCTTAATGGGTGTAGTTATTTTTCTGTGATTGCAGTGGGAATGATCACTAAAATGTATCATTTTTATAAACTCTCCTAATGTGGTCTAACTTGTTTATTTTTGGAATAAATTTTATTATGCATATTTAAGGCATACACTTAGATGGTAATACATCTAAGTGGAATACACTTAGATGGTAAAATGGTAACTATGGCAAGCAAATTAATATACCCATCACATCATAGATCTGCTCATTTTTCACTTACTTTTTGTTTTTGACAAAACAGCTATAATCTACTCTACTCATTTGGCAGGAATCCCAAATGCAGTGCAATTTTATTAATTACTGCTTTCATGCTGTACAATGTCTCCTTACCATTCTTCATCATTCATTTCTGCTGTTTGTAACCAGGGAGCTATACCCTCCTATTTCCCATGTCCACACTCCTTGTTTCCAGACTTGCTTTCTGTCTCTGCATATTTGAACTTAAAAAAGGAAACATTCCACATATAAGTAAGATTATTTCATGTAGTACAATGTCTTCCAGTGTCTGATTTATTCCTTATAGCATGATGTGACAAATATTAGGGTCTCCTTGTCAAAATACTTAACATTCAATTTGTATAGATTGTCTATATGCCTGCTGGTTGGAAGCCTATGTGAATATCTTAGTCATTATGAATATTGCTATAGTGAAGATGGAGCTCTAGATAACTTTATCATATGGTAAAGTCAGTCATTTATTGGTTATACACACAAAAGAGGGTTTGCTGCATTAAGACAGTTTTGTTTTTATTTCTTTTGGAACCACTGTTCTGTTTTGCAGCAAATGGCCACAGTAATCCATATTCCTGCCATGAGTATTCGAATTACCCCTTATCTGCATCCTCACCAACAGGCTTTGTTTGTTTGTTTGTTTTTGTTTTATTTTTTGTTTTTTAGTCTTTTTAGACTTTTTAGTATTAGCTGTTTCTATGTGGAAGGTCAATGATTTCATAGCTTTGATTCTCATCTCTGATGGTCAATGACACCGACCATCTTTCCATACATGTGTGCTCCAGTTGTCTTTTATTTTTGTAGTAACACCTATTTATATCCTTCAATGTCATTTTTAAATATCATTTGCTTATGTAAGACCTATCCCTTTGTCTATTGTTAATGTAGATGTACATGAACACAACAACATATGTTAAGTTGTTCATAGCCTGTGTGCAACATAGAATGTCCTCAACACTAATGAATTTCTAGTGGGTTTTGTTTAACAATTACTGTAGTACCCAAATAACAAGTCTGTGAATGACTGTCTGCTATGTGTAATGGTGTCTTCTATAAATATATCACTTTCATCTGTTTTTCAAAATGTCACCTTACAGATAAACATAAACCCAATACAGACACAGTATGCAATAGTGACTTATATTAAGTATCTAAACTAATGTTGTATCATCAGTTTTAACACCTTTGTTCTTGTGATTGAGCAAATATTACATCTACTTTATTTCACATAATTCTGTGTATCAATGAAACTCAGTTTTTGACATCATTTCTTTCAACTCATTTTTTAAAGATTTATTTTTATTTATGTTTATGTGTGTATGTGTGAGTATATGCCACATGTGTGAGGGCCCCTAGAGAGGCCAGAAGAGGGCAGCTAGAGCTGGGGCTACTAGCTATTGTGAGTCACGTTACTTTGGTGCTGGGAAATTAAATCTTCTGGAAAAGCAGTAGCACTCTCAAATATTGACTCATCTTTCCAGCTCCTTCTCTCAAGTCTTTGGTTCTGCAATGACTTTGGCCAAGTCTGTTGGCAAGATATAAAAGGTGATATAATAAAACGAGGAAAATGTGCCCAACTCAATTTTTTGGCATGCTTAGTACAATCAAAATTAATTTCCTATACTATATTAGGATTTTAAAGACTATAATGTATTTCCACTTTATTAATTGATTTAACACTTATTAATATAATCATATATTTTGCATTACAGTGAGTGGACATCCAATACTCAAGAGAGCTAACATCCGGATTGCTGGCAAGTTGGTGGCTAGATCCATAAGGGAAAGGAAAATGAGACAGTATTATAAATCATGATAATTGGGATAAAGTTTTCAACACAGCACTCCTTTACCTAGTCAAACTGATCGCCTGGGAAATGTGTATTAGTAATAATCACAGAATGATTTGCTATCAACAAGATAAAAGACAAGTTAGTTCATCATTATAAGTGTGTTTGGATAAGCACGCTTTGTCTTATTAAACAACTACTAATCATACGAAGTGAGGCTGTATAGTGTCACTGCTTTCATTAGACTGAAATCTGTTTTGCTCCACTGCCAATTATCATTACAAACTTTAAAATTCTTATTTCAAAAATTCCCAGTTGTGATAGTTGAAATTTTTAATTCATCATTTTTATTCTTCAAAAATTGAATCAAAGTGGAATTTAACAGAAATGAAACATTTCAAACCGTTTGTTTTTCAGAAGATATCTCATCACTTAAGTGTTTTGAACTGTTACTGAAAATTGTGTCAAAATCATATGCCATTTTTCCATACTCAATATTCTTTCCATGGCTTCATTGCTCATTCTAAATGGAAGACCAAACATCCAATATGCTTTAAGTCTGATCCTATTTACACTTTGGGCTGTAAGAATTTGAAGCATAGTGGCTATAATATCAGTTCCTTATAAATCTTGAATTTTGTTTTATCCATATGTCTACCCTTAGATTAATACTCAACTTAATGAATGGGGTTAGAGAAGCAATGTAGTCACAGTTATCAACCAGCAGAATCTACATGCAGCACAAATGAAGATGTGAATAATGACTGTGTGGCAGGCATTTGGGGTTTTCAACATTCTTAACATTGACACATTACTTTTACAATATCCTGTTTGTTCCCATAATGTAGTTTCCTATAGGAATACACACGGAAGTCATGGGAATGAACTATGAAAATCTGTCTCACCTAAACTAGTAGAGTCAAGATAGCTTATAAGCCATGAGGAAGACTAATCAGAAAATTTTAGTTCTTACATCTGACAGGGAAGAAAACACTGGTTGTTGTTCTTTTGCTGCAGCTATGGCCAATGAAACATGAATATGAGACTCAATGTGCCCACGTGGAGTTTATTGGTGGAGAGAAGAGAAAGGGGGGTAGCTGGTGGCCAACCAAAAGCTCTTGCTTAAAAAGGGAATCTCAAGCATGTGTAACTGAGTCCCTACAAAGCTGCATAAAGAGTGATGAGTGACATAGTGATAACATGCTCATGTGTGTCCCACCCATCGTAGGGGGCAGGTCAGCAGAATGCCAGTTTCCAACACTGATTACTGGCTAAACCATAGCTTATGTATGAAATTAAACAACATATTCTTCTAACTATTGTGACTGAGTTCACTTTAATGAAAAAAATATTATTTGTGTACTGAAAACACAAGAGAAACACAAGCAAACACAAGAGAAAAATGTAAACATGACTTAAATCTAAGAATGGCAAGTGCTCATCAGTCTGTTTCAGGATATGGAGTGGATAGATAGCACATTTGTAAGGAGTAAGGTTTTTCTGCCCGCTGTCTGGTATTGTCCCGCCACCGCGCCAGCCCCAATTAATACACAGAAACTCTGTATTTGATATAATGCTGTTGGCCAGGTACTAGTTTCTTATCTGCTAGTTCTGTCATAAGTATTAACCCATTTCTATTAATCTAGTACTTCCACGTGGTCTTCTCTTACAGGGGAGCCGGCCGGCATTCTGCTTTCTCCAGACTCTCCATCTTGACTCCTCCTTACTACTTCCTCTTTCCTCTTCGTCTCCTAGTCCAGCTTATCTTACTTTCTTATTGGCCAACAGTGCTTTATTCATTAACCAGTATGAGAAACATATTTACAGAATGACATCTCCCATCACACATTGGCTGTATTATAGCACTGCTGTTCCAAGGGAGAAAAATGATATACAGTGATAATTAAAGGTACTTATGGATCTGAAAAACAAGATATCCTAATAAGTGTTATATAACCTCTTTATTAAATGAATGGCAATATGTATAGTAGGGAATTAATATAAAATCACATTAAAAGTACTTAACAGAAATTAAACAAAAAATAATTATGAATGTAACATTGGGGTAAAATATAGAAATACTTTTTAAAAGTGATCTCTCTTGTCTCTGTCTCCTACTTTACACTATTATTAGCCTTTAGCAAACTAAAGTAGGGGTCCTAAATGTCTTTTAGAAGTGTGGGTCTACATTAAGTCTTCTGACAATTTCTCTCCAGAACTGTGGAAGACAGTGTAAGGTCAGGGAAAGAAGCCTTTACTTTTCAATAGTCAGCTTCTATATGAAAATTGGCACTTGGTGCTCATCAAAGAACAAGAAATAATGGAGCTGTTCTAAATGTCCATTGTGTTTTGGAGCCAACTACCTGATGGAAGTCATCACTTATATGCAAATGAACTGTCAATGGCTTGCCACAGTTGGCAATCACTGGACTGTGAAGGGTATATCTTAATAAGAACTGAAGCTCTTCACATACTTTGATTTACTGGAAATAAAATGGAAAAGTCCTTTGAGACTACAAAGGACACTTGTTTCAGATAAAACGTCTAGACAGTAGCAATATATTTATGGCTTTTATGATAGCAGAACTGCAAATTAGAATGGAGTGATGAGAAAGTCCCTGTGACCTAGCTGATTTCTAAAGCACTGCTCTGGCTAGAGCAATATGATCTTTAAAATAGCTAAGCTGAAACAAGGAACAGGGGTCAGATATAAAAGGTCAATATTTGGTTCCATATCTTTTTAAATTATTTACATCTTACTTTTTATATTTTTATATTTTCTGAAAAACTGTTTTCTTAATTAATACAGCTATTAAAATAGTTGAAGATTCAGTTCCTGTGAACATGAACCATGAATCACAACTCTAAAAATTCTAGTATAAGAGAATTATTCATCTTCTTTCCAACTTTAATTCCAAAGCACAGATACAACTGAAATGCTTAATTCTCTATAACTACTTACATTAAGTTGTTCATAGTAATAATGCATTCATAAAGTGTTTTCACCTACAGTTCTACATAATTATGGAATATTGATGGATAGATCAACCTGTTATTGGTTCATCCATCATTCAAGACATGCTAATTTTTTCTTTTAATCCTAAATATCCTGCTGTTTTAAGATAATATGTGACTTATTTCATTATCCTGTGTAAATTAGTAGAACCTTTGAGCTAAGCAGCCTCCCTGGGGTCAGGTCTATCTCTACTACAGTCATCTTGTAAAGCTATGGCTGCAGTCTGTGTGAGCAGGATCAAAATAATGAGAGGAATGTGAGGAAAGCAAACTCGTTTCTTAATCACTTTACTGGAGAGAACTAACCAGTCATCTGATTCCATCCACATTCAAGGGCAGGAAGGGATATTATCTCTCTCTGCTTCCAGGAAGCAGGCTGTACAAAATCCTGGGTGTAGACAATAACAACATAGACAAGGGGTGTAGAAAATCTGCATTTTCCTTAACTTAGGGAACAAGAGATATTTCCAGTGGTTTCACTTGAGTTATTCTAGTGAATAACTCTAAATTGTTATTTCTAGTAATCATCATAAAATTATTCAAAGAATTTAATTATTTCTTGATTCTTCACATTTCTTGTTAAATTTCTTATATATCACCAAATCTTGAAAACATCAATTTTAAAGGAACTCACTTTTTATTTTATTGCTTGTGTGATTATTTGTAGAAATTGAAGTACTTTGGTCTGTATTATTATGTCTTACATTTTTATTATTCAATAAAATCTTTTACAAATAAACAATTTTAGCTATATTTTGATATGAACTTTTCTTTTAAAATAAAAACTATCCCGTTTCATTTTATCAACTAATATCCAAAATTTTCTGTATAAATAGTCAAATACAGATTGACTGAGGAGTATTCTAATGGAATGAGTCAAAGAAATTAAAATATTTCCCATATCTTGAGAAAAAGAAATTGCAAATAATCAAAATTCAAATAGATTGGTTAATTTTTTTAAAAAAAAAAACAAAAGTTCTGGCTTCAGCCTGATTCTTTCAATCCTTCTGGCTCTGTCTGAAATATTTCCTTAAACTTGAAGTTAAGTAAATTTTGTATTGGGATTAAAAAAATAAGAAAATAACTTTTATTTTTTTCTGAGAAGTCTCTGCACATTTTGTTTGCTTTCCACATTGTTAAATATGTATTTTAAGAAAAATAAAATAGTATCAACAAATGACAGATTACTGAGACTATGTTATAGTCACACTAAAGTCTGTTCTGGAGATTAGCTATGTGGGGATGATGGGATAGCATGGCATTTGTACTCTTGTGACCCCCATGGCCATGTCATGTCCTGTGATCCTGAAGTTAATGGTGGTATTATTGTGGATTTTTGATTGAGACAATTCTAGGGTGATGTTCTGGTGCTCTATTTTGCAACCTTAACTTTTTTTTTTCTTTTTTTACTTTTCTTTTTCTTTTTACCTGACCATATGCCTTCAAATATGCATTATGTATCAATAGAGGTAGTGTCTTAGTTAGGGTTTCTGTTGCTATGAAGAGACACCACTGCCACAGCAACTCTTATAAAGGAAAACATTTAATCTGGGGCTGGTTTACAGTTCAGAGGTTTAGTCCATTATCATCATGTCAGGAAGTGTGGTGGTATTCAGGCAGACATGATGCTAGAGAAGGAGCTGGAAGTTCTGTTCATCTTCATGCCTTTTCTTTTCTTTATTTCTTCCCTCCTCCCTTAATCTCTCCTTCATGTTTACTAAATAATTCTAGTCAAGGAAGGCTCTACATATTAACACAAAATATCTAAAAGTTAAGCTGTGTTTTCCAAATAATGCTCTTGATGTATACTGTAGGTATGGACATCAGCTCTAAGATGTCTTGACATATCATACAGTGAATAGTGCTAGTTCTACTTTCCTCTTATTTCCAAGTTGCAGTTTTCCCTTATTTGTGATATCTTGAATATTACTCCTTAAGTAAGTTTCCGCTGAGGAGAAGGTGAGGGTATCACAAAAGTAAAAATGTTTATAGATGATTTATAAGCACTTGAAAATCTGAAAACTTGACAGTTGTTTCTAATCCACAAAACTGAAAGCATGAAACAGAAAGAGGTCTATCAATTGAATTTCTCTGAAATTTGACAACATGTATATTAAAGGCTTAAAGATTGTAAATTGCACATAATTCAGTGATAGTACAATGGTAGTCTGGAAGTTAAATCTCTTGAAGAGATAGATAACAGATGACCATATATTTATAACAAATGAAATATGATTATAAGGAAAACAGATTGCCTTATACATATGTAGGGTCTAAAATCTTATATTATAAATCAAGATGCATGATTACAATGCAAAGTATCTGGAAAAAATGTGTTTGGATCATCAATGATGCCTGAGATTCTCAAATAAGTGATTTGATAAAAGTACACCTGAGTATGAACCTCATTCCTTTATAGTAAAACAACAATGCCTATGAAATACTCGAGTATTCTATAGAAATGAATACAGACACAGGTGTCATCTATCAAGTTCAAGACTCTTATACAAGCATATGTTGAGGCTGAGAAGGGAAAGAAATCAGTCCATAGTTTAGTGCCAGAGCTGGGATTTGGCAATAGAATTTTACATCTCAATCTAGCCTCCGTTGCTTATGATATATCTTCATGTAAGGATTTCCAATGCAGCCTCAAATAACCACTCAAATTGTGGCAGAGAAAACCCTCCCAATATCCTTCATAATCATCCTTCCAACAGGAAAAGATCTCTGCCATTTTCTTTCCTCTCCTTCTCTGCCTTAGATTTGTCAATTGACTTAGTTAAGTGGATTCAAGGTGTAATGGGCCCTAATGTCTTCATATATAACTTAATTGAATTGTTCAAGGCTTGCTGTGTCATTGTGTGTAATGCCAGGACTTTCAGACATTGCCAGTCAAATTGACAAGTTTTCTAATGAACTAAATGTATTGACTGCTAGATTCGCAAACACAAAAGCATAAATTTCATTTTGTGCCTCTCCTGTGACTTTTGTTAGGTGATCCTTATAGTATGCATCTGAGGGTAAGCCAGCAACTAATTGTCTAATCTTTTATTCTAACCTAGCTGATACAAAAATATCATATATGAACAATTACAAAGACATATATATATATATATGTCAAAGAATTTCATATATATAGTTGATATTTTCAGATAACAAACCTATGGAATATACAGTCCTTTATCCACCAAATACTCTTTACAACCTCTATTCCTGTTTTACATGCATCTCAACATTTTACAGCTTATAGCTTCCATGCATAGAAGAGAACCAGGTTTTTTTTTTTTTTTTTTAAGATTGACCTTCTTTACATAGCATGATATCTTTGATTTCCTACAATTGACATGATTCCATTCTACTTCATGATTAATGCTTCTTTGGTCATGTGCACTGAATTTGCTATCCAGTCATCTGCTGATGGGCATTTTATTGATTCCTCCTACTACGTAAGTCCCAGGAATGAAACTCATGCCATCAGGTGTAACGAGTAGAGTTTTTTCCGCCCGCCGCCGAGTCTTGTCCCGCATAATAGTATGTTAACTATACTTGGAATCGTTTGGATGAGTTTCCCAAGAGTCATATTTTGGGAGGTTCTCTGGACCTTTAGGGAATAGGAACTAGTAGAAGAGATATGCAAACTTTACCAAAATGGGCTGTTGTTCTAGCGTCCTGTCTCAGGTGAGTGGTTGGTTATAACATAATCCTCCCATGATTTGTCACCATTCCAATGAGGCCAAAAGCAATGAGGAACCCCAGTCTTGGACTTTAACCTTCCAAACTCAGCCAAAACAGATTTTTTTTCTTTAGAAATTATCTCAGGTGTATCAATATAGCTATGAATATCCAGCCAGTATGAAATATATCTAGGTAAGTATTAGAAATATAATCAGTGTTGCTACCAGACAATATACTCCAAAGCAAAATGATAAAACTTCAGAATTAAATTTTGCATGATATATACAGCTGGATTTGTGTCTTCAACCTTTGTGGTAGGCATATTTATTTGTTAATATCCCATTGAAAACTTTAGAAGTCCAGCTTCTAAAATTTTTACTCAGGGTTCAAAACAGGATCTACAAATAAGTGGAGGAACTAAAATCTGAGGGGAAAAGGAACTGATCACACACCACACAGGATTGCTCCTCTGCATGGTCTCTTATTCTTCTGCAGCTCTCTTTCTCTGTTTTCTGTCTCTGTTTCTTTGTTTCTATTTTCTCTCTATCTCTTTGTTTCTCCCCAGTTCTTGGGGTTATATATGTTTGCAACAGTAATTCATTTACAATACAATGTGAGGTTTCAGTTTCTCATGGTCAGCAAGACAGCTAAGACACAGCAATGAACTAAAACTTCTAGGAGAAACTTAGCATCAATTGCCTAGGGCTTTAGGTCAAACAGAGAGTCTAAGTTTAATTTGCATAAGAAACAAAACCTGGCACATTCCAGTGCTCTGGCGTCTGTGGCAGCACAGGTCTTCAGGAAAGTTTACTTTTTCCTGAGGATGGCAAATGGGCTGATTACCTTTATCTTACCTTCTCAGGGGAAACAATGGGACACAGTAAATCTCTGAACTAAAATATTGAGTTAATAAAACAAGTTTGAGAGTCTTTTAGTGCAGGGTTAGTTTAGATTATCACTTCTGCCAGCAAGGTAATACCAAGGCATGCTTATTTTTTCTATGAATTAACAACTTTGAACTGTAGTAATTCTATGTCCTTGGATATTTGGGAATGTCTTAGATGGGATGCTTTTGCCTGGGCCATAAATACTGACCAGATGCCTGTCAATAAAGATAATTGCAGGAAGGCAGATCTCTGCAATTGCAATGTCAAGGGGAACAAGGACCTGATAGTGGGAAACAGGCCTCACATACAGCTAAGGAATATAATCAGTAAACTAGGACCTGCTAATGGAAAAAGCTATATTTACGTATAGCTAAGGAGTATAATCAGTAAACTCCAAATGCATGGGAAAAATTTGTTCCCAGTAAATGATCAGATGGCACTGAACTATGTGAAGTAAATCCCAAGTTCCAGAAAAGAATAAGGCACAGGAAGAATCTACAGCAAGAAACAGCTAGAAACAGCCAGTTCATTCATGAGATTATACCACCAGCTTTTGTGCTGGTTTCATCCATTGGCAGAACCCTTAATTCTTCCAAGTTATCTCATGATACATTGGCCATATGATTACCGTGAGATCTTGTTGCTTGTAGCAGTATTCTACCAGCCCTAAAGGCATTTTATCAATTGTGTATAGTATCATATCTGTGCTCAGCCTTCTATTGGAATTTTTTTTTTTCAGAACTGAAGATGAAAACCAGGGCTATGCACTTGATAGGCTCTACCACTGAACTAAATCTCAAATTCCTCTACGGAAATTTTTATTGTTTTATTGATTTAATTCAGTCTTTATTTAACTGAATGTGTGTGCTGTTTCTAGACTTTATATATATATTGAATAGGGTCTCTTCAGAATTTAAAATGGTACTTTTATGATTTGTGTATGACATTTCCTGAAAGGCTTGGTTCATAGCTAGTAGAGTTTATCATTGAGAGGCAATTTGATCATGATTAGTCAATGGATTAGTCTATTGCTATATTTGTGATTTGATGGCATTATGGGAATTGGTGCTCACTGGTAAGGGCTGTAACTGGAGGAAGGTCACTGATAATATACCTCTGATAGGTCTATCCATGGAAACTTCCTGTGCCTTCCTCTGCTTCCTGGATTCTAAGATGTAAGTAGCTATGCTATACCATGCTTTCTCTGCTGTGACATTTTGCCTTGTCTTGGGCCCAGAACAGTGGAGCCAGCCAGCCATTGCAATACATTATTGAATACTAGGAATGTTGTAGCTGCAAAAGGCAAAACTGAAAGTTCCCAAACATGGCATAATATGCCAATTCTGCAGCTACTCTATGTGAATACAGGCTTACATCAAGAAGGGAATGCACTGCAGGAAATGAAAGCTACGTTTCTCACTTTCACAAGAGGGGATACAGAAATGAAGTCTAATAATAGTACAATTATAACCCAAAGGGGCACAATCCTTGTAAGTCTATAATGACACAAATAATTCAATAACAGATGCAGAGAATGGTACAACAATGCTAGAAAATAGGTATTAATTGTAAACCACTATGTAAGAACATTCAGACTATATATTACTGCTGCCTATTCAGTCCTCACTCCCCATGTATTTTTCAACTGCAGATTCCTATTGATCCCAGAAATTTTATCAATTCTACAGGCTCTTGCACTTCACTAACAAAATTGGAGTACATGCCCCAGCAGGTGCAACAACATCAGATACATCCTTCCCTGAACCTAGCTGGAAGCCAGCAGATGTCTGGCTTCATTTAATTTGTGAATGGTCTTCATGCCAACTTCAAAAGGAAGATATTAGAAGTGCTGTGAAACAGAGATGGACAATTGATAGTGGGTTTTCTGATAACCATTTATGTTGAGTAAAATTCTTCATTGGGCAGATATCCTTTACTGGTACATGACACTTGGTTAAAAAAAAAAAAAAAAAAAGAAGAGAAAAAAAAAAAAAAAAAAAAAAAAAAACTGGAAGGACATCGTGGATTGCTACCATCTAATCTGGCTTATTTTTAATTCAGCCATTAAAATTAATACTTTGGTAAGCAGTGAGAAATCTGGGGTAAATACTGACCATATTGGTAGCTGGAACACTTGGTTTAAGCCAAAACTGCTTCACGCACATCAGAATGTATTATCACCTAGCTAGGAATTGAAGGCTGAGTCAGTTCCCCAGATGAATTCCTTGTCCTTTTGTAAATGTTAATTCCTGTAGCAATCAACATACCTTTCTGAATTTGTCATAGTCCCTGCCTGGCTTTCTTTCTTTATAAAGTGATTTTATTGAGTAATATCTTTGTACTATTCTTCTACACAAACAGAGGAAATGTCATCATTTGTTTTTTAATGCTAGACTCAGAAAAGAGACTGTCAGCTGGTAACAAATCAAATGTTGCCCTTCCAGCTAAGATCTGGATTGCTGATTCCATGTAGTTCCATGATTAGTCCTTTTTTTTTTTTTTTTGTTCTTCATAAGTTTTAGATAAAATTAAGTTCTCAAATGAAGCTCAGTGCCCAACCAATCACTTCTTTCTGAGATCATCCACTAAGCAAACCCTCCTTCCCTCCCTCCCTTCCTTCCTTCCTTTCTCTCTCTCTCTCCTTTCCTTCCTCCTTCACTTCCTTTCTTAAGTATTCACAAAATGACACAATACTGCTCTTAATCAAAAGCCTCTCATAGGACCAATAAGATGGTCCACTGAGTAAAATGCTCACTGTACATACTCACCCACATGAGATCAATCCTTGTAATCTATGTAAAGATGTTATCCTTTGACCACCACATATGATAGTTTACAATTGGCTGTAATTCTATCTGACAACAACTTGAGTTTTGAGCAGTAGTTTTATTTAGGTTATTGCAGACTGAATTATGTTCCCCAAAACATGTTGAAGTCCTATTTGGAAAGAGGGTCACTACAGATGTAGTTAGTTAAGATACAGTCATACTGGAGTAGGTATCCCTTATTCTCATATGACAAGTGTCTTCATCAGAAGACCATGGGATGGCCAGGCACAAAACAAATATCATGCCAAAATGAAAGCATGTTGAAGGGTGAATCTACAAGCTCAAAAATAATTAGTGCTATCAGAACTGGAAGATATGAGGAAGGATCCCTCTGAGGGTTATGAGGCAGTGTGGCCCTGAGTACCCCTTGATTTTGGACTCCATATTTCCAGGTCTATGCTGCTTTAGAGTACCCAGTTTAGATGTTGTACTAGTTTACCAAAGCATGCATTGCACACAGACAGAAGCCCTTCCTTTCTTTTTTTAGCTTCTTCTCCATGTAACTATTTTGCATTCAGATGTGAACCTACAGTTTTGCACAAGCTGGACAAGCACTCTATCACTAGCAGGACCTGGAAGCCATTCTGAATTTTCTTGTCATAATGATCGTTAGCATTTTCTGTTTTATTCGGTTATTTTACTTTATTTAGCACATTAAGCACACATACTGCTTATGTTTGTTATATATTGACTTTGTCCCTCACCACATTATTGAGCTTTATTTTGAGTTTTGGTTATTTGGAGATGATTTTATATAATTTTATCAATACAAATGGTAGTTTTCTTTTGTATCAATTGTTAAGCATTCACTTAATTTTTTGACAGTTGCCTGTGCAAGAACTTTAGTAGCACGATGAATATTGCATGTTGAGGGATAGTGGGCCACACTGTTTTATTCGTGTGATTGAAGTGTTTCTTGTTTCATTTTACAAGTATATTTTTCTTTGATAAAATTTCAGTTTTTCACTTTGTGCATAGCACCAGATCATTTCTAATAGTGAGTCATTTGTGAGTTTTGTGATGAACCCTCATTAAGAACAAAGCATTAGACTTACAAAAATCAGGTTCAGAAGACTGATGGTGTAGCTCAGTGGTAAAAGGTTGCTTCACTTGCCATTTGATTCCTGACTCTGAAGTGAAGGATAGCGATCCTGTTTAAACACAATGGGAAACACAGAGAGAAAGCAGAGATGGGTAGAAAGGGGAGTGGAGGAAGAAGAGATTCCATGAGAGTAGAAGGTATGATAAGACAGGGAAATAGTGGGCACAAAGCATTAAAATTCTTTCTACACACCTATGAAGCTGGCAAAGAACTACAAAAAAAATTTAAAAAGAAAATAATGTAACACTTTTTTATGAATGTTACTACATGAGGATGTCTGTAATTCTGTTTTCTTGAACTCTTTGCCGGGCATTATTTTTCAAATGACTGGATCCTCAACATTTGATAACTGGACCTTGTGAAGCAACCTACAGAAGCAGGATTTTATCATTTGTAAAAGATTATTCCACATAATCACCCAGGTCATCTTCTCAAAGAAATGATGTTAGGTTTTTTAAAAATGGGCATGTTTTGTGAGTATTTTATTTGTTTGTTTTATGTTTTCTTAAGTTCCTTTTATTTGGTAATTATTATTGACTTATTTTTCACTTCCTAGGCAAACATTGCCTTCTGAACTTGCTGTTGATGTAGGAAGTCTTTACTGTATCATGGTCTTTTTGTACTTTCTATCTTAATGTTTTGTTTGAGTTGTCTATTAAAAACATCTGTCACACAGAATTGCTGAGGGCTCATCAAATGAATAAAATATAAAATACCCAGAGTAGTGTAGTAGAATTAATATATAATATACTATTGATTTTAAAATTAAATTTCATTATTCTACTCTTTTCATTTCTGAATTTCTGCTTTATTTCATCATTTCTGAATTTCTGCTTTATTTCCATGTCTGTCTTTATTTTTCTTTCTATCCCTTTTTAAAAATCCACCTCTATGTATTTGGTGATTTTTACTGTACTTACCTCTTCCTCTGTTTCACCTAGTTTCAAATATGGACTAGCAGTACTATCAAAATATAAATGATTTTTGAGCAATCACAGACTTTCATTTAGCCTAGAGAGAGGCTTAGTCCTAGACATAGCTACTGAACTGCATTCTTTCTACTACATACAGACTGCAACTTCCTTCAGTTTCAGCTGGGATGCCAAGTATTTCATTTTTTTATTAGGACTTCATATCCTATGCTGGACTTCACTGTCCCCCAAAGTCAACAGTGACTTTTGTTTTAAATGCATATAGCTGTAGCTTGTGATTTCTGAGTTCTTGTTCAATTTGTGGTCTATAAAGACTTCTTTAAATTTAAGAGCAACTATTTCTTATTAATTTTATTTTATACAGTCATTATTATCCACATAAAATAAATATTCTATAATTTCCTTGTAATTCAACCAAAATGTAAAGTTTATAGTGTGAAGTCATAGAACCATGTGGAATTCAACATGTTTTTTCTAATGAAAGTTTAGGATTTGTTTTGAACATAAAGGTTCTAAAGTGAACACATTTTATTCTCTAGATCTCTTTGTAGAAAAAGATGGCTTAAACTTAAACTTCTTTTACTTTGTATCAGATATTTATAATAAAAGATGAAACTCCTACAATTAAAAATTTAAAAGAACATGAAAAATAAGCTTTTAAGTTCTTAGAATTTTTTAATAAAATCTGTGCTGGTAAGGAAATAGTGCCTTGTACCTTTCAGGTGGCTGTGGGCAAATCCAAGACAGTAAGTGTCAGCAGGTGTTTAGAGAAAAGTGATTACCATCATATCATTACTGTTAATTTTGTAGCTGTTACAGAAAACATCATGAAGCTGTCTTGAAGAATAAAACTAGTCTTGTTCTACAACATGGACATACTAACACTGGGTATGTATTGAAAGGAAGTGAAACCACCATCTCAATAATCATTCATACTCCTGTGTTCATTCCAACATTATTCAACAGTCATTGATGAACATAAGTGGGTGCACAATTTGTAATGCATGCACACACATACACATACATGTTACATATCATTATGGAAAAATATTCAGTCATAAAAAAGGAAATTCTATCACTATGACCATGGACTAGCATTGCTGGAGAGCATTGTTCTACTTGAAAGAGGCTAAACACAGACAAATAAGTCTTACTTATATATGGAATCCTTAAAGCTGATCCAAAACAGAAAGAGAAAAGTAGTGATCTGCAGTGGGAGGTGGTGTTGCTGAGAAGGTAGGTCTTAAAAATTTTTAGCACATATGGTAACAATCCAACATGATAAATAAGTTAGCTACAACATGGTGGTTGTGTGTGTGTGTGTGTGTGTGTGTGTGTGTGTGTGTGTCAGAGACACACAGATAGACAGAATATGTTTTGAATGTATGTGAATTTTTTTCAATTAAACTTGAATAAAGCAAGAAGCAACACCAATTCGAAATGCTGACAAGCGATGGGAAAAAATAGATTACGTAAATACTGCTGGTGGGAATTATGTTCGTGTATTCAATTTGAGAAATGGTTTATCTTCTAAAAACTGAGCAATCAATATTCATAGTAGTTTTATTACTACTACTCCTTAGGAATATTTACTAGTACTAACCCAAAGTGGGAATGGTTTAAAGAAACTGGTATATCCATACAATGAAATATCATCCACTACTCACAGAGAGTAAACTTTTGATATAATCCCCAAATCAATAAACAGCGTGTGACTCTATTTGTGGACAGGCACAGATAATGTATTAGTGATTTCAAGAGTCAAGGAGAGAATGAATGAGAAGGCTGTGAGAGTAACCATCAAAGAGCCAAACAAAGGAGTCTGGTGCTGATATTCTGTATGGTGACTACATCAATACTATTATTGTGGTTGTAATATTATGATATAATTTTACATGATGTTACCATTGTAGGAAACTGTGTAATATTTCTATTGGATGACATTGCATCATAAATTTGTAAAACAGTATGTTTTGCAAACCTATAATTATCTAAAAATTAAAAATGTATCTTGGAAAAAGTTTTCTTTGTTAGTGGCATACATCATCCCTCCCAAGAAGGGAAAGAAACTTTCAACATTAAAAAAGGGCTTTTAAAAGTACAATAGTGATATTATGTGTTGAATGACTACTATCAAGTCCTGGAACGTAGGAGTCTCAATTCTCAGAAGCTGCTTGTGAACATATCCTTTTGATATGAATTAATAATGTACTGGGGGCACAGTCAGTCCAAGACTTAACCACAAGAGAAACTGAGGCATTCCTGACTGGGCAAAAGCATTTCCTTTACCAACAAGCTTTGCCACATGAAAAACATGATTCTGCATGTAGTACAAGTTAATATTGAAAACAATGTATAGGATCCATCTGACTACTCTTCCATGGTAGCTCATCATACAGCCTCCATTGCCACTACCTCCTTTGTCCAACCACCCCCGATTTCTCAAACTACTTACCCTTACCACCACCACCCCCGATTTCTCAAACTACTGAGAACATACATATCCTCGTTCAGGAAACAGAACTTGTTCCTTGGCAAATTCAGATTTCTGTGTAAACCAAACAAAATTAAAATCCACAGAGAATCGTGAGTCCAAAAGTCTCAATTTGCTTTAATCACACTTTTGGTTCTTTTTAGGTCTTTTAGCAGATGGACTTGGGTTTATTTGGGAGATCATTGAAATCCCAAAAAAATGGGTGCCACTGGGATAGAGTTATCTACAGGGACATAGCTTAGAGTAAAACAAATGTCTTACTTCCTAGGAACTGAAAATGTCAACAGGATAATCTTAAAAATCAATCTGCTCTTTCACAGAAAGGATCAGAGGAAGTGTAAAGCTATCACAGATGCTCAGTTTTCAGAGCAGACATGGTGTGGTATGAAAGAAGAAAGAACACTCCTACCAGCCACCAACATTGCTTCTTGCCTTAGGCTAGGGAAGCAGAGTTTTTTCCTCAGTAGAAGACCAGGGCATATTCCTCAAGGTGAAATGGAGACTTATTTTAAGGTAAGATAAAAGGCAATAAAAATCAATATTAGTAGCAATAGCAAACACATATGGAGTGCTTGCCACACCAGAAAGTGGGCTAAGTAGTTTGTAAAAAAAAAAAATCTGTATTTAATCCTCACAGTACTTTGTGGGTACCTGAGAGAGATGGAGATGGTAGGGCATAAAGGTGTTGAAAGAGAAAATAATAGCAAGACGCCATGTTATCAAATACATGGTATCCCCATCTTGTAGATAAGGATGGTAAGGATGGATAATTTAGAAGGTTAGTAAATACGAGTAAGAAGGTTAAATATCTCTTGCTACATGTGACCACCTGAGTAACCATGTTGCCCTAGTCCAGGGTTCCTGACATTTCTGGTCAGGTAAGTTCTGTGCTTTACACCCAGAAATGTCTCCAAACATTGTCACATACCATCTAGGGAGTAAAATAAGTTATCCTCGCTGGAGCACTAATAGGATGAACCCCTTTGGGCAACTAGCACAAGTAGGGTAAATTAAACATGTATGGCTTATTGTGTGCCACAGTTAGGTTGATTTAGAATGTAAAGTGGATGCCACTCTTACAAAACAGGAATCACTATGCACTTCTTGTAACCATATGAAAGAAAAACATATTGACCTTTTTCTATTTTTTGTAACTTTAAAGATGAAGACCTATATTCTCATTAGATGACAACCAACAAATTCTGAGTCAGAATTGCTGTAAAACAAGAGTTATACACCAAATCCTTCTGAATAACACATGAGACACCTAACAGCATTCACCACAGATATGTACAGTACTGAGAACAAAGGACAATAATGGAATGTCATGAACAGCTTGGGAAAGGCTTAGTTTTGACAATTAAAGTGAAATCTAAATGGAACAGAGCATAGTTGGACAAAAGCATTTTAAAGACAAAGTCACCAAGATGAAAATGATGTTTGACTGAAGATACTGGTTATTTTCTATTATCTGAGCATTTGTATATTTGAGTACTTGTTTCCCAAGATGGTAATATGATTTAGGGGTTGTGGGGCTCTCAGGTGACGGGGTCTGGCTAGTGGAAGTTGGTCATAGGGTAGTTATGGGTCAAGCCAGCGTTCTCTACTTCCTCACCCATGTCATTTGAAGGCACATAAACAGGACATCCCTGGTCCCACAGGGACACTCCCGTCACCTTGGCTTCCCTGCTGTAACAACTGAAGTATCTCTGTAACCCTGAGCCTACTTCAGCCTTCCTTCTTTAAAATGTGTCTGCCAGATATTTTTTCATATAAATTATAGGACAAGAAACTATCAAGAAGAACAATGCACCATGGCCTTTAGAGTAATGTGGAAATTTGTGCCCCACACAAGCATGAAAGAATGTTTAACGTGTTAACTATCTTGAGAGAGAATGCTGGCCCTAGAAGAAAAAGCATTGATTACAGGTTTGTTAAATAAGCTGTCACCAGAGAGTGATGCATTAGGCATCTTAAGGCATTTCCATCTTGGGGTTCATTCATTCATAAATATTTGTAGAGTTTCCTACCATGTATCAGGCATTCTTTGACACCAAGGAAATATGATATTAAATTATAAAAATGCATACCTGATTTCAGAGATGACATTCCAGGGTGGAAGAGAGACATTTTTTAAATGACAAGGTAAGCAAATGTATCAACTGATGAAGAGTTTAAGAAAAAAAAATACAAATGAAATAAACAAAGGTATGTTATTTTAGATGATTGATCAGGTTCCAATTCATCCTCATTGAGAACGTAGTATTTTGATTTGAGACCAGTAAAATGAGAAAGAGTAAACCAGGCTAACAGAAGAAAACATGGAAACTGTCACAAGCAAAGTCCCTGAGACAAGGGCTGGCTTGGAAGACTATGACAAGAAGGAATAGACAATGTGCATTGGGAAAAGAACAGAGGATGTGCAGGAACCTACATGCTACTTTTATGGATTTAAATTTTAATTAGAATGAAAAGAGAGCAACAGGGAAGTACCTACCTGAAGAAAGGCTATGATATGGCTTCTGATTTGAAAGAATCACTTGGATTACCTTTTGGAGACTTTGTTTGGAAGGAATGAAAAAAAAAAATAAACCATGTAGCACATTAAACAGACATCACAGAACACAGGGAAAGCAATGGCCAGTGGATTTGTTTAATAGCCATGAAACAGAACCTAGGGTAGACAATGGCCAGTGGATTTGTTTAGTAGCCATGGATCTGGTGTGATGCTAAGTGGCAGATGCCAGAGCTCCAGGCACATTTGAAGCTATTTGGCTTGCTGACAAATTAGATTCAGAGTATGAGGAAAAGGAGTACCAAGAAGGGCTCTGAGAAGTTGGGCTAGAGTGTTAGTTCCAAAAAGAATTCTTCTAACCAACTGATGGATGTACTGGCATGGTGTGTGCAAGGTCTGTGGGGATCAAATAAGGTCTGGAAGTAAAGCTCAGACTTAGATGCCTAGTAGAAACCAGGGGACAGAATTGGTGATGAAAATTGCACTTTTACAACTTAAGTTGGATATGCAAATTCTGAACCTGTTACATAAAGGTAAATATTGAGCTCTTAGATTTCTATGAGGTTACCTAGGATAAAATTAAAGAAAATGAACCAGAATTATGATATGTGTTAGACTCACTCCATTATTTATGGGTCAAGACATTAACAAGATTAAAGAAAAGAGCAGTTTATAGTGGCTCACCTCTGATCTAGAGTCTGAGAAGCTGAGCAAGAGATTTGCCACAAATTCAAGGTCAGCCTAGGCTACATAATGACAACACTAAAAAAGCATCAAAATGGAAAGGATTCAAAGCAATGTATTAAATAAACCCACAGAGTGAACCCAGTGGAAAAATAAGAAATCAAGGACTAGGGAAAGGCTCAGTTGTTATGAACATATAGAGCTCTTTCATAGGACTTAGTTTTAACTCCCAGCACCCACATCAGGTGGCTTACAGTCACCTGTAAGTACAGCTGTAGGAAATCCCACACCTCTGGGCATCTAAAGTCACCTATACATACCCACACAGACACATACAGACATGCTCATAATTTAAAATAGTAAAAATAAATTTAAAAACTGAATTCATGACTTCATATAATTTAAAAATATGACACTGAGTAGCCTTGATTGAAGATGGAAGGCCATTGTTTCATAGTTATGAGAGCAATAATCATTGGTGTTTTAGTTTTATTGCAGGTATTATTAATTGTAAATTAACCAATT
The DNA here is from genome assembly GCF_943737965.1 of Phodopus roborovskii. NCBI lineage: Eukaryota > Metazoa > Chordata > Mammalia > Rodentia > Cricetidae > Phodopus > Phodopus roborovskii. Next base: position 1,537,341 of record NW_026126605.1, on the reverse strand, counting down.
GGGATTTCAATGTTAGACATGCATGCACCTAAGTATAGGAAAAAATATATATATGTGTATATATATATATATATATATGTATATATATATATACATACATGTGTATATATATATATACATATATATGTTATATACACGATTTTGATGTTCATGTAGCAAATGTGGCACAAACAGAGGCATATGTCTAATTTTGCAGAATATTTCCAGCACTATTTTGAAATTCTCATAGGTACAGAAACCAGTCACACAGATTATGTAAAGTCATTTTTACTTGTTCAGCAAGAGCATATAAACAATCAAGAAATAAAGTAAACGCCAACTGCCTGCTGTAAGTGTCCTTTGGTATCTGTGGCTCAAGCTGTACAGCTGTGGTTCATTAAATGTCCTCTGAGTTTTCGTCTTTGCACACAGCCTCTTCTCAGACTGTCTGTCCTCTCCAATACTCCCTTCGGCAGTGCCTCCAACTTCCCCTTGAAGATAAACTTTCAGAATGAGTTTCTTGATCTTGCCATGTGGTGCTTGTAACTAACATCTTGAAATCTTACTTGACTACTTTAATAGAATTCTTAGTATTTTGTTTTGCTTTAGGTGGCCACTAGAAACTTTCACCTATGCTATACTCAATTCCTTTCACTTGTATAACAGTAACATCCTTAGCAGAGTGGCTCAATAATTTCAGAATGGCTTAATCATATTAAAATAAAGTATATATAAAATTAAACAAATAAATGACATTTCTGATGCCATTCATTAAGAGTTGTGGGATGAAACAATTGTGCTGGAAGCTTCATGTATCCCAGTGCAGCTTACAACATCTTGTGAGATAGGTAGGTTACTGCTATAACATTAGAAGAGATAAGGCCACTGGGATCAATTTACAGGAACCACAGTGGGACTGGGATTGAGGCTGGCTTCCCTAAAGCCTCTGCTTCTCTCTATGCATGCTGCTTTCCTTAGTGTCAAAACCGGCCCATCCACAGCTTCATCTGATTGACTGCATTTCTTGTAAAATGCAGTGTGGCTCATATTCCAGGAGAGAGCAACCAAAATTCTGAGAAATGTAATCTAGAACAATATTTTAGTTGACTCTGAAGAAATATGAACTGTTTAAAAGACTCAGTGTGAGAGATTGTAAAGGAAGTAGGAAGAAAGATGGAATGGCTGTGCTGAGTAAAGTTTCCAGTGATCACTACCTTCCAGGGAATGGTGACTTAATGGCACCTTGCTGAGGTTGGGGATACGATGAGCATTTATTTTCTGAATTTTGCTGATTCACCAGAGACTTGCCAGCAGTCTGTACAGCAGGCCAAACACATCATATCCTAATGCACCATTCCAACAGGAAAATAAGTAGCTAGAAATAGTGTGACTAAAAATGGAAGGTATCTTGGAATCATGTTCATTTCTCCTCTTGTTAAAAGTGCCTAGGCTCTAAGTCACTGTGCATTAAAATTATGTACTTTCATCTTCTTTACTGGAGACAACAAAGGCTTGAAATTCTCTTTTTCAATTCACAAGTCTTGTATTTATAAACAGGAAATAGGAATTTTTCATCTTACAACTAACTGTTCCTGGAGGAGCACAAAGTCATTTCTAGATATCCATATGTAGTATTTTTATAAGTAATATTTTGTACTCAACAATATTCTTAATGTGCTACTTTTTTCTATGATAAGTACATAATTGTCTGAATACACAATGATAAAGAATAGAAGAAAAATGCATTTTAATTGGAGTAAAGAAAACACAAATGAACTAAAGTGATTTCTCTTTCTAGCTGGTTATATCTCTTTCTACTTTAACTCAGTGACAAAATGAATCTTGGGAATGAGGTTTTATACAAAAATGCAAAAGCCCAATGACTGTTGACAATGAGACGTTTTCCAAATACATTACATTTCTGTGTACTCAGGAGTGCACGCCTGTGTGTGTTCATAAGGAAGCCAGAGTTCATACTTGGGTGTCGTTTCAACAGAACCATCCTGGTTTTGCTTGTTTGTATAAGATCTCTCCCTGACATGGGGTTTACCAATTAGGTTGGGCCCAGAGCTCAAGTTTTTCTGCCTCTTCAATGCTGAAACAAGAAATGTGCATGCAGCATTTTAGGTGGGTTGATATTTTAGGACTGAATGTCTCCTCGGCTCTTCAAAAGACTGTTAAATCACAAGCAGGGCAGATTTAGGCAATTTGGTATGAGGAATAGGATCTCAAGAGCCACCCAAAGCATTAGTGACAGTCCCTACCACCCTGGTTAGGAGACTGAAAAGTGTACCAAACTACACAACCATCACATATATGCATTGGGCCTAGATAAATCTCATGCAGGCTCCCTGACTCTTTGAGGCCCTATGAGTCAGGTTAGTTGATTCTGTGTGTTTATTGTGATGTCCTTGACCCCTCTGTCTCCTACAATCCTTCCTCCCTCTGTTCATCTGGTCTCCCCAAACTTGACCTAATGTTTGTCTATGGGTCTGTACATCTGTTTCCATCAGTTACTGGAGGAAACTCTCTAATGACAATTGGGACATTCACCACTTATTATCACTGGAGATGGCCAATTCAGTATACATATTCACTATTGCTAAGAGTCTTAGTGGGGTTATCCTTATAGATTTATGGGAGTTTCCCTTCTATTAGGTTTTTGACCTGACCCTGAAATGCCACTTATCCAGTCATCTCTTTCAGTACTTTCTCTCTACATCTAACCCCCAAACTGATCCCTCTAGTTCCCACCCCACCCACCCCTCAGCCCACCCAGGAGATACCCAAGGGCATTCAATCATACCACAAGGACACTTGTTCAACTATGTTCATAGCAGCTTTATTCATAATAACTAGAATCTAGAAAAACCTAGATGCCCCTCAGCCAAAGAATCGATAAAGAAAATGTGGTACAATTACACAATGACATTACTTAGTTATTAAAAACAAGGACACTAGGATATTTGAAGGCAAATGGATAGAACTAGAAAAAAAAATCCCAACAAGTAGACTGAAGATGGATCCACACCTCTCTTTTTGTTCCTTCAGATCCAACCCCCCAAGTCCTGTCCCAGCTCTGTAGCAGAAAACCTGCTGCAGTTCTCCCTTTCCTCTGACATCATCCCAGTAGATCATAAAGATCTTCTCTAACCTTCTTTCCTCAAAATTCATCCTATTATCCCAGTCTTCAACACTAGCAAACATACCCTGTGAACACATCCGCTGAGCAGCCCAGGGAAGCCAACTGAAGACCTTCACCTCCCTTCCAAGACCAATCCCAGTTTTATCTCTATCTCTTCCACATAACACCAGCTGTAACCTTCCTTTCCCATCTACCCACATCTCCTGTGGATCCCACAGACCTTTTCCTTCTATCCCCCCATCTCCACTTGTTGCTTCACCCTAATCTCCAAACCAAACAGGTATTCTCTGCTAACCCATTGACAACTTCTGTCAGGGAAGAAGGCAGGCTTTGGATCTTCCCTTATCTTGTTCCTCTGGATCCAACCCCGAGTCTCATCTCCAGTGCTGTATCAGACCTTCTGGGGTAACTTCTGTTCACTACCTCCTCCATTTCAAGGAGACAAAATAAGAAGATCCTGGTTCAACAACCTCTTCTCCTCCCTTCTATAAACCCCTTGGGACACCTAGCCTAACTCCGTTCCTACATATCTATCCCAATACCCAGAAATACATTTTATCTGGAACCCCCAGTAGCCACAAGGGCCAGGTCCAAAGAAAATTTACTACCAGGCAGCACACAGCCACAACACTCTCTGAAAATCCAGAGAGAAAGCAGAAACTAAGGAAGAAAACACCCACACAACAAAGACAAATCAAGACCCATAATCATCCCAAAACCAGATGCCTAGATGCTAACATAAAAATAATCAGGGAAACATGTCTTCATGAGGGCCCAGCTATCCTCCCACATCAAGCCCTGGATATTCCATCATAGTTGAAGCACAAGAAAAAGACCTTAAAACTGACATTATAAAGATGATAAAGGTCTCTAAAAAGAAAATAAATAAATCCCTTAAAGAAAACAAAAACACATAGATTCCTGAAAGAAATCCATGAAAATACAAAGAGTGGAAAAAAAAAAAAAAAAAAAAAAAAAAAAAAACAAAAAAAAAAAACAACTAAAACTTCTCAAGACCCAAAGAAAATAAACTATAGGAATTCTGGAAAGGAAAAATTTAGGAATTTGAGTAGAAACAACTGACGCAAGCTTCACCAATAAAGTATAAGAGGTGGATGAAAGAATACCAGGCATTGAAGATATGTGGAAGAAATGGATGCATCAAAAAAAAAAAATGTTAAATCTAAGCCACTTCAGACACAAAACAACCAGGAAATCTGGGGCATAGTGAAAAGACCAAATCTATGAATCTAAGAATAGTAGGAATAGAGAAAGAGAAGAAATCCAGCTCAAAAAAAAAAAAGAGCCATTTCATATTCAACACAGAACTCCATTAAGATGAAGTCTCAAATCTGAACATCTGTGCCCCAAATACAAAGGCATCCACATTTGTAAAAGAAACACTATAAAACTCAACACTCACATAAAACCTCACACACTCATAGTGGGAAAATTCAACACCACTAGACAGGAACAACACAACTCAACAAAGAAACAAAATAACTAACAGAAATTATGTCCAAATTGGATCTAACAGACATCTATAGAAAAGACATCCATAACAAAAGAATATACTTTCTTCTCTGCTCCATATGGAATCTTCTCTGAGATCAACTACATTCTAGGCAAAATAACAAACCTCTACAGATACAAAAAAATTGGAATAGTCCCCTGTATCTTATAAGACCACCATGATTTAATGTTGGAATTCAACAACAATACAAATTGCAGAAACCCTACAAATTCATGAAAACTGAACAACGCACAATTGCACCATTCTTTGGTCAAGGAAAAAATGAGAAAGAAATTTAAGATTCCCAAGAATTCATCAAGAATGAAGACACAACATAACTGAACTTATGGAACACTTTGAAAGCAGTGCTATGAGGAAAGTTCATTGTACTAAGTAACAGAGGATAGTCACATTAGAGAATTAACAGCTCAACTGAAAGCCTTAGAACAAAAAGAAGCAAACTCACCCCAGAGGAGTAGACATCAGGAAATAATCAATTTGAGGGCTGAAATCAACAAAATAGAAACCAGGAAAACAATACAAATAATCAATGCAACAAAAAGTTGGTTTTTTGAGAAAATCAACAAGATAGACAAACCTTTATCCAAACTAATGAGAAGGCAGAGAGAGAACATGCAAATCAACAAAATCAGAAATGAAAAGGGGACATAACAACAGACACTGACAAAATACAGAGAATTTTCAGGTCATACTATGAAAACCTATACTCTACAAAATTTGAAAATTCAAAGGAAATAGACAAATTTCTGGATTGCCATCATAGAGCCTTTATCTAGTAGCTGATGAAAACAGAAGCAGACACCCACAGCTAAACTCTGAGTGGAACTCCTGGAATCCAGTTGCAGAAATGGAGGAGTGGTAAGAAATGGAGTCAAGACCAGGCTTCAGAAACTCACAGACCCGCAGACTGATAGCTGGGAAACTGACTCAGACCCCCTGAAAGTGTGTCTTAGTTAGAAGGTCTGGGACCTCTGACAGTGAAACCAGGATTTATATCTTGTGCAGGAAAGGACTTTGCGAGTCCATTTCCCATGGAGGGATGCTCCCTTAGCCTAGAGGCAGGAGGGAGGTCCTAGTCCCTCTTCCAAATGACTTGATGGATTTTGATGAGTCCCTCCTTGAAGGCTTCATCCTCCCTGTGGAGTGGGGGGAGCCATGATGGGAAAGGGTTTTGGGGGCATGGGACAGAGGGAGGGAGAGGGAACTGGGATCAATGTGTTAAAAAAAATATATTTAACAAAATTTCCTAATGTAAATAAGGCATGCCAATAACAGAAAAAAAAAAACATACAGAACATCAAATAAATTGGGTCATAAAAGAAAGTCCCCTCACCACATAATAATCAAAACACCAAGCATATAGGGTATATAAATATTAGAAGCTGCCAAGGAAAAGATCAAATAACATATTAAGGCAGACCTACTAGAATTATACATCTGGATTATGTATGGAGATGCCAAAAATCAGAAAGATCTGGACAGATGTGATACAGACTAAGAAACCACAGATGCAGTCCAGGATACTGTATCCAGAAAAACTTTCAATCATCATACATGGAAAAAATAAGACATTCTATGGTAAAGCCAATTTTAAACCATGTCTATTCACAAATGGAGCCCAGCAGAAGGAGACCTAAGGAGGTTAACTACACTGATGAAAACACAGGGGATAAATAATAAGCAAAATCAAAAGAAGGGAAGCAGGCTTCCTCCCCCAACAAATAAACAGAAATAAAAAAATCATTGGTCACTGATATTTCTTAGTGTCAATGGTCTCAATTCCCCAATAAAAAGATACCAATTAAGAGAATGGATACAAAAATAGGATCCATCCTTCTGTTACAAACAAGAAACACAACTGTACATCAAGGATAGACATGACCTCAGGGTAAAGCATTGCATTTTTTTTCCAAGCAAATGGACACAAGAAAAAAGCTGGTGTAGTCATTATAATATCTAACTAAATAGACTTCAAACCAAAATTAATCAAAAGATATAGGGAAGGCAAATGACAGATTTAAATGACCCCTCCTGGATGGCATCACTCTACATGTGGAGTGGGGGGCCTGGAGGGGAGGGTAGTCAGGGTGAGGGGAGGAGAGAGGAAAAGAGGGAGGGAAGAAGGAAGGAAGGGAGGGAGGAAGAGGGAACTGGGATAGATATGTAAAATAAAAATTAAAAAAAATAATAAAAAAGGGAGAAATGTTTAATCAAGAAAAAAGGATTTTCCCAGGAAAAGGGGGAAAATACTGAATCAAAGCCTAAAAATTAAAAGGCCCAGTAAAATTAAAGAGGGGGGGAGGGCACAACATACTCATCAAAGGAAAAAATCACCAAAAATGACATTCTAATACAAGTGTACAAGTGACATTCTAATACAATGTTTCTAAAAGAAGTACTACTGTAGCTTAAATAACATATTGACCCTTACACACTGATAGTGAGAGACTTTAATACCTCACTCTCATCAATGGATAGGGCACACAGACAAAAACTAAATAGAGAAATGCTAAAGCTAACAGATACTATAAAACAAACAGCCCTGAGAGACATTTACAGAACATTCCACCCAAGCACAAATGAATATTCTTTCTTCTTAGCATCTCATGGAACTTTCACCAAACATACTCAGTTACAAGAAAGTCTCAACAGATAAAAGAAAATTGAAATAGCACCCTGCATCCTATCAGGACACCATGGATTAAAGATGGATATCAACAACAGAAAGTCTATGAACTTATAAAAAGTGAACAACTTTCTACTGAATGGAAACTGGATCAAGATAGAAATTAAAAAAAATTAAAGACTTTCTACAATTGCAGTAAAATGAATACATATCATACCCAAATTTGTGGTACACAAAAAAGGTGTTTGGTGGGCTCCTGTGTCCTATCCCTATCGAGAGCACCCTTGGAGCTCTGATACACCCCCACCCATCCCCACCACGAGCCTGCCCTCCCTACCGTATGCCCTACCCTGCCCACTGTCCTGCCGCTCTGGTTGAACACTGGGACCAAGGGTGGAACCAACAGTCCACCCTACTTCGGAGACTTCTCGGACCAACTCTGAACAAAGGAGACCTGCCTATCCATGCGGGACCACCCATAATTTCCACCTGCTTGGTCTATGACCCCACCTCCAGTCCTCTGCTGGACTCCTGGGCCCCTCCCAGAGATCCACCTATCTCTGCGGCTCCACTCTGAGTTCCTGCCCGCAAGATCCTTGACCCACAAATCAGGGCCTCTGCTAAAGAAAGAGGCCTCAGCTGGAGAGTCCCAGTTTCCAGTGAGATTCGACTATCCTACAAAACCTTTCCAAGTTTCAGCTCAGCCTTTGTCTTCTTCTTCCAGCCACTGGCTAGAGCCATTGGCTAGTGGCACCTTCTACTGGATCCTCAGCCCTGACCTGATCCCTGGGTCCCTGTCTGCTGAGAGCTAATGATATTCTGTATGTTTTTTGTTCTCTGACCCACATAAGCCCACTGGGGAAGTACCATAGAGAGAAGGGGAGACCCCACCAACACCTACTGGAAAAAGCTATGGGTAGATAGCAATACAAGAAAACACCTAACAACAGAAAGACAAGCAGATCTAGGGAATCTACACCAACTAGAATGGAACACAACAACAAAGCAGAGGAAGCAGAAGGGAACACCTTAAGAATTACCATCATAAAAATGATAGAGGCCCTCAAAGAAGATGTGAGAAAATCCCTTAAAGAAATTGAGTAAAAAAGAAACAAAAAAAAAAAAAAAAAAAAAAAGTGGAAGAAATGAACAAATTCCTTAAGGAAATTACAGAAAGCCAAGAAAAAACAATTAAGCAGGTGAAGGAAACAGTTCAAGACTTGAAAAATGAAATAGAGAAAATAAAGGTAACACAAACCGAAGGAATGCTGGAAATAGAAAAACAAGGAAAAAAATCGGGAACTACAGACACAAGCATAACCAACAGAATTCAAGAGATGGAAGACAGAATCTTAGGCGCAGAAGATAAACTAGAAGAAATAGATTCAGCAACGAAAGAAAATCATAAATCCAACAAATCCTTAATACAAAACATCCAAGAAATGTGGGACACCATGAAAAGGCCAAACCTAAGAATAATAGGCATAGAGGAAGGTGAGGAAGCCCGGCTCAAAGGTGCTGAAAACATATTCAAAAAAATCATTGAGGAGAACTTTCCCAATCTGAAGAAGGACATGCCAATGAAAGTACAAGAAGCATACCGAACCCCAAATAGATGGGACTAAAGAAAAAAGACCCCTCAACATACAATAATCAAACACATAGAATACAGAATAAAGAAAGAATATTAAGAGTAGTGAAGGAAAAAGGACAGGTAACATATGAAGGCAGACCTAACTTCTACATGGAAACCTTCAAGACCAGAAGGTCATGGATAGATGTTCTAAAAGTATTAAGAGAACATGGATGCCACCCTAGGCTACTATATCCAGCAAAACTCTCAATCACTATAGATGGAGAAAAAAAGATATTTAATGACAAAACCAGATTTTCCCAATACGTATCTACAAATCCAGCCCTACAGAAAGTATTGGAAGGAAAACTCCAACCCAAGGGAGGTAACTACACCCACAAAAATGTAGGCAACAGATAATCTAACTACACCAGAAACCAAGGGTAAAGCAGAACTAATATATTCACAGTACCACTGCCAACAACGAACCTAAATCAAACAAGCTTCAACAGTCAATGGACCTTACTCACCCTCAACATTAATGGTCTTAACTCAGCTATAAAAAGAAACAGGCTAAGAGAATGGATAGGAAGACAGAGTCCATCCTTCTGCTGCATACAAGAAACACATCTAAGCTTCAAAGATAGACATTATCTCAGGGTAAAGGTTTGAGAAAAGATTTTCCAATCAAATGGAAATAAGAAGCAAGCAGGCATAGCTATCCTAATATCTAACAAGTTAGACTTCAAACCAAAATTAGTCAAACGAGATGAAGATGGTCATTTCGTATTCACCGCAGGAGAATCCATCAACACAAAGTCTCAGTTCTGAACATCTATGCCCCTAATACAAAGGCACCCACATTTGTAAAAGAAACACTACTAAAACTCAAAGCTCATAAAAAATGTCACAGACTTATAGTGGGAGACTTCAATACTCCACTCTCATGACTAGACAGGACCACAAATCAGAAACTCAACAAAGAAACAAAAGAACTAACAGAAGTTATGTCTCAACTGGGGTTAACAGACATCTATAGAACATTCCATCCAAAGACAAAAGAATATACCTTCTTCTCTGCTCCACATAGAACTTCTCTAAAATCGACCACATACTAGGTGGCATAACAACCTCAACAGATACAAGAGAATAGGAATAGTCCCCTGTATCTTATCAGACAGCCATGCTTTAAAATTGGAATTCAACAACAACACAAATAGCCGAAAACCTGCAAACTCATGGAAACTGAACAATGTGCAATTGCACCACTCCTGGGTCAAAGAAGAAATAAAGAAAGAAATTAAGGACTTTCTAATATTCAACGAGAATGAGGACACAACATACCCGAACTTATGGGACACCTTGAAAGCAGTGCTACAAGGGAAGTTCATTGCACTAAGTGCCCATATGAAGAAAACAGAGGATAGTCACATGAGAGAATTAACAGCGTAATTGAAAGCCTTAGAACAGAGAGAAGTGAATTCACCCCTTAGGAGTAGATGCCAAGAAATAATCAACTTGAGGGCTGAAATCAACAAAATAGAAACCCTCCATTAGGAGGAAATTTCCTCATTAGTTAAAAGTACTGTAATTTCTGCTGGGTCCCTTCTTGTTAGTAGATGAAGTCTTAATTTACCTTTTATGATCAAGTCAGAGATCTTTTCTATATATGTTTTCAAGTTTTTATTCTGTTTATGTGGTAGAAATATCCATTCTAATATGATATCATCTCTCTGCATCAAAATCCCTGAAGGATATTCTCTAGATGGTAATATAACCAGAATACAGTCTAGTTTTGGATCCACATGGTCCACATGTGCTTCTCTTTTCTATCCATTCTAATTCCTTTTCACCTTCAGCTGATAATATTTGTGGACTGTTCAAGTCCTTGTCCCCTTTTAGGGCCATTTTCAAGTTTCTCAAATCATGCCATTCTACTCCAATAATGTTTTGCAGTTGAGAAATCTCTCCTAATAAATTTTGAAGATCAATAAGATTCTGGTAGCGATCTCTCCTGATCTGTACTTTTTGTGGTCTAATTTTCTGTAGACCTATTTTATATCCTAAGTAGTTGAAAGAATCTCCTTTTTGTATTTTTTCAGGTGCAATTTGTAATCTCCAGTGAGAAAAAAACCTACTCATAACAAAGTGGCATCCAATGCAGACCTGAGAACTTTCACTTAAAACTTGATAAAAGCTTAAAAAAGAATTTTAGAAACAAAAGAACAGTGACAAATAAGACTTCTTAGTAACGGCATTTTCCTTGGTTGGGCTCTGCTTTGCTAGAGACAAGCAGAAATTTGCCTGGCTCCTTTAAAGGACGTAGATTGGGAGAGAAAGAGAAACAGGATAAAATGGTTTAAAAAAAGAAAAAAAAGAAGTAGAGTAACTGGGTGTCGTGGCACATGCCTTTAATTCCAGCCCTCGGGAGACAGAGACAAGCAGATCTCTTGTGATTTCAAAGTAAACCTGGTATACAGAGTTAATTCCAGGACAGATAAAAGTTACACAGAGAAACCCTGTCTCAAAAAATGAAAAAAATAGAAGTAGAAAAAATATAATAATAAAAAAGCCACGTAAAGGTGGAAAGCAAAGATAGAATCTGGATACTGTATGATATTATATTGTCTTTGTATCATTTGACTGCTGAAGAAATAACAACTGTTAAAAGAAATGCTGCTGGATTAATTCAATTTATATATTTTAAAAATGCTTGGACTTCAAAATTTAAATCTAAGGACAGGTTACTGGGGAAAAAGACTTCTATTTTTGTTTCCACAGAAAATGAAAAGCTGTGGATTCCTTCCAGACTAACATGGTTTGATTAAGCAAGAGCCCCTGAAACAGTGCCAGGTGATCCAATAGTTTTGACAAGCCAGCCTTGTAGACTAGAGCCAGGATTTCAACTTCTTAGGAGCCCCATGACAGCGCCCCCTACCAGCAGGAAGCAGTTTGGAAAGAATGATGCCCAAATTACCAAATATTGTCTGTAAATGTTTGTTTTCATTTAAGTGGGCTTGATTATAAACGGTTAATGACCACAACCGATTTCTTTTTAAAGATAAAAAAGGGATTATGGTATAGAACTGAATACTTTGTTTTGGAATGGATTTTCATTTATTGATACAATTTAAGGTCAATCTTGTGATATGTGTATTTCTCCTCTTATTTAGATATTGTGTTTATATAGCTCATTTAGAAATGTAATGTATAATTTAGTATAGCTTATAGATAGTTACCTATGATAGTAAAACTTAGAGTTAAGTTACTTATGTTTTCAAGATGTATTTGAGATGAATAGGCATTCTTCAAACCTTTCAAAGACCTACAGAATATGGCATTTTAAAATGGTTTAGTGTTTTTCTTGACAATGAGTCACAACTGCTCCTGGTAACACCACCTGCATCAGAAAGGATGATGGGCCTGGAAGGAATGTGTTATGGAGTTTGCTTCCAATATGGCAAGACGAACCATTTGGACAAGATACTGCTCTTGTCTGGACTGTTCGACTTTATGCTGTATAAACTGGACATGCAGGACCCACAAGAAAGTGACTGCTGATACAAGATGGACATTGCTACTCGGTTCCTACTTCATGGAAGAGTCTGCCAGACAGTCTACAGGACACAGAGAAAAGTGACTGACAAACTGCTATCACAGGTGGATAGTTTAAAGTTTCCTGCTTTGCTGAGGAGTCTACCAGACACACTATGGCCTATAGGCTGATGATGAAACATTACAGAAGAACTTCATGTGACTAACCAGGCAAGTCATCTCTGTCATTTCTAGAGTTATAAATTATCATTCTATAGTCTTTGAAGGAGTTGAAGACAGGTAGTTATGGTTATTGTTTTCCTTAGGATCAAAGATAAGTTACATATAGTACTTTAGACTCACAAAGATAGGATAGATGAGTTTCCATGAGCTTGGTTCTGCTGTTTGTGCAGACATTTCCATCATGATCTTGACCTCCCTTACTCTTGTATTCCCTCCCACCTCTCTTTGGCTGAATTCCAGAGCTATATCAGTTCTTGGTTGTGGATCTCTGAATCTTGTTCAGATCTCTGAAACTGGTTCAATGACAGTTGAAGTATTCACCAAACTTATTGCAGGGGTTTCAGTACTCTCTCCACTACTGCTAGAATATTAGCTGGGGTCTTCCTTGTGGATTCTTGGGAATTACCAAAGCACAAACTTTCTCCCTAAACCCATAGTGGCTCTCTGTATTACTATATATCTCTTTCATTGTTATTCCACTACATCCCCTGCTCTTGACTATCCTGTTCTCTATTGCTCTCATCCCGTCTTACCACCCTTATTCTCAGTTTAACCAGTAGATCTCATATAATTACCATTCCCGGGGTGTTCCATGTGACCCTATTAGGGTCCTCCTTGTTATCTAGTTTCTCTGGAGCTGTGGATTGTTGTCTGGTTATCTGTTACCTTTGCTTTACATATAATAGCCACTTTTGAGTAAATATATACTGTGGTTTTCTTTCTGAGTCTCAGTTATTTCACTCAGGATGTTTTTTCAAGTTCTATCTATTTGCCTCCAAATTTCATGAGATCAATATTTTTTATAGCTAAGTAGTACTTTATGTGTAAATGTACCACATTAACACTCTTTTTGTTTGTTTGTTTTTGTTTTTGTTTTTCGAGACAGGTTTTCTCTGTATTTCTTTGGAGCCTGCCCTGGAACTCGCTCTGTAGACCAGGCTAGCCTTGAACTCACAGAGATCCTCCTGTCTCTGCCTTCTGAGTGCTAGGATTAAAGGCGTGCACCACCAACACATGGCTGAGAAACACCAACCTTTACAATAGCCACAAATATAAAATATCTTGGGGTAACTGTACCCAAACAAGTGAAAGACCTGTATGACAATAATTTTAAGTCCCTAAGAAAAAAATTGAAGATATCAGAAAATGGAAAGATCTCCCATACTCTTGGATAGGTAGGATTAACATAATAAAATGTCAGTCCTACCAAAAGCAATCTACAGATTCATTGCAATCACCATCAAAATTCCAAAACAGTTCTTCACAGACCTTGAAAGAACAATACTCAACATCATATAGAAAAAAAGCAAAAAATCCAGAATAACTAAAACAATCCTGTACAATTAAAGAACTTCAGGAGGCATCACCATCCCTGACTTCAAACTCTAATATAGAACTTTAGTAATAAAAGCAGCTTGGTATTGGCACAAAACAGACAGGTGGATCAATGGAAGAGAATCCAGGACCCTAACATTAATCCACACACCTATCTATGAACACCTAATTTTCGACAAAGAAGCTAAAATTATAGAATGGAAAAAGGAAAATATCTTTAACAAATAATGCTGGTATAACTTGATGGCAACATGTAGAAGATTGCAAATATATCCATATCTATGGCCATGCACAAAACTCAAATACAAGTGGAATAAGGACTTCAACATAAATGCAGCCATATTGATCCTGATAGAAGAGAAAGTGGGAAGTAGCCTTGGACACACTACACTGGAGACTACTTCCTAAATAGAACACCAGTAACACAGACACTGAAAGCAACAATCAATAAATGGTAACTTCTGAAACTGAAAAGCTTCTGTAAGGCAAAGAACACTGTCAATAAGACAAAATGACAGCCTACAGAATGGGAAAAGATCTTTACCAACCCCAGATCTGGCAAAGGGTTGATCTCAAAAATATATAAAGAAGTCAAGAAACCAGACACCAAAATACAAAATAACCCAATTGAAAAATGGATTATAGAGCTAAACAAAGACGTCTCACCAGAAGTCTCAAATAGCTAAAAGACATTTAAGGATGTGTTCTACATCCTGAATCATCAGGGATTTGCAAATCAAAATCTGAGATACCATCTTATACCTGCCAGAATGGTTAAGATCAAGAATACTGAGGACAGCTTATGTTGGAGAGAATACAGATTCAGGTGAACACTCCTCCACTACTGGTGGGAGTACAAACTTGTACAACCACTTTGGAAATCAGTATTGTGGCTTCTAAGAAAAAAAAAATGGGAATCTATCTACCTCAAGACCCAGTGATACACTCTTGTGCATATCCCCAAAGAATTGTCAATCATAGCAAACAAGGACACTTGCTCAACAATGTTCATTGCACCATTATTTATAATAGCCAGAACCTGGGAACAACCTAGATGTCCTTCAACAGAAGAAAGGATAAGATATGAGAGAATTCTAACTGGTGGGAATCCAGGTCAAACAACTTGAAAAGGCAAAAACATGCTAGTGAGTCTAGATGCAGAGAATAAGCCTGGAAAACCAGAACATACCACGAGGGGATACATAAGGAGCAGGTATCGAGAAAACTATGTGATGGGATGAAGACAGAACATGAAGTCCTTTGTGAGAATGGGGTCTTTCACTTTCACTTGAGTGGCATACATGACATGCAGGGTATTGAGAAAGATGGATGGGCCTGATACAATCTCCCTTTTGGAGAAGAATACTCCAGGTGCTCGGTGGAGCATGGATTGTGGGGGCATAGTGTAGACCTGGGGATGGTGTGGCTGCATAATTAGCATACTTTGAATGGTGAGCATTGTGAATCCCTATGTGGTACAGTTCAGAAAGAGGCTAAATTTTTATGCTAGTAAGGTATATACACATGAAATCATTTTTAAAATACCGTGTAACACAAGCAAACATGAAATGAGATCACTTTTGTGGGATATGCGTGTGGTATGCCTGGGAAGTAAATCAATAAATATTTAATATTCACTGGTTTCAGATCTCAACTTTATCATTAACTGGCTGAATGCTTGGTTAAGTAACATTACCTCTCTGGGCCTTATTTTCTCACTATGTATATTGAGTTTAGCTCAGTTATCTCTTAAATGCTTGCTGTATTAAATGTTCTACAATGTACGATCTAAATTAATTCAAATAATAGATATTTATTGATTGTAGTCTACAAACAACATATGGAGCTTACAGTCTTTATTAAAAATCTGTAAAAGTAATGGATATCTCAAGAATAAGAGTATTTACTATTTACTAGGGACATTTTCACACAGAAGGCATACACATCTAAGCAAATTTTACTAGTTCTTCAGATCACTATATGGTTATATAAAAATAACAGTTTACTTGTGTTTTTATCAGCTACTAGATGAGGGTTCTATGATAATGGAGGGTGTTCTGGGAGGGACATGGGAGAGAGAGAGGGAGGAAGGGAGGCAGAGAGATCAATCCTTAAAATAAGAAAAAAAATAAATTAAAAAAAATAACAGTTTAGGATATTCCAGAGTTTTTTTCAATGTATTGGGTGATATCAATGTAATTCAACTGTGGCATGGTTCCTTAGAATAGCACATCACAAATTTGGGACTTGGTTTTATATGCACATATAAAAATCATAAAAAATTTATTGAAACTAGAATAGAGTATGTTCATCTCAAAATAACTTCATAGTTTGATTGTTTCTTGATTGATGTTTATATCCACTACTCACTAATCCATTGACTGTGTTTTGAAATTATATAATTTAAAAATTATTTCTAAAATTTTCCTTTGAAAGAAAGATGTTCATTATTTCTAGATTTAGCATGTAACATGGTAATGTAAAATAGCTTAACAGTAGAAAAAGTGTTCTATATTTTATAAATAGAAAATGACTCAATTTTTAGGGTATCTTGTTAGATACCAATATTACTATTTACTGGTGCCAAAAGTGACCACATCTCATTTTTGAGCTCTATTCTAATTTCATTAACATTGGCTGAGTTTCATAACCAGATTCTTGGGATGACTTTGCATGTGAATGTAAGAAGCTCAGAGTCTCACATATTTGTGAGATTGTGAGAACATCCTCACTTGCTTAGTGCCACAAGTGCATTCCTTGCATTTTGTCAATTGCTTTTGTTTTATAAGAAAGAAAGCTATTGGAGAAATTGGCTAATTATGGTTTGTTATTGATTTCTCCATATAAGGTTCTTAGAAAATGATAAATACCTAATTTGTACTTGGAAAGATGTTTCTTGTTGATGCTAATACATTTTCTAATGAGCATGTTAGACAATTTTTAATGAGTGAAATTTAAATTTGTGATATGGATTTTTAAAGACTCTTGTGCTGGCCACCCACTGAGTAGCATGATCAGATAGCCAAGGACACACATTCTAGCTATAGTCCCAGTAGTCCAACATCATATCCATAGGATCTTTGAATCTCTGAATAAAAATACACAATTGCTAGATGTGGCTGCTCATGCTATAACACCATGCTGAGGAAGGAGGATAGTTAGAGTTCTAGGTCAGTACCATCTTTGGCTGTAGAGTAATACCATGTCATACTATGTCTCAGAAAACAAGAAGATAAACATCAAAACAGAAAATTCAACTACTGAATAGGGTATGTATTTATGCTGCTGTATGTGTGTGTGTGTGTGTGTGTGTGTGTGTGTGTGTGTGTGTGTGTATGTGTATTAAACATTTATGTATTTAGGCTATTACATGATGTTGCTTAGGGAAACTCTTCTGATATTTCACAGTACAGTGATTTAGTGTTTTATTTTAGTGAAAATTTTTTAACATTACCATCTTATTTTTAGTAACTATCTTGAAATTCTTAATTACAGTTATACAAAATGTAAACACTTGCTTTTGTTTCTATAAATATATTCAAATACACAGGCCTACAGTCTTTGGTTTTTTTAAAGTATGCCTTTTAAAATCATACATGTTTCATTTAGCTAAAATATAAAATACTAGTCATCATATATGTACATATGGAAGCTAATATATATTTGAACACTTAATCTCCTAGCTTGTTCACCCAGAGACTTTAAAGGGTGGTGATATATCATTGACAAACTCCCATTTTGTCTTACTGAAAAATCTGATTTTTCATAAAAATTGGCACATTTTTATACACCTTTAGTAAATAAATATGTGTGTATTTTGTTTGTCATTTTGTTTGTGTATGTGTCCATGTACACCTGTGTCTGCTGGTATACTTGCTTGTGAATGCATCAATAGAGGTGAAAGACCAATGTCAGATGTCTTTCTCTGTTGCTCTGCACCCTATATTTTAGACAGTTTCTCAGTGACCCTGAAGACTTCATCTAAGCTAGACTGAATGGCCAGAAAACACTGCCTTGAGAAGCTGAGTTTGCCATTCTTCCTGCCTCCTGTGAGGGCTGAGGATCTGAACTCAGCTCCTCACGTTTATGGAGCAGGCACTTTACGCACAGAAATGTCTCTGTCCCCTGATGCCCTGATGTTGCTCTTGAAATATAGGCTTTGGGAAGCTCCAACTGGTCTGGAGCTCACTATTTAGAGAAGGCTGACCTCCAAATCATGACCTTCCTCAGTCTTCCAATGCACCACCATGCTAAACAACATCGATTCTTTTATTTACATTCATGTAAGCAGCATGAGAATATATGAAATAATATTTGAAATTAGAAGCTGAAATAACTCTCATTGTCTTGACTACAGATGTGACCCTATTCATATAATGCTTTGAAGAACTAGAGAGACATTCCAGATCTTTGTTAATAAAGAGTTGTAGAGTTCTTTTCTCGAAATACCTATTAAGTCTTTACTGACACACTTTAAATAAATTTTCTCCTCATTTAGCTTCCATCTTTACTGTACATTTATTTTAAAAACTCGATGAGCTTATTCCTCAGATACTATTTCTCCAGAAGGACTGGGTTATTTGAGTGACTTATCCAACCTTGACTCTGTAGTACAGAAAATGGTTAGTGTGAGCACCGACCTCATCTTTACCATGACGTGATATGAAACCATGACAAGAGTCACTATAATTTAATAGTATAATTGTCATTTTTTTGGATGTAGCTCTCATCAGACTCTCAAGTTCCAATTTTCCTTGATTTTCTTTAATGAACACTTCTTAAGAAGCTTCCAGTCTCAGTATGCTGGAGTCTCCATGAGGCACTGGAAGGGTTCCTTGTCTGAAGTATCACAATTAGGACAGAGAGGGGAAAGGGTCTCTTCTCTCTTCTTAGATTTTCTCTTGAGTTCATTCCAAATAAATATAGCTTTCTTCTCTGAAAGACCATCTCATACCTACACTTTTTATTTTTTTTTTTTTATTTTTTTATTGCACATCACTCCTTTATTATACTGATCTGGAAAGATTTAGTAGTTACGCCCAAACGAATTCTGAACCCACATGGTAGGGCCAAGCAGCTGGAACATGATTCAGACAGGGAAAGACAAAATCTGGACATGATCAAGGGGCACTTCACCTCTACAAGACACAGCAGAGGTAACCAACAACACAGCAAGCACTCCTGCACCAGGAGGACAAGCAGTTTATCCCATCTGACAGGAATGGCTTATTTTCTGGTGAGCACATGGAACTATTTCAATCACCTCTAGAAACAGCAGAGGGGCTTTTTTCTGCTGATAAATATACACGTACCCTTTTTTTGTAAAAGTAAATGTAACACAGACTTGACAGGATTGATCCCAACCTTCCGGGGCCAGCAGCTCCTTTAGGCTCAGAAGAAGGTAGAAGGTTTTAATCACCATTCGAGTTACTTTCACCTTCCAGTGGAAATGGCTACAGCCCCCAGTTACCTAACTGCAGGAGAGTGCAGGACAAGCTCCAGGACAAAGCCTGGCTGCAGCTTCTCATTGGTCATTCTACTGGTTCCTTCCTGACATCTTCCTAAAGCAGACCCTTAGTAAACAGAGGACTAAGAAAAACTAATTACTACTCTCAACCCTCCTGGTAAGAGGAGCCGTCCCTGGATGGTGAACCAAGAACCTGCACCCCAGGTGTTTTCCTGACTGGGTTCTATGAAGGGAGTGGGTGCAGGGGATAAGAGACTAAATGAAAATGGGAGCCACGAGTCCCCATCTGCAGCTACAACTTAAATTTAAGATCCTAAAGATGTAGTCAGTGTGGCAGGAGTTGGGGAAGGGTGCAGGAGGTGTAAACAGGCAGGGAGGAGGGTATTAGGGTAGGAGTCTGCCTGCTCGCCTCACTTCTTGACCTTGCCCTGAGCGGCCACAGCTTCCATAGCTTTCCGCACGGTCTCTTCATCTCCCAGGAACTGCATGGGTTTAATAAGCTTCAAGTTCTTGTCCAATTCATAGACAATAGGAATGCCAGTTGGCAGGTTCAGCTCCATGATGGCCTCTTCTGAGAGCCCCTCCAGATGCTTGACGATCCCCCGAAGGCTGTTGCCATGGGCTGCAATCAGAACTCTTTTACCCTCCTTGATCTGGGGGACAATTTCTTCATTTCAGAAGGGCAGTGCTCTGGCAATAGTGTCCTTGAGGCTCTCACAGGAGGGCAGCTGGTCCTCAGTAAGGTCTGCGTACCTGCGATCCTTACTGATGTTGCTGTAGAAGGGATGATCGGGCTCCATTGGAGGCGGTGGGACATCGTAAGATCGCCTCCAGATCTTTACCTGCGCCTCACCATGCTTAGCAGCAGTTTCTGCTTTATTGAGACCAGTCAGACCCCCGTAGTGTCGCTCATTGAGGCGCCAGGTCCTGACCACTGGCAGCCACATCTGGTCAATGGCATCCAGGACTGTCCAGAGGGTCCGGATTGCTCTCTTCTGCACGGAGGTGAAATAGATGTCAAATTCATAGCTAGCATCTCGCAACACCTGTCCGCCGCGCTTCGCTTCCTCGTGGCCCGCCGGGCTCAGGTCGGCGTCATACCAGCCGCTGAAGCGGTTCTCTAGGTTCCAGGTGCTCTCGCCATGCCTGATCAGCACTAGCTTGTAGGCGGCCATGGCGACAGGCAGGAGGATGCGGCAGAGACCTGCACTTTAAAGAAAGGCAAATGCATACTTTGCAGTGTGTTTTGTTCTGATTGTGTTTGCTCTGATTCTTGTCTTTTTTTTTTTTTTTTTTTTTTTTTTTGGCGTATTTTAATGATTTATGATGTTCATTCGCTAATTTCCTCCAGTTCCTACCTACAAACACCATGCAGGGATCAAGGCAGCAGCTTCACTGAAAACAGATTGGTTCCATTAGAACTGGGTAATAGTTCCAGCAGTGCAGTCTGCTCTTCCCAATCCCTGGCTACTAAGCAGCAGGATATTAGCCAGGACCAGTACTGAGCTCTCTTTATGGCATTTTCCCTGAAAGGACTGTAATAATTACAAGAGAATGCCCCACCTCCAGGGATTCTCAACTCTCTGGCATTGCTTATTCTGTAAGGAAGAGTGTAGTGGTTTCTATACTCTTCATTTTTGTCCTCTTGGCTTTAGGTTTACTTACTTAAGGCAACTTTCTGGATAAGGGAAGTATTCCTTGGTTCTAAGATACCACAGATCATAAGCAAACACTGAGATAAGAATTTTTGGAAGGGTAAGAATTCATGTATAATGTTCAAGAAACTGTTAATAGGATAAATAAATTGGGCAAGAATGTGAAAAGTTTGCCCTGGTGAAAGAGCAGCAAGCTAAGGTAGAATGCTCCCATGGCTAGACAAAGAAACTCCTCAGAATTGTCAGTAAACCACCTCAGCATATACCAAGGTGTAAGATGGGTGCTGGCTGCATCTGCTGTGGTCAGTTGTGCAGTCACAACTATACTTTTGTCCAAAACTAAGAGCACTCAGTCTTGTTATTTGCTTTATGTGATGGTTTATTATAATTTCCAATGAAAGGAAGCTAGAAGGAGGATTAGAATAGCTAGCTGTGACCTATCCTATTCCACCTGGTCCTAGAATTCAGATAGCATTTGTCATTTTCTCCTTCACTGTAATATCATCTCTTACTTGGCCATCATTTGATTTTACCCAAGTGATTTGCTCAGATGGTAGCTCAGACTTGTAACTGTGAGGGTACAGAGCTTAATTAAAGCTCTAGGGACCAAGCTGTTAATGCTTCAGATAATTGTCCACAGGAATAAGAGATATGAAAATTCTAAGAAGGACAACTGCAATTGCTTGGGTTCCTCTTTTGAGTTACATCATATCTTCATGCTAGCCAGAGCTGATACCACTGACAATCTAGTGGAACCTTTCTTCAGTTGTTAGTCTATTGGAACAATGAGCTTAACATAATTCAGTAGTAGCTTTACTGTAAGCATACCAACCTCTAGGATCCAGATTAAATATTTGAGTCTGCTCTTTAATTCCAGATCATGGATTTTACTTTTCAAGGATTTTATCATATAATGGCTGCATCAAAATAC
This sequence comes from Phodopus roborovskii, assembly GCF_943737965.1. Lineage (NCBI taxonomy): Eukaryota > Metazoa > Chordata > Mammalia > Rodentia > Cricetidae > Phodopus > Phodopus roborovskii. Next base: position 1,515,319 of record NW_026126605.1, on the reverse strand, counting down.
AATGCATACCTTGAAGAACAGGTCCCAGCCTTGCAGGACACCACATTTAACCTGACACCACAGCTGCACCTTCAAGCAATTATTTTAGTTGCTTCTTGTTTAGACAGTTCCAGATAATGTGGTATGTTAAGAATGGACAATTGTTCACTGTCATACCTCTTCCACAAAATTAGTCCAAGGTGATATTGCCTAGGGTCCCTGGATGATAAATTTGGTTCTTTGGGAATTCCTGTAGTGTAGTGCTGGCCAGATGATGAAAATAAGAAAGATAGATTAATACTCAGCCACTAGGTTAATATCAATATCATGAATCTTTGCTCCTTCCAAGAAGAGCAATTCAGTGTGATCACCTTTCCATCTTTCATTAATTGGTTTCTGCTAGATTTTTTTTTATTGGAATAAGTAGCAGCAACAACCCACTTATGAAAGGGAAAGGTTTCTCTGGATTCACAGTTTGAGAGTTTTCAATGTACCACTCACTGACCCTGTTGCCTTGGGGCTTCTAGCAAGGCAGCTATCGTGGTAAGAAACATGGTACTGAGCAAAACTGCTTGTCTCCAGGGAAGTAAAGGAAGATGAAGTGACCATGGTTCTAAAGTTCTTCATAAGGACATCTCCCAGTGAACTAAATCTTTCCACTAGACATTCTCCCTCACAGAATCCAACAATAGCATGGTAGGCTAAGGACCAAACCTGTATCACATGGGACTTTGTGGGACACTGCTCTTCTAACTATCACAGTCCTCTCAGGGAAAATGCTATAACAAGAGCTCAAGAGTTTACATATCACAGATATCCATTCTCTAACCTGTACCCTGACAAGCATAGCTATAGACAAGGAAACAAAAAACAAAAACAAGAGAAAACCCAAAATCAATCTCTTAGACACAACCAGAGTCATTAAGTAAAAACAAAAACATATTAGTAATAGAATACCATTTCTATTGTGTGATAAAATGATCCTATGTTCATAGGTCTGATGACAATCACTAAACTGTCTCATCTCTAAGCAGGTATGTGAATCTCTAAGCATCTCTAAGCAGTATGCTTCTAGTATGAACCCCACAGAGAGCTATGGGGTCATTTGAATCATCTAGGTTAGAGATTTTAAACTCTACTTCGGATTTTCTCTACTTCGGATTTCTTCCTATTACTTAAACAATCCTAAGCATATGTGCATACAACGTAAATATATAAGTCAACTATGTACTGATAAATTTTATAACTTTATTATGAATGTTTTTGATATTAAAATATTTTACAACTTTTAAAAGACTAAAACAAATATGCATTCTAACTTAGTTTTTTCTTTTTTTATTTAAATTTTTTTTTTCATTTTACATACCAACCCCAATTTCCCTTACCTCCCCATCTCCCACCCCACCTCCCCTCTTCCTACCTTCCACACACTCCTCGAAAGAGTAAGGCCTCCCTTCCCCTGAGGAGTCAACAAAGTCTGGCATACCAAGTTAAGGTAGGACCAAGCCCCTCCTCCCTGTATCAAGACTCAACAAGGTATCCCACCATGAGGAATGAACTCCAAAAAGGTAGTTCATGCATCCAGGATAGATCCTGGTGTCACTGCCAGCCCCCTGTAACAGATCAAGCAACATTAACTGTCACCTACATGCAGAGGGCCTAGTTCTGTTCCATCCAGGTTCCCAGCTGTCAGTCTAAACTAGCTCCAACTAGCTCAGACAGCTGTCCCTGTTTTTTTCCCATTATGTTCTTGACCCCTTTTTCCATATGATCCCTCCTCTCTCACTTCAACTGAACTCCAGGAGCTCAGCCCAGTGTTTGGCTGTGGGTCATTGCATCTGCTACTATCAATTAGTGAATCTAGTTTCTATGATGACAATTAGGGTAGCCACTATAATCAAATGCATTTAATTTTACAGAAAGAGTTAAATCTTGGATAAATGCTTGATATTGAAGATGAAGAAGATATAACATTTTTAAAGAGTTGCTTAGTACTTTGGGTTCTATATTCATTAATGCTAAGAATGCCTCTTCATGTAAATACACAGTACAAAATGACATAACTATATTTAGGACCATTTCAGATAATGTTGGAGATAATCTTATAATCGTAAGCCAAAATTCACTGAAAGATTATCAAATGAAAGAAAAGTCAACAACCCAAATAAAAATCTTTAAAATGAAACATTCTAACCCGAACCAATGCAAATCCATACCAACTTGACACATGCTGAGGAATGATGTAAGGAAATATTAAAAGTCTTAGTTTTTCATAATTACACAATTATGCTTCTGTAAGAACAGAAAAATCTGTGTCTACAGTAAAACACTCTAATTTATAGCATATAGTACTGTCAAATTTGAGCTGAGAACTTTCAAGCTGAATTTGTTGACTAGTGTGCTGTGGTGTGATGTTAAGCATGGAACAAAGCTGAAAACCAAAATGGAGAGTCTGCAGTGAAGTTATGCCATGAAATGTGGGCAAGGACTTCCAGACACACCTCAGAGAGATTGCGTGTTTTGAATTAATTTTTTTTCATTGGATATTCAGAAAATTTTACTGTTGCTGAATATTTCATGAACCACCACATTCCATTCCATAATCCTGTATGGGATCACTACCCACAGTTAACATCACTGGGCTTTGGGTATAAGCTTTGGTTACAACACTGTACAACAATCTTCGAGGTATAGTTAGTCTGGTAAATGCCTTCATGTCCCTTTGTAAAGAGAAATAGAGTTAATATATTTATTATGATACATACTGACTTTCCTCAAGGGTAGCCACCTTCTCTTTTAGTCAGTGACCTTTGGGTTCAGTTCACTAATGTTTAAAGGCAGAAGCAGATGCCATTTATCCCCTTTACTTCCCTTTTAGAACTGAGCATGTTCCACGTAGTTGTTATTATTCAGCTTCTTACTGGGAGGGCAGCAATCATGCGTTTATTATCTACTCTTAAATTTTCTGCAACTACCTCCAGCTTCTGGGACATATAAGAACTTAATAAATACCTGTTTGGAGTAGGTTTTCTTCTTTTAATTCATTATAAGACATATTTTTTTCTTCTTTTTTTATTTTTTTTTAATTTTGCATGTTGATCCCAGTTCCCCCTCCTTCCCCCTCCCTACCACCCTCCCTCCTTCCTTACCTCCCTTCCTTCCTCTTGCCCTTTCTCCCTCTGTCTTATAGTCTCTCTCCCATCACATGCACCCTGACTACCCTCCCCTCCCATCCCCCACCCTCATTCCACATGTAGGGCTATGCTATCCAGGTGGGGTGATGTAGATCTGTCAAGTCATTTGAAGTAGGGACTGGGACTTCTCTCCTGTCTCTAGATTACTCCCTTAACCTATAAGACATATTTTTAGAAACTTTTCCTGAACACTCCTATTTCATCATCACCTAGTGTTGTGTTTAATATGGAGGAAACACTTGATTAGTCTTAATTGACTTAAGGAATGAAGACCTTAAATTGAATGGCAATTACAGGAGACACTACATATTCCCAAATCTAATGGAAGGTTTCTAATCCAGGTAACTGCTATATGCATGTTTGTGCTCAGGGCATGAAAGTAATTTTCAAGTTGCCAGTGTTATGTTTCTTCATAACTGCATGCTCAATGAAATAATTTATAGGAAAAGTGTATATCACTGACTCCCAAATATAGAAATACTTGTTATATAATATCTGTAGATATTACTCTATTTAGTTGGGGTAAATTAATAATTCACATACTCAAAACTTGAAAAACATTACAAATCCTTATAAATGCAATGAAAATCATTACCATTCCATGATTCAGCAGTATTTTAAAATAAGGGTTGAGGAACCATCCTCAGGGAATTTTCTTCACAGGATAGGCAAAAAATTCCTTCATAAATGTTTCACTCTACACAACTAAATGTTAAACAGCTTCACAGCTGGAAAATGTATTCTCCTTTCACTAGCTAAATATTTCTCCATGGCTCAGATCATCTTTTCTGAAATATTTTATGACACCCTCCCTGGGATGCAGCTCAGTGGCACCTCCACCCTTGCCTTCCCCTCATGAGGAATACCTGGCCCTCCCCATTGAGTCGCTTGTGCCTTTTAGTTTTTCCATACCAGGAAACATATGGCCTTTTTCGTCTAATGCAATTCTTCTTTAATTGAGAGACTGGGATAGCCTGCTTTGAATAGGAGTTATCTAGTGAGAAATGACACTTTGTAAAATATGAGTGTCTTGTTAGGGGCTATTTATGGAATTTGAGGGGAGGAAAAGAGTATGGTTGATTGGGTTTGTTTTCGGGTTCTTGCCATGCTGTATTCATTTCATCAGAAAGCAAATGATTCTGACAAAGTTTAAGAACAGTAACATCAGCAAAATCAGAAACAAAACCCTTTCAAAATGGTTGATAATGTACTAACACTTTCAGATTTGGTGACTGGAATGAATGAGGGAACTGGTATTCCTGACCTTAATTAAAAAAAAAAAAAAAAAAAAAAAAAAAAAAAAAAAGGTGTACATTGGAAAGATGTGGGTTCTTTCTTTTTACTATTGTTTGAATAACACAAAAATCTCAACAGTATATGTTAGAAGTGGTGCCTGCAGTTACACACAGTAGAGCCCTTTTATTAATGCCACACTGATTCTGGAGTCAGTCGAGTTTGACGGAGATCCACATGAAGACTTGATTTACATTTGCTGCATTTTCCATGAATTTCTGAGAATCTGCCAGGTCTGGTATTAATGAAAGGACTGTATGTTAAAAATAAAAAGCTATGTGCTGTTATCATTGGACCAGCCAAATATTTGGGTATTGTCCCAATTTTGTATTTAATGCTCAGAGGAAAAAAAATCAAATGGCATACTTTTTCCTGTGTTTAAATACTTTGTAATTTTTTTTCATGAAAGCTCAGAGAATCATGTAGAATTTCTTCAGTGCATACACAAGGCATTTTAAAATAAGATTCACATTATAGACAGATACTCAGAGTAAACACTCATATATGTAAATTAGAATATTAGAAATCTACAGAAAATATTAAATTTTAGTTTGATATTTATATTTTATTTTAAATGATTTAATCTGCCTTATTACATTCTATATTACAATGATTAGTCTGTAGTTTTTATTGAAAATAGATTATTCTTTCACACAGTGCATCACTGCCACAGTCTCCACTCTGTCCACCCTTCTCACTTCTTCCCACACACCTCCCCTCTCTCCCAGCTCCACTCCTTTTCCACTTCCCTTCAGAAAGGAGCAGGCCTCCAAGAGGTAACACACAAACACAAGGAAAAAAAATACAATAAGACAAGGATAAAGCCCTCATATTGAGGCTGAACCAGGTGACTCAATTTGAGGAAGAGCCCCAAGAGCAGGCATGTTCTTTCATATATTCAGAGTCCTACTGCCCTCTAAAAGCATTTGGGCACATACCCAATAACATATGGTTTGCCTTGAACTTTGTAAATTAATAACTTCAGAGAGTTAATTCACTCTTCTGTATAGAGTAGGGAAGTAGAAATTGCTAATGAGAATTAATTATTTTTAAAACAGTGCATACATATATATGCATATATATATATATATATATATATATATATATATATATATATATCCAAGTCCATTCAAATGAAAACAAACATTTATAGACAATATTTGGGAATTTGGGCGTCGTTCTTTCCAAACTACTTCCTGCTGGTAAGGGGTGATTCCTTCCAGACTAATGTCCTTTGATCAAGCCAGACCACCTGAAACAGAGTACCAGGTGATTCTACATTCAAAACAGCTGGACAAAGCAGCCTTACAGAGTACATCCAGGATTTCTGCATCTTCTTAGAATCCCCCAAAACAGTGCTTTTATTTGTGCCTTTTGTTCTTTTTCTTGTGCGCGCGCGCATACACACACACACACACACACACACACACACACACACTATGCCTTTGAAGGCCCTCACTAGTTGATTTTCCTTTTATCCTAAAATCATTTTGTGTACACTTACATACATGAATACTCATTATAATTAATTTATGTAGATATAAACAATAAAATCATAAGTTAAATTTCCATGACCCTTCTTAAATAAACTCATTTAAACACACACATATATAATTTTGTTTTATGCTAATGTGTTGTGATGTGAGCTGGCCTTTACAATTCTTTTCTTGCTCTAATTTTAGCAGCAACATCTGCTCACATATTTGCAAATCTCTGGCACCCCACTTAATGGGCATTTTTGCCATATAGAATATGGAAGGAGGAAGGTGATGGTGACTAGAGAGATGGCTTCTAATTTATTAAAAAAAATCAGTAAGTCATTTTTCCTCCAATGTAAAACTATCATCAAATAGCATATTTTTCCTTCTAGGATACATTCATTTTATTTAAAAGGTGCTTGTGTTCTTTCATATGCTGTTGGTTAATAGCACAAATAGAAGCGGTCTAGCTAATTAAAGTCTTACCTGATAAACATTTCTATTTCTAAATACATAATATACTTGCCATATAAAAGTGTTTTATCAACACAATGAATTAGTAGAGCCAAAAAAGATTTAATTTGAAATGTTTGCCTGGCCATGAAGTCATATGCTATACTTAAGAGCCTGATTTGGCAGGTTTGTATCATACTTAATAATTTATTGTCAGTTAAAAATACTAAGCTTAAAGTATTTCTTTTTATTCCAAAATTATTTCTCAGAAATTATGTTAAAAGAAAATGTTATTACAGATGAAAATTCACAAACTATTTTCTAGGAAGATTGAAGAACAAATGGTGGGTCATTTGGCATCAACTATTAGGGAATAATATTTGCCTCCAAATGTTTGTTTGCATTGGAAAGGAACAAAGATGTGATGCTCATGTACTTCTATAATATATATATATATATATATATATATATATGCTTTTATATATCATAATATTTATTGCTAATGGAAGCTTACAGAATAAAGTCCAAAGAACTTTCTGCAAGATCAAATTCTCCCAAATTTATTGATGGCTTACTTTTGTGTTTCACAGGGAGCTGCTTGAGTGTTTCATTTCAGAAATATATTCAGGCACTCAAAGGTATAACATCACTGCTTAATTGAAATCAATACCATACTGGCAATGCAAATAAGTGATACATTTATTTTACTTGAAGTTCATATTGGTTTGCATTCCAAGTACCTTTCTCCAAATAAGAGCTTGAAAGCTTATAGTCTACAAGTGTGATCCATTTCAATACATACATCCAAATATGCTTGATCTCTGATCCTGAAATTCATAAGCTAAATAAAAAAAACAGTCTGTGTTCTAGGAACATAACCAAATATATATATGAAAGAGGAAGGATTGCTGTTTGGTACAATATACTAGGTATAGAAACATCTTATTATTGCTCAAAATTATTGCTGTTTAGTTTTGGGCCATTAGACTATTATTAATCTCTCACTCACATGTGTATTTGCATGTGTGTGTGTGTGTGCATGTGAGTGTGTATGTGCATGTGTGTGTGCATGAGTGTGTGTATGCATGTGAATATGTGTGTGCATGTGAGCGTGTGCATCCATGTGTGTGCATGTGGGTGTGTGTGCATGTGTGTATGCATGTGTGTGTGCATGAGTGTGTGTACATGTATGTGTGCATGTGAGTGTGTGCATGTGTGTGTGCATGTGTGTGTGAGTATGTGTGTACATGTGTGTGCATGTGAGTGTGTGTGCATGTGAATGAGTGTGTGTGTGCATGTTAGTGTATGTGTGCATGTTAGTGTTTGTGTGCATGTGAGTGTGTGTGTGTTTGTATGCATGTATGTATGTATATGTGTGAGTGTATATGTATGAGTGTGTGTTTGCTCTATCATATCTATATCTCTGACCCAATATTTCTCTGTTAGAGATCAAAACCTGATCTTGTACATACTTAGCAATACTCTAAGCTATGTCCACGGCTCTATCATAACCTTTTCATAAAGGGATTATGATAGAATTATCTAATATAATTTATTTCCTGCTAAAGTAAATCCCATTAAATCCCATTTCGTGTTCTCCAAAGAAATAGTGATTACCTGAAAATTATTTTCCCTCCTGTCAATATGTATGTGGTATTTCTTCAACTAACACACATTAATTACCAACAATCTATAAAACTCTGATATTAGGAGATTATGTAGTAGTGTAGTAATATATTATTTATGATTTAATAAAGCTTGCTTGAGGGTTCATATTGCAAAGCTAGCCACAAGCTATAGAGCCAGGCAGTGGTGGCACAAACTACAGAGATCTCTGTTAGTTCAATGCCACACTATGATACACAATATTGATTGAGAGAAAACAGCTCACACAGAAGTGATCTCAGCTCTTGGGGTCCCATGATTTTAATCCCAGGATCTGAGAAGTGTAAAAGGAAGAAGCAAACCGTCTTATTTGAGAATTAGTCTCCAACCATGTTGAGGAGAGCATAGCAGTCTTGGATTGCAGCCTGAGGCTTGATGGAGAGCAGTGCAATCAAGATTGCACTCTGAGGATTCTTGGAGACAGGGTTGCCATTTCAGTCTGAGGTAGATGGAAGAGCTAGTGGCCTGCTGCTTTGCTTTTTTGATCTTTAACTTGAAGCTTGAAACCCAATATCTGTCTCTGGGTCTTTATTATTTTCATTACATAGGAGCTACAGTTCAAACGATGAGTCCCATAAGGCTTTCCCTCAACTTTAGAAATCAATTGTTGCCCACTAAATTAGATTCATTAACTGTAAATAGAAGTTCCCATAATCCCCTCTTCAGGCTTCATAACTTACTGTAGCAGCAAGCAGAGCTCATGGAGTGTTTTACAATAGGCATCCATGTGGATCAAGAGGCACATAAGCTGAGGAAAAAGTGTCTGAGGGCAAGATCTATCCCTGTATTATTAGAATATAGCAATATCCAGTCAAGGATGTGGTCACCAAACCACTGGTGATAAACCCAATCTCTAGTCCTGCTCTTAAGCTAAGAAGTTAGGGACAGGGCTGAAAATGACAAGTGTTTCTATAAGCTTGTTTTGTTTTCTGATTTCCAGAAGGGGGTCATCAACTTCCCTGTGTAAGACAGGAGCATCTCTTAGGCTCTACACAGTATCCCTCCAAATTTTCTTCAAATACCTCTCACATCCTCTAAATGTAGAATAAATCCAAATCAACTCCTGGGAAATGTAACATAATTTAGATGGTCCTGGGTATATGCATCTTTAAAACTAGGACTCAGGAGACTAAGGCAGGAAGATCAGGAGTTCAAGGTGAATTTAAGCAAATAAATATAGCTAGGCATAATCTAAATAAATGCCACTAAGTGAAGGTAAATTAAACAAATGTAATTTCTTGTAATAATTTTAAAACATTGTGTAAATGTGCATGTATTATATATGAATATAATTTGCTTAATCTCATTTATAATACCATACAAGAATAAAAATAGAAAGACTAGAATTAGTACAACATATGAATGATGCTTTTGAAGGAATATACTTGCTCAATTTATAATTAATTAATGTTCCATATAAATATATAGAGGAATTTTGGGTAGAAATTATCCAGATCTCAGATTATTTTTTAAAACTGCCACTATATTGTATTACAGCAACAAAATTCTGTTGGATTTACCAGAACTTTTGTTTTCTGAAATAATGTCTACCCTGAGTTACTATTGCTTTGTTATGGATGTGGTATTTCTCTCCAACCAAAGACTAAGTAAAGTAACTTGGTCCATAGCAAAGATTTTGGTGTGTTACAAACCCACCCTCACTCCTTCTAATGTCATCCCCACCAATGGTTTTTAATTTGCACAAAATGCAAGTTAATAAAAAGTCTATTTCAAACTATGTACCAGTAATTGATTATTAATTATTTCCAATTAAGTTTCTGTTGTGAATGATACCAAGTACCCAAGAAAAGTCCCATGATGGCAGAATTATTGTCAACTTTGTGTTAGCTCTTAAACTCCCTTCTGATTTTACCTTAAACTGCTCTCTCCAATAGTAGTGGATATACAAGATATGTAGTAAAGTTAAGTGATAAACAGTCATAATGGGATATTTCTTTAAATGTTTTAAGTGTAGAAAACACATGATTGTTTGACCATGATCTTTAATAATATGCACCATATGTTTATACCAACAGGACTTATAAAAGTAAACATTTGGTGTCTAGAAAAGTATGTTAGTCAGTTGAAATTTGGTACAAATGGGGAAAGAAATGACTCCTAAGCAATATGTCTTACAATATTCTGCAACACAGGAAAGTGAACTTCTAACCACTTAGTATGAGTTCAATAATTCTGATCGAAAAAAGTAACTGAAGACTAATCTCACTCAGAAATATGGATGAACATCCTAAATAAAGCATTAAAACAGAAGTAAGCAGTATACTAGAAGAATTATTCACTCTGGCCAAGTGGGATTCCATCCAGTATCCAGATACTGATTCAATATTTTAAAATGCATTATTAATATCTAGCATATTAATAAGTCAAAGGAGGAAAAAACAAATGATGTCTTCATATGTTGATGTGACATTTGAAAATTTAATTACCCATTGCTGATTCAAGAAGAAAACATCTTTAAAAATAAAAAGTGATAGAAGTTTCATTTATATGAAAAATTCTGTATTTCAATTAAAAGGGAGACAATGGAGGCATTATGCATAAAGCCATAAATGCAACACAATTCTCATTACTATTAGAAATGTTAAGGACTAATGAAATGTAGGAGACATTGGTGCAAAGGGGCAGATGTCAGTCCTTCAACCATTTGCCCCATAGCATAGATAAAGACCCTTCTAAGGCCAGCTATATTTCTTATGACAGTGACTTAAGGATGATGTAGCTATACTCCTGAGGTTTACACTCAAGTGGATCGAATGCAGATGGTGTTGTGGCTAACTACCTTGAATGGAAAGCACAACAGAGCAACAGTTGCCCTTTTAAAATGTAGCTAGGTAAGTTTAGAGAGGGGTGGGCAGAAAGGGGATTGGATGGGGGTTTGTGTGGGGAACAGGGAGGACAGGAGGGTGTGGGAACTGGGATTGACATGTAAAAGAAGCTTGTTTCAAATTTAAGTAAAAACCATTTAAAATTAAAAAGTAAAAAAAAAAAAAAACACAACGTAGCTAGGTATCAGTGTTCACTTATGTCAGAGTAATTACATCAATTAGTAAAGATCATTGAATTAAAATCATTTTAGTGAAAGTTAAAAATATCACATAAGAATACTTTTGATTAATATAAAATACCTCTTTCAAGGAAATGATTATAATGTTTAATTTCCATTGCCAATTGATTTGGGTGTTGGTGAGGGAAATTTGGTATGCTGTCAAGGAGTTTCTGGAGAGAATTAATTAAAGAGGAAGCCCTGCCTCAGTGTGGGTAGCACAGATCCAGAATGTGAGTGCAGATGAATAAAAAGAGGGAAAGAAGATAGGAAACCAAGTGGCAGTCAGTATTACTTTTTGATTTTTTTACAATATTTTTCAAGTTTCTATATACATGTGCTGTATTTAAATAATTTTCCCTCCTTTTCATCCTCATCCCTCCTCCCACACCCCATGTACACTCCTCCCTCACTCCTCATAAGCATGGCTCTTTTTCTTTAATTATTACTGTTTTACACAAATGAGTAAGTATATAAATACAACCTGCTGAGTCTTTTTATTGCTATTAACATGTTTTTAGGAAAACCAGTTTGGGGGTTGATCACCAGGAAAGACTGATTCTCCCTCTCTTATTAGTCATTAGTTTCTTGTAGCTCTTCTGTATATGGCATTATTGCTTTATATCTGCTTCCCAATATATAGACATGTAAGCAATCAACCGGTGTTTCTGATGCCACAGCTAGCAAACAGCTCCCACCACCCTGATGAACTCTATCCTGAAACTCTGAGCCTAAGTAAGTCTTTCATCTCTTAAGATGCTTCAGTAGGTTTGGGCAAAGGAAGGAGAAAAGTAATTAACAAAAGAATAATAGACACTTAGGAGAACAAATGTTTGAATGGGGAAAATAGCCAGAGTTGTATCAGAAATCATTGTATACATTCTTAAATATTCCTACAGTAGGTAAAATCCCCAAATTAATCAAAACACATTTCTTAAAAGATTTTGTAAATGTTATTTATATCTGTAACTATCTGTGGCTAGGTTGAGAAAAATGCTTAATAGAAAGAACAATCAGAGGAAAAAAAAGAATAATCAGAAGAAAATATCCACTCCAAATTTTAAATCATTTCTACAGATCTACAGTAACTAAAATAATCTGGTACAAAGGGAGAGAGAGAGAGAGGGGTAAGGGCTGGAGAGAAGGTTTAGCAGTTAAGAGTACTGGCTTCTCTTTCAGAGGACCCAGGTCAGAGACCAAGCACGCAGATAAGTTCACAATAGTAACTCAAGTTCAAGGGACTCAGCCCTCTCTACTGGTCTCCATGAGCACTACAGTCATGTGGTACACACACACATACAGGCAAACACTCACACACATATAATGACTAAATAGCAGCCAACAAATCAACTAAGCAGGGCTTATAGCAGCTCACAGAGACTGAAGTGGTAATCACGGAGCCTGCATGGGTCTGTACTAGGTCCTCTGCAAATATGTTATGGTTATTTAGGTTGGTATTCTTGTTGGATTCCAAACACTGGTAGTTGGGGGTATTTCTCATTCTTTTGCCTGCTCTTAAGACACTTTTCCTCTTACTGGGTTGCCTTGTCCAACCTTGATGTGAGGGTTTATTCCTGGTCTTATTGCATCTTGTCATTCCATGTTTGGTTGATATCCCAGGGACGGCTGCTCTTTTCTTAAGAGAAACAGAGGAGCAGTGGATCTAGGGAGGAGGGGTAGATGACTGAGAGAAATGGAGGGAGCTGGGAAGTATTTTATGAGAGAAGAATAAATAAAAAGAAAAAAATTAAAAGTAAAAAGAGATAATCCAATAATGGAGAATAATTAATATGTACATTAAAACATTAGTTGTCATTTACTGTAAAAATAAAGACATTTGTACAAATGGGCACCATTTGTAACCCTGAATAATAACGATTCCTAACAGCAGTCTTTGAACTCTCCGGAAAGAAGATGGGGCCCCACATCATAGTTTCCACTTGACTCAACCTGATGCATCTGAACTACAAACATCACCCTAAAACCGGTTTGAGACTGTTTTGCTCAAGACAACTCATGACTAGCTAGCTGTAATGGTGCACCTTTTTATTACACCCTGGCCAGAGTTTCAAATAGAACTACAGTCAAAAATTTTCTGCCACACAGTGACAGCCAGTTCTGTTGAGAAATTTGGTTGCTAAAAATTTTCTTCCTACAGGATCCATTGGAGCAATCCTTGTCCCATTTCAACAGGAAGTAACCTTAAGATAACAACGCCCCCTTTCCCTACCCTTGGAATTTTGGGATAATAGTCGTTGTCTTTGGGTTGGTTTTAGTTATTTAGGATTGGGTGATGCTTACACTCGGGTTTATCTTTTTGACAGGAATAGGGAATGGTTGGTAAAGGTATGGTTTAGATGGGATATAGGTAGATTAGCCTATTTTCTTGAAAATCTGAGTAAGAATGAGATAGTATTTTACAGCTTACATTGTTATGTATTCTTATGTGGTAAGCTATGTAAAATTAAGTTTATATTTTGTTATATTGTGTTAAATCTTTCCACTTACAATGTTTTATGCACATTATTTTTTACCATATTCTATGTATGTATACTTTTCTTGTATTCAAGACATTTTTTTATATTGATACAATTTGGGATATTTATCTTGCTGCCCTTTATAGTTCTACCTCTTGTCTTGACACTTATAATCTACCTCTATTTTAGGGATTTACATGTATGTATATGTAAATAGTTATATTGTTTAAATATTTGTTCTTGCTTTACTCAGGGAAGTTTTAATCAGTCTTTTAGCTAAATTCCTGAGTATTACAGATTATCTTCACTCATGTTTCCTGTACCTATGAGATTAGTCAGATATAGATGCTTAATCTTCAATCACTTCATAGACATGCAGAACATGGCATTTAAATGTTTTAATATTAGTACTCCATTGACATGAGACACTGTTGCTCCTGACAGCACTGTGCACTTTCCCGAAAATATGTTGGACACTGTTGTTGCTCCTGCTGGAGTTCATTCTCGCCTCAGCTAATGGCCTGTTGGGCAAAGAATTGCCCCCACCTTGACCACTAATTTGGACATGCGGTCCTATGTGCTTGCAGGAGACAAATATAGAAGACTGCTTGACCTTGCCAAGTCAGGGTAAGACAGCCATTCTACCTCCCTACTGTTGTTGTGGTCTGTCAAGTTCTCTTGGCCTTAGCCAAAACTGGGTGTACCAATGTTGCAGTGAGACCTTGGGTGACTGTTCAGGTGGCTTGCTGTTTCTGTCCTTGCTGCACCTTTTGGAAGTTGTCTATCCGCACTTCCTGTCTACTCTAGTATTGTTATTTTCCTTCTCAGGTCTTGATGAGGTTGAAGATTAAACTATCACGACTATTATTCTCTCTTCCTAGTTAGATATATTAGGTACTAGACTTACGTTTTCGAGCTTAGGACAACTCTATTGTAAACTCCATTATGCCTTCACCCTAGGACTAGATATGTAGGTCATTTTGTACTCGATTTTCCTTTTCTTAGAGCACACTTGTTATTCACTGTTTTGTATATAGTTTTGTATTAAGCCTAAATCTTTTCTTTAGACTAAAAGGGGAATTGTAGTGAAATAGTCCTTCTGTGGCACTGACCACGCCCATTGGGGGGTGGAGCGATGGGCAGAAGTGACCTGTGGAAGGATGTCTGGGGGGGGGTGGGGGCCAGGAAAAGCTCTCTTGCTGGCGTGACTCGGACAGGAGAGGATCGGGTTGAATTTCCTGGTGTTCATCTGTCTAGGTTGTAAGTTATTTCTCCCTGAATAAACATTTATTCGGCCTATTTGTTTATCCTGATCCTTATTTAACTGCGATAGTAGGTATTTACAACCTATTTTCAAAAATGTACACAATAAACTGTTGAATGAAGTGTGACAATTTACTCTTTATTTTATGATTACATTATTTTCCAGAGGAAGGGGCATATAGGGGGGAGTGTGCGTGTATATTATATATATATATATATATATATATATATTCATTTATATTCATCTCTAATGAGTCAAGTTTTCCTAAAATATTTACTATTAAATATGGTTAATTGATAAATAAAGTCATAAAATTAAACATATCAATGTCACACTTTTAGGCTTTGGTTTATGTGCACATTAAGTAATGTTTAAATAATAATCTAAAATCTTTAAGAAGAAATAAAATCCAGTCAATCACATGTTATTATTATAATAAAAATACCTCAGAGAATTAATGGTCTTTCTTGAGAATAATTCTAACTATTGAATATGTTTTCCAATTATCTTTGAGAAAAGTGTTTTGTATTTTTCCATATATACTGGTATGCTGGATTTCCAGCAAAAGTTAACTTTATGAAGAAGCTAGTAATGCACATTTTGAATTATTTATATGTACCTGAAGCTTCAAGGCAGCTCCATGTTTCTTTCCCTTTCAGAATATAATCTTCCCTCTGACTGTGGTCTTCTCCATATTAATGAGGTCCACAGAGCAGAAAGGATGTAGTTAGATTTCAGGTCTTGAGTGTACTAGGTGCTCTTATCTGTCACATTCCACAGGTAGATCAGAGAAGAAAAGTTGATTCAGCTGACCAAAGCTTAGTCAATCTTGGATTCAACCATGACTTGGCAGAGGAAAGGACACAATTAGGGACATTTGAGAGGTTTTGATTAAATATGTTTTAGGTGGAAAAACACTTCTCAGTGTAGCTCCATATCCTCCTGCAAGTGTTAGGGGAAGCTTTGGTGTTTGGAAAGACCTGAGATTTAATTCTGAAGTCAACTTCTGGCCTTGGTTGCTATTCTGTTTACAAGTTGTCACCTAAATAGTTTGTTGTTGGAGCTTGGGTATGAGAGGAGATGGAGTCAGGAGGAAAAAGGATGGGCTGAGGAGGCTCAAAGTTTATTCTGTTGGGTTTCAACAGAGGGAGTAAACCTCAGAAAGCACTATAATGTAAGTAGCACAACTGACTACTGCTCATTCATAATTTTTTTGACCTGCCTTGAGCCTTAGCTGGGGCTCATGGTGGACCAGAAAGGCACCCAGTTCAATCATAGGTTCTTATAAACAATTTGCCTTCCCTCTACCACTATGGATATATGTGATAATCTACATGATGTCTTTTGTTTAAGGCATGACTTAAATCCATGATATTGCACTTTATCTGTGTGCTGGACAGCTACCATAATAAAGCATTTTTAAAAATGTTTTCTAAATATTCAAATAGATCATTCATCGCCATTTAACCCACTAGTTGGCACATCAGTTTACTCCTGTCTGGCAGGTGTACATGTCATTGACTTGAGTTATTTCCTTTCTGAATTTGTTGCCATCACTTAGATGGTGTACGAACGATTACACCATGTCTCATCAGTTCCCTGTATTTCAAAAACTCATTCTTGTCAGGGGAATGAACCTGTGTTCCACAGGCTGGAAGAAAACACTATACACTGTGCTTCAAAAGTGGTCAAAATTTAGTTAAGACTGACAGGCAAGGAAGATGAAGGGACTCAAGCATGGCCTAATATTTTGCTATATAAATCCTTCTTAATTCTAGGTTGGGAAGCTAACCCATTGGTGGAATAATATGCTTTCAGGATGAAAAGAAAAACCCAGGCCAGAAGGGAGAAATACTATTTTGTAGCACAGCACATGTTGTTGTGGACACACAGCACCCATGGCACTCTGGCTGAACACATCTAGCTCCTGATAAACATTCAAATATTGAAAGGACTCCTTAGATTTTATCTCGGGTGGCCTGAGAACCTTAAGTGACTGAGATGTGATATAAGATTTGCGTGGTCAAATTTCCTCGTTTCTTCCCATTTCCTTACCTGAAAAATTCACTGTTGTTTTAGTGCAGAGATCAATAAGTAGATAAATATCAAAGAAAGAAAGATATGGCTTAGGCTCATATGTTCTTTGTTTCTGATTACTGAAGATTTCCCTAGAATATGAAACTTTTATATTGAAACAGAACAGATCAGGAAATGAGAATAGGCTCACTCCAAAGGCAACATAATGATATTGAAAGAGTAACAAGCATGTCTACATAGTGGAGTTTAAGGTACATGTAGCTCTCTAGGGCTGTCATAATAGACTTTAAAAGGATTAAAGCATTGTTGCCATTAAAGCAACAACAAAAAAGTATGACAGCTAAAAGTCAGAATTCCAAAATCAAGGAGGTAGAAGGTATACTTTCTCCAGACCATTGTGTCCTTGTCTTATTTCTCTTAGCTAGCTTATGGCCGTGTGTGTGTGTGTATGTGTGTGTGTGTGTGTGTGTGTGTGTGTGTGTGTGTGTGTGTGTGTGTGATTTTCCTGCTATCTCTCTCAGAATATCAGTCTTCTGTTTATATCTGCCTCCATCTTTTAACATTTTCATGTTAATGCACTTGTCTCTTTAAAATACCTAATCTCAAACATAGTGACTTTAGCATATGAATCTGAGGATTGGAGCACATCAATAAAGAACAGACATAGGGAGGCCAGTATAAAGTATATACCAATAAAATGCATTCAAACACAACACAGGGAAGACATGTTAACATCCAGGGGCACTTAAGAGATGACAGCTGCTGAAGTAAGCAGGACATTCCTTGGCTGGCAGTAATGATGGCTCCTTCACTAGTTGTGAACCTGGGAATTTCTTGCCTGATTAAAATCATGTTAGATATTTCATTAGAGTAAAAGATAGATACAAAAACAAACTACTATTATGTGAAATACAAAACCTACAGAAGTGGCTATTGCCTTAAAACTGTAATATAAAATTAAAGTATTTTTGTAGCCTAGAATTCTCTAAGAAAATTCCCTGGAGTAGATAAAAGTTAAAAAATATTTGTGGAGAGAAGAAAGTCAATAGAAGGAATAACACGTTGTCCATGGAGAGTGGCCTGTATTTCTAGAGACTGTAGTTTCTGAGTGAATGGAAGTTGAATTCTCATTATCTGGATTTGTTTTTAGTACTGGGGATTGAACCCAGGGCATCATGTATGCTAGACAAATACTTTTGCCTCTAAATCTCCATCCCATGATTTCATTATTTGGAATCAGCAGCATAAAACAAAGAAAACACAAAATTGCATGGAACACTTACCATATCTTTCATTTCTTTTGAAATAAATATCCCAATACAATATTGATATGAACTTGCAAACACATACAGAGCAAGCAGAATGTATCTGTCGATTTAGCGTTTAGAAACCTTAATATTTCAACATAAATGATATCTCATTTTTTGCAGAAGGCATTTAAAACTCATTTTTTGTCAGTGTATCTCACATGAGAAGTGTGTTTTTTTGCTTATTTGTTGGTTGGGCTTTTCAAAAATTAAATTTACTTATTTATTTAGAGAGAGAGAGAGAGAGAGAGAGAGAGAGAGAGAGTGTGTGTGTGTGCATGTGTGTGTGTGTGTGTATATGTGTGATATGACATGCACATAGAAGTCAGAGGACACCTGACTAGGGTCACTTATTTCCTTCCACTATCCATGTGGGACCTGAGGATCGAAATCAAGCAATAAGCCCTGGCAGTAGGTAGCTTTCAATACTAAGATATGTTTGGTTTTATTTTTATAATTTTCATGATGTCTAGGCTGGAATTAAAGTCACAATTTTTACTAGCCCCACATTATAGGTGTACAGCACCATGCCAATCTGAGAAGTATTTCTTAGCAACAGACTTTCTTTCTTTGGTCACAGTAGTCTTAGATTGTCTTTTAAAAGTTTGAGTCTCTACTAAAGTATGGATTCAAGATGACAGCAAATAAGCACTAGATTGACAAGAACCTCTTATTTTCTGTCTTCTGGAACTTGCATACCAAAAGCCTCTACTGGACCATATCCACTGTGCCTAATGATGTTTCTCATCTTTTTCTTTTTGTTGAATTTATTAGACAGTTGACTAGTTTGTTGTTAGACTTGGGCACTCCCATGTATGCCTTTAAAAAAAGGAGAAAACATCTGCTTAGTCAGCTCACAGAATCCTAAAAAACTACTAAATTTTTTTTGAAAACAGTTAAAGAGAATCTATGCACTTAGAAGGATGATATTTTAAATAGCATAAGTAATAGCCATGCAGCATATGACAGGAACATAATAAATGGGCATTGACTCATAATGATAGTCTTACTAAAACAGTAAAATTGAGGTCATGTAATTCCAAGTTGGTACTTCTATTATTTTCTTTATAGAATTATGTAAGGGAGAGAAACAATGATCACACTATTCCCATTATTTTGCTGTTATAATACACCAGGCATGATTCAATTAGGGGGCAGGCCAATGATAGAAAAATAGAGGTAGAAGGATATAAGACATTGAAAATTAGAGATAACAGTAGATAAGTATCAGGAGGAAGATCCAGCCTTACTGTGTGTGGTGTGTGTGTGTGTGTGTGTGTGTGTGTGTGTGTGTGTGTGTTCATAGGCCTTTCCCAAATGCATAGGGAATGAAGTAATACATTGCTTTGCCTGCAAGACTATTCTATGAAATAATTATTTTTATTCTTAGAACTTTTTGTGAACCCTTGCCCAAATTTTCTGTCTCTCAGTTTCAATCTCCATTACCCCTATTAAATCCAAGCAAGCCCCATAATAGAGGTCATAGTAATTTATTTCTTAAACTCAGTTTTTTTTCTATTTCTTCCTGTTACCTCTAACAGAAGGATTGTTCCTTGAATATTTTGATACTTTCTTTCATATTTTCTCTCTTATTTCCACTTTTGCATTTATACAAATAGTTCATGGGGCTGGAAATGGACTTAGAGTAGCTCCATAGATATTATTATAAAATAGATGTGGTATACTGTTAGAAAAACCTGATTCTAGCCTTTTTGTTGAAATACCTTCACCATATCACAGAATTTCTCCCACTAGAGATAGACTCCACACCCCTATTATTGGATTTGGGCTGAGCTTGGAAATGCTCTGATCTGTAAATGTGAAAGAAATGATAATTTGAAAATTTCCCCTTTAGCTCAGTAGTGTCTTACCAATTGTGGTTCAGAAATCTGACTAGTCAACTCTTGGGCAGCCCACACATGAACAGTGTTAGCTTGCTGCAGACTTGGACCAAATGAACCAGCCAGTTAAACAGAGAACATATGACTAACTCACAGACTCACAGTATGCATCAAAATCTCAACAAGAAAATTGGAGATCTGTGATGTTAACTTCCCTCTATTTCCATTAGGAGTGTCTAAAATTCTTTGAATCAGGTCTCATTATCAGTGCATTCTTGCTTAAAGGATGAATGATACAGAAATAACCTATAAGTGTCTCAAACACCTTATAAATGCATATTCACATCTAGATATTTTATTAATGAGCTTTGCAAAGTCCAAAACAGAAAGTCCAGAAAGTGTGTTATTTTCATTTAACATCACTCTTCCCCTTATATCCTGTGAATTCAGATATGAAAAGGATCTGGCAGGGAACAGGATCTTTCTTGATGCTGTCAAGGAGAGGACACTCACTCTCTTGGTGCCATTGCTGCTTTGGGGTCACAGTCTTCCTGGGAATTAACAGCTGTTGTTATTCAAAAAAAGTATTTTGGAAGGCTTTATTCAGGGAAAATTAAGAAAAATTGTAGAAAAAAAACCCAACTAAATGAAAGCAACCATTTTAGAGCAAAAAAAGAATGCTGTGTGTTTTGTGAAATGTTTAATATACCTTGTAATATAATCCAGAAGGGTAAAGATCATAATGTCCCTAGTAAGGCAGTGAGTGGTAAGGCACAGAGGTGTAATGAAATAGTGTGAGGTTTTGGAGTCAAAAGAAGCAGATGTGGTGCTGACCAGTACAGTAGTTTCCATTGCCTTAATGTATATGGAAACCAATGGCTTTCAGCTATGTGTGGATATTTAACACATTCCATTTTCAAACACATTTGTGCTTAGGAGATACATATTTGCTCATTGATGCAATTTCATGCATCTTAGTTTTTCACTGTGCCTTCCTATCCCTGAATCAATAGTTCTCAAGTGACTGTGTTCTGATTTCAGGCATTCCAGAGAACAGAAGAAGGTAGAAGCAGGCAGCTGTTAACAATTAAGCTTGACATGCAAGAGATATGAATATATTTAAGATAATTTTATACTTCTCACTATTGAATTTAGAATACTATATGTATTTAAATGATGTTCTGTGAACATACAATAACTTCTTATTGTCAAAATGCATTACATATGTGTTGCTAACTCAATGTTAATTTCTACTATTTTAAATACTAAAAAGGATAGCTATAAGCAAACATTTTCTGGACTTCTTAATTCTTAAGATGAAAGTGAAAACATAGATGAAAAATATTCAAGGCATCTGCTATAAAGAGAATTGAGCTGCATATTATATTCACTTTGAATACTGAGAAATAAAATGATTAAAAATGGATTTGTTTGATGGATGACTTCCTGTATACTGGTTTAGAATGAAGAAGTTTCAGCTCAAAGTTCCTTTTACATTTTAATTTAACTTTTCCCCAATGACCTATATGTTTTGAAGAAATATTGCTCAACTTTAAAATACAATAAAACACTTTTTCTTTTTATTATCATATATTGATAGCACAAAATAATGGGTTTGGTATGAAAAATATTCATCCTAGTTCTTTGAATTTTAACAAGGTATTGATTCATGTAATTATTACCCAAATAAGAATAAAATAGTTTCATTACCTCAAAAAATGTCCCTGTGCTAATCTCAGTTAGTGTTTTAGTCTATTATCTGTTGCAGTAAGAAAGTAACACCGGATAATCTGTAAAAGAAAGGGAGGTTTGTTTTGGCTTACAATTTGGAAGCTGGAACACCCAAGCTGAAGAAACCATATCTGGTAAGTACTTCCCACTATGCTGTGATATTGTGATTAGTGTCACATGGTGAGAGTGTTTTTTAGAGTGATGTGGTCATAATAGTGTTCAGGGGAGATGGTGTTCTTGCTTATAACAATCCTTGTAAATACCAATCTCATCCCAGTACATATAGAACATTCACAAGAAAGTACTGTTTCCTTCTTAAGTGGTACTATCAGTGAATTAATCATTTCCAAAAGGCCCCATCTCTGAAAAGTTCTACTCAATACTGTGCTGTGAAATAATTCTTTTGTGCACTGTGAAGATGTTTTACTCTCCTTGGGTTAAAAAATAGCCAACTTTTCAATAACTAAGCAGAAAAGGTTAGGCTGGATAGCCAGACTGATAGAATGCTGGAAAGAAGGAGGGCAGACACACAGGGAGCAAGAGATGAACATGCTGTGCTGAAAAAGGTATTACCAAGTGATAAAGCATAGATAAGAAAGATGGGTTAATTTAAGTTGAAAGAACTATTTAGTAACAAGTCTAAGCTATCAGCTTTGTAGTTATCTGGAGAACCAGCAGTACCAACAAAAAACTCTACCTACAAATGGTGGGTCAACTACATCCATATAAGGCCTGGGAAAGCTTTCAAAAATGTTTAAAAAGCAAAGCCAAATGTATCTTCCTAGTATTGTGTCTTTTATGCTAGCCTAAGTACAAAGACACATCTCCCAGCCTTTTCCTGTGGGGTTGAACTGCCAATGTAAGCCTCACCAGTGCACCATGAACTACGTTACATGATGGGTTTAAGGTTTTCCTCATGATGACAAATATGAGGTAAAGACAGGTCCAGATGGAGAATAAAAACAAACAAACAAAAAACCTCATTTAGGGTTACAGTGTCCTTAAAAATGTAAGACATAGGAAAGAAAAGAAAAAGAATATAGACAGTCAAAGAAAAATAGTTTAAAAATAATATAATCTTTAAAGAAGGACTAAAATAATGTAAGTGAGATAATAATACCCACATTCCCCAAAATGGGCTATGGATGATTGTCCATAAGTTGTTATTGGTCATGATCAGGAAAAAACAAAGGAGCAAAATTCAAAGATCTCTTTCTAAAGGAAAAGCAATGGATATAATACAGAAATGATGAGATATAAGGGTAGGTTATTGAATCTACTTTAATCCAAAAAGCAACTATTAGTCCCCAAATATTTTACATTGGTATGTATTTTCATTTATTGATACAAACTTAAGTTATTTTTGTTATAGTGTATGTATATTTCTACTCCTGTTTGGGTTATTGTGCTCTTGCAGTTAATTTAAAACTACAATGTAAATTAAGAAATATGGGTTAGTAATTACTCTTCTACAATAATCAAACTTACAGTCATATTAGGTATGTTTTCAAGGTTAAACAAATATATTTAGATAGGTTATCTTCAAAGACTTCAAAGACCTACAGAATATGGCATTTAAAATGTTGAATAACTTATGCTTTTCTTGATAGTGAGACACATCTATTCCTGGCAGCACCAATTTACTTTAGAGAAGATAATGGGCATTGAAGAAACTCCATATGCAGTTTGATTTCTTTGTGGAAAAAGCTAACCACTTGGCAATGAAACTGCCCTTTCCTCAAACACTGATAGTACACTGCCCATACTGGTTCAGCAGGGTGCAAAAGAAAGCAACTGCCAAACTCTGTCGAGACAAGGTAAGACAGTCCTTCCATGCTTCTCAGAAAGGTCTTTAAGATATACTAGACATGTAAGCTAAAGAAGGATGCCTCAATATTACAGAGGAGCTTTTAGGTAACTGTCCAGACTAAAAGATGTTCCTATCAATAAGTAATATTACATTCCCTGGAGGTTTTTGTTGACTAAATAGTCAAACTTAGTTTTCCTTAGTTATGATCAGAAATAAATTAGATATAAGACTTTAAACTCACAGAAATAAGATAGATACTAGAATATTTTCTCTAAATTTGCCAAATACAAATAACTGGAAATTGTAACTGTAATTCTTACTTGATAACTGTTTTGCTGTAAGTAAATTTTATGGTATAGTTAAAACTTCCTTTTATAATTAGACAAAAGGACGGAAATTTTGTGGAACAATCTTTTTGTATGCTGTATTGGTTGGTCTCTTTTGTTTAATGAGGCTAAATGTCCAATAACTAGAAATGTAGAGGTTAGATAGCACTTGCAGACATTAGAAGAGTTGTGAAGACAACGAGTGCAGAGTCATCAGCTAGAAATAGAGGAAACAGGAGATTAACATGGTGTCCCGAAAAAAGGCACCACCACATGGTAGAACATAGATAAGAAATATGGCTTAATTTAAATGAAAAGAACTAGTTGGAGACAAACCTAAGCTATCAGCTGAGCATTTATAATTAATGGCAAATCTCTGTATGGTTCTTTGGGGAGCTAGCAATCCCAATGAAAAACTCTGCCTACAATACCACTCAGTATTGCCACGTTGAAAGCTAATCCATTAGCCCTATGACTCATTGGGCCCAAAATACATCAAGGCTACAGAAGTGGATCACATAGGATGCAAACTCTTTAACTGTTTACCCTGCATACTGCACCAAGTATCTGGGAAGTTTGTCTCAAGTGTCTTTTCCTCATTACCGGTAGTACTATTCTATTCTGTGAATGCCCTGTTATATGTTTTCTCATTAACTGGTTGAAGGATATTTCGCCTGTTTTCTATTTGAGCTCTTTACTCATAGCAAATATATAAACATCTCTGTACAGACTCACAAACAGCCATAAGCTTTCAATTAATGGTAAATGTCTGAAAATGAAGTTTCTACATTCTGAAAATCATTTTATAAAGCTCTAACTTCAGTTTTCATCAGCTTTTGGGGACAGTGGTGCTTTGTTCTAGAGCATAGCAGATGTGTGGTCACATTTCAGCTTGTCTTTGCTCTGGGATGTCCAGGATTCCAGACATACTATTAGGTATCTGTTTCCTGTGAGCATCTTTCAGGAAAATCTTGAGTAAACTCATACCAATTTTAAAAACTGTATTTTATTGTTTAGATCTTAGTTATTTGCATACACAGAATACAAATAATATTCTACACATGTGTCTTACAGTTTTTCCCAGTCTGTAGCTTACCTTTTTACCCTTTCAAAAGTATGACTGAATAAAAGTTTTGCAACTTGTTCATTAGTTCTATTCCTGAACTACTTATAGTTATGCTACAAGGTTTAAGAAAGCTTGTTTAACCCATGCACATGATTTTCTGCTAAAAATATTTTCTCTTGGCTGGAGAGATAGCTTAATCAAAGTTTTGCAACCAGGATGTTAAGAGTTTGGTTCCCAGCACCAATGCCAAATCCTACCTTGCCAGCTTCCAAGTTAAAAAAATAAGTTAATAAGAATGAAAATATTTTCATGTTTGACATTTACAGCTCTTATCTGCTACATTCATTTTCATTTTCATATAAGAATAAGGTTAAAATCTACTTATTTTTCCTTGATATACAACTCTTTTCAGTCACTCTTGTTAAAAAAATATATTGTATCATCAACAGATTTCCTTTGTAATTAACTGATCATATGTGTGCAGGTCCCTTCTGTTCTACTGACCTGACATTATTAACTACGAGTTTTTATTATAAGCCTGAAAATTGAATAGTGTTATTTTCCTAATTTCCCACAGTATGTTTCTATCTGAATAATTATTAAGTGCAGAGAAGTTTTATGTCTTTAAAATACCTTTGATTTTTTCCCTTTCTTATTGCATTATCTAGAACTTCTGATTTAATAGTGATGTGACTTGTAGCCACAGAACTCTTTTCCTCATGCTCTGCCTTAGGAATGAAAGCAGCAGAGAGTGACAGTATGTCTTATGACCATTAGCAAATTGTAAAAGTTCCCTTGAGTCCTAATTTTCTGAGAGCTTACCATGAAAAAATTGGTTAAGCTGTTTTTTCTTAATCTGTGCTTGTGTTCTTTTTTTTCTGATTTTTTTTTCATACTGATACAGTTTTGCCATGCTAGGCTTTGTCTACAGTTTTGTTGCCCTAGACTTTGTCTATTTTATCCTTTTTAAGTATTCCTTGATTTTGTTAATATTTTGAAGAAGAGTTTTATTTTTACATTAGTGAGACATATTGGTTTACAATATTCCTTTCTTGTGTTATCTTCACCTGATTTTGCCAAGGGAATGCCACTTACAAAACGAACTGGGAGCTGTTGTGTTTGCTTCTGTTCTCTGTTAGAGTGAGGATGAAGCTACTTCTGTGTTTTCTTCAAATGTTCGCTAGACCTCCCCCATAGAAATCAGCAGAATTTGGAGTTTCTGTTTTGGAAAGTTTTTAATTTTAATTCATTTTCTTGATAGTTATAAAGCTATTTGGATTATTTAAGTATATGACTCTATGTCACTTAACACATTTCAAGAGATTTCGCATTTCATTTTATTTTCAAGTATTTCTCAGGAACTGTCCATTTCCATTTTTGCATTGTATGTCAAGTCCTTAAGACTATTTATTAAATGTTTCTTCTCATTCAGATGATTTTAATGAATCCATCTTTAACTTCCAAGATCAATGACTTTTTGCTTCTTTTTTCCATTTTCCTGTTGACACCATGCAACAAATTTCAAATTTTAATACCTTTACGTTACGGACACCTGTGCTGCTCATTTCTGTCTTTTATTGCTTTAATGAGACATCTTTTATTCATTTTAACAATATTTGACTTTTAAGATAATTCTTATAATAGTTGCCTTAAAGTTTTGGTTAAATATCCCAAACTCTGTGGTACCTTAGCCATGACATTTGTTTAATTGTCTACACTAATGGCTGTGTTCCTGCTGTTTCATGAGCCATGCACTTTTGGACAAGAGACTGCTGCTATGCATATTGTACTATGATTTTCCTGATGCTGCTTATGTTCTGTCTTTTAGAGATGTTCATCTTTACATTCCAATAGTCAATTGACCTCTTTGATTTCAGGTTGCAACTCTGACATAGCTGATAGGAGTAGGGGATCTTAAGTGACTTTCTCTTTATCTTGTTGTGTTAACTGACTCTTTTCAGTGTGTTTGTAGGCAACAGAATCATCACTTCTAAGTGGCAGTGATGTTGTCATTTCTTAAAATTGATATTATGCTTTGCAGTTCATGATGATTCTGGTCCCTTTCCTGATGGTTTCCTGTCTTGTCATCTTCCTGGCTTCTTGGTGGCTTGAAGATTCACTCTTCAGTTAAGACAGGAAGATGGAACTCTCCGGTCCTCCCTTGCACTTATTTATTTATTTATTTATTTATTTATTTATTTATTTATTTATTTTTGCAACTGCCCCCATTTGCTGAGTCATACTGCAGAAAGAAAATAGGAAAGGAAACAAAGAAACAGGAGGTGCTTACCAACAAGTCTAATCCCCTCTGAATGGAAAGGAAGGCTCTGATCCACACTAGGTTAGGGTACTGTGGGTCCCTTTCTGTTGCAGCCACTGTCATTGCCAGCAGCACTGGGTTGACTTGAGAATAGGGAAGAACAGAGAGGAAGGAGAGGTAGAAGAAAAGTTAAGAGTAAGAGGTTTCTGCCATTGCGTGAGTGTGAGAATACCTCTTCCTCTCTCCCTAGACAAAACACAAGGCTGTGTCTTGGACATCTACCCAACTTTGAGACTCACCACTTCTGAGTTTGCTGCAACAATCCAGGTCTATAGGTAACAGAAGAAAAATCGATGAAATTCACTGGTCATTCAGTGATGTTTGGAATTCTGCCCTTCTGTCATCTTCCTGTTGCTGCTTGTTACATGAATATTCAAATGCTTACCCATGTATTCTGTTCATGACTTCTGGGGGTCAATGGAAGAGACAGTCCAATGTTCATGCTCCATCTTACTTGGAACCAGAACCAAAGAACCAAAAACCTCCTTTTTTTTTTTTTTTTTTTTTTTTTTTTTTTTTTGTAACCTCCAGAGGATGAGCTGATATTGTCAGAGATATTCAGACCAGGTATTGAGAAAATGCATTAATAAGCCCTTGTGCCATAATTCACTGCTGTGGTTTCTTACTGATTGGGTCTGATATGCTCAACCAAAAATTCCTTCTCTCTTTCATTTCCTATAGTAGTACCCAGTACCCTTGAGTTCTATTTGGAATATTCAGGTAAAGTTTTATTAAAAGTTGATAGTGATAGAAAGAAATGGTGAAGAAACCTGTATTGACTCTATGGTCTTTACAGATGAACCATTATGTTAATACACATGTCGAACTTGGGGCCTTGCAAACCAAAGGTGGCTTCTTGCAGCTGAGGATGACTAAGAATATCTACCACATTATCATAACCTTACTTAAACAGTCTGAGAAAGTTTTGGCCATTGTTTTGTAATTCAATTGCATTGTTCTTCAGTAAGAACATTTTAGAGGACTTGTCCAGACATTGGCTGCACTAAGAAGGCTGCACTCAGAAGCCTGGATTTTTGTACTAGGCAGTCTCCTACTAGGCTTCTGGCTTGCATGTCCATCTTTAGATGTGAGTCTGTCTTCTAGAGAGCTAGGCCTCAAGTGCAAGGAGAGTCTCTGCACTCTCCTACTAAAATGCTAATTCTGTTGGTTTAAGTATCAAAAGGATATGAATGACTTTCCTGGGAACCCTACCAGTTACTGCCTTAGAGGCCTTCCAACTGCAATGCTAGTAACACACCTGGTAGGTTTGAAAATGCATATATATATGATCCTAGCACTGAGGAGCTTGAGCAGGAGGATCATGAGTTCAAGGTGGCCTGAACTACAAAGACCAGAAACAATAATAAAGATACAAACATTTTTGTCCTTTTGACGGCATAAATTTTAAGTGTTGGGTCTTTACTTTCATTGAAAATAAACTCCTCACAAAGCCTACTTTTGATCTAAATCTTGAGTGTCATGAATAAATTCTAGAAATTCCTCAAAGTGACAGCATGTTTGATCAGAAAACATCTATCATTGTTTCCTAGAGTCTTCCCTTTTCCAGGTAAATTTCTTCTTTATTTGTGTTACCTAAAAGATGCTAAAATTCTTATCAAGACAGAAACACCATCCTTGCTAGGTCATTTTGTAGTGACACTGTCTGGGAAATATATCTGACTTGTTAGTATGTTTTCCAGAACATATATACAGCATTATCTGTCACATTAAATTAAAAACTCCATTAGAGTCAGAGCCTGAAAGACATATCCACTGTAGATGGAATTTCTTCAAAACTTTATTTTAACATTGGTAGGCTGGGCATCAAAAGCCTCACACACAGTTTATCCAATTTCACAGTTAATATAAGTGCTTTCTGAATATTTGTGTGTATGTATTTACATGTGGGTGGATATGTATGCCTGTGCATGAGTACATGTGGGCATGTGTGTGTGTGGAGACTAGAGTTTGACATTGGGTGTCTTATTCAGTTGCTCTGCATGATATTTAATGAATAAGGACATCTCTTACTTCAGAGTTCACCCAGTTAGTTACTCTATCTCACTGAGATTTCAGCCAGGCCACTGCACCCACTGTTCATGTTGATGGGGAGCCAAATGTTGGTCCTCATTCTATGGATCAAGCACTTTATCCACAGAGCCATCACCCAAGAAACTTGGCTGAACTGTAAAGATCTCAGCTACAGACAAAATTTCTTAATGTTTTATGAGTTTCTTTTTGTAGTTTGCTTGTTAGCTATAAAATGTGAGCATTTTCTCTGTAGAAAGACACATTTGTAAAATTTCAACAAGTTCACAAGCATCCTTGTATAGCTATGTTTCAAAAGTGTTATCCAGTGATGTAATGATGAGCCTGCTGTGGACTCAGGGGAGGTGTTGCTACCTGGAAATAAAACATCAGTTTTAAGTATTTCTTGGTGCTCATTTGTTATTATTATTGCTTTTACAAGCTGCTAAGTCTAAAAATCATGTTACATTGTTGATGTGGTGAGAAAATAATTCATTAGTGATTGAAGGGCTACAAAAATGGCAACTGGGATCTGAATTAGAAAAAAAAATACATGTCAAGTAAAATTCTATGCAGATATAATCTGCAGGGCAACAGTTGACAATTGCTCTCAAAAGTCTTTTGTTACAGCTAAAGTACATGGCTCTAAATGAAAAAAATTTTCACTGAAGGTGTGAATTTTGATTTTGTGGCCAATTTCTCAAAGAGGAAATAAAAATTTGGACATTAATTTAATGACAACAAAACAATGGATGTGAAATTCTCTTGTATTTTCATCCAGTGGCTTTCCTGAGATTTCCCTATTGAATAGCCTTTTAATCCAGGTACATTCAGAAGTAAGGATATACATAACCAGTCTGGAAATCTAAAACAGAGAGATTTTGTCCACTTTTCAGTTAGGAAAAATCAGCAGGTCATTTTAATGTCATATTTTCATTGGTCAGACTGCATGATGAAATCCACAACTTGGTGTTCACCAAGGGCATGCAGAGCCTGAGAGAGAGAGAGAGAGATAGAGAGAGAGAGAGAGAGAGAGACTTCTCCTTAACTTAGATCTGTGAGGAAACCTCACAACCTTGAAAACCAGTGTTCCACAACAGTGTCTACAAAAAAACAAGTGGAATTGTGTGGAAAAATAAAAAGGATTATTTTATTATGGTATGTGTTCAACTTTTTTCTGCAATGGCTTGCAATAAATAAATAAATAAATAAATAAATAAATAAATAAATAAATAAAGTAGACTCACTTTACTATCCCTAATCTGTATTCTTCCTTCATTTACCTTACTTCTTCACAAGTGTGTATGCCTCATAATAATACTTCTCACTATCACCATCCTGTCTTTCTCTGACCTCTGCCACTACTATCTTCCCTCCAATCACAACTCATCAATGAATCTGATCATATAAATATACATTTAGAGACAAGAATTAGCCCCTGAAATCACTATGGCAAAGTCAGTAAGCTATGTTGCTAGGCCTTCCTAGTCATTTTCTTTTCTTTCAGGAAGGTGTGTTATTGTTTTAGCTCATTAATCATCTACTTTTTATTATCCTGCTTCAAAATCATTTGCCTTCCCAGGAATTCTGAAACCATTTCATTCACCTGACTAAACTATCTGGGGTGAATTTCAGTGTGAAAAGTGCAATAATTAAGTTCTGATATTACCCATTTCAGGAATACCACTGATTGCAATTTCACAGAAACTAAATATCAAACTATTGAAAGTGGAAAAAAGAAAGAAAAGGCTAGGAAGATTTATTAAGTAAATGAACTCTCTAAATAAGAAAAATTGTGCTTTGACAAAAATGGACTATGATATACCAGATCCTCCTATTAAATATCAATTTCTTACTCTCAACCATGGGTTATTTGCTAGAATCTACAGTATAAATTCAATTTTTCTTTGCAGGAAACTATGACTATGCTATGTGTTTTCCCAAGAGTACAAAGGAGAGAACAGTTTGTTTAGGTATATTAGTTAGTTTACAGCTGTGTTTAATGATGAAGTATGTTTAGGATGTCTGATGTGATATGTGAGGTGAACCAAGGGCGGTGTTATTTAACTATGACCCTTGGCCAGGGACAACAGAGATAAATCCAACCAGGGAGAAATAACTGTTTGATTCAAGTGACAGGGTCTATGGAAAAGGTTATGTTAAAACATTTACATATAATATAAGGAATCTTTTAGTCACAAGTCAATGATTCTATTCTTCCCCATGTTTTCTTACTAACACAGTAGCATGTTATTTGACCTTTTCATTCATGGCCATATACCCAGACAACTCATGCTAGATCACAGAGATAAGCATCATATTTTTTATTGCTGCTCTGTAATCACAGGAAGGAGATAGAACAGATCTAGATATCCAACAACAGATGAGTAGATAGTAAAAATCTGGCTCATAGGCCAAATGAAATGCCATCTATTTCCAAAGAAAAATGAAGTCACCAAATTTTTAGGGATCATAGTTTGATGTATAAGCAGTATATAACATTAGTTGAGGTTCCCTAATCTCAGAAAGAAAAACCTACATATCTTCCCACATGCAGATCCTACCGTATAATGTATTATGTGTGTAAGTAAACAAATGTACATGTGAGTAAAGTATAACATGTAGAAAGAGGAGAAAATGGCTAATATGGCAAAATGTTTACAGAAGTATTCACATATGAACTGCAGTTTTGGTGGACTCACATGGTTCTCTCAAGATATAACCCATTCTCAATGCAACAGAAGTACTTAGAGAGTGTCTACATGAGATTCTATAGGGAGTTCTTTTCCTAATGTGAGAACTGAATTTTAAATTATGATTTTTTATTGGCTATTTCTGTAGGAAGTAGTTCTTTGTAGATAATACTAAACTACATATTTTATCCTTTAAACAAGAATTTTAGATATTCAAATTACAGACTGTGAACATTGTTAGAAGTATGCTTAAAATGTCATAACTTTGAGAATTCCTGGGAATACAGACTTATTGTTCTTAAATCTCAAAGAGTGCCATGTCAGGAATTTGAAAACATGGAGAAAGTTGTCTGTTACTTTTTTTCTACCATATGTTATAATTCTAAACTGTGTCATTGTTGATGAATAAATGTGGTGTTTTTAATATAAAAAAATAAAATCCTGAAGCTTTCTGGAAAGAGATTTAGTATCTCAGAGAAAAAAGGAAAAGCAAACACAAAAAGAAGAAATGATGCAGAATGAAAAGAAAGTAAGGGGATGAAGAGTGGCCCTTGAGACTGTTTCATTTACTCAATGGGCAAGAGCACCTTCTATGTTGACAGTAAAGGTGACAGAGCTCAGTCTGGTTCTGTGAGTGTGGTTTGTAGAGCTTATTTTTAAAAAGCATTGATCAAGTTGTATTAAAATAGCAACGTGAACTCAAAATTCTAAGATAATTATCAGCCATATCCCATGTAGTAATTAGCATATCAATTGCTTATATAAAAGTACTACCTTCTAACTTCTTGAAAAGCTGTTCTTTGGTTGTGGTTAGGACACTTTCTAAGCCACCACAGTCTCTCTCTCTCTCCTGAAATCCCAATATCAGATCAGTAAGTAAAGTCCTATCTGGTCTCAGTAAGTTACTAAGATTTTAAGCCCCACTTGGCATAGTTCCCTCTTCTGCTTTTCAATCTCCTATGTGCTGAAGGGCAAAACACTGGACATTTCCCTTCAGTTCTTGCTCTTAGCTTTTCCTCTTTTCTTGTCAAGACACTTGGACTTCTATCTGTGGGCATGCTCTGCCTTGTATGTCTTTGTTATCAGTGTTGATTTACTCTCCTTTCCCCCTCTGTTCTAGCAGACATAATCTAATCTGTGTTATGTGACAAGACCAATTAGTCTCGCCTACTCAGCAGCCTTCTGTCCCTCCCCCTCATCTGCTCTCCTCTTGGCATTCCACCTCTTTTAGGAAGTGAATCTGGGAGCCAAATTTCCAAGCAGAATTCATTAGATGAATATGCAGGTCCAGATTGCATAAATGTGCTTGCAACCTCCAATGGAATTCAGACTCAAGACTTCTGACATGTCTTGTATTTTACATTTGTCAGGAGATTTCCAGCCACAAAACTTCTTCACCATCTAGAAAGATATATGGACAAGATGAGGAGAAATGGAAGGTCCAGGATTGAGCTAAATAAAATACTACAAAATACAAGCAGGTACTGCCATCCTTCTCTTGATTATGTTAAGGCATTGGCTACAGTCTTTTGCAAAAAGAAATCTGCTGATGTGACATGTGTAGGTGGCCTGTAGGATCCAGATGATAGATGGACAAAACAAGACTCTAAAAGTTTATACTTACACCATGATCAAGTCAATCTCCTCAAATGAGAAGAGGACCCCCAGGAAAGGACATAGAAACACGGAACAGCAGGTGGTTTGTGGTTTTGATTAGTACTATTATTACATGCCATATTGGAGCCACCAAAGCTGGGTGGGTACAGAAGGTACCAGACTAACCTGGCCAAATATTGTGAGAACAAAGACAGAAAAAGCTTAAGGTTGTTTTATTTAGTTTCTGCTATCAATTATATATACATATGTAATTATTTTTAATGTCATTGCTTCAAAAGGAAAAATGAGTGTTCTGTAGTAAATGATACTGTAAATGATTGATACCTCATAGGCTAAAAGTCAAAGGCAATACCTATACATATAATCTTACATTATCTGACAGAAAGTTCAGAAGTAACTATTTATGGGGCAACAGCCAAATTAGACCATGGACTATTGTTTTTCAATGAACAATAATAAAAACTGGTATCAACAGAAAACATCTATTTATCTGTATTCATTAGGGACAATGTTGGCCCCCTGGTACATTGGAATTACAGGTAGACTGCCTCGAGGTAACACCAAATTTTCACCTAAACTCATAAATAAAAAACAAGAAAAAAAGAGGTTGAAGAAAGAACCAGAAAATAAACACTTGTCTAATCAATAAAAATTTTTAAAAATCTCTTGGATTTGAGCTCTCAAATAATATAATGATATTTTGTGTGTGTCAGTTTTCTCTCACAGCTCAAATTGGAACTGCAGAACTCCTTGTCATCTATTTCCTCTAAGAGGAAACTCCAAGGTATTTAATGAAGCTTCTCAGACCCCATCCTTATGATATAAAATCCAACCCAATCACAAACCCTTTGATCTTGAGTGATGTCCTGCCTGTAAATTATGCTAGTGCAATGATGGTGCAAGGCTTATGGAAGTAATGAACATATTTCTAATTTGACTTAATGACCACTCCAAGAGATGGAATCTATACCTAAAGGCACTTGAGTGACCAAGAACCAGAGACTGGATAGCCTAGGGACCTACAGTACAACCAAATAATACTGGTATTTAAAATAATTTAGCAATAAAATGACTCCTAAAGACATCCTACTATACTCATAGATTAGAGCATTCCTCATCCATCATCAGAGAAGCATCCTCCTGCAGCAGTCAGGAACAGAGGGACCCAGGGACAGGAAATGCACAGAGAATAAGAGACCTTGGAACATTCAGCCCTAAAAGGGATATCGTCAAATCCTTCTCCTCAGTGCTCAGGGAACCCTGCAGAAGAGGAGGTGGAAAGAATGTAAGAGTGAGAGGAGATGAAAGATACCAGGGAAACAAGGTCTTCCAAAACAACAGGATCAATGCACATTTGAACTCATAGATACTGAGGCAGTATGAACAGAGCCTGCAAGGGTCTGCACTAGATGGAGTCTTAAAGCTGAAATAAGTGGGCATATGCCCCCATCCCTAACTAGGAGCAATCTTCAACTGGTAACTACTTGTGAATGAATATTTAGTTTTATTCAAGGGAATCTCCCTAGCAAACAAACTACTGTAAAGGGTGGCTGTATTTCCAACAGTAGTTGGCCAACAGCAAAAGAACTCATTGGCATCTTTGAAAGATCTTTGTCTCATAATATTATGCCAGGATTCATTCCCCTACATATGGAATTGAGGTGGGGGGATGGGCGGGGAGGGTGGTTAGAGTGCATGTGAGAGGGCAGAGAGGGTAAAAGGGAGGGAAGGAGGGAGGAAGGAGGGAGAGAGCAAGGGAGGGAGGGAGAGGGAACTGGAATCAACATGTAAAATATTAAATTAAATTTAAAAAAATGCTTTGACTCCAAAATTTAAGTTCAAGGACAAGTTACTGGGGAAAAGGATTTCTATTTTTGTTTCCACAGAAAATGAAAAGATGTGGATTCCTTCCAGACTAATGTGGTTTGATCAAGCCAGACCTCCTGAAACAGAGTACCAGGTGATCCTACATTCAAAACAGCTGGACAAAGCAGCCTTACAGACTACAGCCAGGATTACTGAATCTTCTTCGAATCCCCCATGACAGGCCCCTTACCAGCAGGAAGTAGTTTGGAAAGAACAACGCCCAAATTCCCAAATATTGTCTATAAATGTTTGTTTTCATTTAAATGGACTTTGTTATATAAAATAAATTAAAAAAATATTATGCCAGGATATTTTGAATTTTAAATTTAAATTCAATTTTATTTATATATTGTTTCTTTTGTTTTTTGTTTGTTTGTTTGGTTTGGTTTGGTTTGGTTTTTTTTCCCACTTACAGGTCTTTTGCATGCATTTTATGGCTTCCAGTTCCAGTTTTGTGTTTTTATGGGACTCCTGAATGTGAAAATGAGTGAGTGGGTCTTTGAATCTTGATCTATTTCTTGTGCCTTTGATTGGGCTGTTTTCCTTTTGTTTGTTTGTATTTTCCTAGTCCAATGTGTTAGTTTTTGTTTTACCTTAAAATATTTTGCTTTATTTAATTATTATCCATTAGAAGTTGGTTTGTTTCTAATGAAAGACAGAAAAGGGGTGGATGCAGATAGGAAGGGAGGCGGGAAGAAATTGAGGGGAGTAAAGGAAGGGAAAATCGTAATCAGAATATACTATATATCTATTTTAAATAAAAGGAAAAAAGAAAACAACAAATCGTTTATAGATATGTATGTGTGTAAGTAGGAAAATGTAAATTGTGCCTTGTAGTATGACCAACTTTCTTCGCTGTTCTAAAACTTTCTCTGGGTTGGAACTGGAAGTTACATGTACTGGGATAGAAACTGCTCTGCCCCAGATAATCCCAGGCTGTGGGTCACCTTGTTGGAGGAGGGTAAGCACTCAACTGAGAATGGTGTTTGTTTTTTTGAAGGAAGGAAGTGACTGGAAACCAGATGTATTTGTCATAAGTTTTTCTATGTAGGTGAAAGAATGCAGTATTGCTAGGTTTGGAGAGAGGAAACCAAAGGAAAAAACTATGTCAGAAAAAAAATATAATTATCACATTCTCCTTCCTTTTCCTTCTTCTAACCCTTCACTCCCTCCTCAATCTCAAATCAACAGTTTCTTTGTCTTTGAATATTATATTTGCTATTATTTATTAATAAAGACATAATATATATGAACAAATATATAATTATATATAATTCTTATAGTATGAATTTTAATATAATTGATTTATATTAAAAGGATTTTTAGAGGTCCCATTTATTAATTGTTTCTTTCAGTGTCTGTGCCCCTGGAGTTATGTTCAAGAAGGGGTCACCTATACCAATTTGTTCAAGAGTATCTCCTACTTTCTCTTCTAAGAGGTTCAATGTGGCTGGATTGATGTTGAGGTCTTTGATCCATTTGGACTTGAGTTTTGTGCATGGCGACAGACATGGGTCTATCTGCAGTCTTCTACACACCCCCATCCAATTGTGCCAGCACCATTTGTTGAAGATGCTGTCCTTGCCCCATTGTATAATTTTAGCTGTTTTGTTGAAAATCAGGTGTTTATAGGTGCGTGGATTAATATCAGGATTTTCAATTCGATTCCATTGGTCTACCTGTCTATTTTTATGACAATACCAGGCTGTTTTCAGAACTATAGCTCTGTAGTAGAGCTTAAAGTCAGGAATGGTGATGACTCCTGAAGTTCTTTTATTGTATAGGGTTGTTTTGACTATCCTGGGTCTTTTGTTTTTCCATATAAAGTTGATTATTATCCTTTCAAGGTCGGTGAAGAATTGTGGTGGGATTTTAATGGGGATTGCATTGAATCTGTAGATTGCTTTTGGTAAGATTGCCATTTTTACTATGTTTATCCTACCTATCCAAGAGCATGGGAGATCTTTCCATTTTCTGGTATCTTCTTTAATTTCTTTTTTTAGAGTCACAAAGTTGTTATTATATAGGTCTTTTACTTGTTTGGTAAGCATTACACCAAGATACTTTATGTTGCTTGTGGCTATTGTAAAGGGTGATGTTTCTCTGATTTCTTTCTCTGTCTCTTTACCATCTTAAAAAAGTATGGCTACTGATTTTTTTGAGTTTATCTTGTATCCTGCTAGTTTGCTGAAGGTGTTTATCAGCTGTAGGAGTTCCCTGGTAGAGTTTATTGGGTCGCTTATGTAAACTATCATATCATCTGCAAATAGAGACAGTTTGACTTCTTCCTTTCCAATTTGGATCCCCTTGATCTCCCATTGTTGTCTTATAGCATTAGCTAGAACTTCTAGTACGATATTGAAGAGATATGGAGAGAGAGGACAGCCTTGTCTTGTTCCTGATTTTAGAGGAATTGGCTTATGTTCCTCTCCATTCAGTTTGATGTTGGCAGTTGGTTTGCTGTATATTGCTCTTATTATGTTTAGGTATGTTCCTGTTATCCCTGACCTCTCCAATACCTTTATCATGAAAGGGTGTTGAATTTTGTCAAAGGCTTTTTCCGCATCTAGGGATATAATCATATGGTTTTTCTTTTTCTGTTTGTTTATATGGTTGATCATGTTGATAGATTTTCGTATGTTAAACCATCCCTGCATTCCTAGGTATGAAGCCTACTTGGTCATGGTGGATGATTTCTCTGATGTATTCTTGAATTCGGTTTGCCAGTATTTTATTGAGTATTTTTGCATCGATGTTCATCAGGGATATTGGTCTGTAGTTTTCTTTCTTAGTTGTGTTTTTGTGAGGTTTGGGTACCAAAGCTATTGTGGCCTCATAAAAAGAGTTTGGCAATGAACCTTCTGTTTCTATCTTGTGGAACAGTTTGAGGAGTAGTGGTATTAGTTCTTCCTTGAATGTCTGGTAGAATTCTGTGCTGAATCCATCTGGCCCTGGACTCTTTTTTGGTTGGAAGGCTTTCGATGACTGCTTCTATTTCACTGCTGGTTATAAGTCTATTTAAGTTGTTTGTCTGTTCTTGATTTAATTTTGGTAAGTGATAGTTATCCAGAAACTTGTCCATTTCCTTTGAATTTTCAATATTTGTAGAATACAGATTTTCAAAGTATGACCGGAAAATTGTCTGGATTTCCTCTGTGTCTGTTGTTATGTTCCCCATTTCGTTTCTGATTTTGTTAATTTGCGTGTTCTGTCTCTGCTTTTTCGTTAATTTGGATAAAGGTTTATCTATCTTGTTGATTTTCTCAAAAAAACCAACTCTTTGTTGCATTGATTTTTTTTTGTATTGTTTTCCTGGTTTCTATTTTGTTGATTTCAGCCCTCAAGTTGATTATTTTCTGGCATCTACTCCTGCGGGGTGAATTCGCTTCTCTCTGTTCTAAGGTTTTCAGTTTGGCTGTTAATTCTCTTATGTGACTATCCTCTGTTTTCTTCATATGGGCACTTAGTGCAATGAACTTCCCTCGTAGCACTGCTTTCAAGGTGTCCCATGAGTTCAGGTATGTTGTATCCTCATTCTCGTTGAATATTAGAAAGTCTTCAATTTCTTTCTTTATTTCTTCTTGACCCAGTAGTGGTGCAATTGTACATTGTTCAGTTTCCATGAGTTTGCAGGTTTTCTGCTATTTGTGTTGTTGAATTCCAATTTTAAAGCATGGTGGTCTGATAAGATACAAGGGACTATTTCTATTCTCTTGTATCTGTTGAGGTTTGTTATGTCACCTAGTATGTGGTCAATTTTAGAGAAGGTTCCATGTGGAGTAGAGAAGAAGGTATATTCTTTTGTCTTTGGATGGAATGTTCTATAGATGTCTGTTAACCCCAGTTGAGATATAACTTCTGTTAATTCTTTTGTTTCTTTGTTGAGTTTCTGATTTGTGGTCCTGTCTAGTGTTGAGAGTGGAGTATTGAAGTCTCCCACTATAAGTGTGTGAGGTTTTATATGAGCTTTGAGTTTTAGTAGAGTTTCTTTTACAAATGTGGGTGACTTTATATTAGGGGCATAGATGTTCAGAACTGAGACTTTGTGTTGATGGATTTCTCCTGCGATGAATATGAAATGACTGTCTTCATCTCTTTTGACTAATTTTGGTTTGAAGTCTAACTTGTTAGATATTAGGATAGCTACGCCTGCTTGCTTCTTATTTCCATTTGATTGGAAAATCTTTTCCCAACCCTTTACCCTGAGGTAATGTCTATCTTTGAAGCTAAGATGTGTTTCTTATATGCAGCAGAAGGATGGATTCTGTCTTCGTGTCCATTCTGTTACCCTGTGTCTTTTTATAGGTGAGTTAAGACCATTAATGTTGAGGGTGAGTAAGGACCATTGATTGTTGATGCTTTTTTGATTTAGGTTTGTTGTTGGCAGTGGTATTGTGAATATATTTGTTCTGCTTCACCCTTGGTTTCTGGTGTAGTTAGATTATCTGTTGCCTACATTTTTGTGGGAGTAGTTATCTTCCTTGTGTTGGAGTTTTCCTTCCAATACTTTCTGTAGGGCTGGATTTGTAGATGCATATTGGGAAAATCTGGTTTTGTCATTAAATATCTTTTTTTCTCCATCTATATTGATTGAGAGTTTTGCTGGATATAGTAGCCTGGGCTGCCATCCGTGTTCTCTTAATACTTTTAGAACATCTATCCAGGACCTTCTGGCCTTGAGGGTTTCCATGGAGAAGTCAGGTGTAATTTTGATAGGTCTGCCTTTATATGTTACCTGTCCTTTTTCCTTCGCTGTTCTTAATATTCTTTCTTTATTCTGTATGCTAGGTGTTTTGATTATTATATGTTGAGGGGTCTTTTTTCTTTGGTTCAGCCTATTTGGGGTTCAGTATGCTTCTTGTACTTTCATGGGCATTTTAATACTTCTTGTGTCAAGAATCTTCCTATCTTAATTCTGGTGTAAACTATCATTTACTTTGATTCAATCAATACTTAATACATCCTACTACTGAGAAAATCTGTGTTGTCCATTGTGTTAGGATCCTTTTTCATTCCTCTGGTACATACTGTAAGTGAATAGACATTAAAGATGAGATTCTTCAATCTAGGTGTCTTAGTTAGGGTTTCTGTTACTGTGAAGAGACACCATGACCATGATAACTCTTATAAAGAAAAGCATTTAATTGGGTTTGGCTCATAGTTTCAGAGGTTTGGTTCATTATGTTCATGGTAGTGTGCAGGCAGACATATTGATAGAAAAGAAGCTTGTAGCTCTACATCTTGATTTGCAGGCAGCAGAAAAATACTGTGTGCTACACTGGGTGAGACTTGAGCATGGGAGTCCTGAAAGACTCTCCCCATAGTGACACACTTCTTCCAACAAAGCCACACCTCCTAAGAGTAGCAATCCCTATGTA
Organism: Phodopus roborovskii; assembly: GCF_943737965.1. NCBI lineage: Eukaryota > Metazoa > Chordata > Mammalia > Rodentia > Cricetidae > Phodopus > Phodopus roborovskii. The sequence goes on along the minus strand of NW_026126605.1, from coordinate 1,474,432 downwards.
CCAGGCACTCAAGCACATGTTGCAAGATATTTGATCACACTGTGTGAAAGGCACCTTCTGATTGACTCAAAAAATAGCTGAATGGTCAATAGCTAGGCAGGAGCTGACAGGCTGAACTTGCAGAGAGAAATAGGAACTTTGAAAAAATCCGAAGTGTGGGGAATTCATCATCAAGATGCAGAGGGAGTATGGAGGAGAGGTGACAAGCCACATAGCAGAACATATATTAATATAAACAAGTTAATTTAAGTTGTAAGAGCTAGTTGGGAAAAGCCTAAGCTAAGACCAAACTTTCATAATTAATAAGAAGTCTCTCTTTCATTATTTGGGATCTGGCTGTCCAAAGAAAGTCTGAGTAGAGTCTCTGGGGACTATAATTATGCAAATCACCATATTAGGTCAGCAAAAATTTCTTCTTCTGACCTGAAACTAGGACCCCAAGAACAGCATATCAACAAGGGTCCTGTAGGGAAAGCACAGCTGATTAGAATCAGTGAGTCTCAGTAGGGCTCTGACAGAGATCCGCCTATCTCTGCCAGACCACTCTGAGTTCCTGCCGGCAGGACCCTTGACACCCATCTCAGGAACTCTGCTAAAGAGGCCTCAGCTGGAGAGTGCCTGACCCAGGAGAGATCTGACTATAAGCACAGGGAACATACTGAGACCAGCCTTTGGGATCTTTGACTCCCATTGCCAGTCTTCTGATAGAGCCTGATTGCTGACCTCCATCACAGGGCCACTGCCTGAGCATAAACATCCTAAAGAGGTTGGACCACCCAGAGCTACAGACATCAAACCTCTGGCGCACATGAGCCCACCGGGGAAGTACCATAGAGGGAGGGAGAGACCCCACAAACACCTACTGGAAGAAGCTATGGGAAGACAGCAATACAAGAAAACACCTAAAAACAAAAATACAAACATGACACCACCAGAATCTAGGGAATCTATACCAACTAGACCAGAACACAACAACGCAGATGAAGCAGAAGGGAACGACTTAAAAATTATTGTCATAAAAATGATAGAGGCACTCAAAGAAGATGTCAGGAAATCCCTTAAAGAAATGGAAGAAAAAACAAACAAAAAAGTGGAATAAACGAACAAATTTCTTAAGGAAAGTGAAGAAGGTACAGAAAGCCAAGAAAAAACAATTAAGCAAGCAGGTGAAGAAAACAGATCTAGAGTTGAAAACTGAAATAGAGAAGATAAAGACAACACAAACTGAAGGAAGCTGGAAATAGAAAAACTGGACAAATATTGGGAACTACAGAATGCAAGAGATGGAAGACAGAATCTCAGGCGCAGAAGATAAATTAGAGGAAATAGATCCATCAACCAAAGAAAATCATAAATCCAACGAATCCTTAACACAAAACATCCATGAAACCTGGGACACCATGGAAAGGCCAAACCTAAGAATAATAGGCATGGAGGAAGGTGAGGAAGCCCAGCTCAAAGGTGCCAAAAACATATTTAAAAAAAATCATTGAGGAAAACTATGAAAGTACAAGAAGCATACCGAACCCCAAATAGGCTGAACCAAAGAAAAAAGACCCCTTACATATAACAAATCTAAACACCTAACATACAGAATAAAGAAAGAATATTAAGATCAGCGAAGGAAAAAGGCCAGGTAACATATAAAGGCAGACCTATCAAAATTACACCTGACTTCTCCATGGAAACCCTCAAGGCCAGAAGGTCCTGGATAGATGTTCTACAAGTACTAAGAGTCCACGGATGCCAGCCCAGCAAAACTCTCAATCAATATAGATGGAGAAAACAAGATATTTAAATGACAAAGCCAGATTACCCAATACGTATCTACAAATCCAGCCCTACAGAAAGTTTTAAAAGGAGAAATCCAACCCAAGGAAGTTGACTATGCCCACAAAGATGTAGGCAACAGATAATCTCACTACACAAAAAAACACGGGAAAAGCAGGACAAATATATTTCACAATACCACTGACAACAATAAATCTAAAACAAACAAGCATCAACAATCAATGGTCCTTACCCTCAACATTAATGGTCTTAACAGAGTTGATATGAAGACAGAATCTATCCTTCTGCTGCATACAAGAAACATATCTAAGCTTCAAATATTGACATTACCTCAGGGTAAAGGGTTGGGAAAAGATTTTCCAATCAAATGGAACCGAGAAGCAAGCTATCCTAACCAATAGGCAGTCCACAGACTGGGAAAATATTTTCACCAATCCTATATCCGACAAAGGGCTAATATCCAAAATATACAAAGAACTCAAGAAACTAGTCAATAAAACACCAAATAACCGTATTAAGAAATGGGGTACAGAACTGAAGAAAGAATTCTCAATAGAGGAAATCAAAAAGGCTGAATGACACTTAATAAAATGCTCATTATCCTTAGCTATCAGGGAAATGCAAATCAAAACAACTTTGAGATACCATCTTACTCCTGCCAGAATGGCTAAAATTAGAAACATCAAGGACCACTTATGCTGGAGAAGATGTGGAGAAAGGGGAACACTCCTCCACTGCTGGTGGGGTGTGCAAACTGGTCCAGCCATTTTGGAGTTCAGTATAGCAGTTGTTCAGGAAAATGGGAATTAGTTTACTGCAGGACCCAGCAATCCCCCTCTTAGGCATATACATCTATTCAACAAAGACATGTGCTCAACTATGTTCATAGCAGCATTATTTGTAATACCAAGAACCTGGAAGCAACCTAGATGCTCCTCAACTGAAGAATGAATAAAGAAGATGTGGCACATCTATACAATGGAATACTACTCTGCAAAAAAAAAAAAAAAAAAAAAAAAAAAAAATTGAATCTTGAAATTCACAGGAAAGTGGATGGCACTTGAAGAAACCATCCTGAATGAGGTAACCCAGTTACAAAAAGAGGAACATGGTATGTACTCGCTTATATATGGATTTTAGACCTAGAGCAAAGGATCCCCAGCCTATAATTCATACCACCAGAGGAACTAGGATACAAGGTGTATTCTAAGAGATTCATATAAAGTCCCTCATAGAAGGGGGAAGGCACAAGTCCCCCAGAGCACAGGGGAAGTGGGGGGGGCAGTGAATGGAGGGAGAAGTAGGAAAAAGAGAAGGGGAGTAGTGGAAAGCACACGCAACTCAGAAAATGGAGTCAGTGTAGGAATAGAAGACAGTAGAGAGAGAGAGAGAGAGAGAGAGAGAGAGAGAGAGAAGGAACATAAAAGAGGGAGCCATTATTGGTTTGAAGAGAAAACTGAACCTAAATAAAGGTCTAGAGAACTACAAGATTGCCACCAACTAACAGTTTGAGCAACCATGGAAAGGCTATCATAAATGCGCTTCCCGGATAGTGAGATCAACAACTAACTTATCCACCATCATAGAGCCCTCATCTAGTACCTGTTGGAAACAGAAGCAAACACCCATACCTAAACACTGAGTCGAACTAGTACCCAGATGCAGAGGGAGAGGACAAGACCAGGTTGCAGAAACACATAGAGACAGCTGACCTGAACAAGGAGGAGCTAATGGGCCCCCAGACTGATAGCTGGGAATCCAGCATGGTACTGACTCAGGCCCCCCTGAATATGGGTCTCAGCCAAAAGGACTGAGCAGTCTAAGGTCCCTCAGACAGTGGAACCAGGATGTATTCCTGGTGCACAAAAGGACCTTGGGGACACATTGCCCATGGAGGAATACTCCCTTAACCTAGAGACAGGAGAGAAGTCCTAGTCCTTAGTTCAAATGACTTGGCAGATCTACATGACCTCACCTGGATGGCATTGCCCTACATGTGGAATTGGGGTGGGAGGATGGGAGAGGAGGGAGGTCAGGGTGCATGTGAGGGGGCAGAGAGTATAAGAGCAAGGCAAGGAGGGAGAGGGAACTGGGATCGACATGTAAAATAAATAAATTAATTAATAAAGTAAAAAATAATTAAGGGAATTACAATGTAGTGTATGAAGCTACAATCAATAGGACTGTTAGGCAGAAGTCCGGATCTTTGCTTGATAGATGAAATCAGCTCACAACAGCTCTATGGAATACAAAGTAAATACTCTGATATTTCTTGTCTTCCTTGTCATTCATAAGTGCTGCCCTTGGCTGAAACCAATAAATACCAAGGGGAAAGAGAGCCCACTGATAGAGTTCATTGACTTATATAGTCATTGAGTAGGTGGAAAATGGACTTGAAAGGCCAAGGAAAAGATTTCTAGCAGAATCCATTTCCTAGCCTTATTCAGGACACACACGAGGTCCTGAAAAGGATACCCACCAGGGCCAGAACAAGAGGCAGATGATAGTTTTGAAAGAGAAAAACCACCCTGTATTTTTCTAGTCTTCTTTATCTTCTAACATTGTCTGTGTACTTCACTGTTTGAGTAGGAAAATAAATTAAATATAATCTCCCCTCCTTACTTTTTTTTTTTTTTTTTTTTTTTTTTTTTATCAGACTGAGTGGTACTTACCAGGTAACCAACAGTACCAACAATGGTGTAGAATACCTTCACATACACCATGGGGGGCATTATTCAACTGACAACAACTGAGGCTTGATAATTGTTTTCCATAATTATAAATTGAGGTAAAGATCCAAGAATTGTAGTTTCAGTTCTACATGGTAATATCTATGCTACCTTGCAATCAGCTAAAATCTAAGTCCATATGATGACATATAAAATCTATCTTCGCTTCCCTGTGATCAGTGACATAGTGATTTGTCTAAAACAAATGAGAAGAAAACTTTAAGCCAACTTCTCTTTGCTTAACTCCACTGTTTACTTTAATGTGAGATAAAACTTATAAATCTCCTTGAGGCATGTGAAACTTTCCCTGGTCTGAGACCACTGTTTTATTAGTTTGACTTTGTTCATTTTAAACCTGTCTTTCTCTACACACACCTCTAGTGATTAAGACTGATCTTTAGAAGCCAGGCAGTAGTGATGCACACCTTTAATCCTAGCACTCAGGAGACAGAGACAGGCAGATCTTTGGTCTACAAAATGAGTTCTACAGCAGCCAGAGCTATACAGAGACAAAAAGACTAATCATTCAATTCTCAAACATATAATATAAGCAAAAATTTTGTTGGAGCTAGGATTTGAACCTGTGTTTTAGCAGTGAGCTACACCCCAAACAACTTTAGATTATTCTCTACCTCTTTGACTTATTATGGTTTTGCCCAAATGTTTAATCCGCCTCAAATTCTGTCTTGAACTGTTAGCTTCTTTGATATCTCAAATAGTGTTACTTGTTTCTCTTTACTTCAGTTTTTCCCCAAATGAGATTTGTTCTTTCTAGCACATTTTTTCTTTTTTCATTCTTTCTCTCAAAATTTCAAAGTAACAAAATTAATTGTTGCAGAAATCAGCTAACTAATAGCACTAAGAAAAACAGAAATAGAATAAAATATGGTCAGGACTTAGAAGCATAAGCTTTAACAACAACAATAACAGCCAGGCATTGGTAGTGTATGCTTTTAGTCCCAGCACTCAGGAGGCAGAGGCAGAGGCAGAAGCAGAGACAGAGGCAGAGGCAGTCAGATCTCTATGAGTTTGAGGCCAGCCTGGTCTACAAAGCAAGTTCCAAGACAGGCTCCAAAACAATACAAAGAAACCCTGTCTAAAAATAAATAAATAAATAAATAAATAAATAAATAATAAATAAATAAATAAACAAACAACAACAATAACAAAGAAAACAAAACAATGACAGCACATAGGTACTAAAAAAACCCCAAAATTTAGCTTTTAAGTATCATCTGACTCTGGTTTAAACACTTGCCATAGCCTTAAAGAGCACACAGGCTTTAATGTTACCTGTGATGGTTTATCATGAACCTGCACACACTGAATCCTTATGGAATTCCCAGTTCCTTGAAGGTACTAGGCTTCTGAGTATACACATGAACACTAATCCTGATAGCAACAATTTATTTCTGAAAAGTAAATGTCTCGATAAAATATTATGTGTGAGTTCAATGAAGTGATGTGCTTTCCAGAGAACCTGGGAACAGAGGAACAGTCAAGATTCAGGACGAAACAGAGTCCAGAAACACTTAAAAATTTTTTGATTTCTATGCTATTTGGTTTTGTTTTGATGTTTTCTCTTGGTATATTAAGATGAATTATGTAATATACTGTTATGAGCACTTTCCCACTAGCCTGGTTCTAGAACTGTGTTAGTCCCAAAATAACATACAGAGGCTCTATTAGTTCTAAAGCTGTTGGACAATGGCTAGAGCTTCTTATTGGCTAGCTCTGTCTTAAATATTAACTCATTTCTATCAATCTGTTTCCACATGGTCTTACCAAAGAGAAAGAGAGAGTCTGGATCTCTAATTCTTCTCATGGTTTACATCTTGACTCCTCTCTACTACACCTCCCAGAATCCTCCTTGTTTCCTAGTCCCATAGTCTTGCTTTCCTATAGGCCAACTGTGCTTTATTCATTAACCAATAAGAGAAACACATTTACAGAATGACATCTCCCATCATCTCCTCTTTTCTGTCTAAAATAAAAGAAGGGTTTTTAATTTAACATAGTAAAATGTATAACAAAACAGTTATTATCCAATAAGAACAATAGTTAGCAATATTTAGTCCATTAACATTTAGCAAAATTTAAAGAAAATATTTCATCATCTATCCTATCTTTGTGAGTCCAAAGTCTTATATGTAACTTATATTTAATGCTAACTAGGAAAAACTATAACCATAACTCTCTGTCTTCAACTCCATCAAAGACCACAGAGGATAGTATATAAATTCTAAAATTGACAGAGACAGCTCCCTACCTGGAAAGTCACCTGAAGTTCTTTTGTAATGTTTCATCTTCAGTTTATAGGCCATAATGTATCTGGCAGACTCCTCAGCAAAGCAGGAAACTTTAAACTGCCCACATGTATTGGCAGTTTGTTAGTTGATTTTCTTTGTGTCCTGTAGAATGTCTAGCAGATCTTCTATGAAGTAGGATCCCTGTAGCAATGTCCATCTTGTATCAGAAGTCACTTTCCTGTGGGTCCTGCATGCCCAGTATAGACAGCATAAAGTCAAACAGCCCAGACAAAAGTAGTATCTTGCCAAAATGGCAATTCTTGTCATATTGGAAGTAAACTCTATAATGAGTTGCTTCAATGTCCATCTTCCTTTCTGACACAGGTGGTGTTGCCAGGAGCCGTTATGTCTCACTGTCAAGAAAAACCCTAAACTATTTTAAATGCCATACTCTTTAGGACTTTCAAAGGTTTGAAGAATGCTTATCCTTTTGAAATATATCTCTACACATCTAGAAAACATAACCAACCTAACTATAAGCTTTGACTATCATAAGTAACTATCTACAATCTGTATTTAATTATACATTACATTTTTAAATGAGCTATATAAACAAGAGGATAAATATTCATATCACAAAATTTACCTTAATTTTGTATCAATAAATAAAATTTTAATCCAAAACAAAGTATTCATTTCTATACCATAATCCCCTTTTTTCCTTTAAAAAGAGATTGATTATAACCAACCCCATTTAAATGAAAACAAACTTTTGGGAAAAAAATATTTGGGAATTTGGGCATCATTCTTTCCAAACTGTTTCCTGCTTGTAGGGGGTGCTGTCATGGGAATCCTAAGAAGACTCAGAAATCCTGGCTGTAGTCTGTAAGGCTGCCTTTTTCCCATCTGTTTTGAAAGTTGGGTCACCTAGGAAACAGTTTCAAGGGTTCTTGCTTGATCAAACCATGTTAGTCTGGATGGAATCCATAGCTTTTAATTTTTGTGGAGACAAAATAGAAATTTCCCCCCTAGTAAACTGTCCTTAGACTTAAATTTTGAAGTCAAAGTGATTTTAAAATATATATATTGGATTAATTTTAGCAGTTGTTATTTCTTCTTTAGCAATTGAGCAATTCAAACACAACACAATAGCATACAGTATCCATACTCTCTGTATATTTCCCATCTTTAGGTGGCTTTTTTATTACTCTATTTCTTTTTGTTTCTTTTTTCTTCTTCTTCTTCTTCTTTTTTATTTTCTGATTTAGGATTTCTGTGTGTGCTTTTGCCTGTCCTGGAATTCACTCTTATACCAAGTTTGATTTGAAATCATAGAGATTTGCTTGCCTCTGCCTTCTGAGTGCTGGAATTAAAGGCATGTGCCACCAACCTCAACTACTCTCTTTCTTTCTATTTTTTTTAAATCACTTTATCCTGTTTCTTTTTCTCTCCCAAGTCTATGTATATTTTTAAACACACTAGAAACCTTTTTCTTTATCTGGATCTGTCTTTACTGTAAATCTTTATCTTTTTTTTTTTGGCCATGAGTCTTTTATCTAATAAATGACAACATTGCTAAATGAAAGTGGCAGCTGTTTTGGCCACTGGCTTTCCAATATGGCAGGGGTACATTTACCGCCAGCACTGAGAGCTGTGCTCACTGCCTTGGTCTGTGCTGCCATCAAGCAGCAAGCATGCTGATGGCTTGGAGATGTGGTCACTGCCACTGTCAACTGCTCTTATACAACATTCTTGTTTGGTAGTGGAGCCTCTTAAAAGAGTCCTGTGGTTTTTTGCCACTTATACCAAGTCAAGAAGACTCCCTTAAAGGATCCACATAAGTATCTGCTTGTCTCTAGAAAAATACAGCCCGCTTGAAAAAAAAAATGCTACTACCAAGAAGCCTTGCTTGTCTCTGTTTTTGTTTTTAAAATCTTTTTTTAAGCTTTTGTTACATTTTAAGTGGAAGTTCTTAGTACTCACATTGTAGGCACCATTTTGTTTTGAGTACTTTCCTGCCAGCCTGGTCCCAGAGCTGTGTCAGTCCCAAATAATACACAGAGTCTCTATTAGCTATAAAGCTATTGGCCAATAGCTAGAGCTTCTTATTGTCTATATCTGTCTTAAATATTAACTCATTTCTATCAATCTAAGTATTTTCCACGTGGTCTTACTGGAGAGAGTCCTTACCTCTTATTCTTTTCATGGCCTACATCTTGACTCCTCTCTACTACATCTCTGAGAATCTTCCTTGTCTCCTAGTCCTGTCTGTCTTGCTTTCCTATAGGCCAACAGTGCTTTATTCATTATTAATAAGAGAAACATATTTACAGAATGACACCTCCCATCAATGTACTTACAAAGATCCAATGTCTGTATCACACTGAAGTTTATTTCAGATGGAATAAATGGTTAAATACTAAAATTTTAGATAGTGTCTTTTAGCCAGGAAATCACACATTGTATCAGCTTCATTATTTGTTTTTACACCCTACTTTAAAAAATAACTTTGCAGGCTTTAAAGTCTCACAATGTTATGTTTGTTTTTCAGAAATTAATACTTCTATTTTTGCATCCATATACATTACAGTTATCAGGCTTTTAAACAACATATTCAGTGCTCATGTCCAGTCAATAACACTAGTACTTTCTTTTTTGAAAATTTGTTATTTCAGAATTTTGAAGCCAGACATGGTTGAATTTAAATCTTGATTTAGTGACCATTTACTTTGTCTATTTCCTTGTATAAACAATCTTCCTTGTATAGGCAATCTCCCAAGGAAGCATATATTCTTGGCACCATCTGTTTTCCTGGTGGGAAACTGCATTCCTGTGGTTTGAGAAGACTCACTGCTCAGTGATTGCACGTTTGAGAAAAGACTTCCTGTCTGAAAGAAAAGGCACCATGAGCAACCTGCTGTGTATGAACACCTATGACCTAGGTCAGGCCTTCAAAATGTCTCTCAGTTACTAAAGGAAGCCCCCTTCCAACTTGCTACATTTTTCACTGTCTTAGCCTAGGTGCTTTTGGCATCTCAGATTCCACCTGGATTCTCTTATCTCATAGAGAAATGTATTATAATGAGTCCTCTTTATATCTACTGCCATGATTTCTACCACAAATCCTTGGGGACTCCGCTATGATGATATCTTTCCCTAAAACTACATAGACAATTGAGACATACAATATTTCATGATCCATATGAATGAATGATTGGAACAAATGAGCAGGAAAGACAGTGTTATCAGAGATCCTAGAGAAAACTGAGCCAGTAGAGTAAGTCATCTTAAGATTGTACCAATAAGGGTTGTATTTTCAATTCAAAAACAAGAAGTATTTAGACTTTCCATTTAGAACAAAAGCATAAAAAGCCAACTAGTAGTCTAATTCCCAATAGAGAGTGAATGAAAACAGATATGCCCTGGTGGGGGAATGTCCTTCTGTATGTATGTCTATCTTATTGGTTGATTAAAAAAAAGACACTAATTGGCCAGTAGCCAAGCAGGAAATATAGGTGGGGTTACCAGATGAAGAGAATTCTGTGGAGAGGACTCAGAGAGTGGGCCTCCAGAGAGATGCTATGTAGTTGGCAAGGGCACATTCTCCAGTAAGCCAAAACCACATGGAGATACACAGAGAGAGCCAGCCAGTAAGGAGCCTGAGCTATTGGACAGAAACTTCATCTATAGTGTCCCACCAAGGAGGATCTTGGGCAGAGAATGATGAGCTGTTTTCTAATGGGGTTATGCTTGGAGATCCTGGAGCTGGGGGATGGGTGACAAACACAGTGCATTTTGCTTTAAGGATATTAAACAGAAAGTATGAATTAGCTGTTACTAACAAAAGTTTAGAGAACATTTAGGAAACCTTTAATCTAAAAATGATTTTTAACAAAGTCAGTGGCCAGAATAAATGGGAATGTATTAGTAAGAAGCAATCAGTGGTGTCTGTGGGATGTCAGATCACAGGGGTTAGAAAAACAGAGTCAAAGATTCACGTCATAGAACCCAGAGTGCCACAGATCCACATCCTCACTCTACAATGAGGAAAGCAGCAGCTGAGATGAGCACCCTGAACCAGAACCTCCATGACTTCAGCAGCATGGCTTCTGCTGCACCTCACAGTACTCTCTGCTATCTTACACTCTGCTTTTATGTATGCATGTATGTATGTATGAAATGAAGATACAGAATTGACACGGTTGCTCATTGCCTATGTCACCCCCAGGTAAACATGTCCTGTGCAGCATTCCTCAGACTAACTCTGTTCTTCTAACAGTGCCCATCACATTTCTACTGCTGTGAATTTAAAATATTTAGATTAAAATGTCTTGCAGAGCAATCAAAGTATATTCTGGAAAATCTGTGTCTTGCAGAGCAATCAAAGTATATCCTGGAAAATTATGTTTTGAGACATCAATTTAGATGTATTGCTTCAAATGTTGGGAGCTGGCAGGAGGCAGATTAGCTTCTTGTGTCTGTATTGCTTATGAACAGGAATGAAATGATAGTTAATTAGATTATACCATTTTTCAAGTAAAGACAATGGAGCTATGGTACCGTCATAAGTCATCAATAGAGAAGATAGAGCTGTGTGAGAGTTTGTGTTCTAGAATTTTCTTAGCACCCAGTGGTGGAAGGTGAAATATTTCCCCACCCCTCTCCAAGCATATACTCCTCACAAACTAGTACTATCTTTGGGATATTATGACCAGCAAAGCAATTGGAAGAATGTTGTGTATGGCTCCAAATATATACTTCTGGGCCTTTGTCCTAAAGGAATTTGGAGTTTATGTCTTTATATTTACTAGGGAGGTCATAAAGGTTAAAAAATGTGATTTCAATGGATTAACAGCCTATAATCCAAACCCCCAGAAAAGCTAAGAAACAAGGAAGACCCTAAGAGAGACATACATTGGCCCCTAGAGAAGGGGAAAGGGACATGATCTCTCTAGCAAATTGGGAGCATGGGGGAGTGGGGAGGGAGTTAGGAGAAAATGAAGTGGAGAAGAGGAGGGGGAGAGGTGGACATGAGGGAGCAGGAAGATTGAGTCAGGGAAAGAATAGAGGAGAACAAGAAAAGAGATACCATAATACAGGGAGCCATTATAGGATTTAAGGAGAAATCTGGCAGGGAAAAATCTAAGCAATAGTTGAGAGGCTACCTTAAGTTCACTTCTCCCCCCCATAATGAGATTGATGACTATATTATATTCCATCCTGGAGCCTTCATCCAGTAGCTGATGGAAACAGAAGCAGACACCCACAACTAAACACTGAGCCAAACTCCTGGAATCCCGTTGCCGAGAGGGAGGAGTGATGAGCAAAGGGGTCAAGACCAGGCTGAAGAAACCCACAGAAACAGCTGATATGAACAAGGGGGAGCTCATGCACCCCAGTCTGATAGCTGGGAAACCAGCATAGGACTGACCCAGACCCCCTGATTGTGGGTGTTAGTTAGGAAGACTGGGCAGTCTATAGGGATTCTGGTAATAGATTATTATTTAATCCCTAGTATACAAATGGACATATTCCACATAGAGGGAGGGCCTAGGCCCTGCTCCAAATGATATGATAGACTTTGAAGATCCCCATGGAAGGCATCACCCTCCCTATGGGGCAGAAAGGGGATAAGGGGGATGGTATGTGGGTTGGGGGGGAAGGAGAGGAGGGGAGGAGGGGAGGAGAAGGAACTGGGATTGACAAGTAAAACAAGCTTGTTTCAAATTTAAACTTTTAAAAAAGGTGGGAAAATAATCTGAACAAAGAATAAAGCAGAAGATAAAAATTGTCTTCCTAAGAAATCCTTTGGATTTCTTTTCCTTTTAAACAAAACCATGTGCATTCTTACAAGACTTTGAAAAGTAAACAAGGAAAAAATATTTTATAGTTCAGTAGTTGATGGCACCCTACCAGTAAAACAAAATTACTTCTGTTGTATCTCACTAGCCTCTTATTTGCTAATAATTGAGGGCTAGGAGAACTCTGCTAATTCATTAAATAAGGCTCTAGAACAATCCAAGGCAGTCATGGAAAATGGCAACCTGTAGCAGAGACATATTTGGTTCAGGTACTGAAATTAAGAGATGTCTTTATTATTGAACTTCTCTTGTACATTTTCTTACATTTTCATGATAAAGTCTCATATGTATATTTGCCCACACACACAGTTTGCGGGTTATAATCTCTAGCCTTACTCGAGTGAAGGAAAATGGAAAAGAGTGGCTGGTTGGGGAAGCAAAATCTGTAAGTGGTGAAAATGAAGTGGGCAGGGTGCAAAGATTCTTGGAACTTGTTTTGTGAGGCTTCAGGAAGCTCTCTCTAGATTAACAATGATGTTTCTGTCTTGTCAGCATTTTTCCTTTTTTTGTGCTGGACTTTATGACATATCTAAGAATAATAAATAATTTATAAGTTGCAATGATGGCCTGGAACATTTCTGGCAGATTTAAAAAATTCTTTTCTAATAACTCATTTGATAAAGTCTTGAGTTCCCCTCTCTAGAACATTTCATACAACAATGCTTTGTTTTAAGGGTTGTCTATCAATGGGCAGCAAAGCATTCATTATGCATTCAAGCCTGCTTTTTTGTGGATCCTTTTCTTGCTTCCTTTTATTTTTCCTCTTTAAGTGGCATATTTTTTTTTTCTGGTGTAATCTGATTCTTTGGGATGCAAAACAAAATCATTCAAGGGAAAATTAACACTTAAGCTTCTCAAGGGAAATGACAGTTTTGCATAACAACTATCATACTGACACTGTAATTTAATACATAGTTTCATAAGTCACCTATACATTCCATATATAAGCACATGTAGTGGGTTATACTGCTGTAACTCTGAAAAATGAGACAGAGAGGGCACAACAGTATCCTCATACATAATCCTAAGGAATACTATTGTCCTTTTGTCTTATTGACAACTTCCTGAGTAGATACACTTAACCAGTTGTCCTTGCCATTTTCTAAAATTAATGCGATGTGTAATTTTTCTCTTTTTTTACCTTTTTCAGGTTTTATGGGTAATCCCAAAGTAGGGGTCAGGTCTCAGAAATGACTCTTTATTCCTGCATCCTTAGCCTGCTGTCCTTAATGATTAAGGTCATGTTCACATTATGCCCTCATTAAAAGCAGAATGTAAGGCGATTCATATTTTCTGTTCTTTCTTGGACCTCTTAGTAAATAAATATTGAATTCACAAACTGGGAAGCTTCTGTTTAGCTATAGATCCAGGATTTTGCATATGTACAGTAACTAGTCTTTTTTATGAATAAAAAGAGTATGGAAAACATGAGGGAAGATAAAGAGAAATGGGGACTAAAGAGCAGGAATCCCATTGATCACAGAGACTTTGGAAAATTAATAGTATCACTAGCAATGATGAAGGAATTTATGAAGAGAATGAGTAAGTAGGTGGCTTCTTTCCAAAGACATGGTAAAGTTCTGAGCTCAGGATGAATTCCAATCATAGTCAATTCTCACTAGTTTCACTCTGGGGATAAAAAGCACACATCAAAAATCTAACCTCTCTGGGGAGGAGAGATTATTGTTCTTTTCTTCATTCTCAACAGGCACTGTGTCTATTCAAGACCCAGCATCTGAATCTAAAGTCACAGCTTTGGACCTACAGTCTACTTCCTCAACTCGAAGAATGGCATTTTTTAAATAGTTGCTTTTCATATATGCAAACAAAGTCAGCATTCTCTGTCTATTAATAAGCTCTCAATCTCTTGGGAACCACTAGCATTCAGGAAACGACAGCAATATCTGAGTGGGTAGCTGAAGTGACATACAGGACATTTCAGTTGTTTGGGGTCAGGGGAAAATTACTCTAAATTTGTATTAATGAAATCAGGGAGATAAATGCCAAAAGGGAAGGCTTATGAACTTAATTTTTGTTTCTTCCTTTGTCTAAAGACACAATCATCAATAATCAATACAAAAAATGAGATATACCTTAGCAAATCATAACTAAGCATAACTTTTAAGCAAAAGAGTAATCTTACTAGTGTGTTTTCAGTGGATAACTAATATTTATAAGCCAACTGAACAAAGCTTTCTCCTTGGTGATACGTTTTCCACACTTTGGGTTGACATTTCTCGGTTCCTGAGCAGATCTTATTAGCCTGGTGATTTTAATCTGCATCTTTGAAAAATGAAGGTCTTCCCTTCAGAGTGCCTTCAGTTGATTTATGTTCCCTCAATTTTTTTTTTTTTTTTTTTTTTTTTTTTTTTTGTATCATGTTACTCTCTCTATCCAACATAGTGGTGTCTGGTTTGAAGCATAATAGTTTGGGGATTCCTTTTACTTCTTAGTCAAATCTACAAGGATTGTTAAATCTCTAACAAATTGTACTGTTACATGATTCCCTTCAAACAAAATAAGAAACTGTTTATTAAGTAACTTTGACAGAGATGGAGGCTACTGAATCTTACCTCTCTTTAGGTGCTATCACTTGTGTTTCTCAGCTGTGACCATTACCCAAACATAGTTTAGTGAGGTTTGAAATGAGCCTCTGAAAATGGAGTGTAAGTTTTTTTCTGTGACCCACACTCCAAGTCCACAAACAAATAGCTATCAACTGTGGAGTACAAAGCTGGAGATATGCTAATACATCATTGTTAAGATGCTACCTAAATTCTAATCCCAAATTCTTCATTGTTGCAATTGAGGATTGGAAGAATCAGAAAAGGAAATTTGGGCCGGGAAGGTAGCATTATGATACCTGTAGGAAAGAAAGGCACAGAATTTCAGATTACTTCTCAAGTGAAATATTTTAAATCATTTTGATGGAGTAATAAAAATGGATGCTTATTTTGTATGTCTACTGTGTTTTCCTAGAAAGCTATTTAGGAGACTACAACAGGGAGGTATCTCAATTTGTGTCATGAAATGCTTTTAGGACACATTGTCCAAGTTTTTGAATGTAGGGATTATACAATGAAAGCCAAAATTTGGACTGACAGCATAGGGGCAGTGTCCATTGGTTTAGATAGCTTGTAAAATGATGTCAAACTTCAATAGCTTCACATAAGAGGTAAAATATAGGCACCAGAGAGAGAGAGGGGGGGGGAGGAAGGAAGGAAGAAAAGAAGGTAGGAAGGAAGGAATTATAGGAAGGAAGGAAAGAAGGAAGGAAGGAAAAGAAAAGAAACCTGGCAGATTCTGAGCAACAGACTTCTGCCCAGAGATTATAATGAAGGAGAGACAAGCAGTGACTAGTCTTCAATCTTCCATAGCACTGCAATGTAGTGCTGGTTAGCAAGGTTCAAACAGGATTCTGGAAGCTGTCCATCAACCTCTGAAACATCACCATAATTAAGTTTCAAGGCTGTACTCCATAGATCACTTGATCAAAGATTATGATTGAAAAGGTCTCATTGATATGGATGACATAAGTCATGCAGATGCCTCTCAAAGATGCCACTGTAAATATCACAATTTGATTAACTCTGAAAGAAATATATCAACCAATGGAGGGAGACACCAGGAGGTCTACTAAAAAGAAAGTCATACTTCTGTTGAAAGGTAGCTTCTTGAAAATAAGTTCTAAAAGCATAACAGTAGAGCTAAACAAAGACAAAGACAGCAAGAAAGCAAGCAGGTGGTCACAGCAGGGGGAGTAGAAAGAAGACAGTACAGAGAGCTCTTAACATCATGCTTTGCTGCAGTCTCCTCCACACTGCACTGGGAAGCTTGGGACAGAACTTTACTCAAATGCTACCTAATTCAAATATTCAGGCTAGAGGTAGTGGGAAAGACCTTACCTCTTCACAGAAGGAGGTAATATCATGAAGAAAACATTGGAAATAGAGCCTGCAATTTGCTTCAGTACTGTTTTCTTAAAACAAACTTTTTCTTACCTGAGTCCCACTTTCTGTTTGTGAAAAGGGCAAAATATCCATGTCCAATCTACTGTTCATCTGAAGGAATGTAGCAACAAAATGGCTCCTATTGACATACTGTTGTAGGTATAAATCAGTGTGCCTTGTTCACCCATCATCAGAGCAGCTTCCTCCTGCAATAGATGGGAACAAACACAGACCTACAGCTGGACAATGTGCACAAAATGAAAGATCTTGGAATACTCAATTGGAAATGGGATTTCTCCATAAAACCTCTCTCCTCAGCGTTCAGGGAAATCTGCAGAGGAGGAGGAAGAAAGAGGCAGAGGAGATGAATGGCACCGAGAAAACAAGACCTTCTAGACACACAGGACTGATTTCACAGCTGACCTCACAGAGTCTGTGGCAGCATGAACAGGGAATGCACAGGTCCCAGTGATGAGAGAGGGGAAGTGGATACAAGTCCCTATCCCTGATCCTATAGCTATCTCCAGTTGATAGTTGCTCACAAAGGAAAGAGGCTGTCCAGCAGAGTCTCATTGGGTGTACAAAACACACTTAAGGGCAGACCCATGCTCAGCAGTGAATACCAATACAAGGAACTCAGTGATATTTCTTTAGAATTAGTGGGGGGCTCACAATGCTTTGTCTGGGCATTTGTTAGTTTTGTTTTGTTGTTTGTTTGTTTGTTTATTTTTTACCTCATGATGATTTGCTTCTGTATTATGGTTTCTCCTTTTGTTTCTATAGGTTTTCTGTGTGCACAAATGTGTGTGTGCTTTTCCTTTGGCGTCTTCTCTTTTTCTGCTTATTTGTTCTATCCTATTCGGGCTTGCTTATTTTTTTTACCTTTTGTATTTCATTCTTATCTCTTTAGATGACGGTACTCTAATGATCCAGGTACTCAAAAAAAAAAAAAAAAAAAAAAAATCTGGAATAAGGGAAGCTGTAAGCAGAATATAGTGTATGAAAAATTTAAAAACAAAAGAAAAAATAAATTATAAATGATACAATTTGAAAAGAAAACACAGTTTTATGCTAAGAATTAATTGATTAATAAAGCAGTTCATTCTTATTGGTGTTATATTAACTACATGTTAGCAGTACCGGGGAGAATTAGTACCACACAAGCTGACTTTCAGTCTTCACAGATTCTCTTAAAATGAACCTTTTTTTTTTTTTTTTTTTTTTTTTTTTTTTTTTATCATTTTACTTTGGTTTGACACCTCCAGGTGGAAGGCCTTGGGAGTATGGAGCACCTGGACTCCGTATCTGAAGTTGCTAGCCCCACCACCAGATGGCAATGTGTAGCAAGTAAACCCCAGGTGCTTTCTGCTCAGGTGGGAGAGTCTGGCGCTTTTGTAACTTAACGGAAAAATACTGCAGATGCTTGTACACATGTCTAAGTATTTTAAATAAAATAACAAAAACAAAACATTATTGAATCTAGCATGCAAGCAGTTAACTCACTGCCTTATTTAAGTGCTTCCGTCAATCATGCTATTAGAGTGAGAGAGTGAATCTATGGTTAATTCAGTTCACAGTACTGAGAGAACTCAAATTTTAGTAAAAACAACTGTCTGCCTTCAAGAGAGTTTATGAGTGGCCATAAATGAGCTTTGTACTGTATAGGTTTTGTGGAGTTTAAAAAAAAAAATTTAGAGGAACACTTTTCTCATGTCTTTTTCTGAATGTGAACCTTTTTGTCTGTGCCTAAGGCTTATTGTCAGCACTGTTAGCATTAAGAGGAAGTGGGTGCGATTCCAGCTGTCTTCAATGTTATAAATTTTCTGTAGAGTGGTGGTACATGTGTGACCAGCATGAATGGAGCATTATCCACCATGGTGGAGCCTTCCCAAATCCCTTCCAGCTTTCCTCAACTAGTCTATCCTTTTTTATGTCCTTCTGATGGTGCCTTGCTCTCTTAGGCAAATTCCAGTATTTCTAGTCCTCCTTTTCCAACTAAACACCAAAAAAAAAAAAAAAAAAAAAAAAATCTTAAAATCTAACAGGTAGATAGTGTAACATAGGATTCTCAGAATTATGCCCCTATCCCAGTTTCTAAGGGGCAAGCTAAGTAATTACAAGCAGAAAGTCCAAGTTGTTGGAGCTATAAGGTCAGGAAGTACCAATTACATTTTAAGGTGATTGGAAATCTATATTTTTTTCACATTGTTAAAACCCATCAATATTAAATAGGAACCAGCTTTTTTTATTAAAAAAAAATGTTTGATGAACAGATGTCTCTTTCTGACTGAGTACTGTTCTTCTATGTTAGGCTACTCTGTTTGTCTTATTATCTTTTGAGATGTATTTTAATCTGACGGTCCAGTATCACTTAAGTATAATTAAGTATAAGCAATGCATTTCCTGGAGTTGAAGACATTTCTTAGTGGCTCAGAGCACTTCCTTGCTCCTGCAAAGGACTGAAGTTGGCTTCCCAGAACCCACATCAGGTGGCTCTAGCTCCAGGAGACCCTGCACCTTCTGGCTCCTACAGGTACCTAAACTCATGAGCAAACCCTCCCACATTGAAAATACATTAAATACTTTCAAAAAGAGTGCATTTCCTGCAAGTTCAGGGACTCCAAGACTTCAAATCCAGTTTGTATTTCTTAACAAAGAATAGGGAACATCATGGATGCACTCCTTTGGTTTTTTTCTGAAAAACTCAGTGTTTATAGCAAAATGTCTCCCCAAGTTCAAGCATAGGCTGAACCACAACTGTCATTAGGAATTTTTTTTTTTAAAGCCCAGAATGATTTCTGTTGAAATCCTGTAGGTCTAAATTAGATCATGTGTCTACCTTGAAGATCAGGTTTGGATGAAATGTCTTTATTAAAATAGACAAGAAAAGATCAGATGACCTCCTCCATTTTAGAAAACCCTTGACATTCAACTGAGCCTATGGATTCCCAGAATGAGAGCATTTCCAACTTCTCTTGCAGCTCACTGTGACTGCCTGGCAATTCCTGTAAGAACATACCCATTTAAGTACATGTGGTACACCATTAGGAAAATATATCATGCATGTTAATTACACATATATTATTTATATTAATTAAATGGGTGTATTCATATTCAGGAAATGCTGCACTACCCATCTTTTACTTAAATCTGGCTCTTCCTTTTGTATTGTTCCTTCTACTGTCTCAATCTGATATGACTGAAAAAATACATCTTGAATTACAATGTGGTAACCAAAAAGAAGCTGCTTTTACTGGGCCAACCAAATAAGAGGATTCTGGGTTACTGACACAGTGCAGGGAATCATATCATCCTATGACTATTTGCCAAAATTTTATATCACAGACAAACTTCTATTTTGTGGAGTCAGTTGATTTGTGCTCCTTCCCATATCTCAATGCATGTAACAAATTGCCTTATTTGAAAGAGTCTTGGGAAATGTTATTTACATTAAGCACCTTGGGATGAGAACATCCTGAATTTTTCAGGGGCAGGACCTCAATTCAATAACAACTATCCATATAGGAGATGTATAGGGGAGAGTTTCATGGGCAAGTGGAGGATACTCAGAACACAGACAGGTCATGGAATGATGGGAAAGGAGACAGGCTGGGGAATGGTCTCAGAAATTGTAGGAAGTCTGGAAGAAGTCCCTGTGCCTTTAAAGAGAGCACTGTCATGAGGGGTCAGCTGAAATTTTACCTTTTACTGTGTTTGTTTAGATGGCAATAGTTGAGACTGGCTTCAAGCTCATGATTAATCCTCTTACATCTGTTTGCTGAGTATAGAATGGCAAGCATGCATTAGCATGTCCAGCCTGATATCAGGTTTAAGACCCCTAAAACAGATGCTAAATACCCATGTTCACCAAGTGTGTGATTATTTCATACAGCAGCATTAGGAGATGTGCACTTGCTTATGGTGCTGGGTCTTTTAAAAATTGTTTTGCCACTCATAAAGATACCTAAGTAGCAGTTTCCCAACTGTATTACAATCTTTCAAGCAAATCTGTGTCTTAAGATTACTTGTACACTCCACAAAACTGGACAGTTTTTAGTGGCACCACATTCACATTGCTAGCAACTTATAAGGGAAGCAGTATTTAACAAAGACTGTCTCACATAAAGCTTGGAAGAATTTCAAGAACTATTACTATTAATTATCATTACCACATTGCCAAGTATGGGTGCTGAAGGAAGGAAATGGGTGAAAGTAAAAGAAAACCTGCAGAGATGAATCCAAATTTTGGATATGCTAGTGTTCTGATGTCTATCACAAGGGTTAGTTTATGTTGTGAATGAAGCAGACACTTCCTTCTCCCTTGCCAGTAGTAAGTAAAAACCCAGCAGGGTGTCTGCTTATTTACATTTCACCTGCCTTCTTAGTTAATTGCTTTTCCTCTAGTTTCAGGATCATGAAGACTGGTTTACTGCACTTGAATATTAATAGGAATTTTGGCTGTTGTTTTCATCAGATCATTCAGTCAGAAATACCCAAATTAAGTTGCCTGATTTTCTGCAGAAATGAAAAATAGAAGGTTCTACTAACTTGCTGGTCTTTATGAAGGCCACATTGATGATGAAAACATTAAATTAGTTATCTTTGATTGAATGCTTATTTTGATGGTGCTTCAGGTCATGGGATGCAACAGGTGTAGAGAGCTAAGCCCAGGCAAATGGAAGTCCATATCAATGAGCCCAAAAATAATTTTTATCTCTGCTAAAATGCCCACTTTGTTCAAGGGCTCTTTAGGCAATGAAATGAATGGCTGGAGAAAGAGGTTGACAGTCCATAAAATGAGTCATCCTTCTTAATTGTTTAATTCCTTCCCTGAAGTCATCTTTTGATGAGCAGTTATATGGGACACAAATATGTTCACATCCTCCACCCATTTGGAGATATCTATCCACATACTTCTCCAAATGGTATTTTCACTGACTTTTCTATCATAGTCATTCCAAGTCCCTGACCATCTTGCCAATCTATAGGCTATAGTCCATTAGTCAGTGAACAGTTGCATATCAGGCCATTTCTCCTGCCAAGAAAAGTTATGAACACTAAAGCAACTATCCATTTCTGAGTGGCACCTGTATAACATGCAGAACTCTTGTTTTCTCTTCCTCATCATTTCTAGAAATAGGGAAGAAGCCATGAGGCTGAGAAGGTGTTATGTTAACAATTATTTATGACTCCTTCCCTTGGGAACACGTCTAGTATTATCTACTTTGTCATTGTGTTGGGTGTAACACATGAGGTTCTGCTGAACGTCTGCAGCAACTTCTTCATTGCAAAGGGACTTGAGTCTGGCCCTTGGGCTGATGACTGACACATACTATCCCTAAGTTTAATTTGAAAAGTCTTGTGTTTTAATCTAGCTAAATTTTTGTTTAAAAGGATACTAGAAAATATGCTTTTAAGGAAAGAGAAATTGCAAGGGTAAAACCTATTAAAAAGTTGCATGGAAACTAATAATAAATAAGAATTTGCTTGATGCCAGGTCCAAAATGGCTTATTGGATAGGCTGAATTTGTCTCACTCTTAACAGTCTTTCTCTAGTGCCAATTTGGTCCTAAGGAGGGCTCTTCAGGGGGCACATTAATTCTTGAAGGCATGGGAACTCATTTAATACCCTGAAACAGGCTCATTATTTCCCCAAAGCAATGCTGCCGCCCACCTAAAAGTCTTTCATAGAGAATTCCGCAGTTTAAACTAATTAACTTTTGTATTATTTAGCTTAATGTACGTCATTAAAGTCAGTTTTATTCTTTAGCATTGTGGAGAATTCAAGTAATAATTCCTTGTAATTGTAAAGAACTTAATTTACAACCCCTCCCCCCATTCATTACATTGCTGGATTCTTTAAAAAAAAAAAAAAAAAAAAAATATATATATATATATATATATATATATATATATATATATATAAAGGTTCCAGTGTACGCAGTAATTATAAAGCAAGTCCTACAAGAGCAAGGGCAGAATCCCCATCAGAGCTAGGAACAGGAATACAATCATTTGCAAGAGCCAACTCATTTAATCCACAAAGCAGGCACAAGTGGGTGCAATTGCTTTCCTCACTTGAAAGCTGAGGGAAGTCAGGCAGACAAAAGGTAGGCTGGGAGGCATCATACAACAGGCCATTCCCCTCAAATCACACCTTTGTAATGTGAATGGAAGAATGTGGTAATAAAGTGGATTAATACAATACCATTGTCTCTAGGTAGAAACTGGAGCATGGCAGTTTAGACAGAGGAGGCACTTCCTGGTCTAGCAGGACTAATCAGGCCATGTGATTGGTGCTGCCTCATGGTATCATTTTTGTTTCTTCCTGCTTGTTCATGCTTCTTCTTGCTTCCTCCTGCTTCTTCAGTTTCAATATACTAGTGCGTCTTCACATGCTTTGCCCACCTGTCACTGTCTTTACTATGTTGCCATACTTCCTCCTAAGCTCCTCACAGCTCAGGTTCCAAACACTGGTTTGTTATTCTAGGAGCAGGAGTAGGTGCTAGCTGTCAGTGTGCCCTAGAGACCTCTCTGTGAGGAACAACACTTAATTCTTTTCAGGGTGACAAAGTAGGGCTTCCTTCCACTTGTGGTCCCTTTTCAAGAGAGTTTCCTTTGCTTGATTGTTTGCTTGCTTTTGTCTTCATGTATACAATCCCAAAGCTAGTTGTTTGAATAAAAGCTCTCTCTCATAGATTGAGGTATTTGGACACTAGGTCCACAGTTGTATTTCATGGTGTGCTGTTTGAGGAAGTTATGAAACATTTAGGAGGTACAGGTGTAAAGGAACTTAGCCACTGGGTTTGGGTATTGTTTGTAGCCTTTCACCCTTCTGTTTGCTTTTATCCCTGGGGTGCTGACAGATGTGATCAGTCAGCTTTTGCTCTAGCTGCCTGCTTCCATGTAGTTCCTCCCATGATGGACTTAACTCTCTGAAACCAGAAACTCAGACACACTCTCTTGTGAATTTCTTTTGCTTATGGCATTTTATCACAGCAACAAACTTCACTAATATACAAGTATGTAAGTATATAAAGTAGGACTATAAATCAAATTGATAATAATGAAGAAATTTTCCTAAATCATTGTCTCCATGCATTTACTTCTTGCCTCTTGTTAAATGTGGTTCCATGTCCCTGTTAATGCATAAAGGTCCACTGAATTCCACTTCTTCTTTTGTCTCAGAGCTTTTGCTTTAGTCTGTGTCCTCTACTCTCAGCCTCACCTTTCCCTTTATCCTTAATTCTTTCGTTCCTTCTCTCTTATTCTTTTAGGTTAAGCTTACCAACATATAAACCAAGTACCCCATCTATGATCTCAACTACAAAAAAATAAACCCCACTTGACCCTGTATGTACCTCAAACCATTACTCATTTGTTTCCTCTTTTTAGCAAAAATCTTCCAAAGGAATGTCTGTAGTTACTTTGTGTCTGTCCCCTTGCTCCTTACCTCACACATGCCTTCCACAATCCAACCTGCAAGATTCCACTGAAATGACTTATGTCTAACTGTGGTCAGCTCTGCCGCCAAAAGCAGAATTGTGCCATCAGAAACAGGATGTAGAGTAAAAGACAGAGAAGGCTTACCTCAGCAGGAATGACAGACTCTCTTCTGGAATCTCTATGGTCTGAATGTCCTCTACAAAACGGTGTTTCAAAGGTCAGTCCTCAAACCCATGACAGCATTGATTCTGTGGTTCATGTTGTCTTCTTGTGGTCTTTGGATGACAGTACTCTCCTTGTTCTCCTTATCCACTGCTGTTTTTGTTTGTTTGTTTTTTGTTTGGACCTATTTCTTCTCCTTGGTATTGTCCCTTTTTCTTTTCTCTTTCTAGCACCTATGCACAGACCTAGGGCTGGCACTAATGTTTGCACAGAAGTGACAGCTCTAAAGAAAGGGGAGTTACATTTAGTTACAGCATATCACATTGGGTAATGCCAAGACACAGGCCATCTGTCACATGGCATCAGACACTTATAGAAAATTACTGTCAAAAGTTTCATGGTTTTTCAACACTCATACAGAACCAACAGTTCCATGTTATGGAGGAATGTAGAAAAAGCCATATTGTTGCTCCCTATTTCTTATTTACTGACAATAAAGCTGTGTACCTTACCTACACATTTTTGACAGACAGGAAGAATTTTTGAAAACACTAGAATAGCTCTTTGAAATTTGTACCTTGGTGTGTTTCTCTCAGATCTTTTATATGCAAGAATCTGCATTTTGCTTGGAAGTCTCATGTTTTTCAAGGGAAGTTGCATCCAGGACTTCAGGAAGATTAAAGGCATGTCACTTTTGCATGAAATTTTCTGGTGAGGAAACATTACTTACTCAGTTTCAGATTAAGTTTTACAACTATAATAATATATTGATATTTAACTTGGCATTAATTAGTAAAAGTAAGAAGGGACTTAAAACATGTTCACATTCCAAGGAAATGCCCAGATATTAGGATAGCTATATTTATATTCATAATTTTTCAAGCAATTTTCAGGGATGATATCTTGTCACAAATTAACATTTTTTAACTTATTGCCCATATTCTGAGGCATGTACAAATTATCTCCCAAACTGTCAAAAGATAGAAAGACCAGAAGAGGAAAGAGAGATGGGATAAACTGAGAGTATGTTTAAGCATGCACTGTGAGATGGGATGTTTGCTCAGGGTCAGGGAAAACTCCCTCTACTGAACATACTAATTCAGGAAGAATGGCCAGATCTCTATGGAAGGATGTGCAACAGAGCCAAAAGTTACAATATCTGGGCACTCTGGCCTGGAGGTAAGAATATCAGAGATGAGATGAGATAAGGCATGTCTTTTCTTGATGAGACATCAAGGTATCAAAAATGACTTGCATTTGAGTGTGAAAGAAAGGCAGCCTCAGGAGTTGAGAGAGCATGGATTAAAGTAGTCTTGGATACCAGCCTGGCTACTTGCTAACTTTTCAGTCTCTCACTTTCTCAGTCTGTAAAAATGAGAATAATAACAGTAGCTACTTAGTAGAGCTGGTAAGAACATCAACGAAATAATACAGAGTTCTTAACTTTGGTGATGTTGGTGTTGCCCTGTGTATTATATAATATTTAGCAACTTTTCTAGCACTGACTTCATAGATGGATTAGCAGCATCCCCAGCATTTGCAGCAAACAAATTCACCCGTGTTTGTGTGTGTGTGTGTGTGTGTGTGTCTGTCTGTCTGTCTGTCTTGCTATATATCTAAGGCATAAAGATGAGCTAGATATATTTTAATTGTTGATAAGTGGGAAAATAATTTGTTGGTCTTATTAAACCACTGTGATCTAGAGAATGCCAGAAGGCTCCATCTCTGAGCCAGGGTCTGCTGCTAGGCTGCCTCCTCCCAGGTGCCACTCCTTCCGTCTCCCAATTCTCTCCTTCACACCCTTTCTCCTCCAGATGAGGCTTACTTGAAACATCTTCCTCTTTGAATGACTTCTCCATTTCTCCCACATGCAGCTTTTTAGAGTCTAGGCTCCCCTGCCACTTATGCATGGAGTTACTTTGTTATTTCATTGTGAAAAAAATCCAAAATCTTAAACTCCAATGATTCAGGAACAAAAACTGCAACTTAAATGGAAGATATTGGTTCATGGATCAACATTACATGCACCAGCAGCTTCATAGCATTGGTGATGTAAATGCATTTTCATCAAATTGACATTTTTTTTCAATTTCCTTAGAACCCTGAGAAACTGTAGTGAGTGATTATAGTTCTTCAACATCATTTCTCACTAAATTTTCAAAGAGCTGTAGACTTTTTACTGGTATATTTCAGAAAAATTGAAACAATAGTGTGAGGCATTTCAAGTCTATATTTA
Organism: Phodopus roborovskii; assembly: GCF_943737965.1. Lineage (NCBI taxonomy): Eukaryota > Metazoa > Chordata > Mammalia > Rodentia > Cricetidae > Phodopus > Phodopus roborovskii. Next base: position 1,448,008 of record NW_026126605.1, on the reverse strand, counting down.
TATAAAGATAATCCTAGAATTGTTTGTCATATATCCAGTCAGTACTATGTGCCTCAGAAAATAGCAACTGGCATAAATTGTGTTTTAACTCTAGTACTCAGTAGAACTAATATAATGGCATGAATCTATGGCTATACTGCTTGTTTTCATATAAAATTTTTAAAATCCCTGTTTTATCTTTGGGTATTGTGGAAGGAATCCTTTTTTAGTCTTTTTTATTATATAATTTTTAAATTTAAATTAGAAACAAGCTTGCTTTACATATTCATCCCAGTTCCCGCACTCTCGCACTCTCCTGTCCTCCCTTGTTCCTCATACCAATCTCCATCCCATCCTCTTTCTGCTCCCCAGGGAGGGTGAGGCCTTCCTTTGGGAATCTTCAAACTCTGTCATATCATTTGGAGCAGGGCCCAGGCCCTCCACCATGTGTCTAGGCTGAAAGAGTATCCTTATTTGTGGAATGGGCTCCCAAAGTCCATTTGTATACTAGGGATAAATACTGATCCACTACCAGAGGCCCCATAGACTGCCCAGTCGTCTAACTACCACCCATGTTCAGGGAGTCTGAGCCTGTCCTATGCTGGTTTCCCAGCTATCAAACTGGGGTCCATGAGCTCCCTCTTGTTCAGATCAACAATTTCTGTGGGTTTCTCCAGGCTGGTCTTGACCCCTTTGCTCATCATTCCTCCCTCTCTGCAACTTGACTCCAGGAGTTCATCTCAGTGTTTAGCTGTGGGTGTCTGCTTCTGCTTCCATGAGCTACTAGGTGAAGGCTCTAGGATGGCACATAAGGTAGTCATCATTCTCATTATGGGAGGGAGAAGTTTATTTAAGGTAGCCTCTCCACTATTGGTCAGATTGTTAGTTGAGGTCATCCTTGGAGATCTCTGGACATTTCCCCAGTGCCAGATTTCTCCTTAAATCCTATAATGGCTCCCTCTATTATGGTATCTCTTTTCTTGCTCTCCTCTATTCTTCCCCTGACTCCATCTTCCTGCTCCATAATGCCCAACTTTTCACTCTCCCTAACTTCCTCTCCCCTCCCTGCATGCTTCTAATTTGCTCAGTAGATCTTGCCCCTTACCCCTTTTCCAGAGTACCATGTATGTCTCTCTTAGGGGTCTCCTTATTTCCTAGCTTTTCTGGTAATGTGAATTGTAGGTTGGTAATCTTTTGCTCTATGTCTAAAATCCGTATATGAGTGAGTACATACCATGTTCATCTTTTAGTGGCTGGATTATCTCACTCAGGATGGTTTCTTCTAGTTCCATCCATTTGCCTGTGAATTTTAAGATTCCATTGGTTTGTTTGTTTGTTTGTTTTGTTTTGTTTTGTGCTGAGTATGACTCCCTTGTGTAAATGTACTACAATGTCTTCATCCGTCCATCAGTTGAGGGGAATTTAGGTTGCTTCCAGGTTCTGGCTATTACAAATAATGCTGCTATGAACATAGTTAAACAGATGTCCTTGTTGTATGAATATGCATCTTTTGGGTATATGCCTAAGAGTAGAATTACCGGATCTTGAGGTAGGCTGATTCCCATTTTCCTAAAGAAATGCCATACTGATTTCCAAAGTGTCTGTATGAGTTTGCACTCCCACCAACAGTGTTCCCTTTTCCATATCCTCTCTAGCATAAACTGCCTTTGGTGTTTTTGATTTTAGCCATTCTGACAGGAGTAAGATGGTATCTCAGAGTTGTTTTGATTTGCATTTCCCTGATGGCTAAGGATGTTGAGCACTTTCTTAAGTATCTATCAGCCATTTTAGATTCCTCTATTAAGAATTCTCTATTTAGTTCTGTACCCTACTTTTTAATTGGATTATTTGGTGTTTTGGTAACTAGCTTCTTTTGTTCATTGTATATTTTGGAAATCAGCTCTCTGTCAGATGTGGGGTTGGTGAAGTTCTTTTCCTGTTCTGTGCATTGCCATTTTGTCTTGTTGACTGGGTCCTTTGCCTTACAGAAGCTTTTCAAATTCAGGGGATCCCATTTATTAATTGTTGATCCCAGTGTCTGTGATTCTGATGTTATGTTCAGGAAGCAGTTTCCTGTACCAATTCATTCAAGGGTATTTCCTTCTTTCTCTACTAAGAGGTTCAGTGTGGCTGAATTTATGTTGAGGTCTTTGATCCATTTGGGCTTAAGTTTTGTGTGTGGTGATAGATATGGATCTATCTGCAGTCTTCTACACACCATCCTCCAATTGTGCTAGCACCATTTTTTGAAGATAGTTTCTTTTTCCAATGTAGAATTTTAGCTTATTTGTCAAAAATCAGGTGTTCATGTCTGCATTATATCAGGGTTTTGAATTCAATTCCATTTTTCTTCCTGTCTACTTTTGCACCAGTACCAAGCATTTTTCAAGACTATAGCTCTATAATAGAGCTTGAAATCAGACATGGTTGTGCTTCTGAAAGTCCTTTTAATGTACAGTGTTGTTTTGGCTATCCTGGATTTTTTGTTTTCTCATATGAACTTGAGTATTGCTCTTTCAAAGTCTGTGAAGAATTGTGAAGGGATTTTGATGGAGATTGCATTGAATCTGTAGATTGCTTTTGGCAAGATTGCCATTTTTACTAGGTTTATTCTACCTATCCAAGAGCATGAGAGATCTTTCCATTTTTTGGTATCTAATTTCTTTCTTTAAAGATTCAAAGTTCTTATTATGTAGGTATTTTACTTGTTTGGTTAGTGTTACCCCAAGATATTTTATGTTATTTGTGGCTATTTTTAAAGGTAATATTTCTTTGATTTCTCAGCCCCTTTATCCTGTGTGTATAGTAGGGCTACTGATTTTTTTTTTTTTTTTTTTTTTTTGAGTTAATCATGTATCCAGCCACTTTGCTGAAGGTTTTTATCAGCTGTAGGAATTCCCTCATAGAGTTTTTCGGGTCACTTCTGTAAACCTTAATATCATCTGTAAATAGTGACAGTTTGACTTCTTCCTTTCCAATTTGTAGTCCCGTGATCTTCTTTTGTTTTCTTATTGCTCTAGCTAGAAATTTAAGTACAATATTGAAGAGCTATGGAGAGAGTGGACAGCTTTGTCTTGTTCCTGATTTTAGAGGAATCATGTTGAGTTTCTTTCTTTGTTACATTGATTCTTTGTATTGTTTTCCTAGTATCTACTTTATTGATTTCAGCCCTCAATTTGATTATTTCTGACATCTACTCCTCAGGGGTGAGTTTGCTTCTTTTTTCTCAAGTGATTTCAGTTGTGCTGTTAATTCTCTAATGTGTCTATCCTCAAGTTTCTTCATGTGGGCACTTAGTGCTATGAACTTTCCTCTTACAACTGTTTTCAAACTGTCCCAATAGTTTTGGTATGTCATGTCTTCATTCTCATTGAATCCTAGGAAGTCTTTAATTTCTTTCTATGATGACAATTAGGGTAGTCATTAATCTGATTAAAAGGGAATTCGCTTTTCACTATTGCTAGGAGTTTTAGCAGGGATTGTCCTTGTGGATTCCCAAGAATTTCTCTAGCACCAATTTTCTCCTTAACCTCATAATGGCTCCCTCTATCAAAATATCTCTTTCAATGCTTTCCCGCTCCATCCTTCCCTTAAGGTTTTGTTATTCAAAACAGGATTTTTCTGTGTAACAGCCCTGGCTGTCTGGGAACTTGATTTGTCAACTAGGCTAGCCTCAAAATCACAGAGATCTGCCTGCCTCTGCCTACCAAGTACAGGGAATAAGGTGTGTGCCACCAATACCCAGCAAAAAGAAACTTCTGATTTTATATGAAGTTAACTTCTTATAATTATGACAGACACAATGGTGACATTTATATAAAAACAGACAATATGTCAAGAATACATATGCATAATAATATGCATATATAATTGTGTAATATAAATATCTATAAATCTATATAATTAGCTATAAGAATATAAAATACACATCTTAATATATGCATACCATCAAACCAACAATTATAAAAATTTATCTTTCTTCATATATAATTGTGTATGTAAGTATTTACATGTAGTTTGAGGCACTAAGAATCCCAAATCAATCTCTTCAGTTACATTTGCTTAAGACTGTTACTGACTTAAGGAAGAGTCAGATTGGGTGCTAACATTAGAATCAAGCTTCACTTGCAATTATAATTAAGTAGAAAGTGTAAAGATCCTATTCCACAGCTATTTCTCTGTGGTTTGATTAGGGTTAAGTCAAACGTCACTCTATTGTTTTATAGACAGGTGCTAAAAGCCAGGGTATTGATTGATAAATATTGGGATTCTATTAAACAGAATGAACACTGGATTCTAAAGCATGTTAGCAGAATTCATTTTCTTTAGAGTCTAAAGGAAAAATAAACAAAAATTAGAAATGAATATACCAAAGGGGGGAAAATATAGATTTCCAAACCAACATATACATTTCAATACTAGAAATTTGGAAACCCAATTAGGAACATCCAAATGTCATCTGAATTAATATTTTGTTTCTGGTCATTATAATCCACTGTTAATAATTTAATTCAATAAAAAGACAGGGAAAAGAAAATGACTTGCTAGATGCTGATAGTCTCAGTGAGAAAATACATATAATGTTGCATGAATAGTGAATATTCATGAGTGTGGCTTTACTAATAATGGCCCTGACTATATAGAGAAATTGGGTTAATATATACTCACTTAGGTGTTATATCTTATACTTGGTGTTCTATACCCTATGAGTTTTTGAAAGCCATCAAAAGGTAGTCAGAATTAATGATAAAATCCATTTAAAAGCCCTTCCTTAATATATCTTGTTTCAGAATTTGAAATCCTGACTCAAGCAGAGTATAGCACTGAAAAGTAATCTTTGCTCACCTCTTGTTTAAGAATGTTAATGTGTAATATTTCATTGGAAATTCAACCAGTCACATAACCAGGTGAGGTGATTTGAAGGCCTTACTCTAGTATTTCAATGATATCATGGCTAGCATCAAAATTAAATCATATCATACTACTTGGGAAAGAAGAGACTGATTGGCTGCAGCTAGACCTTACAAGAAGAGTGAAATAAACACACTAAATGAACCCAAAGAATAGTGATATGGATAGAGAATATAATGAGATGACACAGGGTGTTAGCTCTGCAGAAAGATTAAGTAGCTAATTCTTAAAATAACTCAACTATTTGTAAATGAGCTGTCCCTTATTTGTTTATGCTTCTGTCTTTGTCTATTAGGTTGTAGTTAAAGATGGTATCTTTTTTCATCTTGCTATATTTAATCATTTGTAATATTCAATGTGCAGTAGTTTAAAAAGTGAGTAAATTTGATCTAGCATTTTTCACACTATTCATTGGTTAGTGAAAACATATCAGACACTTCATCCCAAGTTCTAGACTAACAATTAGTCTTCCAGTTCACATCAGCATTAGCCAGTATTCCAACATGTCAGGTTTCTTAGGAATTCTTTGTGAGATTATTGGGGGAAAGCATCCTGAAATAAGGGTTGGAGAAATACCCAGGCTGGTTAGTGTATCCAAAGGAAGCTTCAGGAACATATAGTTTCAAGAGTCATCTGCTCTTGCAAAGACTAAACTTTCAGAGGATGAAAACTTATTTTGTTACCTAATTTATTTATTTATTTGGATATTTATTTTCCAACAGGATTTCAATCTGTAGCCTAGCCTGGTTTAGAGCTCAGAACCACCAGGCCTTAACCTCCTCAGTGCTGGCATAAGTGCCTGACTAATAACTGATTGATTCATTTGGCTGGGCTATTCTTAATAAAATCCTTGCACCCAACATACCTATTTCTAACTCTTATTGATAATTTCAAAACTAACATAAAATACAAGCACAGGGCAGGTTTATTGGGGGGGTTGTTTGTTTTAACAAAAAGGATGAGTGGATTCAGAGAATGTGTGGAAACTTTACTGTTGGGGTCAAATTGGGTCACTACTTGGATTCTAAACAGAAATCATCCAATCTCATTAGGATACTTGAAAAAGAAAAAGAAAGGAGTCTCAGAGATGCCTGCATGGGAAAAGTTCTACAGAGTGTTTCAGGACCAGTGGCTGTTTGGGGAGCCTTCCCATAGACACTAGTTTTTGAATACTAAAAGGGAACTCATTTATTTTTGGAGGCTGAGGCCTCCAAGGTATCCTTCTCTAGAGATTTGTAAGGTGAATTAAAAAACTCTACTTCAGATGTAGGTAGAAAATATCAAACCATTTTTTTCTAATTATATTAGTGAAATGTAGATAGCATGAGAATCTCTACTCAGACACTCAATTTTGAGAAGCTTAACAGGTTAGAATACAGCTAAAGATCATAACAAATTTCTCCTATGCTTACAAATTTAGTTTCATTAAGCCTACTCATTTCACTTGAAAGTGACTAAAAATTGAATGTGGTCATGATGCTGTCAACTTCAAAGGCAGCTTGAGGCACAAGGAGAATAATATAACAAGACTTATTAATGCATAAATGAAGAGCAATGCCCGTGTTACAAACACGAATTCTTGTTGCTTGAATAAGTATTCTCCAAATACTGTCTGAGAACTCCTAAAGTGATGTCTAAGAGTTCTGCAAATGGTGTCTGAGGCATCTGGATTTATAGATTTAATTTTTTTATTTAATTTATTTTTTTTTTATTTTTTATTCCCTCTCCCTCCCTCCCTCTCTCTTCCTCCCTCTTTCCCTCTCTCCCACCCACTGATGCCCCCCCGACCACCCTCCCATCGCATACCCCCCCATTCCACACACACAGTGATGCCATCCAGGAGGGGTCATCTAAATCTGTCAAGTCATTTGGAGTAGGGACTAGGACTTCTCTCCTGTCTCTAGGTTAAGGGAGTATCCCTCCATGGGGGATATGCCCCCAAAGTCCTTTTGTGCACCCGTAATACATCCTGGTTCCACTGTCTGAAGTCCCTTAGATTACTCAGGCCTTCTAGCTGAGACCCATGTTCAGGAGGTCTGAGTCAGTCCAATGCTGGATTCCACAGCTATCAGTCTGGGGGCCCATTATCTCCTCCTTGTTCCGGTCAGCTTTCTCTGTGTGTTTCTGTAGCCTGGTCTTGTCCTCCCTCTCTGCATCTGGATTCCAGTTCAGCTCAGTGTTTAGTTGTAGGTGTTTGCTTCTATGTCCAACAGGTACTAGATGCGGGCTCCATGATGGTGGATAAGTTAGTCATAGATCTCATTATCAGGGAAGGGCATTTATGGTAGCCTTTCAACTGTTGCTCAAATTGGTAGTTGGGGTCAGTCTTATAGGTCTCTGGACATTTCTCTAGGTTCGGTTTTCTCTTCAAACATAAAATGTCTCCTTCTTTTATGCTCTCTCTGTGTCTCTCTGTCTCTCTCTCTCTCTCTTCCCCTCTCTCTCACTCTTTCTCCTCATCTCTTCTCTCGTCTATTCCTTCCCTGACTCAATATTCCTAGTCCCATGTGCTTTCCTCTCCTCCCCTTCTTTTTCTCCCAGTTCCCTCTCCACTCATTGCCACCCTCCACTTCCATATGCTCTGAATATCTTGTCCCTTCCCCCTTCTGTGAGGGACCTTATATGGATCTCTTAGAATCCTCCTTTTATCCTAGTTTCTCTGGCAGTGTGAATTATAGGCTGGTGATCCTTTGCTCTTCGAAGAAGAAATAAAGAAAGAAATTAAGGACTTAGTAAAATTCAATGAGAATGAGGACACAGCATACCTGAATGAGGACAAAACATACCCAAACTTATTGTACACCTTGAAAGCAGTGCTAACAGGGAAGTTCATTGCCCATATGAAGAAAGGGGAGGATGATCACATTAAAGAATTAGCAGCACAACTGAAAGCCTTAGAACAAAAAGAAGCAAACTCACCCCAGAGAAGTAGACACCAGGAAATAATCAATTTGTGGGCTGAAATCAATAAAGTAGAAATCAGGAAAACCATACAAAATCAATGCAACAAAGAGTTAGTTTTTTGAGAAAATCAACAAGATAGACAAACCTCTATCCAAACTAACCAAAAGACAGAGAGAGAACATGCAAATTAACAAAATCAGAAATGAAAATGGGGACATAACAATGGACACTGAGGAAATCCAGACAATTTTCAGGTCATACTTTGAAAACCTGTACTCCACAAAATTTGAAAATTCAAAGGAAATGAACAAATTTCTGGATAACTATCACTTACCAAAATTAAATCAAGAACAAATAAGCAACTTAAATAAACATATAACTCCTAATGAAATAGAAGCAGTCATCAAAAGCCTTCCAACCAATAAGTGCTCAGGGCCAGATGGCTTCAGTGCAGAATTCTATGAGAAATTCAAAGAAGAGCTAAGACCAATACTCCACAAATTGTTCCATACAATAGAAACAGAAGGTTCATTACCAAACTCTTTTTATTAGGCCACAAACCTCACAAAGACACGACTAAGAAAGAAAACTACAGACCAATATCCCTCATGAACATGGATTTATAGATTTTAAAAAACAACAAAATGGGGGCAAGACTACAGTAAATTAGTTGTGATGTGCATTCACTGGTAGAGAACACACAAGTTCAGCAGGCTACTAATGTGTGAGATGCATTCCATGTAAGAACTGGAATGGGCATGGCTTATTAGTCTAATGGTGTCAGTGGGTCTACAATAAGTAAGTCATCATTTAAAGATTAAATTAGCCCAGGTGCGAGACTCTGAGACCAGGAAGGCATTATTCTGTCTCATGGACAGAAATGCTGGAAATACAGTTCATGGAAAAAGAAAAAGTCTACAGAGAAATATATATTCAATTTCTTGGTAACTATGTAGCCTATACTTTTCAAATGCATACTTCATATCAGGCTATCCAAAATACTGCCATTTATTACCTCTGTGTGGATAGTAAGTAAATTTTTCAGTGAATAGCCTTGAAAGTAACAAAACAACAAGACTACCCCAAGATGTATTTTAAAATACAAGGTCAATGCCAAAGTGAATAGTGGAAAATACAACATACTTAACCATCAACACACTGTTCAATCACAGGTCAGGAAGGTGCTGAGCTGGGAGCACAAAAGGCCTCTGCAAAGGCAGAGGACACAAGGACACAATGAAGAAAGTGTGATATCAATGGAAAAGCAGCAGAACCTAGCCATTGAGGAAAGGAAACTAATTTTCACTGATTGAACATTATGAGCCTAACCTTGAGTCAATAATGTTACCTATTATAGCCCACAACACAGTAACTCAAACAGTAATCATTGGAGCACACTGAATCCTCACTACAGTTCTACTACTCTACTTTGCCATGTGAAGAAACCAAGTTTACTGAACATGAGCACCTTATCTGTGGGTATGCAAAAATGGCAAAGGAAGTGACATTTCTATATAGTATTTTCCTGAGTGGCCAAGAGCTAGAGCCATAGATAAGAGATGAGCCTAGGAACTAGTGGAAGAGACAAAAATGATTCTTTAAAACAAAAAAGATACACTTTAGGGTAGATTACATTATCCTGTAGATTTTCTATAATACATGTCAATGCTAGATATCAATATTCTGCTCTATCTAGCACATGAATTGAATTCCAGTATCCTAATCAGCCACAATCCTCATTCACTCCCAGAAGGACCTCAGTGTGGAGACAAGTCTAGAGCATTTGCATTGGATTGATTCCCAGGTAACACATCCTGCCTCACTTGTCACCCACAGCATGCATCTGCAGGATGTCTGGCCAGGTTTACAGCCCAACTTTGAATGCAGAAGAACCTTGCTTTTCTCTCCGAGTCTTTTTTTTTTTCTGATTTCCATGGGGAAGGAGCCCATGCTTCTGGCCTTATTAGCACCATACCAACTGAACACATTGACCCAGATAAATATTGTCTGCCCGACAATGTTTTCAGGAATAATCAATATTCAACACTATGCACTTCACTCTCAGCCCTCAGGAAGAGAGAATCAAAGACTGGAACAAGCACAATGCCAGGCAGTCCTTGCTCTGTCCACATCATTCCTGTTTCCCTTTGGCCTCTGTTAAACAACTTGTATTCTGTAGTTTTAAAATTTGAGTAGTGCTTTGGTTAAACTAAGGTTAAAATTAGTTTGCATTTGCTGCCCACATAGCAACTGATGGCTGGCAATTCATTCTGGAAGGATGCTGCACAGTGAGAAATGGCAGTGCAAAATGTTGGAGGGAACTAGGGAATGGAAAATATTCATGCTGATAATTTTAGAAAATTATAGCTCATTCTATGGAAACACATGAGCACACACATTCACAAATGTTCAAGTGCATGCATGTATACATGGTGTTCTGTCCAAACATAGAAAAAAGGGATGGGAAGGTGAGGGTTTAAACTTATAGGAAAAAATTGAAGGGAGAAGCAAATGTTGCATAAAAGTGCTGGTACTATAGTAGCAATTAGGAGCACACACACAAGGAGGACAGAGGAAAAAGGCCAATTATCTTAGAAAAAAAATTGCTATTACAGATTTTTCCTTAAGTGATAGTATGTCTAGATTGTAGTTTATTCATCTTGGAATATGACAGCATTGCTGTATTTTTACTTGCAATGTGAAATTTGTACTATATTTCTCATATGCATGAGGACTTACAACCTCAGAAAAGTCAGTTTGCTTTCAGTTAACCTGCTTTGTTCATCATTCAGAAGACCTTGCTTTCAAAGCCTTTATTGTGACTTAATGGAGTCATTGGGCTTAAAAGAATAGCATGAGGAGTCCAAACTATAGAGAATGCTACCCAAAGTCATCTGCTTCCCATGAATGTCTTTGTGTATGGCTAGAGTAATAACTGAGAATACTTTGGTTTAGGTAAGTGCTAAATTTAATGATTTTTTTTTCTTTTTGGAAGGAATGTGCTTCATTTTGCTTAGAAATGAGTGTTTATGACTTTTAAGCTCACAGAGCTGAAATGCAGCAAGGAATCATGAAAGGAAGAAATCAACAGAGATTTAAAACTGCTCAGTGACTCTGACTGCAGAGGCCCAGTCAACATCAGCTGAGTGGATTTTAATAGTCACTTTCATTTAAAGTAAAATTCAAGTGTATTGAAGCTATTTATCAGGTAGGAGATCATAAGATGTGATCCTATGATTGTTACATTGTTTGATCATAAAGAAGCTGGGAAACAAGTAGCCATTGACAAGGGTGCTTTTTCTTGCCACATCCACATGACACTGATCTCAGTTGAAGTACTGTAATTCACAACTGTGGAGTTTAAAATATTAACTATAGCACCCCCACCAACACCAATATTCTTTGTGGGTAATAGTTTTAGTGCCCCTGACATTCTTGCATTTTTTATGCTGGCAAATTTAGAAGATCTAATCTCTGCATGTTTGGAGGAGAAAACACCTCTGTTTCATAACAAAAACACTAGCTAAGGAATGGTCAACCTATATGCACAGGTCATCATTGGATGCAACACTGTCCCCTCACTATCATATGAAAATAAATTAAAGATGCTGTTATATGCTGAAATTAGATACAGAATATAAGTGAATGAGAGAGAAGGCTGGGTTTGTCAAAATAATATGATGTAGCATGGTTAAGCAAACTTCTGGCCATTAACATTCCCAAGTTTATAGAAAGATTCTTCATGCTGTAACTGATGAACACTGGGACATTGGAGAGAGAAGGAGAATAATTTTCCTCAGCCTTAATTAGTCAGCTTTCTATAACAATAACAAAATACTTGGCATTGAGTTCCTGCTCCATTTGGATTAACCCCATTGCTTTAGGCTTATGAGTAAGCAGCATGTCATGGCAGACGTGTGTGGTTGAGGAATCCTGTTCACTTCATGACCAAGAAAAAAAGAGAGAAAATGGAAGAGATTGGTAACCAAATATCTTCATTTGAGACATGCTACCAATGACCAAGAGATCCCCTACTAGACCCCACATGTAAAGGTTCCTACCATCTTTCAGGAGTGCCAAACTAGGGTCAAAGACTTTAAAAAATGGACACATTTAAGGTTCAAACTATAGAAACTCCCATATTCAGATATTCCTATAGCCTGTAAAGGCAGTTTGGTCTCTTGTCATGGTGCAAGCTATAGTAGCAATGTTGGAGCTTGAAGTCATTAATAAGTGGATGTTCAAAACAGTAGTAGGTCAGTAGATTCAGTCCATGCATTAATTATTATTGCATTTATCCCTTTCAAAAAAACTTAACAAGAAACAGGATAGATAAAATTGAAGACTTTTGTTTTTGTCTAACAAAAACTTTGCCCATAGACAATTTAAGACTCATTTGCTTACTCAAAGATCTTGTCAAAAATTCTACTTCCTCAAACCACCTTTTATCTTCTTAGGTGCACTATGGATTTTAATCTTATGAAACATTAGGGTTTTGTCCCAGAAAGGAAGTGGAGGATGATAAAATACAAAGTTTAGAGGGGGACACTGTCCTCTTTGTGCTCTTTTAGCTCTTCACAAGGGAAGGAAAAAAGCCACCTTCACGTTTAGGGACCATACTCCCTCTCCATGGTTGAACTATGCCACAGATATGCAACCTAGAATAGTGATATAATCTGAGGAATTAAAGATAAAACAAATGTTTGTTATGCAATAAATAAAAAAGAAGTAAGGTGAAGTTGATGTTGAATTAAATGAAGATAAAGTATAAATATAGAAATGTGAATGGCCTAAGTGCTCCTTAGATGGGTAATAAACAGCACACCATACTAACAGAGAACTCAGGAACAACAGTTTCCTCTTTTAAAATTTAGAAATGCTTTTCCAACCTGACTTATCTATACATCCTTAGCTGTTCTTCTGGAGTTCAAAGTACATAGCACGAGTGCTCCATAATATGTTACAAAATGTAAGTGAGAATAGACGTCCAACTTTTACATGACTCACTGTAGTGATTTTGGTCGGTGAAGGTGCCTGAAAGCCTACAGCAGCATCATTGGTCTAGAAACCAAAAAGATCAGCCTTCTGCATTTGCAGAGCATAAGTACATTTCATCTCAGAGTTGGAGGCAGAAAATTGCAGGTGGGAAAAGCTTCACTTTATACGAGAGGAGAGATGAGTTGTAAACAATCAGAAAATTCATAAGACAGTGGTTTGGACAGAGGTTGTCCAAAATTCTACTTCTTTGAACCTCCTTTGATAAACACACCAGAGTTTCCTTGAATACTGTTAGAAATGCAGACTGCAGATACATTGGGTCATAATGTAGAAAATAACCATCTAAGAAGCCACAGAGTTCTGAATTCAAGTATGAATTTAAAGAGGGACCCCTAAGGAAGAAGAATAGGCTACCCCATTGGAGTAAGTATAATTCTGAGCTTAGAAACATATACAACAAAAGTTCTCTGCCCTTACCCATTTACCTAAAGACAACATAACACTTCAAGGTGGAATTCATTTCCCATTTTATCAGGATGGATAGGAGTTAAATAGCAGCAGAAGCTCTGGTCCTGAATTACCTAGAGATGCCACCAGAGTCTTTCCTCATTGCTTTCCATGTGTAGCTATGCTTACCTTCCACAGTCCACCTGCCTGGAAGCTCAGAACCCCTTTGCTTTGTCTTCTCTCTTCCTTAAATACTGAGTTTGTTTTATTTGATACCTAGGTCTAGTCATGCCTTTTATTTACTTGTTTTGGAGTATGTGTATCTGTTAATACAGCTCTGTTAATTTGTCTTTTGGAAGGAAATGAACTCCCTTTCTCTACAGATTCTTCAGTTTGTGGAAGGAAACCATGGTAATTTCCTGCACAAAATTTGTTTTACCCCATATAAAGATTATTACTAAATAAACATTGCAGTGTATTAGATACATTTGTGTATTATCAACAAAATTTCCCATTCTGTCCAAGAACTTAATGTGTCAGGTGTTTTTCTTTCTAGTTGGGTCACAATGCAGGTGAGTCTGAGTCTGCGTGTATGTGCTAAGCATGCAAATAGCATATTAAGAAGGATTATAGTGTGTTATTTGATTTCTTTTATGTCATTGTACTCCTTACTAATGAAGACCATCGGTTTTAAAATTAACATTAATGGAGCTGAGGAAATGATCACATGATATTAAAATCACAGTCTGTTAGCCAGTGAAAAATAACTTGTACGTTTTGGTAAGGAGGCTTAGTTTTCTGCTCACTCCCACTTTGTAGGTAATAGAAAATGGAACAAAATGGCAATAACAATTATGCTGAGCTATAGCAAAGAGAGGCAACATATCATTATCCATCTGCAATAAACGTATCATTTGGGAAGACTTCTACAATAGCTCATATAACCATCTTTCCACTCATTCTATTCATGGACAAGAAGTCTTATGCATTCTTAAGTACTTGAAATTTTCTGTCAAAGAGCTTTTTCTGATTAAGCAAATAATTTAATGTGCTTTAAATATTAAGTGGTAAATTTAGAAGATTTGAAATTCTTCCCCTTAGTAATAAAATAGCTTCATGGCCTTTTATCCATCAAGATACACTTGGATTATTCCATTCTTAGATTTGTTATGTTCCTAGACTAGTGTTTAAAGACCAACTCCTTCTTAATGAGTATTTCTTTTGCTTATACCAAGGAATTTGGATTATACCAATTTCAAGGACAACCAAACAAAATTTGATGTGCCAGAGTGTGTAGGAGGGAGAAACCTGAATGCAATAGAGGAATGACAACTGTTTAAATGCCACAAACTGCAGGAGAGACTAAGAGAGGTTATACAATTTATATATATTAGGGAAATCTACTATCTCTACTATCTTCCATTTCTAGTAGTATGGCAAGCTGGGTACCCCTAACAGCCATGCTGAAAAGATAGCTAATAACCAGATCAAAATTATAAAATTAATATACCAAAGAGGCAACAAAGGAAAACAAAAGATTAAAGTGAACAGAGGCCAAATTGAATCAAGAATAGGAATTTTGGGAGGTAAGCCATGCCTAAGTCATGCCAATGACATCTGAAAGAAGTCCCACATAAAAACCAGTCCCTTAAAAGAGTTTAATTTCAGTGGATACAGGTTCAAGGTATTCTTTTGCATAAAGATGGCTGACAGAGTCTACTGCATAAAGCTGGGTCTGACTATTCTGAGGGTCATGATGCCCTACATCAAGGGCCAGGAAAGAACCCTCCAACTTGACCTTGTTTCTGGAAGTTATTATAATATAGCCCTGTCTTCATGAGTGGCTGTACCACAAATGCATTCAAACTTGGGGATAGGAACCCCCAATTCATGATGTATTTTTCTACAGCAAGGACAAGCAAGGAACAGTTCTTCTTATAGAAAAAAATCTTCAAACTCAAACGTCAAAGAACTCTCACTAAATGTTCCAAGGAACATGAGTTCAAAGTTAAAAATTATAAAACAAATCAAAGAATTGTGCTCCATGTACAAAGGTGAGCAAACAATGTAGAAAGTGGCACCAAGCATGGAATGACTCAAATACATACAGGAGAGAAAACATTAAATAGCATTAATAGATATTAGTGAATAAAAAGAAAGTCTAAATATGTAAATAAAAATAATATCATAGGAAGAAATTTCAAAAACAGTTGTTAGAAAGTAGTTGTGTGCATAACAATTGTAATTATAATTTTAAACTCAAAAGATAACTACATATTTGACGCATGAAAAGAGAATTAAGGAATTGGGTGGGGTTAGAAGTTGTCTAAAAAATAACAAGAAAGATGTATGTATTAGCTGCCAAAAAGAACTAATAAAGATAATAGGAAAATGATACTGTCCAGAAAATTTTCCTCATTGATGGAAAGATGAAAAGAAATAAATAGAATAAAATAAATAGGAATAAACTCAGGAAGTAATTTTAATATTACAAATGGTAGCCACTTAAAAGAGGATTACCAATTAGACTTTGATAGATTTTAAGATGTAAAAATATCAAAAATTCAAAAATGAAATA
Source organism: Phodopus roborovskii (assembly GCF_943737965.1). Lineage (NCBI taxonomy): Eukaryota > Metazoa > Chordata > Mammalia > Rodentia > Cricetidae > Phodopus > Phodopus roborovskii. The sequence goes on along the minus strand of NW_026126605.1, from coordinate 1,432,191 downwards.
TAGAAAGATTATAAGAAAATACCAGAAGAAAATAATCACACAAATTACAAAAAAATAGAAACAATATAAATACTTGACAGTAAAAAATACCATCGTATAATTAACTATAAATTTAATATCAGAGAGATACAAAGTTGTACAAAAAATAATAGTTTAAAAATATAAAATGCCAACATATTTCATGCTGAACATTTTAGGGTTATATACCTTCATATGTATTTTGTTATATTAGATGCAAAACATAACTGGTCACTTGTTAGAAACAGAATTACTATTTAATAGTTGATACCATTTTAGTAAAAGAATATTCAGGGGCTAGGTGCTTGTTGCAAGACAACAAAAGAGAGTTATACATTTTGAATATACTGTTTCACCCAGTAAACATTTTAATTCCAAATGGAAGGACAGGAAGAAAAAAATTAATCAAACCCACTTGGGCAAACACTACACCCTGTATCTTGAGTCTAGTATCAGAGTACCTAGTGGCCTCATCTGTGTTCCAACAGCCTTTAGTACCCAGACCTTACTGTTCTAACTATATCACACACTGCCTCTTCCTTGAGCAGACTCTACACAGTGCTTGTTACTTTCCTCATCAAATGTTTCTGCTTCCAGCACCTCAAAAGTCCTAGGGTCTCTACTGCAACCTGGGTGTCACTTTCACATTCCCTGGCTTCATGCAGGGAATTTGAGATTGCTTTCTACTTTGTCTGAACTCAGCAGATTGCTGTAACCTTGGTGCAATAAACCCACAACATGTTTGCAAACTAGCTCCCTTTTACCAAAGCTACAGTAGATACTTGAGTGGCTACCAGCTAGGATAAATAAGCTTTAAAGACAATACTCCCAGAAGAAGCTCTACCAGTGTGAGCCAACATGGTCAGAACAGGACACAGGCAAGCTACTTTATGGACTCCAGTCTCCTATAAAGAGAAGACAGGCAATAAAAAGATTACTGTGGACTTTTGTTTACTTTATTTTTCATTTTTAAAAAACTAAAGAATTAATGGCACATATCTATTGTTCATATTTATGGGCTGCAATGTGGCATTTGAATATTTGTATACTATGTGTGATGAGCAGATCAGGGAAGTTAACATACCCACCTATTGCCTCAGACTGCAATAATTTCTTCAGGCTGGGGATATTCAGAATTTATATGCTAGCTATTTTGAAGTATAAAATTAACTGTTGTCACTCAATTATCCCACTGTGTTATATAGAGTGTGAGAATCTTTTTCATCAACCATCTTCCTTCCATACACCTTCCCACCACAGCCATCTTTCTAACTCCTGGAACCACTTAATGGGACCATCTTAATTTCCTGTAAGTGAGAAGATTGCTTCAAAATATCTTGAGTTAAGAATCCAAGTTCATGGGCTAGAGAGATGGCTCAGCAGTTAAGAACACTGGCTTCTCTTCCAGAGGGCTCAAGTCCCAGCACCCAACAGCAGCCTGTAACTGTCATCCTCACACAGACATACATGCAGCAAAACACCAATGCAAATAAAATAAAAATAAATATATGAAACCAAGTTCAGGGCTGGAGAAATGGCTTGGTAGTAAAGTAAAGCTTCTGTGTGAGTCTGACAACAAAAGTTTGATTTCCAGAATCCTCACAAAAAATGCCATCGGTGGGCATAGAGGTCTGTTTGAAATTCTAGGTAATGGGAAGTAAGGACAGGGAATCATATAAATGTGTGTGTGTGTGCGCGCACACACACACACACACACACACACACACACACACACACATACCAGGTACACATGGCAAGAAAAACAAAAAGAAAGAAGAAAAAAAAAAAAGAAAGCAAATTGAAAAATCCATTTCTATTCACTCAGTGGAGCAAGAGACAACACTAACATCACCTAGTTTTCAAACTCTGGACTCAAACTCTCAGCTTTCCACACATTCCCATACTTTATTTTTTACCAAAGTATTGTGAAATTTAGAATTCAGAAACAGTGACCTCTTCAGTTCTGAGAGTTTTCTCATTCTCCTGAGCCATCCATTCCTGCAGTCAGTTACATGGTTTGTAGGCTTGGGCTAAAGCAGGGAACCAATTCTTATACCAGATTCTACATTGGTTGCCTATTGCTGCACAATAAAGTATTTCCCCTTAAGGACTATAGCAGCGGCTGTAATTGCTTAATTCACAAATCTAAACATTTGACAGGACTCAGTGCAGGCAGTTCACCTCTCATTACCCTGCTAGAGACAGAAGATTTAAAATTGTTCCTTCTGGAAAATCAGTGCTGTCTGTTGCTTCTACTGTTAGAGCTTCCCAAAAGATGGTGAAATTGTCCTGGTATTTAAAGACTCATACGCATAAACTGGTCTTTCTTATAAGGCACAGTTCTTGAAACTGAGGCAGTATTCTTCATGGGTTGAGTATTCATGAGGTAAAGAGTTGTAGAAATGGAACAGGCACCCAGACCTCAGTGGAATTATTACAAGAACTTGGCTTCATAATTACTTCTTTCAGTCTGTAACTGTCAAACATTCATACATTTCTTTTTAATTTTCACTTTATCCATCTCCTCCTTTCACATTTATTCTTTAATTGAGTTATTTAGCTTTTACTAATCATAACTACACTGAAAATTACCCTTCACCTTGATTATCAGTGGTCCCCATACACATTTTAAAATATAACAGCCAGATTTTTATTGTCTTTTAAAATTATTTTCTCACTAAAAAAATATTTTTTCCATACAACATATTCTGATTATTGTTGCCCCTCCTCCAACTTCTCACAGGTCCTCCTCACCACCCTCCCCACTCAAATCCATATCATTTCTTACTCTCTCTTATTAGAACAAAACAGGAAACAGGATCTAAAAAACAAAATAATAATAATTGATTGTTTCTTCTATTGGTTGATGAATAAAATACTGATTGTTCAATAGACAGACAGAAAGCATATGCAAGGCTAATGAGATGAGAAAAATTCGGGGAGGATTCAGAGAGAGGCTGCCAGGGAGATGCCATGTAGAAAATTGGAATATAAGATGCACCAGACATTCTCTGGTAAGATAAGGCCATATAGAAATGCATAGAAGTTATGGGTTAATAATTAAGACAGAGCTAGCATATAACAAACCCTAGTCATTGGCCAACAGTTTAATAATTTATATAGCATCCACATGTTTATTTGGTCAAAATGGCTGTAGAACCAGGTGGGACAGAAACCTCCATCTTCAAATAATAATTTATTTATATAATTTCTCCCTTCTCTTTTCCTTCCTCTATGTTGCCCCACATATCCCTCCTTGTTATCTTTCAAATTCATGTCTCCTTTTCCATTAACTGATAGCATAAGGGTGGAGCAGTGATGCTCATACCTTTGTGGTAGCCAACAGTTCTCTAATAAGACTTAAGATTACTCAACAAGAGGCAAAGCCTCCTGGTACCGGAAACCTAGCTATCTATCCGGAGGACGAGAACATGCAACTGCCTACTCCTTTACTAAACTAGCGTTCTAAATATTTGTTCTTATACACCCAGATCTTATTGCTTTTAGAACAAAATCAGCTAAGAATCATCTTTCTTTCCCTTCTTACCACTTTTGATGTCAAAATGTTTACAGTTAACGGCATTCTTTCAGATCTGCAGTTGGATCAACACAGTCAAGCCTCAGCATGGTCTTTGTAGTCCTAGGTTTCTGTGACATGTAAGCATAGTCTGCCCACCATAGCCGCTCTATTTCCTGCATAGTGCTTCTTTTCCTGGGTGTCCAAAGCATCCCACACTTCTATTGTGTCACTACATGGACTAGTGTTTGTTGCATACCTTAGGTTTTAAAATGTTCACCATGTTTCCAGAGTACTTTTCACTTTTTTGTTGCGATATCAGCCTTGCTGATAAATACTTTGAACAACCCTCCTTACTGATACTGCAACTCCAAGTTGCTTTGGCTTCTCTCTACTCACTTCTCTAAAAAGTTGTTCTCTTTGTAACTTTGGCTATGGTTCATAAATGAATCCAAAGCCCTATAAGGTTTTTACAGGTATAGAGCAGAGTAAAATCAAGTTAGAAAAACTCACTTTTAGTGACTCTAACACTAAATTTTACTAAAACAGTATTTTCAATCTGACTTCTGAAAGAGAGGGTAATATTTAATAATTTCATTGTCTATCCCTGCCTGTCAAATTATTTCTGTTTGTGTGCTAGCTAAGCAGTCAAATTTAATTACATCTTTCAAATTGTCATGAATAGCTTTGATTGAATTCTAATGCCTTTGACTTAAAAAATGCTGTCTTTTAACTGTGGGCTAACACAAGTTAGTGGGGTTTTTTTGTTGTTGTTGTTTTGTTTTTTGGTCTTTTTGGATTGGTACTCACTGACAGGCTCACAGACTGTCAAGAAGCTTATCTCTTAAATATTCAATAAGAACTTCTAAAGTAATTGGAGATCATGTGTTATGGGATTTCCTACTCTTCCACAGCCACCTTGCCCCAAATAAACACACAGATGGTATATTAATTATTAAACTGTTGACCAGTGGCTAGGACTTCTTATTGGCTAGCTTTGTCTTAATTATTAACACAATACTATTAATCTATGTATTTCCACGTGGTCTTCACTTAGCAGAGAACACCTGATGCACCCTCTCTTCCTGAGCTCACACCACGACTCCTTTCTGCCTACACTTCCCAGAATTCTCCTCCTCTGGTAGCCCAGCCTATCCTTCCTGCCTGGTCACTAGACACACAGTGCTTTATTCATCAACCTATTAGAGAAACATATACACAGAGGGACAGTCCCATCATCTCCTCTTTTCTGTCTAAATAAAAAGGAGAGTTTTAACTTTAACATAGTAAAACAGTTATTATACAATGTTTAGTTCATTAACATTTGTCAAAATTTAAAGAAAATACTCTATATCTATCTTATCTTTTGAGTCTAAAGTCATATGTAACTTATCTTTTATCATAACTAAGGAAAATTATAACTATCTGTCTTCAGCTTCATCAAAATCTCAGAAGGATGGTGTATAAACTCTAAAATTGACAGAGACACTTCATTGCCTAAACAGTCACCCAAAGTTTTTCTTTAATATTGGAGCATCTATCATTAGCCCATAGGCCACAATATGTCTGACAGACTTCTTAGTGAAGCAGAAAATTTTAAACTGTCTGCCCTGTATTGGCAGTTTGTTAGTCATTTTTCTCTGTGTCCTGCAGAATGTCTGGCAGACTCTTCAATGAAGCAAGAACCCTGAAAGACTGTCCCATCTTGTTCAGTCACTTTCCTGTGGGTCCTGTATGTCCAGTTTGTAAAGGATACAGTCAAACGGTCCAGGCAAGAGCAGTTTCTTGTCCAAATGGCTAGTCTCACTATATTGAAAGCCAATGCCATAATGGGTTTCTTCAGTGCCCATCTTCCTCTCTGACATATTTAGTGTTTGCCAGGAACAGTTGTGTCTCACTGTCATGAAAGACCCTAAACCATTTTAAATGCCATATTCTGTGGGTCTTTGAAAGGTTATTAGAATATCTATCCACTTGAAATATATCTCTATATATCTAGAAAATCTAACTAATGTAAGTTTTGACTATTATAGGTGATTATATATAATCTATATTTAATTGTACATTACATTTTTATATGAGAGGTACAAACACAATACCTAAACGAGAGGGGAAATATACATATTACAAAACTGACCTTAAATTTATATCAATAAACCAAAATCCATACCAATACAAAGTATTCATTTATATATAATATTCCCCTTTTTTTCTGTTTGAAGAGGTTGGTTGTGATCATTAACCATTTATAACCAGCCCCATTTAAATGAAAACAAACAATTATAAACAGTACTTGGGAATGGGGGTGCAATTCTCTCTAAACTGCTCCTGTTGTTTGGGGGCTCTGTCAAAACTACAGGGAACCCGAGGCAAAATTTATCCATATAAAAATAATATAATCCCCACGCTTTTCAGATTTAGAGGTGTTTTGCTAGTTCAAAGAACAGTTAGTTGTACCACTGTTCTGTTTTGAATTCTATTTTGTGGTCAAAGCAATTCTCAGCTAGTCCCTTCCTCACAAAAGGCTACATAAATAATCTATTTTCAGAGGCACATTTTTGATTTTTGAATCCATTTCTATCCATGTTTGAGCTGAGTAATATTCTATCATATTGAAACAACATATCTGTTAGTGTATCATATGGTGGACATTTTGGTTTTGGGGTGAGCATGTACTGATGTGGGGTTGTGGGGAAGTTAGAGATGAAAGAAGGGAGGTTGGAAATCATTGTAATTGAAATGTTATGTAGAAAATTCTCAAAAAACTTTCAATAGAAATCTAGTCATGTCAGACCAGTATATGGAAGTCCATTCCATCCTGCCAGGAGTTCAGAGAGCTCAATTGGCTCCTGTTTTCGCTAAGACAATAGCTTAATGGCTATAGGATGCCAGGGCCTTGGTGAAGAATGGATCCTATCTAAATAACAATAGACTTGGGCCCAGACTGGTTTGCTCTCACCCTGAAGGCTAGGTGATAAGGTGGCAATACAGGTAGCTATATGAAGTACCTGAAGGCTAAGTAGTACCTGCAGCTACTAGGATTGAGGAAGTAACTGCTATTGCCCTTTACACATGATAATAGAAGTCTTCTGCCATCATCCCTACCTTTGGTTGAATACTTAAAATGGTGTATGAATAAACTGGGGTGCATTCAGTATGGACTGAATCTGCTTTCCAGGTAATTATCCTGTGTCTCTGACTCCTAATTCTCTTAGATAGCCTTTCCCTCATCCACACACCCCCACTCAGGAGTGGACCTGGGGCTGATTGGCTGGTACCAACTGCAGCCACACGAATAGCAGTCATTGACACAGTCATTTACAACAAAATTATAAGTAGTGTGTCTCTTCAGCTGAAACATAATTCAATGATCATTCTCCCCTGTTTTAAGACAGAGTCTTTCTCTATATCCCAGCTGGCCTTGAACTCAGGATGTTCCCACCTCAGACTTGTGAGTACATGGATTATGTGCACACCACCCTACCTGATCTTCCACTGATTGCCCAACATGAATTGGGACAATGAAAATATACTTTAAAAACAAGTGCTGGTAGAAGACACTACATTTCAATTAAAAAACACAAGCACTTGTTTATGGTCCTTTACTTCTTTCTGGTCACCTGTTAAGCCACAAATCTGTAGGACATGCAGGCTCTAGCAGCTCAGGATCCTCCCTTTTAGTTCTTACAAGATGTGTGTCTCTGTGTGAAGGTTGAGCCTTAGCTTGAACTCATGTTTATCTTTGGTTTTATTAATTTCCCATCATTTTCTTTCACCCATTTCAGGATGCCATCTCTGCTCTGAGAGTGCTCACTATGCTTAAGATGTACCTTAATTCTCTTTGTATGTCCCTTGGCCTTGCTTGTTTGGAACAAGCCAACAGCATGCTAAGCAGCAGCATAAACTACTCTCCCAGTTCTGCATTGCTAACATTTCTAGGATATTCCTGTCTACACACTACCCATTTCCTGATATATGTGAACAATATCCTTATGTGTGGCTAGAGGAACAATCCTTGCCTCTCTTCCTTTATATTGTCATTTTACTGGAAGATGGTGGCTTCAGCATAAACACAGGTCTCATTTCACAAAACTTATTGCTTCTAAGAAGTGTTCTCTCCATGTGTGTGCAAGTTCTCTTAAATATATATTTAGGGATAGAATAACTGAGTAATATAACTACATTTAACTTTACGTAACTGTGGGATTGTTTCCTACTCTCTTTCAGATATATGATCTCTTTTAAATTATTATTTAATTATTATTATTTTATTATTATTATTCATACACATATATGTATATTCAGCCATTTAGTGTTGCGTAAGAATTCATTTAGTGTTTTTTAGATGCATATGTTTAGAGGTGACTACTTAGAATTGGATAACTTATTAGGGACCTAACTGTAGAAAATTCATTCTCCCTCTTCAGGAAGCTACTGGCTACCTGATCTCTTCACCTGAGCATGGAAACTTCTGAACCCCTTTAACCAATGGAGTACTACTCAGGTGGACAAAGCAAACAAACAAACAAAAACAATGGAATCTTGAAATTTGTAGGCAAATGGATGGAACTAGAAGAAACCATTCCGAATGAGGTAACCCAGTCACAAAAAGACAAACATGGTATGTACTCACTCATAATGGATTTCAGACATAGAGAAAAGGATCACCAGCCTACAATCCACACCAACAGAGACACTAGGAAATAAGGAGGACCTTAAGAGAGACATACATTGTCCAACAGAGAAGGGGAAAGGGACAAGATCTCCCAAGCAAATTGGGAGCATGGGGGGGGGGGAGGGAAGAGGGAGTTAGGAAAAAGAGAAGGGGAGAAGAGGAGGGGAGAGGACTTGAGGGAGCAGGAATATTGAGGGCAGAATAGAGGAGAGAAAAAAAATGAGATACCACAATAGAGGAAGCCATAACAGGATTAAGGAGAAATCTGGCACTAGGAAAATGTCCCAAGATCTACAAGGATGACCTCAACTAACAATCTAAGCAATAGTGAAAAGGCCCTTCCTCAATAATGAGATTGATGACTACCTTAAATGACATCCTAGAGCCTTCATCTAGTAGCTGATAGAAGCAAAAGCAGACACCCACAGCTAAAATGAGCTGAACTCCTGGAATCCAGTTGCAGAGAGGGAGGGAGTGATGAGCAAAGGGGTCAAGACTAGACCGGAGAAACCCACAGAAACAACTGCCCTGAAAAAGTGGGTGCTCATGATAGCTGGAAAACCAGCATAGGATGGACCCAGAACCCCTGAATGTGGGTGTTAGTGTAAGGATGGAAAAATTTAGCCTAAATTTCCACTGACCCCAGGAGTAGGCAAAAGGTCACATTCTTGACCATTTACAACAGGGCTGTTTATGACAGCACCTGTGAGTGAATGAACACAAGAAATGAGGCTTGTCACACTACCCAGAAGCCCTAGTGAAAGCAGACTTCCTGGGCTAAGCGTGGGCTTGGATAGTTCAAATTGATTGGTCTGCACTGGATGCTATGAGATGATAGGTTTGTGATACGCGGGCTTTGTTGTAACCCTATAAAAGCTGTCTAAATCCTGTACCCAGGATTCCCAGTCCCCTACTTCCATGTGGAGTGTGGCTGCGAACCCCAGTGCACTGGAATATAAAATACCTCATGCTTTTGCATCAAGACCACTTCTTGTGAGTGATTTGGGGGGCTGCCTTTCCTGAGTCAGGGCGTGAGGGTTCACACTTTCCGCGGGTCTTTCATTAGGAGGACTGGACAGTCTATGGGAGCTTCTGGTAATGAATATAGTATAGGAATGGACTTTGGGAGCCCACTCCACATAGAGGGATACTCTCTCTGCCTAGACAGATGGGGCAGGGACTAGGCCCTGCTCCAAATGATTTGACAGACTTTGAAGATAACCCATGGAAGGCCTCACACTCCTTGGGGAGCAGAAAGGGAATAGGGTAGGGGGCTGGAGGGGGTATGGGAGGAAAGGAGGGAGAGAGAACTGGGACTGATCTAAAACAAGCTTGTTTCAAATTTGATTTTTTTTAAAGGGAAAAAAAGAAAAAAAGATTATTAACGGGGTGTGTGTGTCATATGATTTTGATTTTCATTTTGATTCTGTTTTTGTGATATAATCTAGGCATCTGGAGTTACATTTGGGGTTGTGTTTTTTATAAGAGTTTTCATCCCATGCAACAAGATTTCTAAAGCAGAACAATGGTCTAGGTGGCTTGTGTTAATGCCAGGGGTTGAAGCTTCTAAATAGCTATATGTCTTATATGGTTATACCCTGAAGCAACTAGGCACATGGTAGCTAGATCATAGGTCAAAGTGTGTGAAGCCATGTGAGGAGCTCCTCTTACCAGTGCTAAAGAGGTTCAGAGGGTAGCATAAGTGGCATTTATTATCTATGTAATTTTAAACATTTTTCATATAGTTGTTGAGCCTGGCATATTCTTTGAAATACACCCATTCATATAACTTATCTATTGTTTAGTAGAGAGCTATTTATCAGTTAACTGATGAGTTGTGCGAGTTCTTTATATATACTAGGTTCTTGATCTTTATCAGTTCAATGGTTTACAAAGAATCCATCACACCCTGTAGGCTGTGATTCACTTTCTTATTAATGCCTTTTGATGCACAAGAGATTTTAGTTTTATAAAAGAATATCATCTGTATTTACTTTTATTTATGAACTTGGTGTCATATTTAATATGACACTTGATAAAGTGTTTAAGTTACGGTTAATCTATACTTTTCTTCTAAAAGTCACAGTTTTAGTTTTTATATTTAAGTGTTTGATCCACTTTGAATTGACTTCCTTTTATAAAAATGTACTTATTTTTGCTTGAATTATTTTGGTTGTTTTCTTCTCTTTTTCAGTGCAGATAATTGAGAATTTATTTTGTTTTAGAATCCTCCTTACTAAAGATGTTTTGAGGCATGCAAGCATGCCAAGTAATCAAATTAAGCATAGTGGCTTTAGCAGTGTAAAGAGCTTTGAGTCTTTTTGAAGTAATTCATTTTCAATGTGTGGAAGTTACATTCTTAGCATATATAAATTTTAACCCAGTTAAGAGATACATCATATCTACCTGCTCTCTTTCACCACTTGTGTCCTCTGTTTTAACCTCCTTTATCTCCCCCGGATTCACAGTGGTCTTAATTTTCTTTTAAGGTTAGCTAAATTAGGAACACATTAAAATTTCTAAAAAAAAAAAAAAAAAAAAAAAAAAAAACATATAACTCTCCCTCAAAACTTAGAGCCACGGAGTCCTGTAGTCAATATTAAAATGTGCTTTCCTTGGTGAGAATAATGGAAGTAAGTTTAACAAGAACTTCAGTGCCTGCTGAGACTTTTGTGGTTTTCCCCAGTAAAGGTTCTTCAGGGACCCTGTTCAGACATGTGAGACTGAAACTGTACCGTTCATTTTAGTCTCATGGCATGTGAATGACTCGCAGCATGGAAAGCCTGCTAAATAAATGATATTGTGAAAGCCACTTCATCAGGAAACTGCTTTCTAATCCTCTTCTACCAGTATTCACATCATATTTCTGGTTTTCTCTATGAAGGAGTGGTCCAGGTTTAAAATGTAATGGACACTATACTAGGATTGATAGCTGGAAATCCACCATAGTTAAAAGATTAAGGTCTAAATCAGGCAGGGGTGGCACATGCCTTTAATCCCTGCACTTGAGAGGCAGAGACTGACTGGCAGATCTCTGAGTGTACAGACTGAGTTCCAGGACAGCCAGAACTATACAGAAATCTTGTCTCAAAAACAAAACAAAATGAAACAACTGAAGAAACAAACAGATTAAGATCTAATATTAACATTGTTTGAAATTTAAAAAATATACATTTAGTTTGAGGATTAGACATAATTAAGGTGTTAAAAAGCCTTTTTTCAAGTAACATTGAGACTCCTTAGTCTTCCATTCTTATTTTTCTAATCCCAGCTGGCAAAACCCTAAAATATTCTAGAAATAATATCTCTCCAGTGATTTTATGTTAAAAATTCACTGTTCCACACTGTATAAAATACCTACCATATCTTGATATTGTTTGTGAATTTTGGAGATTCTATCTAGCCTCCAGCCCACAGATCATACATCCAGTGTTGTTCTGTGAGTGGAAGCTTTCAACATTGATTCATTGGAGGGCAATTTCTCTCAATATCAGTTTCAACTGTTGTAGACACAAAATTATCATTGTATATTTATACATTATACAAAAATATTTGAGTGATTATTCTCAGTATTCTTCCAGAACTTTTAGTACATTACTGTTTATGAAACTGAGTCTAATGACAACTTGAAGAAAATACTTTAAAAATATCCTCCTCTTAATAGATCTGTGTTTGAAAGAAAGGAGTCATATAAATTTAAATATATGTTTGGATTAACTCATCTACAATTGAAATTTATACACAATGTTCAACTGATAGGAGTGAAGGCTAATAACTAGTCTCTTTGAAGCATTAATTCTCTTTGAGACATTAGTTCTAGGTTCTCTAATATAAAAGAACTGATAGAATGAACATATATGCATATACACATACATATGTTCCATGGAATCATGGAAAAAAATATATATGGTTTATTAGAGTGGCTTATAAATTGTGGTCTGAGTGGACCAACAATGGCTATTTCCTCACAAAGAGGCCAAGGATCTGGTAGCTGTCTAGTGCACAAGACTGGACACCTCAGCAGTCCAGCTTTCAGTTTATGCCAGAATCCTGAAGAATAGGTCCTAACACCAGTGAAGGGCTGTCTTGGTAACAGAATAAATGAATTTGCCAGTGGTAGTGAGGTTAAGCTGCCAGAAAGCTATCCTTCTTCTGTGTTCTTTAAGGTGGACTACCACCACAAGGTGTGGCCCAGATTTATAATGGATTTTCTGACCCTAAATGATCTCGATTTAGGGTGAGTCCTCTACCTCAAAAAATCCAGTCAAGGAAAATCATTCACAGACATGCCTAGCTACTTGGCTTTGGGTTAAATCCAGATGCATTCAAGTTGACAACCAAGATTAGCTAACATAAACACTAATATGTATGTAGTGGAGAGAAGAAGAGGAGCCAGACACCAAGTAGAAAAAGAAATGTTAAAATGTAGATAGAACAGTAGGAATGTGAAATCTCCTAATAGTCTGAGAAGAGGAAATGGAAAAATGCTCAAATATTCAGAAATTTAAATGGAAGGTTCACAATCAATACAATACCAACAGTTGCCATTCGATTTTAAAATATCAGATTGTTTGGTAAAATCTGCCAGGATTCCTCAGAGCAATTAGAGAGGGAGATTCTGAACATGGACACAAATGAGGAAGCATGAAGAAGACCACAGAAAGTCAATAGGGAGAGGTGGGTGCTAGGGATTATTTGGTCATTTGTAATTGATTTTTATTTAAATTAAAAACAATGTTATTTTACATACCAATCCCAGTTCCCTCTCCATCCTGTCCTCCCATTCCCCCACCATGGGAGGCCTAACATGGGGGATCATCAAAGTCTATCACAGGACCCAGGGAGGGTAAGGCCTTCCATGGAGAGTCTTCAAATTCTGTCATATCATTTGGAGCAGGGCCCAGGCCTTCCCCCTTGTACTAGGCTGAGAGAGTATCCCTCCATAGAGATGGGCTCCCATACACCATTCCTGTTCTAAGATAAATACTGGTTCTATTGTCAGAGGCCCCATAGATTGTCCAGGTCCTCCAACTGACACCCATGCTCAGGGGACCTAGTTTGGTCCTATCCTAGTTTCCAGCTGTCAGATTGGAGTCATGAGCTCCCACTTGCTCAGGTCAGCTGCTTCTCTGGGTTTCCTCTACAAGGTCTTGACCCCTTTGCTCATCAGTCCTCCTGCTCTACAACTGGATTCCAGGAGTTTGGCTCAGTGTTTAGTTGTGGGTCTTTGCTTCTGCTTCCATCAGCTACTGGATAAAAGCTCTATGATGGCATTTAAGGTAGTCATAAATCTCATTATCGGGGAAGAACATTTAAGGTACCCTTCCCACTAAAGCTTAGACTGTTAGTTGGGCTCATCCTTGTGGATCAGTGGAGATTTCCCTAGTGCCAGATTTCTCATTAAACCCATATTAAGGTATCTCTTTCCTTGCTCTTCTCTGTTGTTCCCCCAACTTGAACTTCCTGATCGTTTATGTTCTCTGTCCCCCTCTCCTTCTCCCCTCCTGTTTATCTGATCTTTACCACCCCCTCACCCCCCCCACCCGCTACCAATTTACTCATGAGATCTTGTCCATTTCCTCTTCTTGGGAGATTTATTTATGTCTCTCTTAGGGACCTCCTTGTTTTCTAGCTTCTCTGGGGTTGTGGATTGTAGGGGGGGTTATCCTTTGTTCAATGTCTAATATCCACTTATGAATGAGTATATACCATGTTTATCTTTCTGTGACTGGGTTTCTTTACTCAGGATGATTTCTTCTAGTTCCATTCATTTGCCTGTGAATTTCAAGATTTCTTTGTTTTGTTTTGTTTTTCCCCCCTCCCACTGAGTAGTATTCCATTGTATAAATGTACCACATTTTCTTCATCCATTCTTCAGTTCAGTAGTATCTAGGTTGCTTCCAGGTTCTGGCTATTACAAAAAAAAATTGCTGCTGTGAACATAGTTGAACAGATGTCCTTGTTATAAGAATGTGCATCCTTTGGTTATATGCCTAAGAGTGGAATTGCTGGATCTTGAGGAAAACTGATTCCCATTTTCCTGAGAAACTGCTATACTAATTAACAAAGTGTCTGTGCAAGTTTGCATTCCCACCAGCAATAGATGAGTGTGTTCCCCTTTCTCCACATCCTCTCCAGAATAAACTGTCTTTGATTTTTTTTTTTTATTTTAGCCATTCTGACAGGTATAAGATAGCATCTCGGTGTTGTTTCTATTTGCATTTCTCTGAGGGCTAAGGATGTTGAGCAATTTCTTAAGTGCCTGTAGGCCATTTTGGATTCCTCTATTGAGAATTCTCTATTTAGATCTGTACTCCATTTTTAATTGGATTATTTGGTATTTTGTTAACTAGTTTCTTGATTCTTTGTATATTTTCTAGATCAGCCCCTGTCAGATGTGGGGTTGGTGAAGATCTTTTCCCATTCTGTGGCTGCCATTTGCCTTGTCGAATGTGTCTTTTGCCTTCCAGAAGCTTCTCAGTTTCAGGGGGTCCCATTTGTTGATTGTAGATCTCAGCATCTGTGCTCCTGCTGTTATGTTCACGAAGTGCCAGTTCATTCAAGGGGACTTCGAACTTTCGAATCTAAGAGGTTCAGTGTGGCTGAATTTATGTTGAGGTCTTTGATCCGTTTGGCCTTAATTTTGTGCACGGCAATAGATATGCATCTATCCGCAATCTTTCTTGTACATGTCAGCATGCAGTTTATACCAGCACCATTTGTTGAAGATGCTTCCTTTTTCCATGATATAATTTTAGCTACTTTGTCAAAAATCAGGTGTTCATACCTGTGTGAATTAATATGAGGGTCTTCAATTTGATTACATTTGTCTACCCATCTGCTTCTTTGTCAATACCAAGCTATTTTCATTACTCTAGCTCTATAGTAGAGCTTAAAGTCACACATGGTGATGCCTCTGGAAGTTCCTTTATTGTACAGGGTTGTTTTGGCTATCTTGGGTCTTTTGTTTTTCCATATAAAATTGAGTATTGTTCTTTCAAGGTCTGTGAAGAATTGTGCTGGGATTTTGATGGGGATTGCATTGAATCTGTAGATTTCTTTTGGTAAGATTGCCAGTTTTAGTATGTTAATTCTACCAATCTAACAACATGGGAGATCTTTCAATTTTCTGATAACTTCTTTAAATTCTTTTCTTAATGACTTAAAATTCTTATCATACAGAGCAGAGTTACCCTCAAGATATTTTATGTTGTTTGTGGCTATTGTGAAGGGTGATGTTTCTCTGATTTCTCCCCCCAGACCATTTATCATTTATATATAGGAGGAGTACTAATGTTTTTTCTAAATTAATCTTATATCCTGCCATTTTACTGAAGGTGTTTATCAGCTGTAGGGGTTCCCTTGTATAATATTTTGGGTCACTTATGTAAACCATTATATCATCTACAAATAGTGAAAGTTTGACTTCTTCCTTTCCAAAATGTATTCCCTTGATCTCCTTTCACTGTCTTGTTGCTTTAGCTAGAACGTCAAGTACAATATTGAAGAGATGGAAAGAGTGGACAGCCTTTTCTTGTTCTTGATCTTAGAGGAATCATATTAAGTTTATTTCCATTCCATTTATATTGATCTTCACTGTTGGTTTGCTGTATATTGCCTTATTATGTTTATGTGTATTCCTGTTATCCTGATCCCTCCAAAACCTTTATCACAAAGAGGTATTGGATTTTGTTGGAGGTTTTTTTTCAGCACCTAGTGAGATGATCATGTGGTTATTTGGTCATTTACTTGAGGTGTAGGGATATGACTACAGTTATGAAATTTAAACTATAAAGAGGGAAAAAAGGAATAGGAATATTCAGAGAAGTATGATGGGGGTCCTTCTGTATATATGTTTCTCTTATTGGTTTATGAATAAAACACTATTTGGCCAATAGATACAGGGAGATAAGTGGGATAAGGAAATGAAGAGGATGCTGGGGAGGGAGACAGAGAGGTGCCAAAGAAGTAATAAATAGGTCCAGGCATTCTACATTAAGCCAAGAACATGTGGAAAAACATAGAGTAAAAGCAGTGGTTTAACAATTAAGACAGTACTAGCCAATAAGAAGTCCTAGCCATTGGCCAATAGTGTGGCCATTTGGGGAAAGGTGGCTGTGAGACCAGTTACAGAAGTACACTTTTGAATAGGGTTCACAGAGGAGTTGATATAAGGAGTCAGATCACTGCCTCCATCCTAAGAAAAATCCATGAAAATAGTTGAGTCTTCCTAAAACATATTGAGAAGAAGGGCAGGTTGGGAGCAGAGGGAGTTTCCCTGTGACAGTCTCTAAGGGGAGAAATTATCTACTAAGAATGTCAAAACAAGTATGATTTAGAGTCTGTTTAAGAAACAGTATATGAGAAACATAGATCCCAGTGCACACCGCAGCCAACCAGAAAATTAATATTATCTTAGGATGCCAGTCACCAATTTAGGAGATATTTTTCATTTTAAAAGCATTAAGGTACCTACAACAATGGTAGCAGTCAGGATTGCAGAAAAAGCAACAGATGCTAAAAGTGAGAAAATTCTGAAGATATTTTGAATTTCCATATGGTCACTAGATTTTTATCTTTGACCTTACCATTTTTAATATCTTAGAACTAGATTACTAAGAATAAGAATAAAGAATTTTACACTATTAAACCCTGTGTCATAGTTACTGTGATAAAACACATATGACTGAGACAACTTAAAGAATAGTTTAGAGGCTTTCATTTTGGGGGCTTAGAACCCACAGCTATCATGGTGGGGAACATGGCAGTAGGCAGAAACACAAAGTGTGAGCTCACATCTTGAGACACAACCACAGGCAGAGAGAAAAATCTCCAAGGAAGGCATGAATTTTGAAACTTCAAATCCAATCCCCAGGTATACACCCTCTTTTAACCAGGATACACATCTTTATTCTTTCCAAACAGTTCACAAAGTGGCTACCAAGTTCAAACATATGAGTCTATGGGATCATTCTAATTCAAATCACCATTCTTCATTTCTGAAAAAAGTTTCAACTCTTGATTTGCTTCAGCCTATATGATATAATGTATGGACTTCAGCTTTTTTTCTATAAAACCTATCAAACTCAAAGATTTTCCCTAGGCCAATAGCCAGTCAATGCTGACTTGGAAGTACAGGATACCAAGAAAGAAAGTGCCACCAGAGAGCATCATGGGCACCTCTAATTGACATATAGATTTTGGATAATTGCATACAACTCTGAATTAGGGGAGAGAAAACTGAGATTCCAAAGTGGACTTCTACCAGTATCTTGTCCTGTGACCTTGATTTGATGTCAAATCCATAAGAATTGGATTTTTTGAGAAACTTATCTAGTATAATACAGTTGGAGGGTTACCAAAAAGGGAAATAATAAATAAAGTCAGGCACCATGGATTGCCACAAGAGTGCTCAGAAGAGCAAAAAATAGCAAAGTATTGATAAATTAAGATCACCTAGAGTAAAGCTATGTTTGCAATATTATCTGTGTACTTTGAATATTGGGCTGTCAACCATTTGGCCATCAATGTCACAAGGTGATAGAAACCTTTAAAAGCCTAGATCACTGGAGGCAAGTCCTAGAGAGTGATTAACCCTGTCCCACCATGGCTTCCCATCTGGCTGCAGGCTCTCTTTTTGTACTCACTGCCATTATGATGCCATATGCATGGCCCTCAACATGGACAGAACCAATTGAGCTGCATGATCTTGTACTTTCATTCTCCAAAAGTATATGCCATGCCAATAAACCTTTTCTTTTCATGAATATCCAACTGTAAATGCTTTGTTATAGTAACAAAGAACAGACTCACATAACTGCTTAATGCTGACATACAGAAACTTAGTGCAGAATCAAACATTTGACAGCCTGAAATTCCTTGGAAACTAGGTTTTACTGAATAACCAGAGCTTGAAAATTATAGCAGTTGTTCATAGCAGTTAATATGAGTGTTGCTCCCTCCCACACATACTTTATTTTCTTGTGAAAGGGTATATGTTGACAGAAATGAAAAAATGCAACCAAACTGTAATATTTTATTACATTCTTCCATGCAAATGGTATAGTATATAATGAGTGTCTGGCACACACGCATTTACAGCATATTGCAGGTAATCTTTCATCTGACAAAAATGAAGAATTTAAAGCCAAATACATGTTTCTTTCCATATGCACTTTGCTGTTCTGAACACTGAAAATGTCTAAAGGTCACTAGACTGTGAAAAGGTTTCAAAAGAACTCTGAGGAAGGAGAAATGACTCCCACCAAAAGAGCTAGAGAAGGTCTGAAGAGTTGCTCAGTTCCATTTAAAATGAACCTCAGAAAAAGTATAGTCTTATAGGTTGGATCTGAATGTCCCTAGAGAATGATCTCTTAGCAGCTTAGCCCTCTGTTGATGGCATTATTGGTAAAGGTAGAAATACTAAGAGGACCTCATTGGAGGAAGTATGTCACTCACTGAGTGTGATGCAGCTCTTTCTTTCTCTGTTGCTTGACCATCTAGGGTGAGCAGCTTGTGTCATCATCTGCTCCACTGCCAATGCTTTCTCTGATCACAATTACATAAAACACAGAGCCAAGTGACCACCAACTAAAACTTCTAGAGTCATGAGCCAAACTGCGGGTCTCTAAAGTTTAGGTTTTTAAGTATTCTGTGTTATCACAGCAATGGAATACTGAATATTAAGTCATATTCCATCTGATAGACAAGGTGAAAGTATTATAGACAAAGAACACATTAATAAGAAAAGGATAAAATAAGATGGCATACTATGCCCATTTGGGGAAGAAGTTTATACATAAGTCTTAATAAAAGCTTTAAGTAGGATTGCACATAATCTCCATAAATACTTCAAATAGCATCTGAGTTACAAATTAAAATTGGTTTTCTTCTCATGACTTTCTCCTCAATAATCACCCCTCTATGGCAACTAGAGCCATGTAGCTACAAAGCATGTGTGTTGAGACTTGCTGTTTGATTCCATGCAGAGGGAAAGATTTGTCTGCTCATGATAAATGCTGACTCCATATTCTAATCTTGGTCTCATCTTTCTGAGAACCCAAATACTCATAAAGTATCTTGGATGAATACATGAATTGTTGGAGAAGAAATGATCAGAATATTTCTTGTGTGCTGGGAATAAATAAGGGAGCCTTCCTTAGAGATGTAACATGTCTACATTGTGATCCTGGGAAATCTCTTGAAGATATGCTTTGAATTTTTGTAGATCTGTCATTGGAAAATAAAAGTCACTTAAACATGAATCATAGCGTGTCCAACATAGAGGGAAAACAGGCAATAATCTAGTTTTAAGGTGTCGGATACCCCATACACCCAAATTAAGGTAAAATATTTCCCATCTTCTCTTTAGATCTTTGAATTTATCATGAATTTATCCAAAAATGCAACAGAAACTGTTCAAATTTTAAAGATTCAATTAATTACCTATCAGATGGGAAATATATTTGTGTGAGCAAATAAAATGAAGAATGTAATATGGATAAAAGCTTTGTACAGATTTCAAAGCTATTTGATTTGGAAGAAGCAGAATAATGAGAATTAAAGTTACTGGGTCAGTTCAATCAATATATTACTTACATCCATATAATTTGGATTCTCAAATCACTGTGGATTTAAATAATTCAAACTAGTCAGTATAGAGATAAATGTTAAAGGACAGACTAATTACATTATGAACTCTTAAATTGTCCATTATAATTTTAAATCTGAGTGATACTCCATAAATTAAAAAAAAAATCAGGTTATTCTAGAGACTGGCATAAACATGGACAATCAACCAGTTAACTTTACAAGGCAAATGAAGAAAACAAGCAATTTTGTCTTTATATAAACTTAAATCACATATTAATTCTGTTAATCTGGCTCTAACTAGGTGTGCTGTTTACTATGGTCAATCCTGATCATTTTGTCTAGAGCTTAATTCTCTGGCTTGATGGTATCAAGCATCTGTGAGAGTGGTGCAGTATGATGGACTGGGATGGTGTCCATGTTCCTGTCATAGTTATATTCCTCTTTCTCTATCCAGTGATAGCTACTTTCTCAAACTTGATGTTTCTCTTGTTTATAAATTCTCATTCATTTGAATAAATATTTCTTCAAACTTTGATGATCTAGGCACTTCAGAGTGGTGCAGAAGAATGCAATGACAAAATCAGACAAGTGCTCCCACCCATGTGACCTTTATATTCCAAGGCAGAAGGGGATCTGCAGCATGTGAAGAAAAGAACTCTCTTGGCACTGGTGATAATTGTACCTGGAGGAAGAACCTGATCTCTAAAATTTATTTTCATACAAAATATGCAAGGTCAATTATATTTGTCAGTCTTACTATGTGTACCTCAGTGCAGACAAAAGGGCCATTCATGAACTCTGCCCAGCACCTCTTCCTCGATTGTAGAATCTCTATCACCCTGAAAAGTGTTCCATGTTTATAAATAGTCTAATCTGGGGCATATAGACCAATCACACAGTCACATGAAGCACCAAACTTCTTGTACAATGTCTATACTTTTAGTGAATTCACTTGGCCTGCTGTCAGCAGCCAACACTGAATGTCAAGCTTTTGGCAGGAGCCAGCATGAAGTCATATCTCTCCCACCTTTGCTTGACCTCAGTGAGGGGCTGTGGAACTCCACTGCAGTGTTTCATAATACATCAAGGCACATCAAGCCCATGCCAGGCCAGCCAGGCCAGCTTCTGTCTTTGCAGATATTATCCAATAAAGCCAGCAAGGAAATTTTACTTGCGGACAATAAACCACTGTTTTCAAACCATTTTGGTACTTATTATGTGTTCTAAATAATATAAAATTTTACTTGAGGAAGAGAAAAATCAGCAACTAACATCTGATCTAAATTTCAACACTACATTAAATATCTTTAAGTCATTTTATTTAGGTCAACAGCTCTTTTCAGTTTTTTATATACTATTCTTTATAAGAGGGAAGATCAAAATTATATAGAATGAAATTAAAATAACTATTAGTTGTTTGTATACTATTCTGGTATAGCAAAAAGGTAGAATATACTTAATAAACCTGTAAAATTTCAAGCACATTTGGTAAAATGCACTTGAAATAGCACATCTAGCTGATACACATGAAGACTCAATTGAATACTCTATCATTATATGGGATTAAGTCATATAAGGCAGTATATGGCATTCAATCATAAACTTAGAAACACTAGCACTGAAACTAAACTTCAAAGAAGTTGAGATGGATTTAAGCAAAAACAAACAAACAAACAAAAAAACAAAAGCAAAACTCCAAAGAAATCTACCCAAACAATTGGAGCTGGATCTGTAATGTCTTCATCTTTGGAGATAATCAAAGATGAAGCCAGATTTATTGGCATCCTGCCTTCATGGACATGTCATTTTTCTAGACTTGGCTGGTGGAAGTCATGTCATTGCTCAAACATTACATACTTTGGAAGGCTGTGCAAAGTATTTTAGAAGCCTTATTGGTAGTAGAGATCATTGACTGGCTCACAAAGTCTGATGTTTTTCACTAGAACGATACACCTTGCCACAGACACAGAGTGGCATGGGTGTATGAGGTGAAGATGAAGGACTTTCTTCCTTCTCTTGGTAGATATGTGATAGCATTCTGAAAGTTGCCCCACTCTCAGAGATTACTAAGTTTTGTTTCAAGCATTAAACCTGGAGTAAAGAACAAACCTGCAAATTCTGTCAACAGTAATGATGTATTGCTGCTGAGAAATTCAAATCACTACATGTTTGGGAGCCAAAATGTCTAGCTAATGAGCTCACAGCATTGTGTGCTTGCTCTGTACATGAGCTGCATTCTATATACATGGGGAAGAGCCAAGAATAAGTTCATTGAAGACTTGGTGAGATGCTTCTGCTTAACTGTCTGGCATCCAGGAATTCTACCAAATCCAGCATGATCATTGCCCACTTAGGATACCCAAAGATATTAAACAACTTTACACGCAGCCCTTGTAATGATAGACTGTAAGGAGTACGTTTTTTTCTGCCCGCCGCCCGGTCTTGTCCCGCCGCCGCGCCAGCCCCAATTAACACACAGAGACTCTATTAGATATAATTTTGTTGGTCAGGTACTAGTTTCTTATCGGCTAGCTCTGTCTTAAGTATTAACCCATTTCTGCTGAGCTATGTATTTCTCTTACCGGGCAGCCGGCAGGCATTTTGCTTTTTCCAGACTCTCCATCTTACTCCTCCTTCCTACTTCCTCTTTCCTCCTCATCTCCTAGTCCCTCCTATCTCCTTTCCTATTGGCCAACAGTGCTTTATTCATTAACCAGTATGAGAACATATACAAACATCTCTCATCAATAGACAGTTAATACATGGGAACAGTGTGCAAATCTAACTGAGAATGCTGAGAATAGCACTCCCAAGTGCAGCAGCATCTTATCAGCTATGGTGGCTGAACCTATCTAGGTTTGTGATATCTGGCTACCCTCCATCCATTTAAAAATGTGACAGAGCCTGTAATGACATCTATCTTGAGTGAGCAGTTCATAATATGTGTTTTATATGTAATGGTGACAAAAGCACTTTAGATAAGAAATTTGTTTATGAGAAAGATAAGAATTTTGTGTGACTTTGTATGGAAGCATTTGACATATGCAAAAATGCTTTGGAGGCCTAAAATAGTTCTATGTCACAGAAGACAAATTGTATGCATAAAAAGGGAACTTCATATCCAATGCAATATTTAAACAATGTGTTCATAGTTTCAATAAAATAGAGTCCCACCCATTTAAGAAAAAAATGTATTCAAGCATGGTTATAATTTTTATCTCAAAATTTTTCAACTTTCAGCAAAGTATGAGGTATCCTGAGAAGTCAAATGGGATATTCAACAGGGGCTTGTACTGAAGATGAACATGGAGGATCACATGAAGATGGAGGTGGCAGGGAGGGAGTGGCTGTTCTTGTGAGAATAGTGCCATAACCTGTTATGAGTAGTTTTCCCACCTGCCTGGTCCCACAGCTGTGCCAGCCCCAAATTACACACAGAGATGCTGTATTACATATAATGCTGTCAGCCTGTTACTAGTGTTTCTTCTTGGCTAGCTCTGCCTTAAATATTAACCCATTTCTATTAACCTAAGTATTTCCATATGGTCTTATCTTACCTGAGAGGGGGCAGTGTTCTGCTCTCTCCAATGTCCTATATGTTGAATCCTTCCTACTACTTTCTCAAATCCTCCTTGCTTTCCTATTGACCAACAGTGCTTATTCATTAACCAATAGGAGAAACATATTTACAGAATGACATCTCCCATCAATGACCTTTTATAAGTACCCCCTATCCCTTCCTTCACGTTTTCTCCTCATATCTAAGAGTGCCAGATAAAATATGGAGTGCCTAGCTAATTTGTATTTCTGATAAACAATGAATAATTTTTTCATTGAAAATATTTATTCTTTGAAAAATCTTGTTTATCTGAAATTCAAATTCAACTGAGTATCCTGTGTTTTCATTTGCTACATCTGCCAAACCTGCTGATTTAGCCCATTCCACTCGTTAATTTAAAAACATTGAAAAAAATTGTAATTAATAGCAATGTCCCAGGAAAAATGTAGCTAAATGAGTCAGGTTGTCATTGATGCCCATGGCTAGTAAAAAGGTTCAGTCTCATTGATGACATTCCTGTTTTGTCATATGTATTTCTGCCTACTCCTCATATTCCCACACTACCTCATTGCCAGAGCAGTGACTGCTCTTTCTTTAACTTTAACTTTAACAGGTAAGGATGACCACCTTTCCCCTAGAGGGCATATGTCTGTCACTGGAAGAGACAAGACTTAACTCTGGTTCTTTAGCTTATTTTTGTTATCCAAAAGGATAATAGACACACATTCCAGTTAACTTACTCTGTTTGGCTCATCAAGTTTTACAAATGAGTGCTTTGGGTAGTAAGTAGAATCTTGTGACAAAAGTTAAAACAATGCTATGGTTGCTGCTTTCATACATTTCTGGTTCAAAACTTGATTTCAAAAAATGCATTGCCTTGGGCAGCCTTAATGCAGTGTCTCCAAGGAAAAGAGAAGGATTGAGTCTTCCATATTGTTGTGTGAAACTGGAACTCTTACACCAACAAACCCAGGGTTGATTGATGACAGTCATGGAAATGTGTCAAGTTTAACAGCTTTCAAACACTATTTTACAAATTGCACATATTTTCTTCCCCATGTAAAGATTTAAATTGGCAATAAATTATGTCTGTTTTAGTTTGAGTGAATTATATAAATAATTTCTATGGAATACAAAATTTCTCACTAACACATCAAGTGTTACAACACATTTCATCTTTACCACATATATCATATTTAGAACATAGGATGCACCTAGAATGCAAACTGTAAAGCATTTGTACATATATTTATTATGGCTTGGAACCTATCCTGCATAGTGTATGCTCAAAAGCAATTCCACTTAACCTTCAGTAATAATTTAGGTTGATTTGAATCTATTCTCATTTGTGAGGGTAATATAAATGTGCCAGATACTGCTTTTATTTTTCTCATACTGTTAACAAAGACTGATGTTTCTCATTATAATTTAACTTAAATTTAGATGTGATTTCACTTGCCTCCTAACTATAAAATTACACAATTATTTACTTTATAATGTCTCACAGGCTTTTACTTGGACACCAAGAATGTTAAAAACATAAATTGGGCATGGAACATTTATTTCCTATGTTAAACTTTTCATTGTCTTTTAATAACTGCTTTAAGATTCTCTTAATGGACACTTGTAATATGTTTTAGTGAAAATGATCAATCAGGATATCTCAGAAAGTTGTATGTATCTGGAATTATTTATGTGTCAGAGCCTGATGAGAATAAAATATGTAAATTGTAGTCATAGATATCAAAGGACAGAGGGAAATAGAGAGGGAGATTTTGTATAGTTATGAAGAGTTTATGATCTGACAGTAAAGGTTGAAACAAAAGAAAGCTTAGTTTGGGCTTTTTTTAAATTTAAAATTTTTTTTAAATTTAAGTCTTAACACAAAATAAAACAAAAAAGAAAAGAACCACAAATCTCAAAGAATGGAGGAAAGCTAAACTACACTCAGCATTTCTAGCACCCATATTTGTCTTTGATTACCTACAAGTAGGGAATTAGGAATACCTTACTAGAAAAGATACAGACAGAGAGGCAGACAGTCTCTCTCTCTCTCCCTCTCTCTCTGTCTCTGTCTCTGTCTCTGTCTCTCTCTCTCTCTCACACACACACACACACACACCTGTAAAAGCTTGTTCTTCTGGAGTCACAATATTCTATACTCTCTTTTTTCTATACTCTTAAATCAACTTTCACTTTAATATAACTCCTCAAGGAAAGGAATTGTTTCCTTTGAAATGATTGTGTTGAGAAATAGAGTTCTATAGACTGGAGAGATGGCTTAGCAATGAAGAGCTTCCACAGAATCTGCATTGATTCCCAGAGTCTACATGGTAGTTTATAGCCATCTGTAACTCTGGTTCCAGAAGTTCTGACATCCTCTTCTGGTCTCCTGAGGCATTGGACATATGTGGTGCACAGCCATATATGCCAGTAAAACATGCATACACACAAAATAACAATTTCTAACAAGATTATGAAACTAAATTAGACCAAAAATTATCTTTCTAATGGGATTTTAAAAAGTTTATATGCAGCAAGAGTAGATATTATTTGTTCAGATGTCTTATATTCATAAATATAATATGAGGCAAAAATAGACAATGTATTCTTTTAAAATATTGATTAATCTTTTGGAGAATGTTTATATCTAACTATTAAAGGCGTCAGATAATTTGACATGAAAAAATACAAAGACTAATGGAGCAGAAAAGCTCAATTTCACTGACAAAGATTTTCTGTATTATAGAGTTAAGAAAAAGACAGGATTATGTACAGAACCGAAGGATAGATGGACAACTTGAGAAGGATATCAGTTAAAAAAGAATATTACTCTTGGCACCATCCAGGTTTTGTTCTAATAAATAAATGAAATTTGAGAAATAACCTATTTCAGGTTTTCAACTCCAAAGCCTGTTCATAATGTAGAAGATATAGACAGGTCCATACATTACAGGACATGTGCAGTTAATGAAAGGGTTCTGGTCTGTTTTAAAGTAATTCCAATCTGTCCTTCTGCTTGCAAGAATTTCTTATCCTCATCCATAATATATAGAAGACCAGTTAACATTTCACTGGCACAGGGTTTCAAAGTACTTCACAAATATAAAATATGATGTAAGTGCCATAGAATCCATTAATATTCAATATTAAAGCAACAATTAATGAACACTATAGCATTATAGAAGAGACTTACTAGTAAAAGTTTAACATCCCTGTAGCTTTAGAATAGTCCAGAAGATTATATAGTTGTTTGAAGTCAAATTTAATTTAACCTATATATTATTTATGTTTTAACGCTGGACTTGGGATATATACATACATAAGTTTTTACATATAAATTGATAAAGCCTCTCATTTTCTTTTGAGGTAATGTTTTTATTGGTTTTATGCATGGATTCCTGTATTTCTTGTTTCATGGAGAACACTTATCATGAGTATCTGTGATACACACTATGAGTGATTTGCAATAGGCTCTGACTTTTTGTTTAAAGATTTAAAAAAAAAAAACTAGTTTTTGTAAAGGCTTTGGGGAACTAATAGAAGTGCTCCAAGAAGCTGGTGAACCCATGTGCAGCTGCAGCATACCCCAATCCTCTTACATGAGGCAGAGACTAGAGTTGTAACCCAGTGCAGAGAGACTATATCATCATTTGTCTATTTTATGTTGTTTGGACAGAAGAGTTCAGCTTCTACAGCTACAAATGCTTTTTTTTTTTTTTTTTAGAAATAAAAGTAGGAGAAAGCACATATAAGGATGTAAAGAGCTTCATTGATTTTCATGTTCTCTGAATCCCCAAGTGTCTTCAGGCAGATGAGGTAAAGATGAACGGCAAGAATGAGTCTCTTGAGCCTTGATATCCTTTAAGTGAACCAAATAGATTTCAAGATGTGTGGGCTCTATTGTTTACAAACGAAAGATGTGTTTATCAGGTCTCAAAACAAAATGTTTAATGGACTATGTTAAATAGATTTCAGATAGTGCTAATGACAATAATTTTGTTGGAATATAGTTGGCTCTGTGGATGAATTAAGTACATTTAAGTCACCACTCTAGAACTTTGAAAAAGAGGAAAAGAAAGCATTTTGTTTAACAAAGCCTGGGCTATTTCTGCAGTTTGGCCAAAGTACTTGCAGAATCAGTAAATGGAACATTCTATCATATTCCCTTTCAAAAGAAATTCATGAATGCACTGGCCATTATGTGAAAAAAATAAATAAGATGGTGCTGCATTGGAAAAGTCACAATTGGAGAACTGGTGACACAGATTTATGTACAGTAGTAAATGGACTTCTACTACTGGATAAATCAGGTAGATTAAGGCAAGTCAAATGAATGAGTCTTAACAATGAAAGTATAGAAATGCAAACTTTCAGGATGGAGAGATTCTATAGTACACACAAATCATGTGATTATAATATAGAAGATACATGAGAGAGAGAGAGACAGAACATATAAAGGCAGAGATGAGATCATAAAGGCATTGATGTGTAATAACAATTAGTTTGAACTCTTATTCAAGGCATTAAAGAGACAGAAAAGAATAATTGTTGAGTGGTTGAATGAATTAATAATTAGGCAAGATTGACATTCTTAATGCATTTCCAAAGAATAATCAAATCATTGGTAGCTTTATATTTAGGTATGTCTAATACATACAAACACATGGCTATGTGTTTGTATAATATGTGATATATATATATATATATATATATATATATATATATATATATAATTAGTTGGAGAATGGCACAGTGGTTATAGTCACCAGTGGCAAGTCCTGACAATAAATTCATGCTGACAGAAACTATAAACATCTTAAGCAGGAGAATGATGAGAATAAGGAAGTGAAATCTCTACTTGTGGAACAGAAAGCAACATGGAGAGATAAACAGTTGGAAATCATTGGCCCTTTTAAGTAATTATTTGGAGAATAACTGATGAGTTAGAAGGCCTGAGGTTTTGCTAGTCTCTCAACAATCACACCATACTTCTCAACACCATGTAGGTGTTGATTCAACATTCCTCCTATCAAAATTCATCATTGAAAAAAAAAACATATCTATTCTGTACAATTGTATATTCATTGGGACTCTGGGGAAAACACATGGGTTGAGCTTTTCTTCATATACTGATGATACTACACAAAAATGCCCAGCTACATTTAAATGGAAGGCTATGTTCTGGTGAACTACTACTGCTCACAGTGATTGTAGCTAACAACAATGTGTTGTGTATCTCAAAACTGCTGAGGGAATAGAATCTATGTATTCCCACTACAAAGAAATGATAAGTATACAAAAAGATAGACATTCTAACCAATGCAGTTTATTCATTACATTGCATATACATGCACTAAAACATTACACCTATAAATACATATGCATTGGTCAAATAAAAATTTGAAATGTTAAAAAAAGTGATTAAGGCAAGTCAAAACTCTTTTAAAAATTTTCAAATTCCCACTTAAATTTGTAATTCAACATGCTATCTTTCTGAAGTTCCAATTTTATTACTTAAATTATTATTTCCTATGCAGGCTTTTGTGTAAAATTCTCTCATTCTTATTATTGCATTATTTTGTTTCTAATTGAAAGTGTTTGATTTGTTTTTGAAATTGGTAAAGTTCTGACAGATGGAAAAAAATGAAAATCATCACCAGAAGCTAAATTAATTTATTAATATTCACATTAAACCAAAAATTGTCATTGCTGTAGAGTAAAGGTCATGTAAGCTATCAGGAACTGATTTCAGGAATAAGAAAACTATCAAAGGAGCGTAATTCTAAAGAAAGCTCTTAAATCTGAAGAATAAGGTTGTTGTTTTAAGTAACTGCAAGTAAGAAGGGACAAGGAGGAGGTGAAGATAGAAAACTGTAGACATAAGTAAGCACACAGTGTTTCAGGTGGTGCTATTCATGGACAAATTAAGATGTGTTAAGACACATTCACACAGATGAGGAGGAATAGGACAGTGCCTCAGCAGAAAAACCCACCAATGTGAATTGATATTTAATTGTGAAAAAAAAATGAAACTCCCCCAGGTGATGACTAGCAAAGTGGTGATTCTGGACATGACTAGATACAAAACATGAATTTGTTCATCTCCAGTAATATAGGAGGCAGTACCCACTGTTTATGACTCCATGTGGCATTACATGCAGTTGTGTCCTCTTGGTCATTAGCAAGTTCAACACAGCAGCCTTCTGTTGTCAGTGAAGTCAGAGTCCTGAAGATAAGGCAACATTGGTCTTCAGAGTTTGACATTGTCACTCAATCCATTAAAATGCATCTGTCTTCCTGGTCTGCATGCCCAATGAGGATGTTTTGAACTGTCAGCACATTTAGCTACAAGGATGCATAGTATCACAGTAGCACTGTCTTCCTTCTCAGCAATTGCTGAAGGAATTATCCTATAATTTAACACATGAACCTTGTACAGATGACTGTAGGCTCCAAATCTCTATCACATTTTTTGTATAACTCAATATTCTTTTTGGATGTTTAGAAAGACAGGTCCGTTTTGCTCCAGAATCATATTTCTATGATTTGCCTATTCTCAGTCCTCTCGACTCTATCTCCTTCAGACATCAGCAGTTTTTCTAGTGGCAACAGGTGGTAGTGATGGAGCAGGGCTGCTCATATTCAGAACTAGCTGAATCTGGGAGTCATTTTCTCTATAGCTGAATATTTGGTAGCTGCTTTTCAGAGTTATGAAGTAATTTTGCTTCCTGGCCCTCACTCACTAACATTTTCCTCAGCGTCTGTGAGCCCCTCTTTGTTTCTAGGATCGCTGAACCAGTGGAGTATCAGAACTCAGCCCATATGTTCATTAGCAGTGAATCTGTAATTAATTTCTATGGTTTAAAGTCAATGACACTGTGTGTGTATGAATGTGTACATGCTGTGTTTATGGGTTTTACATGGTGGCTTAATTTCTTTTCTACATTTTGCACACACTCTGAAGGTACTTCTTTTTGTTTGGCTATTTATCAGTCAGTAAGCATTTTGTGTAAACCTATGTATGTAGTCTACATATAAAGAACAAACTCACTTTGAGATACCTTGGTTTGTAAAGTGAGTATAATTTATTGACATCTTAATAAAACTCATTAACCTATTTTTACAGATTTTCCTACAGCAATAAGAAAAAGTAGCCATGTAATATTAGATATTATTTAGGAGGTTCATTCTACATTTTTAGATAAATAATTTCTGATAAGGAAGCAACAAAATAAAAGATTAAAAACACTGCACAGGTGTAAGGCCAACTTACAAGTGTGCATATAAAAACATATTCTGTAAAATATGTATCAAGGGTCTCCTCTTTTTAAAAACAATGATCATGCCCTATAAATTTAAAAAAGAAAATAAAGCCAAAAGATAGTCTGAATACAAATACTCAGAAAAATTAATGCTTGTTTTATGTCTCTGTATTTTACAAAGTTTATAAAAAGTAAACTAACTCACCTGTAAACATTTGTTGAAAGCAGATTATTTACAAAACAACATGACACATTCACTAATAAACAACATGGTCTGGGAAAACTGGAAATCAGACCACTTTAATCTGTGCAACTGAAATAAACACCACTATCAGAGAAGACATACAGGTCATATAGAAGTAATACCCAATTTTATCCTAGAATTTAGAATTTTCTAGAACATCTGTGTTCACTTGTTTAAAAAAAATTAATACATGTATTTCCTTGTCATGAAATTCTAGACTCCCCAGGTATTAGCAGTTTAATCAAGGGCTATGAATTTTAGTCAAAAGTTGAAATATGTGGAAGGGTTTTTGTTGTGTCTTATTTTTTTATATTATTATTATCATTATTATTTACAATTAAGAGCTTGTCTTAATGGGATAAAGATCACTAGGGTACCTTCCAATAGAATTGTGGGATCACCACTTATCCTCCATTAGGATTTTGGTATCACCCATGGATCTGGGCGTGAGATTATTGCTTACTAACTTACCACATCTGTGTCTGGGAAGATAATTTAATCTTTATATCCTTCAGTGTCAATAAATTTTCAGCAGATTTTGCTGCAAAAGTCTGTGGAAAAGGTTAAAAGACAGAAATGAATCAAAATAATTTATCACAATTCTTGCTAAATAAAATGAAATGGATACTCTTTGGATCACCAATATTCATATTATTGCTAGCTTGGAGTTAAATTCCTTAAAAGTCTTAATTATTGTAGTTGTCATTTTGTGGCTCAGAAACAGTCTTTTATTTTCAAAGAGAAAAGGGAGCCACACAAAGAAATACTGAGGGAGAAGTGTTATTTCCTGGACACCAAAGCAGACTCAGGGAAATGCCTGTAAGAAGTGTTCCTCCCTGCCCCAGCACCCTTGGGAGAAGTGAGGGTTGAGCTACTTGCATTCAGTGTAGTGTCTGCTTAGGGCCTGTACTGTGCTATATCGGACCATTCTGGGCTCTTGTTCTGGGAAAAGATTTTTGAGAATCTACTTTACCTCAGCAAGATAAATCTAATCTTGAATGTCTGAATAACACATCATCATGACAGCAGAAGCTCAGGGAGTCAGGAGGTCTGTAGAACCTTGGAATTACAGATCAATTAGGTTATTGTGGTTGAGATCAAGTCCTGAAACCATCCCTTGTTTCACTGTTTCTCCATGTAACAAATATGTGAAATAATGAACTTCTGAGAAGAGGCCTGTTTTGGCTCATGAGTTTGAAAGGTTTAAGTGCACAGCTGACTTTATCTTTCCTTTCAGCCTCTGCTGTATCAGGTGGAGCAAACCCATGGAAGATCATCAAAATGGGGAGAGGAGGTGCTGAATCCCATTATTTCTTCCTAAAAGCATGTTCAAAGTGACATGATGACTTCCCATTAGACCTGGCCTCTTAAAGTTTTTCACAGCTTCTCAGCAGAAAGAACCAAACTAGAGACCAAGATTTATTTTTAAAATATTTTTTTTTCTTTTTCTTTTAGTGTTTAAAATAGTGTGTTAATTAAAATTATAATATTTTGTAATTTTCTTGTATTCACATCCCCATTAACCTCCATTTTTCTTCCTCTGCCCCTCTGCCACTCTTCCCTGTTCTTAGTCTTCTTTACACTTCCAGACAGGACTAAGACTTTCATCCATGGACCACTGACGACAGTCCACACTGCAGCATCATCCTTAAAGAACTAAGTGGAGTGTCTCTGGGCTTCCATTTAACAAGACTCCATCTTCAGTCAGTACAGCACTTTCTGCACAAGCACGAGGACAGTCCTTAGCACCCACCTGAAAAGCTGGGCATGGTTGTGTACACTAGCAATTTCAGAAATGATGACACGAAGACAAGAGGATACCCAGGGCTCACTGGCTAGGCAATCTTATCTAATTGGTGAGTACCAGGCCCGTGAGAGACCCTGTCTCATAAAGCAAAGTGGACAGACAACATCTATGAGGCAACACCTGAGGCTGATTGTGTCTGCTAACACATTCTCTCTGCTACTTTCCCTCACATAGATATACACAAACACAAAAGAAAATTGGTTTTTAAAAGCATAAATCAAATGAGACACTTCCTATACTTAAAAAATTCTGTTAGTTTTCACTTAGAATGAAATTTGAATTCTTGGTGTGGCCAAAGGAGCCTTCCTTTGTCTCTCTTTCTTGACGCATGACCCACATTTTTCTCTGCTAACTGCACTCCACATAGACCCACTTCTTTGAAATGCCCTGATTAGACCATAGGAGCATCAAAATACAAGCTCTTTGCAATTGCTATGACTCCTTCCTGTCTTTTATCGAAGTGGACATGGCTGGTGTTTCTCATCCTTCAAATCTCTGTTCAAGTTTCAGCTTTCAGTGATTTCACCCTTAAGAACTTTCTCTCTCTTCTTTCTGTTCTCATTTGCCTCTAAATATCTGCTACCAAATAGTTAGTATTGTCTTGCATATCCTCACTTGAGAATCTAAACTCCAGGGGGTCAAGTACCTCAATGGATGAAGCAAGACACACCCATGTGTCTAAAACAATGAGACACAGTACCTATCCATTCATAAATATTTTCTTAATTGATGAATAAAAGAGAGTTTGTGTGTTTCTTTATTGGTCCTAAATTCTAGTAGTAATGTAAATTCTCAGATTCTGTATCTGTCTAAGAAAATTAGACAAAATTATAAGGAGATATATTATAGTTGTAATAGGTTGAATACTGTCTCACAAAATTTTATGTCTATCTGGAACCAGTGAATATAACCTCATTTGGAAATATTTCTTTGCAAGGCAAGTATTACAGTGGTTTAACATTCTTTTACCACATTGTTGGTTATATTATAATCTCTAAGTAAATATAATAGAAAAATTAATGTAAAACAATTTAGCCTTCAGGAAAATCCCCAAAACATTACAGTCCCTGTTATCCTGTCCTCAACTTACAATCCTCTTAAATGGGAGCTGTGACAGTGGCTTAGTTATTAACAGTGATTGCTGTTCTTGCAGAGGAGACAAATTTGGTTCTCAGCACCCACACTGGGCAGTCCACAGCTGGATGTTGCTGCATCTCCAGAGGATCCATGACAAAGAAGCCCTCTTCTTGTCTCCACAAACACCTGTTGGATGCATGTCTTGTGTGGTTGCTGGGAGTCAAACTGGTCCTTGTGGTTGCACAGTTAGTGCTCTAGTCAACCGATTTATCTGTTCATTCTCTTCAAAAAGCTTGTTTGTTCCTGTGGAAGAGCTGACCCTGGTCTTCATCAACTGCAGCACTCAGAAGTGTAGGTTCTGCACTTTGCCTGGGCAGCCTGGAGAAGGGGGAGAGACACATGACACCTGGTCTCACCCCTCATCTGCCTGTGGCATGTGGAAGAGCTAGTGCTGAGGTCGTAGGAGTGGTACAGCTGGCCCCGGTCCTCACCAGCTGTAGCACTAGGAAGACCAGGACCTGCACCTTACCTGGGCAGCATAGTAG
Organism: Phodopus roborovskii; assembly: GCF_943737965.1. NCBI lineage: Eukaryota > Metazoa > Chordata > Mammalia > Rodentia > Cricetidae > Phodopus > Phodopus roborovskii. The sequence goes on along the minus strand of NW_026126605.1, from coordinate 1,397,892 downwards.
AGCCAGCCTGGAGAGTGTGAGAGCAGGAGAACTGGACCTCCCTTGCACAGGGGGAGTTAATCAGGGTAGAACTGAAGAGCTGGTCCTAGTGATGAGAATAAGTGAGAGCTGACCAGCATAGCTGCCACCAGGCCCAGAACCAGGGCTGAGTTGGCCCATCCTAGCATTCATCCAATCTATGATCTGCTGGAGCTTGTAAAGGGCCCAGTCCTGTGGGCCCAAGCTGCAGGATCTCCAATGAGCACCCAATCAGGAGCCGGAGGCCTCAAACCAGACCCATAACTCCCTGCAGAGAACACTTGCAAGTAAATTTGTATAGACTGAAGGGAGGGGGTAATCTTGATTGTTTCTTGTGTGTTAATATAATTATGTACATATAAAATATAGTAAAATTATATATGTGTCTATACTCTCATGTAATTTGTTAAAATTAAATTCCTGTACATACCTTTACCAACAAATACTATTTTTCCTTTATTTTTTTTTGTCAATTTCATAGTTTTTAAATATCCAATTTGTATTTCCTTATTACAAGTGAGATTAAATATGCTGTTTTTTCCTTTTAATTAATTTATGTTAGCAATAACAGAAATTGTAAGAAGTAGAACGCCAAACTAAAATAGAAAGAAAATTAGTTAATATTTTATTCTTAGAAGTCAATATAACTTCCATGTGTTATCAGTTTATGCCAATATTCTTAATATGACAAATACAATCTTACATTTGAAACATGATATCAATATACTGAAGAAATTTAAAATGTGAACTGAAATTTTGAATTATAAAACTTCAGGGTGGAAAATATTATTAAATAAAGTACCCAAGTCAGCATGTTAGTTTCTAAAAAGAAAGCTAGAAAAGTGAGAATGAACATACATATAAAATTAACATATTTAAGTGGATAAATAATTTTAATTAAAAGGAACTAAGCCTGGGAAAATATCTCTTGAGCAGGGTTACAGAACAAGGTTAGAGGGCATGGGAGCAAAGAACTCATACTTAGAATTTAAGACATTTCTTGTAAATCAGAAATTCTCATTTACAAGGTCAGCAACTACAAGGTGAAGGCATGAGATGGAATGAGGAGGAAAGTACCTTGAATAGTTGAGATGGAAAATAAGAATGGGAACAGGTCAGGGTTAACAAATGAATAGCTGCATGGATAAATATTAAGGCAGACTTTTGTCTACTTTATATGTCAATGACCCTAAGGGGGTACAGGTGTTACATGGATAAAATCTGCTCATATAGTAGTGTAGGTGGATGTTTACCATCTGGAGTCACTCAGTCCCCAATACCCAGCAGCTGCTTCCGAAATTACTACAAGGAGGCTTAATATTGTTATAAATGTTCAACCCACTTCTCAGGCTTATTATCAACTGGAGCTTACATTTTAAGTTAACCCATATTCCATATTTGTGCTTTGCCATGTGGCAGTACCTTTTCTTGTTAGGAGTGGCCATCTTGCTCTCTCTGCATCTGACTGGTATCTCTTCACTCTATCCTTCTTCCCATCACCCTTAGTTTGGTCACCCTGCCTGTACTGCCCACATGGCTACTGACCAAACATCATTTTATTAAAGCTATCCAAGTGACAAATCTTTACAATGTACAAGAGAATTATTCCACAGCATTTCACCCTTTTGTCTAATTTAAAAGGAAGGTTTTTAACTTTAACATAGTAAGATTATATACAACAAACAGTTATCAAGTAAAAATTACAATTACAACATCCACTCCAGTCCATTTGTATTTGGCAAAATTAAAGAAAATATTTTTATCATCTACCTTATCTTTGTAATCCAAAGTTTTGTATCTAATTTACCTTTTATCATAACTAAGGAAAACTATAATTATCTAGCATTCAGCTTCATCAAAGACTCCAAATAGGTTAAATGTCACTTACAGGGACTTCAAAATACTTGGATAGTCACCCAAAGTTCCTCTGTAGTCTTGGGATATCCAACTTTCACCTACAGGCCTAGAATATCTGACAGACTTTCCTGTGAAGCAGGAAAATTTGAAGGACTGTCTTGCCTTGTCTTGGCAAAATTCAGCAGCCATATTTCTTGTACTCTGCTGGTCCAGTTTGGACAATAACTATCAGCAATTAAGGCAAGGGCAGTTTCTTTGCCCACATGGCTATCATTTGCCATAAAGAAAACCAACTCCATAAGGGGTTTCTTTGACATTCATCATCCTCTTTGAAGTAATTGTGCTTCCAGAAACAGATGTGTCTCACTGTCAAAAAAAGCCTAAGTTCTTAAAACATTTTAAATGCCATATTCTGTGGGTCTTTGAAGTATTTGAAGATTGCCTACCTATCTGAAATATATTTCTGTATGATCTTGAAAACGTTCCTAACATGACTAAATTTGCTATTATAGATGACTATTAATCTGTATTTTTAAATTTATATATTTTTAAATGAGCTGCATAACCATAGTACCCTAAACAAGAATAGAAATATACGTACAGTACAAAAATTAACATTAAATTTGTATCAATGAACTAAAATCCATACCAAACGTAAAATAGCATGAGATTAGTAGCTGCTTTTTGAATTAAAGTAGATTGAATCAATTTAATCATCTACCTACCCTATCATTTCTATATCCTATTCCCATTTTTCCTTTACAAAGAAATCTTTGAATTTAACTCTTTTCTTTAGCAGCTTTTTTCCCCCTATGACCAGTAACAATTTGTAACCAAATCCCTTAAAGAATGATAAACATCCATAATCAGTTTTTTGGGAATGTGGGTGTAGTTTTCTAGGCTACTTCCTGCTGACTAGGGGTGCTAATAATCTTTGTAGGTCCCTGTTAAAATTTAATATTATGGTCATTGGAGTATTCTGTGAGGCTGGATCATCTCAGTCAGCAGCCTTGAAGCTGTTCTGGATGTAGAACTCAGAAGAAACTGCAACAGAGGGAGGCCCTCTGAAAAGTTGTCATCTGTGGTATCAGCACCCATATTTCAGGAGGTCTTCCTTGATCAAACCTAATTTTTCTTAACCAAAAATTAATCTATAGCCTCTCATTTCATATGGAATTGCAGAACCTCTTTCTCAAAATAACATATCTTATGACTTAAATTTTGAAATCAAGGTATTTGAAATTAAAGGTTGGCTTAATCTAGCATTTCATAATCAAATCTTTCTGTAGTTATTATTTGCTGTTTAACAGTCAAAAATTTAAAGACAACACAATAATATACGTAATCTAGAATCTCGTTGTACTTTCATCTTTTCTTTTCTTTTGGTTTGTTTTTTTTTTTTTTTTTTTTTTTTTTTTTTTTTGGTGTTTTGAGCTTTGGGAGCCTGTCCTGGAACTTACTTACTCTGTAAACCAGTTTGGCATTGAACTCACAGAAATCTGCCTGCATCTGCCTCCTGAGTGCTGGGATTAAAGGCATGAAACACCAATGCCCAGCTAAAGATTTATTATTTATTTTATGTGAGTGCTGTATCTGCATATACAACTTTATGCCAGAAGAGGGTATATGATCGCACTATAGATGGTTGTGAGCCACCATGTGAGTGCTGGGAATTGAACTTAGGTCCTCTCAAAGAACAGCCAGTCCTCTTAACTGATGAGCAATGTCTGTAGCCTCTACACTTATTCTGTCTCCCAAGTGTGTGTGTGTGTGTGTGTGTGTGTGTGTGTGTGTGTGTGTGTAAACCATTTAGAGGCTTTTTTTTCCCCATCTGAATCTGTCTTTACTACATATTTCTTTCTTATTCTTACCAAAGGAGTCTTTGAACTGCTAAGTGGGCATGACTAAGACCAAAGCCTCAGCTTTGGCAGCTGGCTCTGTCCATTTCTTAGTTTCCTGAGAGTCTAGCTTCATGTTGGAGGTACCAGATGGAGCCATGTTTATCATTCCAACTCTGGAAAGTTTCTGTGTCCACATTGCCAATGAGTAGTGTGCCACCACTGCTCACAAACCCCATTAAGTGTTTGGTGGCAGGGTTTCTTAAAAGAGCTATGAGGCTTTTGCTGCTAAAGTTGAGTCAGGAAGCTGTCTCATAGTTACTAGCAAATAGAACCTACCCAAGAAAAAGTGGTTACCAAGAAGCTCAGTTTGACTCAGTTTTTGTGTGCTTAGAATCCTTTTCAACACTTTTTCAGTATTTATGTGGAAGTTCTTGTGAAATGTGTGGGCTTCAAGTGTAGGCAAGTATTTCCTGTCTCGGAACCACCCAGTCCCAAATACCCAGCAGCTGCTTCCCAAATTACCACACACAGGCCTAATATTATTCATAAATGTTCAACCAATTGCTCAGGCTTACTATTAACTAGCTCTTACATTTTAAGTTAACCCATATTCCTTATTTATGCTCTGCCAATTAGCAGTAACTTTTCTCAGTATGGCATGCCCATCTTGCCCTCTACATATCTGGCTGGCATCTCCTGACTCCACCCTTCTCCTTCCCATCATCCTTAGTTTGGTAATTCCACCTATACTTCCTACCTGGCTACAGGCCAATCAGTGTTTTATTAAACCAGTTTGAGTGACAACTCTTGGACAAGCGGATTATTCCACAGCATAATAGAAATTGGGGTTTGGAAGGTCAGTCAGAAAAGAGTAATTGCACTGACTTGGACAAGCTGAGAGTGGGAAATGATTAGTGACGTACTCAGCGCAATTCAAAAAAAATTCAGACAGAATAATTTCACAAAATTTAATGCTATTACCTTGTATTCTCCTCTATCTGCTCTGGTGAGTTGTACTAGAATATGTTGTGGACATTTCAGTGCTGACAGGGGACATATAAGATTGAAACAATCTGTTAAAGAAAATAAATAAATACGTAGATGATATCTAAAGTAAATAAATAAAGCAGAAGATAGATAGATAGATAGATAGATAGATAGATAGATAGATAGATAGATGATAGATAGAGCACTGCAGAAAACTCAGTAAGACATCATTCTGCCCCTGATGCTGGTGTTTTTTTTTATTTTTATAGGCATCTTTGCTAATAAAATCATAAAACAAGTAGAAGACACTAGATGAGTGACTGAGTGACAGTTTCTAGGTGGCAGTGTGCCCCCAATACTTATTAAATTAAGAGTTCTTGAATATGGCTATCCATGCAAACTGATAGGAACTCAGTTTCCACAAACTCTGGGTACTTAGAATGTAGCTGCAGACTACTTTCTTCTTCTTCTTCTTCTTCTTCTTCTTCTTCTTCTTCTTCTTCTTCTTCTTCTTCTTCTCCTCCTCCTCCTCCTCCTCCTCCTCCTCCTCCTCCTCCTCCTCCTCCTCCTCTTCTTCTTTTTCTTCTTCTTCTCCTACTTTCTTCTCCTCTTCCTCTTCCTTGTCCTCTTCCTTTTCTTGAAAGAATAGATTGGTGTAATAAATAATACATATTCATAGCTACTGGCGAATTAAATTAAAACAAAATAGGATATCTCTTTATACTCCATACAGAAATCAGAACCAAAATTTAGTCTCTGTAGTGATTTCTCTTTGCTTGAGAATTATTAGTAAAACTCTGTTGACTGAGTGGTGATATTCACAATCTTAGCTAAATAATTTTTAGTCAGAAATAATAATAAAGGGAGAACTTGTGGTTTGGTTTGTGACTAGCCCTTGTAATAATATTGTGGGTGAATGTTGTCTTAATTTAACAAACAAATAAATTAAAATCCAGGGAAAGAAGAAATGTTTCTGAGATCTCAGAAGTGGCAAAGGCACTGCATCCACACCCTGAATTTGGTTGATCCCATGCCAATGTCCTTGATCTTTATATCATACCATGATTGATTGTTGATTTCCCGTGACCATTCCTTGTATACTTGCTGTGGAGGTCTCCTATTTTCTCCACATCCAGCTTCCTGTGGAACAGTTTTCTTCTTCAAAGTCACTGTTTTTGTGAGACTCAAAAGTGGTTTGATATCCATGGCTCTAACATGTCACTGTCACTGTTAGATTTCCTTGTGCATAGTAGCTGCTCAATGCTTTTTTATTATTGATAATATACTCATGCACTCTTACCAAAGACTAACTTGTACATGTTTTGCCAATGGTGCTAAACGTGTTCTAGTTATTTAACAATTGTAAAAAGTCTTTCAAAACATACAACTGTCAAATCCTACACTCTTATTTTGTATAAATAACAAAGTTTCAAAATATGTAAATAGTTTTAATCAACTTTTCTTTTCCTTGTAACTTCCATAAGTTAGTTTATTATCACAATATGCTGAAGAATAACTTTTCAGTCAAATACAGGCTCTGTAGTTACATATCAATGATATCTCCCATAACTGTGACAGAATACCTCAGATAAAAACACTAGAAGAAAACAAATGGTTTACAGTTTCAGAGACTTGAGCTCTTGATGTATTAGTGCTATTGCTGTCACCCAAAGTGAAAGAAACCAGCATGACAAAACGAACATTTGTAGATAGGCTATATGTTGCTCCATTTTATGACCAAAACTTAGGTAGAGAGACAGTAAGGAACAGGGTCTCAGGCTCTCCTTTAAAGGTCATACTTCTAAATTATATCTACCAGTATTATCCTAAAACTTCTACCAGCTCCAAATAACAAGTTATCAATTGCCATATGCTATATATTTCCATAACCTCCTCCACTGGGAACCAATCCACACATGTGTAATTGGGAGACATTCAAGAGCTGGATAATAGCAATGGCTCAATCAAACCCAGATCCTGGTACCCATTTATATTATGACTTCAGATAAATCATATAATTTTTCTGTGCCTCAGTTTCTTCAACTGTCAGATGAATTATTCAAGTATTTACATGCCTAGAAAGTTGCCTGGTGTATATATTAACATTTAGTAAATATCCTGTCAGTCCACTAATGGCAGATCTATCTTATTTCCTCCCAATTTACTCTTCTTTCTTTTAATTTATTACCCCCCCACACACAAGTTGGGGAAAATGGAAAACTAACAAAGTTGTATAAATCATTAAGGTAGTCTCATTTTCCACTTTAAGTTAACTTCACAAATGACTACTGATAATATATGATGGGTCAGGTACTGGCTTGATGCCAGACACAAAGCTGATAAGCTGTATTATACAAGTGCATCTGGTCCTGGGAGCTGGTACACAGCACAAGAACAGAGAAACACATTACAATTCAGTATCTGGTGGTCTAAATACAGAATCATTGAAAAGATATTCTCCAGGTGCCCAAATACAGTATGAATAGGACTGAGATATTCTTCTACAACACAGTGATTGCTCAGTGAATCACATGGATACCTTTCACCTAAATGCCAGCAATGGGCACAATAAAAGCCTGAGTTACTGTGATCTATTCCTGACAGCATGTCTCCTAGCCTTCAGCTACATCACAGGAATCAGAGGCAGGTCTCTGCTAAACGCAAGCAACCTACATTTCTCTACAAAGCTCGTGTTCCACATCTCATAATTCTGAATTTTGTTTTCCCTTGGCTTTGCAACTGCAGCATGATGACACTTTAGTATAATTTCTATATGACATGCAGATTCTAAGATTATTGCTGAATGTATATATTCAAAGCACCATTCAAAACACTACAAGAGGATAGCTATGCATACATTTATTACCAGCACAAATTTAAATAATAAGCTGTGTAAGGAAGGTATAGTGGTATATATATTATGTATAATTGTGATATGTACAAAACAAAGTAATTTTTAATATATTAATTTTTTAAAATCCAAAGTACTGTGCATAATAAATAATTTCTCCACATAGAGATATTTAGGGTTGATTTCCACTCACTTGAAGACTGGGTTTCTGTGTATCAAATGGATGTAATGTTATAAAAATAATCTAAAACTTAGGAAGCCAGAGAAATCATACATTAGCAAGTCACTTGGTGACCTTCCAGCTTGGTTGTCGCTGTCTTCTATGATATTTTCAGGCAGCTAATAGTGACCTTTGGGTTTCTGATTCAAGGCAAAGGTAAATAGTTTCTTAATGTTGTTGCTGCTTTATTGAAAAGCTACTATAGGTTTTCTTTTGCAGAAAAACCTGAATAATATTTAGTAAAATTTAATAAAATCACATGTCTCTTAATAAATCAGTGACAAACATTAAGAGTCAACGTATGCAGTTTAATTCTTTAGTTGTACTCTGAGAACAAAAATGATTCTCATTGATATAAAACAGAGGTGACAAAATACATGAGAAAAACAATTTGTTTCTCCCAATATGCAATGATCAAGGACAATATTAAATTTCAATGTAGTTCATAGTAATAATAATACCCATATTATCTACATAATCAGATTTCTTGAGACCCACGAAAGAGCCCAGATATCAGCCCCAATGTATGTTGAGTTCCTTTTCCTTTAATGAGAATTCATTAAGCAACATTCAAAGTAGGGATATTGTAAGAGCAGGCCATGTTAATTAAGATTAAGAAGTCACATATTCTAAGTGTAAAGATAATTTAGTCTCATGCTTGAAGGAAAGACACAGAAAATTCAGAAGAGGCAGCCAGAACAGGACAGAGTAAAAAAAAAAAAAAATACTTAACAGCAGTATAAACCCAGGCTTACAGATTAAACAAGGATTCCTATTGAAAATTGATGTTTCTAGTCCCCATTACAGTTAGCTTGATAAGAAATTAGTTTCATTATGGCATTTTCACACACAGTTCACTCCCACCTTCTCTCTCTCTCTCTCTCTCTCCCTCTGTGTGTGTGTGTGTGTGTGTGTGTGTGTGTGTAAGACCGCAAATGCAATCTACTTCTCACGTGGCCAGACAACAATCTTTAGGAATTAGTTCTTGCCTTCCTTCTTCTTGAGGCAGGGTCTCTCCTGTTGTTTCTGGGCATATTCTAGGCTAGCTGGCCTGCAAACTTCTAGACAGTTCTGTCAGCATTTACATTCCTAGATTAAACCAACTCATACGCGATGTGTTCTTTAATCTAGTTTCTGTTCCAGTCTCTTTTCTGTTACTATGATAAAATACCCTGACAGAAAAGGAACTTCCTTGGGAGGGAAAGGCTTTATTTTAACTTATAATTCTGGATACAGTTTGTCATATCAGGAATTTTCCTTACAGGAGAAATGTGGGCCAGCACTTCTGACTTTTTAAGTAGATCCTAGAAATTAAACTTGAGTTATCTGACCCCCATACTTTGTTGTCATTTACCTCCCTCTCACACTTCCATCTCCCGGGCCTGCTCGTTCTGGTCCCCTTCTTTCACTCCAGTAGCCCCAACTAATGTCTTCATGTCACAAGTAATGTCACTATATCTCCTTTTTCCTTTCATATCTTAGGAGTTCTTCCTCTCTTGTGGGTCCTTTCCCAGTTTTTGACATTTTGTCAAGAATTAAGTGTTTTTACTTGTGTAGCTTGATTTTTGTGTCACCTATGATATTCCATTTTTATTTTTGTGGTTGTGTTTTATGCCTCTATCATGCTGCCTTTGCCACTATGGCTGTGTAGTAATCTGAGGCTGAGAAATTAGATACTTAAAAATCATTTTTCTAATTAAGATGAATCTTATAGTTCTTCATATCAGGGAAGTGCAGTGTCAGCAGCTTGGGACAGGTGGTCACAATACATTAGCAGTAAAAAGCAGAAAGGGAATGAATGTATGCCTGCTTGCTTGTTTGTGCTTGGTTTAATTTCCCTGACCCTGTACAGTTCAGGAACCTGAGTTAGGGAAAGTACCTCTCACAGTACACCAAGTCTTTCCACATCAATTAATTTGATTAAGGCAATCCTACCTAGACATGCCCACAGACCAGCTCGCGGTTGACAATCTTATTGAGACTCCCTTCCCAGGTGATTCTGTTGTGTTGAGCAGATGATTAAAGATTATCATTGTAGTTTTAAATTTTTTCACAAATGTACCATCAGGGGAATTGGCCCATGGTTTACTTTCTTGTAATCTCCTTATCCAGTTAGAGTATTTGACTCTGTAGACTGAGTTTGGGTATATGCTTTCCCCTTCTAGTTTGTGTAACATGAATAATATAAATTCAAAGACAGATATTGGGGTTAAATCTGAAGATCAGGAAATCAAAGCAGCCAAGCCATCAGAAATCTTTTACCTCTACCAAGGCTGGGGAAATCCTGACCTCAAAAGTGGCTGGAGATTAACTGTCCTCCATTTCCTGAATTCCCTGCTCCTATCTTATATACCTCTCTAGTGCTAGGATTAAAAGCCTGAGCTCTGTTTCTCTTTTAAACTGATTCACTCTCGTGTAGCCGGCCTTGAACTCATGAACTCACAGAGATCCATCTGCCTCTGTCTTTCAAGTTCTGGGATAAAAGTGGTTGCCACCATCGCCCAGCTTCTACGGCTATGGCTAACTTTGCATTCTGATTGTCAGTGGCTTTATTACCTCATAAACAATATATCACCATAATTCCCCCTTTTTTGAATAATATAAAAAGAAGGCTATAACTAATATGAGAAAACCATGTACAATAAGTACAATAACTAATATATATATATATATATATATATATGTAATCAGTACATCAACAATGTCTATTTCATTGAGTTTTTATTTTAATTTAGATTATCAAATTATCTTTTAATATCTCTCAACCTTTTACATTTTACATCTCTTTAGTGAGTTCCTTTTCTGAATCTGGTAACAAAAAACTCTAACTATAATTACAAAGTCTTTAACTCCCTCAGAGACCCAGGAAGGAATTAATATTAACTTAGTAAGGAGGAAGTGCTAGGAAGCAACTTCCAAAAAATGTGAAAAATGACAACAACAGCTGGCTGCCTATACAGTCACCCAAGTTTCCTCTTCAATGCTGGGGCATCCATCTTTGGCCTAAAGGCCTAGAATATTCAACAGACATATTTATGAATCAGGATTTTTGAAGGACTGTCCTGCCTTGTCTTGGCAATGTTTTACAGTTGCTCTCTTTTGTGTCCTCTTTGTCCCATTTGGACAGCAGTTGAGACAAAGGGTACCTTCTAACCCAGTAGCTTACTTTTGACAAAAAGGAAAGTAAACTCCATGTGGAGTTTCTTCAATGCCCATCATCTTCTCCAATGTAGATTGGTGTTCCCAGAAGCAGACATGCCTCATTATCATAAAAAAGGAAACTATGTTATTAAAACATTTTCAATGGCATAGTCTGTAAATCTCTGAAGGTTTTGAAGATGACTTGTCTTTCTAAAATATATCTGTTTGACTTTGAACATACCTAATGTGACTACAAGTTCTATTGTAATAGGTGACTAATTACTAACCTACACTTCCTTATTATCATACATAGTTGGGGATAAACTTCCAGGAACTAGAAATTTCCATTACATTGTTAAAATGTTTGCATAGGCACAATACCTTGAACAAGATTAGAGACATATGTACAGTATGTTTTAACAATTAATGTTTATCAATATACAGAATATCAATATACAGAATTTGAATACAATATATGAAAGTCTAATCCAATGTAAAATATTTAAAACTACTATTTGCTTTTAAAAAAGGAGATTCAATAACATACCTTTTAATCTTATCATATCTATATCCTCCCATTTTACTTTTCAGAGTAGATCAATAATCTATCGTTTTATCCCATCATATCTGTATCTTCTTTTTCAAAACAAGAACCTTGACTCTAATCTCCTTTGTTAGCTTTTTTTTCCTGAAAATTACCAATAACAACTTTTAACCAATTCCCATAAACAATGAAAAATATCCATAACCCAATGAAAGATCAAAAACCACCCACCCTACCTCTTGGGAATATAGGTATTGTGTTATTAGAGTTACTTCCTGCTATCTTGGGAGCAACAGCTTCTTTTGGGAATCCCAAAAAGAAAAAAATGGGTTAGCTGTCAAGTCCTGTGAGAGGAAAACTGTTTTTTTCTTGAATTACTATGTTATATGACCATTAATGTCATGACAAAAACTTTAACATATATATATACATATATATATATATATATATGTCTTATAAATTTTGAGATATTATTTATCCCTTAAGAAAAGTTGTTAAAGAATCAAAATAAAACCAAAGCATTATGAGATTAGTGGCAAAACAATAGTCCTTAAATATTTTTTTCTCTACCATGCTAGGTGGCTCTTCTGACATGAAACAGATATTTTGGATTTTACTTTAACAATGCATTCTGCTTGGGTTTAGAGAAAGAGAGAGCCACACTCCAACTCAAAAGCTAGCTTTAATATTTAATTGGACTGGAACTATGAAAAGACCATTGCATTATATGTCTGCAGATAAAGACAGAAACAAACATTTGGGAAGATTTATGAAATTTTGTCCTGTTGGAAATGTGATATAGCAATAGGCCAATTTATTCATTTTCTTGGGACATATTCTTTCTAGATGATTTGTCCTTTTTCTTCAGATGTCTCTTTTGTACAGTGGTCTTCAAATTCCTTAGCTGAATGCCTTCATTCTTCTGAAAAGACAAATATAACACCCTTCCCCAACCCTAATTTTGGGGAAGTTGTTTTTTTTTTTTTTGTTTTTGTTTTTTTTTTTTTTTTTTTTTTTTTGTTGTTGTTAAGTTATATGTGATCAAATGAGAAGCATTTGTTAGTTTTATAGTTTAGTTTAGATTAAATGCCCATGCTGCTTGATGAACTGTCATAGCTTATAATTAAGAAGTCTTTTGTTCAAATGGAATATTTACCAATTTTGATGGTATCTATAGCCTTTTTTCACCTGGGAAACAAAACAAAACCTCTTCCCCCATGTAACGCATGAACTGGTTTCCATTCTGAGGTCAACACAACTTTAAAGTATACCAGCTAATTTAATTTAATTCTGCACTTTTTTATTTCATTCAATATTTCTCCACAGCTGTTGTTTGTTTTGTATTAGCATTTAGAAAATCCAAATTTAATATAGTACTATGTAATCTATTTCTGGGGTCTTTATCATCCCTTTCTGTTTATTTAGCATATCCTTTAGAGTTCAGTTTGAATTTCCTGTAACTGCCAGCCCTGTGGGATTGTGTGGTATACCTGTTATGTTTTTTATTGTAATAAACAGATAACTGTTTCATTTTATTAGAGATGTATGCTGGAGCATTATCTGTCTTTATTTGGACAGGTATACCTATGATGGCCAGACTTCTAGCAAATGTGTGATTACCATATCAGTCTTTTCTGAACTCAAAGCAATTGCTCATTGAAAACCTGAATAGGTATCAATGGTATGGTACGTATTTTAATTTTCCAAATTCTACAAAATGGAACACATCCACCTGCCAGATTCATTCCTTTGAATAGCCTTTGGGTTACTTCCTGCAGGTAGTGGAGTCTGGTTATATAAAGAACAAGTAGGGCATTTCCTTATAATTGCCATATGATAGAAAAAAATATTTCAAGGCTTTGCCATTGACATGGTATATTTTTATGAAATCCTAAGGCCTTTAGCACATTTCCTATAAAAAAAATAGTTGATCAATTTAAACATTACCTTATGCTAGAGGGGCTGGTAGACCTGTATGGGATCAGATGTGTGTTATATATATGATAAGATTCCTGAATAAATAAAAATTGTGTATCATGTTGTATAAAATCAGTGGTTTCAATATGCAAACCAACTTTTTCTGTATATTGTGACTTACTATTTTGGTTCCATATGATCCATTAACACCATGAGACTAGAATATAATTCTGAATTTTGCACAAAATTAGAAGGACTTAGATTCACTTTACTTGAATTTTCTGATTTGTATCCTGCCTTTCCTGATTTATTTGCATCAGTATAGAATGTAGGGGCTCCAGTTACTAGTGTTTTTCATACAATGAAAGAAAGGACCTGATGGGAGATGTCATTCTGTAAATATGTTTCTCTTATTGGTTAATTAATAAAGCCCTATTGGACAATAAGGAGAGCAAGATAAGCAGGACTAGGAGAAAAGGAAGATTAGGGGATAAGTAGGACTTCAGAACAAAAAGGTCCAGATCCTCTCTCTAGTAAGATAGACCACATGAAAATACTTAGATTAATAGAAATGAGTTAATATTTAAGACAGAGCTAGCCGATAAGAAATGTTAGTAACAGGCTAACAGCTTTGTATCTAATACAGCGTCTCTGTGTGTTATTTGTGGCTGGTGCAGCTGTGGGATCAGGCAGGCAGGAAAACATGCTCATAACAAGGATGCAGTTAGTTCTCTTTATAAGTTGAATTCTCTTGCTTTTGGGATAATTGTTGTTAATTTCTCCCCCCCCAAAAAAAATTGCTGCAAGCTTTAATTATTACCCTAACTCTAATAAGAATAATATAAACTCAGACACAGATCAGGAAAGCAAAGCAGACAAGCCACCAGAAAGTTCTTACTCTACCAAAGCTGGGGCAATCTTGACCTCAATGTGGCTGGAAACTAATTGCTCTCTGTGTCCTGAATGCCCCATTCCTGTCTTATATACCTCTCTAGTGCTGAGATTAAAGGTATGAGCTCTGTTTCTCTTTTAGACTGATTCACTCTCATGAGGTCCTGGGTGGCCTTGAACTCACAGAGATGTATCTGACTCTGTCTCTTGAGTCCTGGAATTAAAAGTATGCACCATTGCTGCCCAGATCTATGGCTATGGCTAGCTTTGCATTCTGATCTTTGGTGACTTTATTAGAACATAAATAGTATATCACCACAGTTTTACTTCTATTTATTTCAATTTGAATCATTTTGAGAATTTATGGATATTAATGTCATCCTAAGCATTTGGTAGAATTAGGCTATGGTCCAGTCAAGTCCTAGGTTTTTCACTGTCTGTGTGTGTGGAGGGGGTTAAATTAGTGTTTCAAACTCTTGATTGTTGTGGGTTGGCTTAATTTGTGTTAATCTTCATTGGTAGGGGATGTGTCTGAGAATTTATTTCTTTGTTTCAGTGTTCCATTTTATTAGTAAGATAAACTTCTGAAGTATTCTCCCAATGAACCCCATCCCAATATTTTCCTTTTCATTGATCTTTTTTTTTTTTTCTCTTTCTTTTGGTTAGTTTATCTAGAAGTCTGTCAATCTTGTTTTTGTTTGCAAAGTCTGCTTTATTCTTTGTTGTTCTTTCAGTTTTCAGTTTATTAATTTCAACCCTTATCTATTATATTTTGTCATTTACTTCAATCAGATTTGTCTTCTTATTCAAGGACCTTTTATGTTATTTATTTGATACTGCCCTGATTTGTAATCTAAACGCTTAGAGATATAAACTTTCTTTTTGATATTATTCTGTTGCATTCTAGAAGCATTCTAATAAGCCAACTCTTCATATTTTTTAATTTTAGAATTTTTTTGATTTCTGCAAAGACATGCTGTTTATTTACATTGTGTTGTTCAATCTCCAAATATACATGTAGTTTCTGTGGTTTATCTTCCTGTTGATTTATTTCTAGTTTCATTACAATATGATCTATTAAGATGTAAGTAATTATATTAACTCTTTTTAATCTCTTTAAATTTGCTTTGTAGCATCTGTCACCACTTTTAGAGAAATCATAGTAATGTAGATGTTGTGTCTGTTGATTAAAATATGCCATAGATATCTATTAAATAAACTGGATCTATAGTATAGCTTAGCTCTAAAGTTTCCATACTGATTTTTAGTCTGCAGTCTGCATGATACATGTAAAAATGAGAGTGATATTCTGAAATTTTCAATTATTTGAGTAACAGAATCTATCTGATTTTTGTGCCTTTTAGTTTCTGTGTAGTAAAATTTGGTGTCCCAAGATTCTCTCGGTAAACATCTATAACTATTATATCATCTTGATGTAATGTATCTTATCATTATGTGGTAGTCTTCCATAGCACTTCTGACTAGTTTTTAAGTGTAGGCATCAACTATTAGAATAATTGTGCCCGCAGATTTTAGCTTCTATGTGTTTGTTAGTTTGATTTTCATCCTTTGATTTCAGTTTGGAGTTGTCTATCCAGTATGGTGTGATTCCTGGAGGTAACAAATAGTTATTATAACTTTCAAATCCAGCCAGCTACTTAGTATTTTTATTTTTCTTTTACTCAAAATAGATTTTTTTTCAAACCATATATTGATTGTGATTCCTATTCCTCCCACTCTTCTCAGATCTTCTCCCATCCTCCTCTTATCCGTATCCCAATACATGCCCTTTCTACCTCTCCTTAGCAAAATAAGACATCTACATAATAATAATAATAATAAAACAAAGTAAGTTAAAATTAAACCATACAAATCAGAATAGGAGAAAACAAACATAAGAAAGGGAGCCAAATAAAAAATAGAAGAAACACATATAGACACAGACACACAATTTTGCACACATGGGAATCACATGAAAATGCAAAACCTGAAGCTTGTATATGTATATGTATACCTTTAAGAGTGGTGTGCTTCAGGATACCTTGTCCCTTTCCTCTTCTCTGGGGGGGGGTCCATGTATGTCTTTCTTAGTGCCTTCCTTCTTTCCTAGCTTATCTGGGGTTGTGGATTATAGGCTGGTGATCCATTTTTCTATGTCCAATAGCCATTTATGAATGAGTATATACTCTGGTTGTCTTTCTGTGCCTGGGTTACCTCATTTAGGATAGTTTCTACTACTTCCATCCATTTGCATGAGAATTTCAAGATGTCATGGTTTTGTACTGCTGAATAGTACTCCATTATATATGCCACATTTTCTTTATCCATTCTTCAGCTGACTTGAGGGGCATCTAGGTTGCTTCCAGATTCTGGCTATTACAAATAATGCTGCTATGAACATGGTTGAACAGATGTCCTTGTGGCATGAGCATGCATCCTTTGGGTATATGTTCAAGAGTAGAATTGCTGGATCTTGAATTAGGTTGATTCCCAATTTTCTGAGAAACTGCCATACCAATTTCCAAAGTGGCTGTACAAGTTTGCCCTTGCATCAGCAATGGAGGAGTGCTCTTCTCATTGAGTAAATTGGGAGCATGGGGAGATGGAAGAGGGATGTAGGCAAGAGAGAAAGGGAGAAGTGGAGAACATGAGGGATTGGGAAGGTAAAGTTGGGAGGAGGACAGAGAAGGAGAGCAAGGAAAGAGATACCTTGATAGAGGGAGCCATTATGGTGTTAAGGAGAAACATGGCACTTGGGAAATTCCCAGGAATCCACAAAGATGATCCCACCTAAGATTCTAAGCAATGGTGGAGAGGCTACCTTAAACGCTCTTCCTCTATTATGAGATTGATGGCTACATTAATGCCACCATAGAGCCTTCATCCAGTAGAAGCAGTAGAGCAGAAGCAGAGATTCCCATCTAAGTACTGAGCTCAACTCCTAAAGTCCAGTTGTTGAGATGGAGGAGAGATGAGCAAAGGGCTCAAGACCATGCTGGGTAACCCACAGAAACAGTTGACCTGAGCAAGTGGGAGCTTATTGCCTCCAGACTGATAGCTGAGAAGCCTGCATAAGACTGAATGTAAGTGTCAGTTGGGGGGCTTGGGCAGTCTGTGGGGCTGCTGACAGTGGGACCAGTAATTATCCCTAGTGCATGAACTGGCTTTGTGGAGCCCATTTCTTATGGAGTAATATCTTGCTCAGCCTAGACACAGGGTGGAGTGCCTTGTTCCTGCCCCAAGTGATGTGACAGACTTTAAGGATTCCCATGGGAGGCCTCACCCTCTCTGAGGAGTAGATAGGGGTGGGATGGGAAGATGGAAGAGGGATTCAGAAGGCAGGAGGGAAAGGGAAGTGAGATTGACATGTAAAATAACATTGTTTTTCATTTAAATTAAAAAAAAAAGGATTAAAAAAGAATGTTTCCCCAAGTGAGACTCATTTGGAGAAAAATAATCCTTTGTTTGTAGTGTTTTCTAGGTTAGAAATGAGGACTTGTATCTGCTTCTCCTCTTAGTGCTGAGAACCCATCTTCTGCAGGTTCCCCTGAGACCTGAGAGGAAGAATTTGATGGAGACATGCTGTTCAGTTAGTTAAACTAAATGTTATTTGATATCATTTGGCTTTAATATTATTTTTGAGATCATCTTGCTATTTCTTAATACTTTGTTGATCATTCTTCTAGTTGGTTGAATTATAATTATTTTTACTACATTCATTATATCCCCTAAAAGTATTAGGGATTGCTAGTTTACTGTATTGGATATAAAGGAATTGAGAACATTTATTTCCTCAGCATAGAAGAATATTTGTTCAATAAATTCTTGTCAAGTGACTTCTACTTGCATCCTGCTTCCCACTACCTCCTGTCCTGCTGCAAGATTATTTATAATGCTGAATTTTGCTACCTCTCTGTCTCTTTCTATCTCAATAAGATATTAGGCCAAACAGAAGGAGTTCAGCTTTCAAGTAAAGTGGTTGAAAAGCAACAACTTTGTATGTTTCAATCTGATAAGAAATGTATGCAATATTTAATCTGCATACCACAAGATACAAAGGAAATAACCATTATATTGAACTGTCACCACTTGTGGTTAATTTTCTGAGGCAAAATCTAACAAGGTTCTTTATAACCTTCATTAATATTATCTATTTGTCCCAGGACTCTCGAGGCTGGGGAAGGAGGATTACCATAAGTTTGAGGCTAGCCTGGAGCTATGTAGTAAGCCCCTGTCATCAAAAAGACTTAAGATGTGGCTACTAATTTGATTTGTTGTGAACTTTATCAGCATTTACTAATTTACTGGCCTTAGAAACTGACATTCATCATCAGATCTTCAGTATGTGTGTTCTGTTTCCAAAGGCATCCTTCCTGAGAGGAAAGTCTTTGCAAATCTTATTGCCTTAATGCTGTAGCTGTGATGTTATGGTTGTATGGCTTTTTTCCTTTTTGGGGCACTCATCCTTTTATACCAACCTGACGTTCCATCATAGTTTCCCATCTATTTCATGTACAACTTCAATTTCTACATAGCATTGGATTGGGGATGTTTTTCTGTATGCTGGGAATATAAATATATGTTTCTCTTTTTTTGTTGCCAAATAAAGCTGTTTTGATCAATGGAGAGGCAATATGTAGCCAGGCAAGAAGTACAGATGGAGCAACCACACTAGGAGAATTCTGGGAAGAGGAATGCAGAGAGTGAGTCACCAGAAAGACTCCAAGTAACTGCTGAGGAAGCAAGAAGCCTGGGAGTCACCAGTAAGAGAAGCCCACACAGACATACACAGATTCATAGAAATGGGTTAATAATTTAGGCAGAGCTAGCCAATAAGAAGCCTGAGCCATCAGCCAAACAGTTTGTAATCAGTATAAGCCTCTGTGTTTTTATTTGGGACTAAAGGGCTGCAGGACCAGGTGGGACAGAAACTTCTGTCTACAATGGACTTCTGTGACTATGATGCCTGGCTAAAAATTATGGGTTAAAAATCATGACAGAGGCCTGGGTGTTCCCTCATATAAGAACATTATCTATTACTATACTTGCTTGGTTACTTAGTTTTAGTTGCTATGATAAAATACTATGATCAAAGACAACTCAACGAAGAGCAAGTTTATTTGGGCTTACAGTTCTAGAGAGAGAGTCCATAATTGTGGGAGTGGCTTAGGTGCATACAGCTAGAACATGGAGCTGGCTGATCACATTTTGTTGGCTCTCTGGGAAAGAAAGAGTGAGCTGGAAGTGAGTTGAAGATATAAATATTGAAAGCCCATTCCCAGTGACATATTTCCTCCAGCAATGCTGTGCCTCCTAAAGACTCCATAATCTCCTCAGATCGCACCAGCTAGGTGTACAAGGCTTTTTGTTTTGAGCCAACAACTAGGTCCCAAATCATAACACAGAGGCTTTTTATTAGTTATGAATGCTCAGCTTTGCTCAGGATTGTTTCTGGCTAGCTCTTTCTAACTTAAATTAACCTGTTTCCTCCACCTATTGCCCCAGAGCTCTTTACTTCTGATTCTTTATATCTGACTTCCACTGCTTCATGTGTCTGCTGACTAGTGGCTGCATGACTGGCCCCAGGCCTCTCTCTCTTTCTCCTCATTTTCTTTTCTTTTTCCTCCTGAGCCTAGATCTCTCCTCCTATTTATTCTCTCTGACTTCCAGTCTTGCCCATCCCTCTTCTGCCTACTTATTCAGTTATTTATTAGACCAATGAGGTGTCTTAGGCAGGCAAGGTAAAATAGGTGCAACACATCTTTATATAAGTAAACAAACACAGCATAAACAAAAGTACAACATATTTATATAGTTAAAGTAATATTCCTCAGCATAAGCAATGTAACACATCTTTGCTCAGTTAAAATAATATTCCACTACTACTGGGAACAAAGTGGTCTCCTAGACTTGAGTCTAGGCAGGACATTTTCATTCTAACCACCACAAAAGACAAAATGGATTGCCACTCAAATAAAAGGGTGGAAGTAATAAAAATAACATTGGAACAATAAACCTAAACAGAAACTGTTCTAGGCAAAACTACACATGTAACCTAGACATTAGTTCCTAAAGTAATTTAAGCGTAATACATCCTGTGAGATGTCCTGTTTGCAAAATGGATTCTAATAAGGCCATGTAACTCACTAAAAGTGATTCATAGAACATGAGGAGATCACCATTTCCTGTTATCTGTATCTTGCCACTCTATATTTCATACAACAGATTTTGTTTAATGTATGATTTGCAGTAGAATCTACGTGCTTTGCTCCCTGGTTTTTGCAGTATACTCCCAATTTCCCTTGTTTTCCCCACATTTTTCTAAATTCCTTTACAAAAGAAGGAATCCCATTTCTTGAGATAACCACCCTTCTGACATTCATATAATGCTTGGTCTTAGATCACCATTCTTTATCATAACACTGTCCAGTTTGATTAGAAAGTGGATAAATTATAGCAAAAGTTAATATTTAATAACTTATCTTTAGCTGTGAGCAATGAAAATATTAAATGTTAACAATGTTAGGGCAAGAGGTAGAATGCATTTCTTTATTTAAAATTATTTTTTTTCTTTGAGTGGTGTTGAGAGACAAACCTAAAGCTGGGGAAGGACTTATTTCAGACAACACTCATATTTTAATTTTATCTAAACAATTAACATTGCATAAGCTCACATTATTGAAGAAACTAAGTGGGAGAAGCATGTTTTAAGTTCTTTAATGTAATGAATGTATCAACATCACATTTCAATATAAGAGGCCTATAAGAGCAAACATGACTTCTTTACTTAGGCGTTTGTCAATGACATTCCGAGAACTTGAGAAAATTGTCTCAAATTTTCACTCGGTACATAGTGAGAGAAGACGCAAATCCAATTCCTTCGGCCACACTCACACTGCCAACCAAGCATCCCTTTCACTTTCTTAAAAATGGGCATTTTATTTGGTATTGATGAGACTATTACACTGACGCAAAGAGTGGTTGAATGCTAAATTATATAGAAACAATTTAAAACAAGGCAAGTACTGAATCTTGTTTACAAAATGTCTTTATTTTCTTCTTGGGTCTTTATTGCAGACTTTCATGAAACTATGCCCATGCCAGGACAGTGTCTGTTCCCAGGGTGCCCCTGCCACAGACATTTACATCTTCCTCTTAGGCTTACCCTAGGTCACCCTGACATTTCAAACAATTGTTATGTCTTGTGCTTCTATTGGAGTATTTTATTAAAACAAAGTACAGTTGGTTTTTAATTACTGTATCATTCTACCTTCATCTGTAAGGTGACATTCTAGCTCATCAGCCATAGCTCTGTTATTTAAGAGAAGAAAAGAGAGTAAAAGGAGAACAAGGCAATTACAAGGTTAGTTTCTATTTTCAAAGCCTCACTTGAGGCTTCATTCAGGTAATTTCAATTAACTTTTATGGAAGTTACCCAGCTAACACTCCAGCAAATGCTACTGTAACTAGAGTCAGTGCAATTGGCAATATGACTGTGAAGGAAGTTAAGCTATGTATTTTTTTTTTCAAATGTAACAAAAACATTACTCCCAAGACCCTGTGACATGTTCTCCATGGTCTAATGCATTTAAGAACACTGTGATCTAAGGATCTGGGAAGCTAGGGTCATAATAGAAACATTAGCATACCTTTCTCTACTGCAGCTCTGCAGGGGTTCATTAGGATATTTTATGAAGTGTCAGTGACAGCCTCAAAGAACATAGCAAAGAGCAGGCAATGAAAGCAACTGCAAAAAGGAAACAAAACAAGAACCTCAAAAGAGATGAAGTCATAATTAAAAGCATAAAGGCAAAGGGAATGCCTATGGTGTGTTTTCATTTTCTGTATCCTTGGGTTGCAGTTTGAGCATCTTGTGCTTTATCCATTTAAGAAACATACTTCTTACTTCTAAGCTCACAAGTCTCTGGTTCTTTGAAAGAGAGGGTGCAAAGTCCACCCACCTATCAAAAACCATATTTACAGTCTCTTGTTGAAGTTATCCTTCTGCACTCTTCATTGGTGTCTCAGGAATTCTATCCAAGATGACAAGTGAAAAATAAAGGGATCAATGTGTGTGACTATTATGAAGGTTGCTGACATCCCAGTATTAACAGATACGAACACAGCCGGGTTTCAAGGCAGCTAGTTGGCAACACACTAGATCTCTTCACTACAGTTAAACTGTCTGAAGAGTAACCCTGCTATCAAAATATCTTGTGCACCACAGACTGCAACCAAAACTAGTACATAAAGCCCATTGGTTACTTGAATTCTGGTGTGCTTGGTTTTCTTTTACAGTTATTTCTGTAAATACTGAATTTATAGGAAATGACCAAAACATATATTTTTGTTTGGATTTTTACTGAAATTGGGTGAATTTCTCCACTATTTCCCATCAAAAGGCACTGCATTCCAGGTGTCCCAAGGTTAAATTTGATGGCACTGTAGACTACCAGGAAAGTAGCCTCACTTTTCCAATTTGCTTGAATGTATGAGTACAGATAGTCTTTACATAATCTTTTTTCTAGAACAGAAAATTAAATGTGACCACAAAGTCAGTATTTTTCCAATATTTAGGGGATGTTTGATGAAAAGTTTGGCAACTTAATTCCCATAAAAATGATTAAGTAGGAATAATATTGGCAAGAGGCATCTCTCACGTCATATTTGGGAAGGTGTACAGAAATGGATACTAAGTAGAAAAGTCTCACTGTCTCTTTCTCCCTCTCTCTCCCTCTTTACACTCTTTCCCCTCCCCAATAGTATTTCTGTAGGACTCCTACTCTTATTGAAACTAGGACCTTAAAATTAAGTCTGAAATACAATGCAGGATATTATAATTGTTGTTGTAGTTATTGTTGTGATTAATCTGAAATGAACTATTTTTTTCTCCTTAGAAATAGTCTTTTTCCAGACATAAAAGTCTTAAAGCAGGCAGAGGTATCAGAGAATGAAGCAGTGAAGCAGGAGTGGATCTTGCCTTCAGTCTCCAGAACAGGACTTCATAAATCCCAAACAATCATTATATCATCCAAGAAGACAGCTGGCAGAGACCAGAGCACAAGTCCCTATCACAGCAGAGGTAAAGCTCAAAGATTGTACCTAACTGGGAGGACAGATGCAATTAAAAGTTCATAGGCTAAGGCGTGTGGTTGAATCTCATACCTCCTTAGAAATAACAAGCATATTAGCCAGGCAGTGGTGGTGCATGCCTTTAATCCTAGCACTGGGGAGACAGAGAGGTGCATCTCTGTGAGTTCCAGGCCAACCTGGTCTACAGAGAGAGTTCCAGGACAGCCAGGACTGTTAAACAGAGAAACCCTGAAACTCTGTCTCAAAAGTTAAACAAAATTGAAAAATACAAGACAGAAAGAAATAACAAGAAGATCAAACATGCTTATTGGTAAGAGAAGGCCACTTTTCAAAGAAGTAATTTGCTTTAACTTCTATGCTTATAAATAGGTTTTATAAGCCAAAAACCTAGTTGACAATATCATATCTGAAATCTACTGTGTTCATATGTGTGTTTCAAGCCGAGAGATATCTGCTTGAATGGTGAAGTATCTCTCCCTCTCTGCCCATCTTCCTCTCTTCTTATCCTCTATGAGGTGAAGTTCCTGGCCACAGTTTTCTGCCTGGCTCCAGGCCCCAAAAAACAAGGATAAATAACCATGGACAGAAAGCCCTGGAACCATGACTCAAAGAAGATCTTTACCATTCAAGCTGTTTATCTCCTGTATTTTGTTGCAGCAAAGTTTCCCTGTGATGTGATTTCCTTTGTACTTATTTTAAAATATCCTTTTGGAGTCTTTCTCCTGAACCCACATAAAAGCCAGGTATGGCACCATGATAGTACTGGGGAAAAGTGATAAGTTATCTGGGCATCCTGTCTGGTTGAGGTTCAGTGAGAAACAGTTTCTCAAACACACACACACACACACACACACACACACACACACACACACACACACGTAAGGAGTAGGGTTTTTCCTCCTGGTCTTGTCCCGCTGCCATGCCAGCCCCAATTAACACACCCCCAATTATCACACTGAGACTCTGTATTTGATATAATTCTGTTGGCCCATTACTAGTTTCTTATCGGCTAGCTCTGTCTTAAGTATTAACCCATTTCTGCTGATCAATGTATTTTCACGTGGTCTTTTCTTACTGGGGAGTGGGGCAGGCGTCTGGTCTCCCCAGTCTCTCCATCTTGGCTCCTTACTACTTCCTCTTTCCTCCTCATCTCCTAGTCCCGCCTATCTTGCTTTCCTATTGGCCAACAGTGCTTATTCATTAAACCAGTATGAGAATCATATTTACAGAATCACATCTCCCATCCTCTCCTCTTTTCTGTCTAAAATAAAAAGAAGGGTT
This sequence comes from Phodopus roborovskii, assembly GCF_943737965.1. Lineage (NCBI taxonomy): Eukaryota > Metazoa > Chordata > Mammalia > Rodentia > Cricetidae > Phodopus > Phodopus roborovskii. Next base: position 1,373,251 of record NW_026126605.1, on the reverse strand, counting down.
TTTAACCTTAACATAGCAAAATATATCACACAACAACTATCAAATAAGAATCACAGTTAACAATATTTAGCCCATTAACATTTACCAAGATTAAAAGAAACTATTCTATCATCTATCCTATATTTGTGAGTCTAAAGTCATATATGTAACTTATCTTTAAGCTTAACTAAGAAAAATTATAACCATAACTATCTGTCTTCAACTCCATCAAAGACCACAGAAGGATAGTATATAAACTCTAGAAATGACAGAGACAACTCACTGCCTGGTCACCTGAAGTTCTTTTGTAGTATTCCATCTTCAGCCCATAGGCCTGTGTGTCTGGCAGACTCTTCAGCAAAGCAGGAAACTTTAAACTGTTTTCTTGTATTGGCAGTTTGTCAGTCACTTTCCTCTGTGTCCTGCAGACTGTCTGGCAGACTCTTCTATGAAGCAGGAACTCTGTAGCAATGTCCATCTTGAATCAGTAGTCATTTTTCTGTGGGTCCTGCATGTCCAGTTTATACAGCATAAAGTCAAACAGTCCAGACAAGAGCAGTATCTTGTCCAAATGGCTAGGCTTGCCATATTGGAAGTTAACTCCATAACAAGTTTCTTCAATGTCCATCTTCATCTTCCTTTCTGACTCAGGTGGTGTTGCCAGGAGCATTTATGTCTCACTGTCAAGAAAAACCCTTAACCATTTTAAATGCCATATTCTGTATGTCTTAGAAAGGTTTGAAGAATTCCTATCTATCTCAAATACATCTCTATATCTCTAGAAAACCTAACTCACGTAGCTATAAGTTTTTACTATTATAGGTAACTACCTAAAATCTGTACTAAATTATACATTACATTTTTAAATGAGCTATATAAACACAATACCTAAACAAGAGAAGAAATATACATATCACAAAATTGACCTTAAATTGTATCAATAAATGAAAATCCATTCCAAAACAAAGTATTCATTTCTATACTACAATCCCCTTTTTACCTTTAAAAAGAATTGGCTATGATAATTAACCATATATAACCAAGTCCACTTAAATGAAAACAAACATTTATAAACAATATTTGGGAATTTGGGCGTCATTCTTTCCAAACTACTTCCTGCTGATAGGGGCGCTGTCATGGGGGAATCTTAAGAAGATGAAGAAATCCTGGCTGTAGTCTGCAAGGCTGCTTTGTCCAAGCTGTTTTGAATGTTGGATCACCAGCGACTCTGTTTCAGGGGGTCTGGCTTGATCAAACCACATTAGTCTGGAAGGAATCCACAGCTTTTTATTTTTCTGTGGAAACAAAAATAGAAATCCTTTTCCCCAGTAACTTGTCCTTAGACTTAAATTTTTGAGTCAAAGCATTTTTAAAATATATAAATTGAATTAATTCAGCAGCATTTGTTTTAACAGTTGTTTCCTCAGCAGTCAAACAATACAAAGACAATATAATATCATACAGTAACCAGATTCTCTCTGAGCTTTTCATCTTTAAGTGGCTTTATTATTACTCCATTTCTTTTACATTTATTTTTTATTTTTTGAGACAGGGTTTCTCTGTGTAACTTTTATCTGTCCTAGAATTCACTCTGCATACCAGGTTTACTTTGCAAACCACAGAGATCTGCTTGCCTCTGTCTCCTGAGTGCTGGGATTAAAGACTTGTGCTACCACACCCAGCTGTTCTCTGTCTTTTTAAAACCATTTTATTTTTTTTTCATGTCTACGTATATTTTAAAACACAATGTAAACCTTTAGAGGTTTTTCTTAATATGAGTCTGTCTTTAGTGTAAATGTTTATATTTTTCTGGCCATGAGTCTTTTATCTGGTAAACAACAACATTGCTGAAATGAAAGTCATATTTGTTCCTGCTGTGGTTTACCAAAGATGGTGGCAGGTACTTTTTCCACCAGCACTGAAAGCTGTGCCCACCGCCTTGGTCTGCTCTGCCATCCAGCAAGCATGCTGCCAGCTTGGAGATATGGTCGCTGCCATTGCCATCTCTCATACACACCAAGAAATTGTTAGCAGTGCTTCCTAAAAGCCGTGTGGTTTTTTGCTGCTTATGCTGAGTCAGGAAACCTCTCTTAAAGGAGCCGCGCAATCTGCTTGTCTCTCGCAAGTCAGAGTCCAACCGAGAAAAATGCTGTTACCAAGAAACCTTGCTTGTCTCTGTTCTTTTGTTTCTAAAACCCTTTATTAAGCTTTTGTTAAATTTTAAGTGTAAGTTCTTATTAGCCACGTGGGCGCCATTTGTAAGGAGTACGGTTTTTGTATAAAATATTGGCACTGGGTGGGGCTATTTAGCATTCCCTGTGGCAAAACCTTCCATTGATATCTCTTCACTGGTTGAGAATTATTGTAATTAGGTACTGTGAAGGCAAATTTCTCTCTATCTTGTTCTTGTAAAAGTATAGTGAAGAAGCAATCCTTTAAATCAATAACTATAATAGGCCATTCTTTGGGTATCAAAGAAGGTAAGGGCATTCCAGGCTGTAGAGAGCCCATTGGCTGGATAACTTTATTGATGGATCTCAGGTCTGTAAGCATTCTCCATTTTCCAGATTTCTTTTTGATCACAAATACAGGAGAATTCCAAGGGCTGGTTGATTCCTCGATATGTCCAGCATTTAGCTGTTCCTGAACCAGGCTTTCTAAAAGCTTCTAACTTCTCAGAGGTCATAGGCTATTGCCCTATCCAGACAGGTTCCTCTGTTAGCCATTTTAAAGGTAGGGCTTTTGGTTCCTCTTTGTTCAGCACTTGTATTCTCTTTTTTGTACAGCCTGAATATTTGGTGTCCGTCTTGTATGGTACTTTATAATATTTTTTCCACAATCATAAGGTCGTTTATGGTTCCTATCTAATACAGGAGGAATGTTAATCTGTGTATTCCATTGCTGTAATAGATCATGACCCCATAAATTTATCACTACATCAGCCACATATGGTCTCAACCTTCCTCTCTGTCCTTCTGATCCTATACATTCAATCCATCTTGTGCTTTGTTTTACCTGAGACAGGGTTCCAATCCCTAAGAATTGAACACACCACATATAGAGAGAGTATGTGTATTAAAAATATATGTATGTATGCATGTATTTTTCTTGTCACCACCATGGAGAAGAGATTGAACAATATATTTCAATGTCAGCAACTATCCTCAACATGTACTTCTGTGGGTAAGCATACTGATACACACACACACACACACACACACACACACACAGAGTGAGAGAGAGAGAGAGAGAGAGAGAGGGCACATTTATGTCTCTACACACACAGGCACAGGCACATATATGTCCCCCATAAATTCCTTTCAGACCCACTACTAATCTAAATGTGCTATCCAGTTTGTATATGTTTATATGTTTTCTAAAGTATCTTATGCCTTTTTGTGACAAAGTGATCAGAAAAGATATGGTCTATAATTTCATTTATGAAAATTTCTTGGGGTTGATTTTGTTTTTTCTCAAGAGGGTTACCACACTGATGAAAAGAAAGTGTGTCAAACAGCACTTATGTAAAATGAATTGTAAATGTCTGCTAAGGCCATATAATTTAAATTTGAAGCTTTTAATGGTAAAGTTTTCTGTGAAATTTTTAAGTTCCATTTTACAGTTGTGTTGGAGACTATCACTCTCTTTCAGATGTGTTCAACTTACAGTCCATGAACCACATGGATTCCAAGAAACTTGGGAATACTGCCCAACATAAACTGTAAATTTTCTTAACACATTGTGTGAATTCATTTGTAACTTGATTACACATTTCTAAAACTTGAACTTTACAGGTGACAACATCATGTCATACTGTCAAAAGGTTAGATAAGCCCATTAGATCACACAGATTTATTCTATAAAAGTCAATGCTATGATGTCAGGTGCACATAACTCTACAGTGTGTGTATAGAGAATTGTCTTCTGCAATGTGTCCTCTGACCTCAATGTGCGTTCTTGATAGGAGAGAACTTCAGCATATACACAAACAAATAAATAGAGTGTGAAGACATTGCTTACAGATCTCACAAATCTATTGCTTCAGCGTTTTTCATGATCTTAGTCACTTTTTAATTGTAGTCTTAAAACCCGTGGCATGGGGCAAAAGTATAGCCAAGAATGTTCACCTTAAGCTGCCCTTTACTTGGGATTTGTTACCATCTTCTCACTCTCTACTTGTGAATGTCATTTGCAGGAAAGTGAGATTTTTACAGGAAATATAATGTTGACTCTTACTTCTGCTTCTATTTAATACAGTCAACCACTCTGTATCTTTTAAAGAATATCCTATTCATTTACTTGTTTGTATGTGTGATGCAGTTCTCTCACATCAGAGATGCATTTGGCAGTCAGAAGACACATTATAGAAGTCTCCTTTTACTATGGGGGTCCTGGGGATTAAACAAGGATTACAAAACTTGACAACAAGTAAGTTTTCCTAATGAATCAACTCACCAGCCCCCATCTTTTAATTGGGGAATGTAATCTGTTTACATTTCAGGTTATTATTGAAGGTTAAAGAATTATTCCTATCACTTTGATGAACTTCTTTCAGTTGTTTGCAATATTAGCTTTCCTTTAATTCTATTCCTGTTCAGTTCATTGGTCTGGTTGTTTTCTGTGCTTCTGACAACATTTCACTAAATAAGTTTTCTATGCATTTAACTTTATTCTTCACATATTTGGATTTTAAAAATGTACATACTTGTCTGATTACTGAAGTCATGTAGGTCTTGAAGACTCCTGTTTGTCTCTCTCATTCCTGCTTCTCTTTCCCTCACTCTCCTCCACTCTCTTTCTCTTGATGGCAACATTTCCAAGGACATGTTCTCAAGTTCAGATAGTCTCAGTTGCATGAAGTCTGCTGCTTAGACTTTCAACAGCATTCCTGTTTGACTATTTGGCTCTTCCTCTCTACAATTTCTGTTGGACTCTCTTTAAAACTTCTATTATATCTTAATTTTGTTTAACCATTTAGTTGTATTCTCTTGTACTCATTTCTTATCAGGCATTTTATCCATTTTGTGTTTTTAGGAAACTGTTGCTGCAAAATTGTGAAATTCCGAAGGTGTTTGGTTTTTCACATTTTTGCCTCTGTGATATGATTTACATATACAGTGAATCAGATATCACTATTACTTTTATTATGTGGATTCCTCTTGAAGATGTTGGTTTGTTAAAAAATGTTGACTTTGATTCTGGTTTACCACTGTAATGTAGTCTTATTACAGTTCTCTTTCCATGATAATTAATTGGGTCTCAGTTTATAACATGATACAACTGGAAAGGCATACAGACCCTATGATTCAGGCAACACTGAAGATATTTCAAATGTTCAGGCAGTTGTGATGCAAATGGCATTGGGTCTAAGGAGTTCACTTTGTGGCTTCTCCTACAATGAGAATGATGGCCACATTAGGCTAGGTACTGCTGATACTAGTTCTGAAACTCAGTAAAGGCCCCAGACACTGATAATCTCATACTAGTGACTATCAAAACACTTGTCCTCTAACAAGTAGTGCAGAACCACATGCTGTATGAGGAAAGGTGCCAATGTGATTGCAATACTACTATAAAATGAGGTCAGTCGGACCACGGGGGTGGGTGCAAAGAGCATCACTAGGTGTGGGGCATAGGAAGAACTTGCTGTCAGTCACTAAGCAGCTGATGAAAATGCCCAACTATAGCTTGAGATGAGCTGATTTCCCCTTTGAAAATCTCCATCTACACACACACACACACACACACACACACACACACACACACACACACACACCTTCCTCGTGATTCCAAGCTTCCCAGACACAGACTTGCCCAGAAAATCCCCAATAGCAGGCCCTACACAATCCCTGATTGACTGGGCTCTGAGCCCCAACCCAGTGAAAGAAACACCCTGAATGTAGTTACCCAGCCAGAGAAAGACACTGTATCTCTAATCATAGAGTCAGGGAAAGACTCTCCAACTCTGAAACTAGCACCAAAAGAACACACGTTGCCCCTAGAATTGGAACCTGTAAAAGAAATTTGCCCAGGTCCTAAAACTGGAAGCCTACAAGCAGAAAAGAACCATAGAAAGACATACATTTTGGCCCTGAAATCAGAGTCATCTCTTTCTCCCAACACAAAATCAGACAATTTCTAAACTGGAAAGATTGACCAATCCCAAGCCTGCAGGTTTGGAACTCCCCCCTAACAAATGCCTGTGGCCACTTAAACATGAGCCACTTACTGTGGCTTCTTGATATAGTAAGTAGTTGTGCTCTTGTAAAAATTATCTGTAAGAATGCATCTAACACATACATTTTTAAGTCAAAGTTCAACCCATTAGATCATTTAAGGGACCCATTGCTGTTCCATAGCTCTTATTACTTCTCTTAGAAATCAGCAGTGTAAATATCCCACTATGTGTCAACTAACATGGAAATTATTGTAGTGAGGTTGCTGGAGGTTTCATAGAGTGTAAATTCTTGAGGCCCCTTCAAGTTTTTCTATTATTTAAACTACAAGATGTATAGGTTGTCTGTAGAGTGTAAAGGAGTATGGTTTTTTCCGCCCACCGCCTGGTTTGGTCCCGCCGCCGTGCCAGCCCCAAATAATGCACAGAGACTCTGTATTAGATATAATTCTGTTGGCCTGGTTACTTGTTTCTTATCGGCTATCTCTGTGATAATCATTAAACCATTTCTGCTGATCTATGTATTTCTCTTACCGGGGAGCTGGCTGGCATACTGCTTTCTCCAGACTCTCCATCTTGACCCCTCCTTTCTACTTCCTATTTCCTCCTTGTCTCCTAGTCCCTCCCTTCTTCCTTTCCTATTGGCCAACAGTGCTTTATTCAATAACCAGTATGAGAAACACTTACAGAATGGTATCTCCCATCAGTAGAGTAATGAGTATAGCTCCTGTGGTTCAACCGACACCTGAATTATGCATAAGAAGTGGACAGCAGTACCATACATACTAAAGTTTGCTATTGTAAATTTAGGACAATGACTTTTTCCCTTAATAGCTTCTTGAAATCTGCCTTCCCAATGCTCTATATACTATAAGGGCATGTCTATGTGGTTAGGTCCATGCCCTTCATATCTGAAAGATTAATTTTTTTCATCATCATTTAATATGTACTACTGTTTTTTTTTTCCTTTTGGCCAAGGCATCTATAAAGCCCATTTAAGTTACCTCACAGTTTAATATATGAAAAATACAGAAAATGGTATTTACATGGTTAATTTGTCAATAGAAGACTACTGAATGGATTATATCATTTAACATGAAAAAGGATCTTATTAGCTAGAGAGGGGTACAAATCCAGAAATGTCATCAATGATAAATATGGGATATAAGAAAGACTAAGTAACTGACTGTAGCTCATACATGTTTTATTACATTACTATTCATAATCTCAAAGAATAATTATATGATAATCCTAATAATGATAGATTTAATAATATTATACCTCATTTCTGGACAATGATTCTGTTTCTGGTGCTAAATATTTTTTTATTTAATTTACTATTTTACATGTCGATCCTAGTTTCCTCTCTCACACTTTCCCTCCCTCCCTCCGACTCTCCCTCCCTCCCTTCCTCACTTTTACTCTCCCTGCCCTCTCACATGCAACCTAACCACCCTCCCTTCCCATCCCCCTACCCCAATTCCATATGTAGGGGAATGCCATCCAGTTGGGGTCATGTAGATCTGACAGATCATGTGAAGTAGGGACTAGGGCTTCTCTCCTGTCTGAAGGTTAAGGCAGTTATCCCTCCATGGGAGATGTGTTAGCAAGGTCGTTTTGTGCACCAGGAATACATGCTGGCTCCTTTGTCTGCAGTGCCTTAGACTGCCCAGTCCTTCTGGCTGAGACCCATATTCAGGGGGGCCTGAGTCAGTCCCATGCTGGCATACCAGTCTGGGGGCCCATTAGCTCCTCCTTGTTCAGGTATGCTGTCTCTATGTGTTTCTGCAGCCTAGTCTTATCCTCTCCATCTGCATCTGAGTTCTAGTTCGACTCAGTGTTTAGTAATGGGTGTTTGCTCCTGTTTCCAACAGATATTAGATGAGGGCTCCATGGATAAGTTAGTTGTTGATCTCACTATCTGAGAAGGGCATTTATGGTAGCCTTTACATGGCTGTTCAAATTGTTAGTTGGCGGCAGTCTTGTAGTTCTCTAGATCTTTCTTTGTGTTCAATTTTACCTTCAAACCAATATTGGCTCCCTCTTTTATGTTCTCTCTCTCTATCTCTCTCTCTCTCTCTCTCTCTCTCTCTCTCTCTCTCTCTCTCTCTCTCTCTCTCTCTCTCTCTCTCTCCTGTCTTCTATTCCTACCAGGCCCAAACTTGCTAGTCGCACGTGTTTTCCTTTCCTCCCCTTTCCTCCCCCTAGTTTTCTCCTACTTATCTCTCCATTCGCTGACCCCCCCACTTCCCCTGTGCTCTGGGGGACTTATCCCTTCCTGGTTCTGTGAGGTACTTTATATGAATCTCTTAGAATGCACCTTGTATCCTACTTCATCTGGTGGTGTGAATTATAGGATGGTGATCCTTTGCTCTAGGTCTAAAATACATATATGAGTGAGTACATACTGTGTTCCTCTTTTTGTGACTGGGTTACCTCATTCAGGATGGTTTCTTCAAGTGCCATCCACTTGCCTGCGAATTTCAAGATACCATTATTTTTTTCTGCAGAGTAGCATTCCATTATGTAGATGTGCCACATCTTCATTAAACATTCTTCAATTGAGGGGCATCAAGGTTGCTTCCAGGTTATTGCTAACACAAATAGTGTTTCTATGAACATGTCTTTGTTGCATGGATGTGGATCATTTGGGTATATGCCTAAGAGGGGGATTGTCGGGTCCTGTGGTAAACTAATTCCCATTGTCCTGAGGAAACTCCATAGTGATCTCCAAACTTGTTGTACGAGTTTGCACTCCCACCATCAGTGGAGGAGTGTTCCCCTAGCACCACATCCTCTCCAGCATGAGTCATCATCGGTGTTTCTAATTTTAGCCATTCTAGCAGGAGTGTGATGGTATCTCAAAGTTGTTTTGATTTGCATTTCCCTGATAGCTAAGGATGTGGAGCATTTTCTTAAGTGTCTTTCAGCCTTTTTGATTTCCTCTATTGAGAATTCTTTCTTCAGTTCTGTACTCCATTTTTTAATAAGGTTATTTGGTGTTTTGTTGACTAGTTTCTTGAGTTCTTTGTATATTTTGGAGATAAGCCCTTTGTCGGATATAGGATTGGTGAAAAATATTTTCCCAGTCTGTGGGCTGCCGTTTGGTCTTGTCCAGTGTGTCTTTTGCCTTACAGAAGCTTCTATGTTTGAAGAATTGTTGTTCTCAGTGTTTGTGCCCCTGGAGTTACGTTCAGGAAGCAGTCTCCTATAACAATTTGTTCAAGAGTATCTCCTACTTTCTCTTCTAAGAGGTTCAATGGGGCTGGATTGATGTTGTGGTCTTTGATCCATTTGGACTTGAGTTTTGTGCATGGCGACAGACATGGGTCTATCTGCATTCTTCTACACACCCTCATCCAATTGTGCCAGCACCATTTGTTGAAGATGCTGTCCTTGCCACATTGTATAATTTTATCTGTTTTGTCAAAAATCAGGTGTTCATAGGTGTTTGGGTTAATATCAGGATTTTCATTTCGATTCTATTGGTCTACCTGTCTATTTTGGGCCAATACCAGGCTGTTTTCAGAAGTATAGCTCTGTAGTAGAGCTTAAAGTCAGGAATGGTGATGCCTCATGAAGTTCTTTTATTGTATAGGGTTGTTTTGGCTATGCTGAGTCTTTTGTTTTTCCACATAAAGTTGATTATTATCCTTTCAATGTCAGTGAAGAATTGTGATGGGATTTTAATGGGGATTGCATTGAATCTGTAGATTGCCATTTTCACTATGTTTATCCTACCTATCCAAGAGCATGGGAGATCTTTCCATTTTCTGGTATCTTCTTTAATTTCTTTCTTTAGAGCCACAAAGTTCTTATTATATAGGTCTTTTACTTGTTTGGTAAGTGTTACACCAAGATACTTTATGTTGCTTGTGGCTATTGTAAAGGGTGATGTTTCTTTGATTGCTTTCTCTGTCTCTTTGTCATCTGAAAAAAGTAGGGCTACTGATTTTTTTGAGTTTATCTTGTATCCTGCTAGTTTGCTAAAAGTGTTTATCAGCTGTGGAGATCCGTTGTAGAGTTTAGTGGGTTGCTTATGTAAACTTTCATATCATCTGCAAATAGAGACAGTTTGACTTCTTCCTTTCCAATTTGGATCTCCTTTGTTGTCTTATAGCTTCAGCTAGAACTTCCAGTACGATATTGAAGAGATATGAAGAGAGTGTGCAGCCTTTTCTTGTTCCTGATTTTAGAGGAATTGGCTTAAGTTTCTCTCCATTCAGTTTGATATTGGCAGTTGGTTTGCTGTATATTGCTCTTATTATGTTTAGGTATGTTCCTATTATCCCTGACTTTTCCAAGACCTTTATCATGAAAGGGTGTTGAATTTTGTTGAAGGCTTTTTCAGCATCTAGGGAGATAATCATATGGTTTTTCTTTTTCAGTTTGTTTATATGGTGGATCACGTTGATAGATTTTCGTATGTTAAACCTCCATGCAATGCATTTATGAATCCTACTTGGTCATGGTGGATGATTTCTCTGATGTATTCTTGGATTCGGTTTGCCAGTATTTTATTGAGTATTTTTCCATCAATATTCATCAGGGATATTGGTCTGTAGTTTTCTTTCTTAGTTGTGTCTTTGTGAGGCTTGGGTACCAAGGTTATTGTGGCCTCATAAAAAGAGGTTGGCAATGAACCTTCTGTTTCTATTTTGTGGAACAGTTTGAGGAGTAGTGGTATTAGTTCTTCCTTGAATGTCTGGTAGAATTCTACACTGAATCCATCTAGCCCTGGAATTTTTTTTGGTTGGAAGGCTTTCGATGACTGCTTCTATTTCATTGCAGGTTATAGGTCTATTTAAGTTGTTTCTCTATTCTTGATTCAATTTTGGTAAGTGATAGTTATCCAGAAATTTGGCCATTTCCTTTGAATTTTCAATTTTGTGGAATACAGATTTTCAAATATGGCCTGAAAATTGTCTGGATTTCCTTTGTGTCTGTTGTTATGTTCCTTTTTCATTTCTGATTTTGTTAATTTGCATGTTCTCTCTCTGCTTTTTCATTAATTTTCTCAAAAAACCAACTCTTCGTTGCATTGATTTTTTTTGTTTTGTTTTCCTGGTTTCTGTTTTGTTGATTATTTCCTGACATTTACTCCTCCTACGGGGTGAGTTTGCTTCTCCCTGTTCTAAGGTTCTCATTTGCATTGTTAATTCTCTTATGTGACTATCCTCTGTTTTCTTCATGTGGGCACTTAGTACAATGAACTTCCCTCGTAGCACTGCTTTCAAGGTGTCCCATAAGTTAGGGTATGTTGTGTCCTCATTCTCATTAAATTTTAGAAAGTCCTTAATTTCTTTATTTCTTCTTTGACCCAGGTGTGTTACAATTGCACATTGTTCGGTTTCCTTGAGTTTGCAGGTTTTCTGCTATTTGTGTTGTTGTTGAATTCCAATTTTAAAGCATGGTGGTCTGATAAGATACAGGGGACTATTCCAAAATTCTCTTGTATCTGTTGAGGTTTGTTATGCCACCTAGTATGTGGTCGATTTTAGAGAAGGTTCCATGTGGAGCAGAGCAGAGAAGAAGCTATATTCTTTTGTGTTTGGATGCAATGTTCTATAGATGTCTGTTAATCCCAGTTGAGACATAACTTCTGTTAATTCTTTTGTTTCTTCTTTGAGTTTCTGAATTGTGGTCCTGTCTAATGTTAAGAATGGTGTATTAAAGTCTCCAACTATAAGTGTGTGAGGTTTTATAGAGCTTTGAGATTTAGTATCATTTCTTTTACGAATGTGGGTGCCTTTGTATTAGGGGCATAGATGTTCAGAATTGAGACTTTGTGTTGATGGATTTCTCCTGTGATGAATATGAAATGACCATCTCCATCTCTTTTGATCAGTTTTGGTTTGAAGTCTAACTTGTTAGATATTACAATAGCCATGCCTGCTTGCTTCTTGGTTCCATTTGATTGGAAAATCTTTTCCCAACCCTTTACCCTGAGGTAATGTCTATCTTTGAAGCTTAGATGTGTTTCCTGTATGCAGGAGAAGGATGGATTCTGTCTTCATATCCATTCTGTTAGGCTGTGTCTTTTTATAGGTGAATTAAGACCACTAATGTTGAGGGTGAGTAAGGACCATTGACTGTTGATGCTTGTTTGTTTTAGGTTTGTTGTTGGCAGTGGCATTGTATATATATTTGTTCTGCTTTACCCTTGGTTTCTGGTGAAGTTAGATTATCCATTGCCTACATTTTTCTGGGCATAGTTACCTTCCTTGGGTTGGAGTTTTCCTTCCAATACTTTCTGTAGGGTTGGAGTTGTATATACATATTGGGAAAATCTGGTTTTGTCATTAAATATCTTGTTTTCTCCATCTATAGTGATTGAGAGTTTTGCTGGATATAGTAACCTAGGCTGACATCCGTGTTCTTTTAATACTTGTAGAACATCTATCCAGGCTTTAAGGGTTTCCATGTAGAACTCAGTAATTTTGATAGGTCTGCCTTTATATGTTACCTGTCCTTATTCCTTCATTGCTCTTAATATTATTTCTTTATTCCTTATGGTAGGTGTTTTGATTATTATATGTTGAGGGGTCTTTTTTCTTTGGTTCAGCCTATTTGGGGTTCGGTATACTTCTTGTACTTTCATGGGCATGTCCTTCTTCAGATTGGGAAAGTTTTCCTCGGTGATTTTGTTGAATATGTATTTGGTACCTTTGAGCTGGGCTTTCTCACCTTCCTCCATGCCTATTATTCTTAGGTTTGGCCTATGCCTATTATTCTTAGGTTTGGCCTTTTTATGGTGTCCCGCATTTCCTGGATGTTTTGTGTTAAGGATTTTTTGGATTTATGATTTTCTTTGGTTGATGAATCTATTTCTTCTAGTTTATCTTCTATGCCTGAGATTCTCTCTTCCATCTCTTGTATTCTGTTGGTTATGCTTGCATCTGTAGTTCCTGATTTTTGTGCAGTTTTTCTATTTCCAGCATTCCTTTGTTTTGTGTTGCCTTTATTTTCTCTATTTCAGCTTTCAAGTCTCCTACCATTTCCTTCACCTGCTTAATTGTTTTTTCTTGGCTTTCTGTACTATCTTTACTTTCCTTAAGGAATTTGTTCATTTCTTCCACTTTTTTTTTTTTGTTTGTTTTTTCCTCCATTTTTAAAGGGATTTTCTCACATCTTCTTTGAGGGCCTCTAACATTTTTATGACGGTCATTTTTAAGTCGTTCCCTTCTGCTTCCTCTGCTATGTTGTTGTGTTCCATTCTAGTTGGTGTAGATTCCCTAGATTCTGGTGGTGTCATGCTTATCTTTCTGTTGTTAGATCTTTTCTTGTATTGCCTTCTTCCTATAGCTTTTCCAGTAGGTGTTGGTGGGGTCTCCCCCTCTCTCTATGGTACTTCCCCCATGGGCTTATGTGGGTCAGAGGTTCAATATCTGTAGCTCTGCATGGTCCAAGCTCTATAGGAAGTCTCTCCACAGACAGGGACTTAGGGATGGGGTCAGGGATGAGGATCCAGTAGAACATGCTTGCAGAAACTCAGAGTGTTCCCTCAGAAATAGGTGGGTCTCTGGGAGGGGCCCAGAACTCCAGCAGAGGACTCTAGCCAATGGCTGGCAGAAGAGGACAAAGGCTGAGCTGTTACTTGGTAAGTTTCTGCACAATAGTCAGATGTCACTGGAAACTGGCACTCTCCACCCAAGGCCTCTTTCTTTAGCAGAGGCCCTGCTTTGGGGGGGGGGGAGTCAAGGATCTTTGAGGTGGGAACTCAGACTGGACCTGCAGAGATAGGCAGATCTCTGGGAGGGGCCCGGGACTCCAGCAGAGGACTGAAGGTGGGTCAGAGACCAAGCAGGTGGAAATTACAGGTGGCCCTGCATGGATAGGCAGGTCTCCTTTGTTCAGAATTGCTCCAAGAAGTTCCTGAAGTAGGGTGGACTGTTGGCTCCACCCTGTGTCCTAGTGCTCAACCAGAGCGACAGGACAGTGGGCAGGGTAGGGCACAGGATAGGTTCAGCAGGCTCGCGGTGGGGATGGGTGGGGCTGGATCAGAGCTCCAAGGGTGCTCTTGATTGGGACAGGACACAGGAGCAGTGGGATCAGGGGCCAACCCAGGGAATTCGGGGGGGGGGCTGTTGCTAAATATTTTATGGTTAATTTCCTTATTTAATTCTATCACTATCCCTAAGAGGTAGGGACTACTGTCATTTAGATTTATCAGATAGGGAAAGTGAGGTTTAAAGAAGTCAAGCAAATTATTCAGTGCTACATCGCGGAAAAAAAAAAAGAATAATGCCAAATCTATCTAACTCAAATTTCAGAATTACACTCTTTGTAAAGATAATCTCAAATAAACATCTCACACTTATTTGCTTCTTTGTATACCATGCTAGCATTTCTGCTAGAGGATCCAGTACAACTGAGTGGGAGACAGACAAAGAGGGAGGGACAAATGCTTACCTCCTCTCAACCAAAGTTTGTTTTAAAAATCTGATGAAATTTTCAAAAATCTGTCAACCTTACTTCAGGGATTTCTTTCTAAATCTCGTAAATATAAAATTGAAGCTCTTTGTATGATTTGAGAATATACTCAATAATATACTCAATAATAGTACTAGGTGTTCACATTAGTTTTGAGGACCTGATTTTCCTGAGATACCCCCTTCATAGTTCCCTCTTCTAGGAGGTCTTCTTCCATATGATAAAATATTCTTTTGTTGGGATCCTGCTGTGGAACCAGATGACAGCCTGTAACCCCAGTGGTCTTTCAGTTTGAAGATACTAGAAGTTTCTTATAGAGTTGGTTCTTTGATTCTAAGTCAAAGGGAAGTAAGCTTCGAAGCAATCTCTCTGCCCTGACTTTACCCTACTTGAGTCTGGTGTGTGAGCAGCAAGTCCTGAGGAAAGGTCTGGTGGTAACTTGTCTCCTCAACATGCAGCCAACAAGACAATTATTTTCCCTTCTGAAAAACAGTCTTGAGTTAAAAAGGCAAGTGAGTTCTTCATTCAGTCAAAAAGATAGAACAAATTTCAGGGATCCACAAAAGTCATCTGTGTCACAAAGTCTGAGCTTCATACTCTAATACAGATGTGAGACATGCCAAAGTGAGAGGAGACTAAGTGACATTATCAATAAGCAAGGAAGAAATAGTTCAACTAACAAAGAAAATACAGGGATATGATGGGATATGATGAACTGTTGGGAAACGTTTTAGGCAGCTTTCTACTGCTGTTATAAAATATCTGAGATAAGTTATGAGAACAAAAGGTTTATCTTGTGGAGACCAATGCTTTGGGTCTTTGCTGAGGCTCATTATGAAAAAACTATTGGAAAATAAAGTTGCTCATTTCACCAATCTGGTAAGCAAAAGAGAGAAAGGAGAAACAGAACCCCCATTATTCTCAGAGGTACATATAAAATGGCCTGAAAAACATTCCCATTGAGTTCCAGCTCTTAGTGATTCCAACCACTACCAGTTTCCGTCTTGGGGCCATCTCTTTACCATATGAGCTTTCTGGGATGTTCAAGGTACAAACCATAGTAAAAGGAAAAGTGAGGCTCAGGATTCTTGAACTTTCTACCATTCTGCAGTGGGAGATATCACATAAACACAGAAACAGAATGAGCCCATCAGGGATCATAAAGGTGACAGGGCCTTACTCATCAAGAGGTGAGAGAACTAGCTGAGCGAAGAGTATTCTCAAAGACACTGACAACTACCATTAAGTCATGTAAGCTGGCATTGACAGCCAGCAGAAAACTGTGCCTACAATTGCTTTTGTATGAAATCATTAGATAGCTAAACCGCAAAACAAAGAAATAGAAGGAAAATACCTGATGATGAGGCAAAAGCAAAACAAACTATAAAAACTTTAACAAACAACTAGAGATTAAAGTGTTTATTCAGAACAGGTAAGAATCATAGGGATCAAAGAATACTATTTTTCTTTTCAGGCCTGGACAATCTGTAGAACAGCTACCAATAAAATTTGTAATAGGCCCATTAGAGAAGGTGTTCCAATTAGTAGAGACAGGCACACCTCTCTAAATCCGAGCTCTTACTTAGATTTGCACAAAAATAAAGCAATGGAAATACAACTGGAAAAGTATAGTAATTGAAACCAACCATTAAACTGTTTCAGGCAAGTGGAAGTAGAGTAGGTTGAAGAAGAAAGCTTTGCAAAAAAAGGTTTTATTTCAACATTATAGCTAATTAATGCTGTGGTTATCCTGTACATCACTATGGCTCTCTCTGTATTGTCACGGCTATCTCAGATGACTATAACAAAAAGCCACAGACTGAGTGGCTGTTTGTTTTCTCATAGTTCTTAGGTGCTGGATGTTTATGAGAAAACCTTGGGATCTGGCGAGCAAGCTATAGATGGTTGAATTTTGACTGTCCTCCCAAAGTTTTCTCTCAGAGTTTATGAGGCCAGAGCAAGCTGTGGCCTGTCCCCCCACCATGAGGGGGCCACTTTGATAATGTATTGAATGCTAATTGCTTTACAAAGCCTTTCCTTCCAAATAAAGACTGGCACAAGGATTCATTTCAATAGCATGTGTACATGCAAACATTCATACTGTTAATGGGACTAGTTTGAGAAATGGGTCATTGGTGAGCCTCACTGTGTGAGCTTTCTGAGCATATTTCCATGAACTCAGAAGGTTCCAATGTCCCACAGTAGTCTTTTGGAACCTTGATGTTACATGCAGACTGTCACTGAATAGGACGCTATTATTTAGTAACTAATTATATTTCCAATTCCTATGATCAAAAAAGATGAAATCTTCTCAATGGTCGCTAAAATTCTCTACATTTTTACATCCTCTGTTTCAGCCTCCCTACAATCCTTCCACCTAATATATTACATGCTCTAATTCAGTCACAAATACATTGAATGTCCAGAACTTACTTTAAATGCTCTCCCAGGTACCCACTGAGTTAGTCTCACTTCTTGAAGACCTTTATTCAGATACTATTATTCCATAGGAATTTTCCTTGAGCATCCTATGAAACAGCAATCTCAACCTCATGCTGCCTCAACCTACTGCACCTTTCACCTGTTTAGTCTACCATTTTCAATTACTTACCAACACTCTGTCTACCATTCTCTTGCCTAACTTTTCCTTAATGTCTACACCTATATTAGCATACAGTAACACTGAAGAGGTCTTTTCTGGACTTCTGCTAAATTAATCATGTAATACATATAATACACACACATACACAAATGAATTCACATGCATGCATGCACACTCACCCACAAATACATATACACACATATATGTACACACATATACATATACAAACCATCTGCATACTAACTATAGTAACACAAAAACTGAGGTTGAACATCTTGCTAAAGTTTATTCCTGCTCCATGGGTAAATGTTTAGGCACAGTTCACAAGCCAAAGCATACATTGTATACCACTAACCTAAACAAATGGCACAGACAAATCAGAATTTGGGTAGAGAACACTGGTAACATATCAGCTGTTTGTTACCAATAACTTGTGAACTAAGATTTAGACTAACACTTTAGAGTATCGCTTGGGCTGCTGAGATGGTATAACAAGCAAAGAAGCTTTCTACCAAGCCATAATCTTGAGGTCTGTCCTGAAAACCCACATGGTAGACAACAAGAACCAACACCTATAGGCTGTCCTCTGACCTCTATGTGCATACTGCCCACACACAGTAACAATAATTTTAAAGGGGTTATTTGAAATAAATATTAATAAAGATTACCAAGAGGATTGTATAGGTAAGACAGTCCTGAAGACTACAGTGAGGACTCCCCAGGTAAATGTAGAGGAGCTTACCAACTGCAGAAAGCCATGCACTAGAAAAAATTAATGGAATCTTGAAATTCGCAGGCAAGTGGATGGCACTTGAAGAAACCATCCTGAATGAGGTAACCCAGTCACAAAGAGAGGATCATGGTATGAACTCGTTCATATACATTTTAAACCTAGAGCAAAGGATCACCAGCCTATAATTCACACCACCAAAGGAACTAGGATACAAGGTGTATTCTAAGAGATTCATATAAGGTCCCTCACAAAAGGGGGAAGGGACAAGTCCCCAGAGCACAGGGAAAGTGGGGAGGACAGTGAATGGAGAGAGAAGTAGGAGAAAGAGGGGGGGAGGTGAGGAAAACACATGCGACTAGGAAGACTGAATCAGGGTAGGAATAGAAGACAGAAGAGAGAGAGAGAGAGAGAGAGAGAGAGAGAGAGAGAGAGAGAGAGAGAGAACAGAAAAGAGGGTGCCAGTATTGGTTTGAAGGTAAAACTAAACACAAAGAAAGTTCTACACGACTGCCGCCAACTAACAATTTGAGCATCCATGGAAAGGCTACCATAAATGCCCTTCACGGATAGTGATATCAACAACAACTAACTTATCCACCATCATGGAGCCCTCATCTAATACCTGTTGGAAACAGGAGCAAACACCCATACCTAAACACTGAGTCGAAGTAGAACCCAGATGCAGATGGAGAGGACAAGACCAGGCTGCAGAAACACATAGAGACAGCTTACCTGAACAAGGAGGAGCTAACGGGCCCCCAGACTGATATCTGGGAGCCAGCATGGAACTGACTCAGGCCCCCCTGAATATGGGTCTCAGCCCTTAGACTGAGCAGTCTAAGGGACCTCAGACAGTAGAACCAGGATGTATTCCTGGTGCACAAAAGGACCTTGTGGACACATCCACCATGGAGGTGTACTGCCTTAACCTAAAGACAGGAGAGGAGCCCTAGTCCCTACTTCAAATGACTTGACAGATGCACATGACTCCACCTGGATGGCATTGCCCTACATGTGGAATTGGGGTAGGGGGATGGGAGGGGATGTAACGCAGTTAAATAAGGATCAGGATAAACAAATAGGCCGAATAGATGTTTATTCAGGGAGAAATAACTTACAACCTAGATAGATGAACACCAGGAAATTCAACCCGATCCTCTCCTGTCCCAGTCACGCCAGAAAGAGAGCCCCCTCCGACCTCCTTCCACAGGTCACTCTGCCCATGGCTCCACCCCCAAATGGGCGTGGTCAGTGCCACAGAACTATCTCACTACAGGGATGGTGCTCAGGGTGCATGTGAGGGGGCAGATGGAGGGAGGGAGGGAGGGAGGGAGAGAGGGAGGGAGAGATGGAAGAAGGGAGAGGGAACTGGGATCGACATGTAAAATAAAATAAAATAAATAAATAAATAAATAAATAAATAAATGAAAGCCATGCACTGCCCAATACAGAGTGCTGATAACAGTGAAAATTCCTCATTTTGGAAATCTGCACAAATACCTGCAGTTAACTCTGGCAAAGTAAATAATTTTCTTCATGAACCTCCTCTGGCAATGTATTGATATATATATATATATATATATCACACACACACACACACACACACAGATTTCTCTTCAGATTTCAGAATATATATGTTCCTTGAAAACTTAGGGGCTTGAAAACTCTGACTCTTGACACCTGGTGATTCTCTTCTAAATGACTCACTCACATGACTGGTCATTTGATGCTGACTGTCATTTGGAGCTCAGAGAAAGCTAAGACAAAGGGGCTAGTTGCTTTCTGCTTCAATGAAAAGCCTTGAGAGCTTTATGGTTTTCTTCTCTGATTCCATTGATCCATATTATATTTGGACTTAAGAGGAAGAGTCTGAAAAAGACATAGAAGGTTGGAACATTTTTTTTTATCCCTTAGCCTGGGAGGAAATGCAGCAAAACTGCAGGTGTGATATTTTGAGTGAGGCCATCAAAAGATCCTTCTGGGCCCATGGGCGATGGGACAGAATTCAACTTGATGGAAGGCCTATGATTGTTCTAGCAAATGAAGCCTTGAGGCAGACTGTAACAAGTCATACCCATTGTTTAGAAAATAGAGTCTCCCATGCATCGTGTTCCCACTTTTATTCTTCTGTTATCAGAGTATTCAAAGCCTCTCTGGTGTTCTGTGCACCCCATAGCCTTTGACTCTGGGCTGCCCCTAACCTCTGTCTGCATCTTCATCATTATGTATGCACATTCCTGACTCTTTGCTTGTATAGCAACATTTTATTTAACAGTGATCCTTGAGCTGTTCAAATTTTTCAAAACCTTGCAGTAGGATTTCTTCCATTAATTATTAATAACCTGAGACTTGTTGATTTAGTTTCAGTGGTCTTAAACCTCTGCTTATCTTCCCTTCATTAGGAAGCTTCTACTGTCTTACTTGTGCCTTCAGGGTTCTTTATTTCTTCATTTAATTTCCCCCTACGGTAGCAAAGAAGGACTTTTCCTTCTCCTTGACAAAATGAAAAAACAAGAAAATTAGGTTAGTTGCTGACTAGAGCTTGAAAAGAAATGGAATGTTACCCTTCATGTCATGTAGGGGGCCTGACATTTTCTCTGACACTCTATTAACTTGCCTTTACCCAAATAGTTACAAACACCCCCATAGGGCAACATTCCTTTTAAAGTAAATTAGATGTGGCAACCCTTTCTCTAAATTAAGCCTTCAGGGATTGACCCAGCAGCTACATAGTAGTTTCAAAACCCACCTCCCCCCCCCCCTTTGTTTTTCCAGACATCTTCCATATAGCCATGGAAAACACTGGAGTCTCCTTTTATCCTTAGGAAGATAGAACTTTCCTCTCTCAGTACTGTCTCTTTAAGGGCTGGTGGTATGTGATTTTGTGCAATTGTAAATTGAAGACAAGACTTCCAGGAAAGTTTTGGGAGATGGGGTGGGGTTAAGCTCTACACTTTAAATTGCCAGAGCTCTTCTAAAATCCACTTTCAGGACAGTGTCCAGCACCAGTGATGACACAGGGAGGAACCAAGGGTTTTACAGCCATTCCAACCTGTTGTGATGCTTACCTTTATCGACTTTTGCATTAGAAAAGGGGAAACAATACTTTGGTATCTCACTGACAAAGCCTAACCCTTGCTTCCTAATCAGCTTGTTTCTACTTGACACACTTGTGCCAGGGGATGGAGGGATCTGTGAATACATGATTTCTTAATGCTTCTTCCCCCCAGACCCTACTGAGAAGGTGCTGGGTCCTCTGCATATAAAGCACAAAGCACAATTGTTCTTGGCTTTGGACCACATCTGATCAGATACCTTAGCACATACATAGAGTTGTAAACTTTTTCCTTAGTGCCTTGCCCCCAGGTATCTGGCTTGGGAAAGAGATAAGGGATATCCAGAGGCAATATGAATCCTTCAATGCTTGTGTTAATCTCTCAGAACAAGATTTGATCCTCTGCCTTCCCTCAGCAGGCAAGCCATCATCACTCCTGTTAAGACTACTTTTTCACCTGGCTCCTCTGAGGTGGACACATGCAAGGTGTGGACAACAGATTTCACTTTAGAGGGAATAGGAGATAATTTAGTTCTATTCATCCTGAACCAAACTACCCCGTGGTATTCCATTCTCATCTTTTTTTTTCCCCTGAAAAGAATAAAAGCAGCTGAAAGGCCTCAAAGAGTTCCCACGTTCCCAGTACTACCCAGCAGCCCACCTTGTTTGTGAATCTTCCCAGGATATTTGTTTGGGGCAGCATAAAAATGAACATGGACACAAACACAAAGGTCCAGAGACCCACATGGCTGTCGATGCACACAAATAGTTCACAAAGCTTAATCTCCTGTTCACTCTATCTAGTTTGCTCTCTCTCTCCCTCTCTCTTTCTGTCTCTCTCTCATCTTTCCAGCATTGTTTTGCTAAAACATCCTTTTAGGCTTCTTGTTTCTTTATTTGTTTGGGATAACTAGTGAACACATTGACTTGACCTCAGCATTCAGCTCTGAAGCCAGACTGTCCATAGTTCTATACTATCAGTTAAGAAGCAGGGTTCAGAACATTGCTGGCTTGGAGAACATTGTCAGAATTGTCAACTTCACCTTGAAGTATTCTTTGTGGAAGTGTAATAAAGGAAAAGTGTCTGCACTAGCTGTAATTCATCTACCAAGTGAGAAAAAGTAGATGTTTTCTACACTGAGACAACATCAGTGACCAAGGGACAAAGCCCCTGGAAAAAGAGCACATCTTTACAAGAGAAGGAGATGCACATTGATTTAAAGAGGAAAATATAAAATGGTTTGGAGAGGAAAGTGGAGCTTTGGATCATCACAAGATAGTAATGATGACTGGTGTGTGTGTATGTGGGTGAGAGTTGGACTCCTCCTCTGTGGAAAAGTGTGTATGTGACCACAAGCTCTGATTCAGTATAGCATCCAGAAGATTTCTTGGAAGTTCTGCTCTTGCATCAGCTTGCTGGTGCTAGAATGACCTCCATGTAGGCAGTGCTCCAGCTCTGCTCAATGAGGGAGGGAGAAATATGGGTCAGGAGACTGGTGTCTGGGCAACTGGATGCAACTCATGAATTTGCAGTAATTGCTTTTAATCTACACTCCTCTGTTTTTTATTTGTCCTGAAACTCAGACCTGAATAATCACATGGCTATGTATTAACTTTACCCAGTAGACCTTGGACCACCTGTCTTCACCCTGGTTTCCTGGCCAAGTGTCTCTTCTGGGAAAGGCTGATTGGAAACACAGCGGGATAGAACTCATTGCTTTTCTTGCTTTGTTCCATCTGTCTCCTGTCTTCTGGGAGATGGTTTGTTCAACTTGATACTGCTTCTCATGGTCAAGGCACAGTTCTCCACCTGTGCTTCTGATCCACCGCTTCCCAGCTTTCTCCCAGATGATGAGGACACAGTGAATACGGTTTCTCATCTTTCCAATGCATTAAATCCCTCGTCTCCTGGACATTTTCACAAAGCTAAAACTCTCACCATGCCTTTCCCATGGAACACTCCCCATTTCCTCTACCTAGTGCTCTTATTGTTACTTTTTCTTCACCAACCAAAGCATTCTGTGAAGTAAGATACATTTCACATAGCCTCCAAGTCACTTTTGCTGCCATTTCAAAGCACAGATAGGTTGACAATATGGCTCAAGGGGATCCCTGGAGTGTATCCACGAAGGTCCTGATGCTGCAGGACATTTTCACTGCTCTTAGCAATTTGATATTGTTAGTCACAAATCCATAAATTTAGCCCCAAGTTATTATCAGAGACATGAACCTCTGCCCCACAGGGCATGAATGCTTTATCAGAGCCTTGTTGGATCTATTTCAGACATATTCAAGTATGTGTGTAATATGTATTTGTATACAAGTATAGTTCAGCAATACTCATTCTTACCAGGCTTTCATATTTTTTGCTACTATTATACAAATAAAATATGCAGAAATTCTGTCAATTAAAATATCCTACTCCAATAGGTCTCTGAAACAGAAAAGTGAACATATATAAAAGCTTAGAAAATGGTAACCAGTAATTCTTAACAGACCTTGAATATATAATACTCAACTTTATATGGAAAAACAAAAGACCCAGGATAGCCAAAACAACTCTGTACAATAAAGGAAATTCCAGAGGCATCACAATCCTGAAAACGGCTTAGTACTGGCACAAAAATAGACAGGAAGACCAATGAAATAGAATTGAAAAAACCCTGATATTAACCCACAGACCTGATTTTTGACAAAGCAGTTAAAATTATACTGATAGGAGATGTTATTTTGTAAATACATTTCTCATACTGGCTAATGAATAAAGCACTGTTGGCCAATAGGAAAGGAAGATAGAAGGGACTAGGAGACAAGGAGGATTCAAAGAAGTAGTAGGGAGGAGTCAGCATGGAGAGACTGAGGAGAACAAATGCCGGCCGCACTCCCCAGTAAGATGAGACCACATGGAAGTATTTAGAGTAATAACAGAAAGGGGTTAATAATTAAGCCGATAAGAAACTAGTACCTGGCCAACAGCTTTATATCTAATACAGAGTCTCAGTGTGTTAATTGGGGCTGGCGTGGCGGCGGGACAAGACCAGCGGTGGGAGGAAAAACCTTACTCCTTACATATGGTGCCCATGAGGCTAATAACAACTTCCACTTAAAATTTAACAAAACCTTAAAAAATGGTTTTAAAAACAAACAAAAAATAGTGAAAAGCAAGGCTTTTTGGTAGCAGTATTTTTCTCGGTTGGGTTGTTTTGCTAAAGACAAACAGGTTGCAAGGCTCCTTTAAGGGAGATTTCCTGACTCAGCATAAGCGGCAAAAAACTGCAAGGCTTTTAAAGAGTTCTGCTAACAATTAAAGTGTGTACGAGAGCTGGTAATGGCAGTGATCACATTTCCAAGCCAGCAGCATGCTGCTGGGTGCAGCATAGACCAAGGCGGTGAGCAGAGCTCTCACTGCTGGCGGTAAAGGTACCCGCCTCCATCTTTGATAAATTGTGGCAGAAACAACTATGACTTTCCTTTTAGCAATGTTGTTGTTTACCAGATAAAAGACTCCTGGCCAGTAAAAGATAAAGATTTACAGTAAAGACAGATGCACATTTTTAAAAAACGCTAAAGATTTACAGTGTGTTCTAAAATATATGTAGGCTTGGGAAAGAAATGGAATAAAATGGTTTTAAAAATACAGCGAGGAGTTGAGTGTGGTGGCACATGCCTTTAATTCCAACACTTGGGATACAGAGGCAAGCAGATCTCTGTGATTTCAAAGTAAACCTAGTATACAGAGTGAATTCCAGGACAGATAAGAGTTACAAAGAGAAACCCTGTCTCAAAAAATAAAAAAATAAAATAAAAGTAAAAGAAACAGAGTAATATAAAAGCCACATAAAAATGGAGAAAATCTGGATACTGTAGGTATATTGTCTTTGTATCATTTAATTGCTGAGGAAATAACAACTGTTAAAACAAATGCTGCTGGATCAATCCATTTTAAAAATGCTTTGAATTCAAAGTTTAAGTCTATGGACAAGTTACTGGGGAAAAGGATTTCTATTTTTGTTTCCACAGAAAATGAAAACCTGTAGATTCCTTCCAAACTAATGTGGTTTGATCAAGCCAGACCACCTGAAACAAAGTACCAGGTGATCCTACATTTAAAACATCTTGGACAAAGCAGCCTTGCAGACTATAGCCAGGATTCCTGCATCTTCTTAGGATCCCCATGACAGCGTCCCCTAGCATCAGGAAGCAGTTTGGAAAGAATGATGCCCAAATTCCCAAATATTGTCTATAAATGTTTGTTTTCATTTAAATGGGGTTGGTTAATAATCACAGCCAATTCTTTATAAAGGTAAAAAAAGGGATTATGGTATAGAAATGGATACTTTGCTTTGAAATTTTCATTTATTGATACAATTTGAGGTTAATTTTGTGATATGTATATTTCCCCTCTTGTGTTTATAAAGCTTATTTAGAAATGTAATATATAATTTAGTACAGACGATAGAACCTATGATAGTCAAATCTTATAGTTAAGTTAGTTAAGGTTTCTAGATATACAGACATGTATTTGAGATAAATAGGCATTCTTCAAAACTTTCAAAGACCTACAGAATATGGCATTTAAAATGGTTTAGGGTTACACAATTAATCCTGGCAACACCATCTGCATCAGAAAGGAAGATGGATGTCGAAGAATTGCGTTATGAAGTTTACTTCCAATATGGCAAGACTAGCCTTTGGACAAGATATTGCTCTTGTCTGGACTGTTTGACTTTATGCTGTATAAACTGAACATGCAGGACCCATAGAAAAATGACTACTGGCTCTCCAGTAGGATGAGACCACGTGGAAACACATAGATTAACAGAAATGGGCTAATACTTAAGACAGAGCAGGATGATAAGAAACAAGTAACTGGCCAACAGAATTATATCAAATACAGAGTCTTGGTGTATTAATTGGGGCTGGCGCGGCAGCGGGACCAGACCAGCGGCAGACAGAAAAACTTACTCCTTACATGATCCAATGGAAAAAAGAAATCATCTTCAACAAATGGTGCTGGCATGACTGGATGCTGGCTTGTAGAAGACTGCAGATAGATTCATATCTATTGCCATGCAGAAACTTGAAAACTTAAGTCCAAATGGATCAAAGACCTCAACATAAATCCAGCCATACTGAACCTCATAGAAGAGTAAATGGGAGGTACTCTTGAATTAATTGGTACAGGAGAACTCTAGCACAGACACTAAGATTGACAATTAAATGGGGCCTCCTGAAACTGAGAAGCTTCTATAAGGCAATGGACAAAGTCATTTAAGACAAATGGCAGCCTACAGAATGGGAAAAGATATTCACCAACCCCACATCTGACAGAGGGCTGATTTCCAAAATATACAAAGAACTTAAGAAACTAGTCACCAAAACATCGAATAATCCAATTAAAAAGTGGGATACAGAACTGAATTGAGAATATTCAATAGAGGAATCTAAAATGTCTGAAAAGCACTTTAGAAAGTGCTCAACATCCTTAGCCATTAGGGAAATACAAATCAAAACAACTCTGAGATCTTGCTCCTGTCAGAATTGCAAAAATTAGAAACACTAGTGACAACTTATGTTGGAGTGGATATGGAGAAAAGGGAACACCCCTCCACTGCTGGTGAGAGTGCAAACTTGTACAGCCATTTTGGAGATCAGTATGGTGGTTCCTCAGGAAAATGGGAATCAGTCTACCACAGGACCCAGCATATACCCAAATGATCCACATCCATGCAACAAAGATATCTGCTCAACTATGTTCATAGCAACATTATTTGTAATAGCAAGAACCTGGAAGCAACCTAGATGCTCCTCAATTGAAGAATAGATAAAGTAGATGTGGCACATTTACACAATGAAATAAATACTACTCTGCAGAAAAAAAAAAAAAAAAAAAAAAAAAACAATGGAATCTTGAAATTCACAGGCAAATAGATGGAACTTGAAGAAATCATCCCGAATGAGGTTACAAAATGAGGAACATGGTATGTACTCACTCATATATAGATTTTGGACATGGAGCAAGGGATCACCAGCCTATAATTCACACCGCCAGAGAAATTAGAATACAAGGAGGAATCTAAGAGATTCATGCAAGGTTCTCACAGAAGGGGAATGGAATAAGATCTCCTGAGCATATTGAGAGTGGGGGAGGGCATGGAGTAGAGAGGGAGCTAGAAGAAAGAGAAGGTGAGGAGAGGAGGGCATGTGGGACTAGGAAGATTGAGTCGGGAAGGAATGGATGAGATAAAGAGAGAGAGCAAGACACACACACACACACAGACAGAGAGAGAGAGAGAGAGAGAGAGAGAGAGAGAGAGAGAGAGAGAGAGAGAGAGAGAGAGAAAGTGAGGGAGCAATTATAAGTTTGAAGAAAAAACTGGCTCTACAGAAATGTCCAGAGGCCTGCAAGACTGACCCCAACGGACAATTTGAACAACAGTGGAAAGGCTACCATTAAGACCCTTCCCTCATAATGAGATTGATGACTAAACAATCCACCATCATAGAGCCCTCATCTAGTAGCTGATGGAAAAGGAAGCAAGCACCCACAACTAAACACTGAGCCAAACTGGAATCCAGATTCAGAGAGGGAGGACAATACCAGGCTGCAGAAACACACAGAGGCAGCTGACCTGAACAAGGAGGAGCTAATGGGCCCCCAGATGATAGCTGGGAATCCAGCATTGGGCCAACTGAACAGGGGTCTCAGTTGGAAGGCCTGGGCAGTCTATGGGACCTCTGACAGTGGAACCAGGATGTATCCCTGGTGCACAAAAGGACTTTGGGAGCACATTCCCCATGGAGGGATACTCCCTTAACCTAGAGGCAGGAGGGAGGGCCTCGTCCCTATTCCAAATGACTTGACAGATTTTGTTGACCCCTCCTGGAAAGCACCACCCTCCCTGTGGAGGGGGGGAATGGAATGAGGGGGAGGAAGAGAGGGAGGAAGGGAGGGAGGGAACTGGGATTGATATGTAAAGTAAAAAAAAAAAATCTAAGCAATAAAGGAGAGGGTTCCTTAAATGCCCTGCTCTTATAATGAGATTGGTGACTACCTTATATGTCACCCTAGTGCTTTCTTCCAGTAGCTGGAAGCATAAGCAGACACCCACAGCTAAACACTCAGCTGAAACCACTTGCAATCCAGTTGCAGAGAGGGAGGAGTGATGAGCAAAGGGGTCAAGACCAGGTTGGAGAAACCCACAGAAACAGCTGACCTGAAGAAAGGGGAGCTCATGGACCACAGACTAATATCAGGGAAACCAGCATAGGACTGACCCAGACCCCCTTAGTGTGGGTGTCAGTTAGGACTGGGAAGTCTATGGGGCCTCTGGTAGTGGATCAATATTTATCCTTAGTGTATAAATGGACTTTGAGAGCCCATTCCACATAAAGGGATACTCTCTCAACCTAGACATCAAAGTATGCTCCAAATGATGTGATGTACTTTGAAAATCCCCTTTGGAATACCTCACTCTCCTTGAGGAGCAGAAAAGGTCAAATCAGGGCAGGGGAGAATGGGAGGGAGAGGGAACTGGGATTGATATGTAAAACAAGACTGTAATATAATAAAAAATTGTAAAAAATAAATACATAAATCGATAGCTCTGTAACAAATTTTCATAAGTTTGGGGAAACAAAAATTACAAGGAATAATGCTTTATTTTTAGCAAAAACAACAAGTCACATAATATAAAAAAATAAAGAAAATGCTTAGCCACTTACTGACTTCTCAATGAATGTTACCTAGGATACTCATATATTGGCATATATTTCTTTATACTTTCATTATGTAAAATATTATACATTTACTTATTGATTAATATTTAGTCTGTGTCTTCAGTACCACAAGTCTTGCTCATTTATTTGTGATTTATGCTGTATTTCTATTACCTTTGTCAATACTTGCAGTATATTGTTGAGACAAACCATGGCAACAATATTAAATATAGAAGAGGTTTCTTGGATGTGCGGCCTTTTTAGAGTGGTCAGGCTACCAGTGAAGCAGCTGACTTTGCCTCTCCCAGCAGCTGTTCCTGACAGCAACTGTCTTTTCAGAGGATGATATAAATACATTTCTCCCATGCTTTTTTTCCCTCTCAACTCTCCTTTGTGCCCCTTCCCACTCCCTTTCAGATCCTTGATTTCTTTGTCCACTAAGTGTCATTGTAGGCACATATGTATATGTATATACTTAGATATCCCTAAATATAACCTGGTCAGTCCAAATAATGTTACTTGTATGCATGTTTTTGGGTAATCACATGGCGAAATTGCAACTTTTAACTCAGAAAAAGGCAAATAAAACTGAACAGATTTCAATCTTCCCTTATTGACTTTGTTTTCATATGAGGAGTCAAGCTCAATTTTTCTGGGCACTTTATTTATTATTTTTTAAGAACAATATCCAAGTATAGAATGAGAGATGCTCTTCACAAATTCACTTTGAAAATATACTTTTAGATGTTTGTCATTAGCTTGGACCTCACAAATGATGCCCCAAGCCTTAGAATTCAAATGCCATTGCACACAAACTACCTAAAACAAATGTTTACCACAGCAAACATAAATGAGAATATGAATTTCTATGTCTTTCATCAGTATGAAGCAAGGCCTAAAGAAACTCAAGTTGAGGAAGAATATAGCTCACTCATTCATTGTTGCGAATTTTTATGAAAGTGTTATCAAAGGAGAAACTAACAATTCCAAATACCTAACAGTGTCACTAAGAAAGGGATTAGGAGATTGCACAGCAAAATCAGAAAGAACCATGCAGCCACAGGCCCAGTGAGGAGGCAGGAAGAGAGCCATGGAAGGAACTTCCCAATGTCCAAGTCGCTGTCATTCATACTGTATCCCTAGGACACACCTATAGTTTTGGAGGAAGAGAGAACATGAACTTCCCATGACAGCTCAAAACTTTCTTTTAAAAAAATTATTTATTTTTATTTTATGTGCATTTATGTCTTGCTGCGGGTGTCAGGTACCCTGGAACTGGAATTACAGACAGGTATGAGCTGCCATGTGGGTGCTGGGAATTGAACTCTGGCCTTCTGGAAGAGCAGTCAGTGCTCTTAACCACTGAGCCATCTCTCCAGACCCCAGAACTTTCTTAAGACTAATGAATGACACTATTTGAAGACATAGCGTGATTTCTGTCTGCCTCTCTGGCTTTCCTCCATTTGTCTCCAGGGGAACAGGCTCAGAAAGACAGCATCAGATTCTGTCCCAATGAAGAGGTAGAAGCAGAGTTTAAGAATAGGCAGGACATAAAGCAAGACTGTCTCAGGGTATGAAAGACCTGGAGGTGTAACTTATGGTAGATTGGTAGATTATGTGTCTGTGTTCTACCTGAAGTGCTTCAGATGAAGCTAAAATAAGAACATGAAATGAACAACAACAACAACAACAACAAACAAAAACCAAACCAAACCAAAACAACAAAAAAAAAAAAAAAAAAAAAAAAAAAAAAACCCAAAAAACTATATTCAAAGATACTGGCTGTTTATATCACAGCTGACTCTTTTTTCCTCCAAATATTTCCACCTTCCAAGTTTTGGGCACAGTTTTACATAAGAAACCTATCTTCTCTATTTTTTTTAAAATAATTTCATATATTTATGAAATGTTTACTAGTGTGTGTAGATGAAATGTCTACATGTATATATGTCTGTGTGCATGTATGTCATAGTTATATGTGTGAAGTTATAAGACAGCTTTGTGGAACAGACTGCCACCTTCAGCTTTGGTATGAGTCCTGGGGATTGAACTCAGGTCATCAGGTTTGGCAGCCAACACAGGCTCTTTGTTTCATTTCCTGACTGTGGCTATTGTAAGTATCACCGTTAGGTTTCCCAAGAGCATCCTGTTTTCTGAATCTAGAAGTTAATCTTCATTGAGTTCTATTTTTAGATACAATAAACAGGTTGCTTTTGCAAATACAGCTGAATATTGCCATTCTGATTGAGACAGCTTGAAATATAAAACAAAAAGTTGTACCCTTGGAGGTGTATAAAGGAACAGCCTAGGGGAGCTTGTGTCTCCATAGACAATTCTTCATGTATCTTCTCTCTATGACCCTACTTACTTGCAGCTGAATAAATAGTCTTTATCTTAGCTGTACTTCCCTTCTGTTCATCTCTGCAGTGGAGGCAGAGTTCTCTGTGTGTGACACCACAATCTGTCACATGGTACGGCTGTCGTCCCCACACATTCGGCATTAGCCATACCAAGTGCAAGGAGAAGGAGAATATTATCCTCCACACTGAGTTTAATGTCACAGAAAACTGTGAAAAACACACATAAAGTGTTCTGGGTGTCCATTTTTCAGCATAATGTATTTTTAGCTTTCTGCATCCGGCGTGTCTGAATCTAGACTTGAGAGAAAAATATCAATGGGCCACATATGGTATACTTCTCAGCATCTTTGAACATATTTGAAGTAAGCAATGTCATCCCTAAAGACTTTTCAAGGACTAAACAATCCATGCCAGCACTTATAGCCTTCATTACAAAGGGCAGAAAACCCTGGGAAGGACCCCTGTACATATCCCTCCCTCCCACAATGCTCTTTCTGAAGCCTTCTGCTGCCTTTCCCACCTCCCTAATGGTCCAGCCTTGTACTGATTCTGTCATGAACTTCATATTGTCCTTCCTAGCTAAGCCCTTAAACACTGTCATTGAATGTCATCTAGATACTGATAATCCCCATGTTGAGACCCCTCTTGAGACCATCTCTATTAATTCAAATAATAATTTGTAGTCATATATCCAGTGTCTTAATAGACAACTCTTCTTGGATGTATTAAAATATAGCTCTAATTTAAATAACAAATATTTGAAGCTACTAGTTCCCAAACACATGCAAGTTCACGACAACTTCATGAAGTTGTTTCTTTATTAATTATTACAACTTTATTTACTCCCAAGTATTCTGTTAATGTTCATTATTTCTTTTTCTTACAGTTTGAGGCAAACCACCAACTAACCCTATTGGTTTATCTAAAAGCACATCAAAGATTCAGCTATTTTCACTTAAGTTGCTACTCTTTGGTCTAAGGTACCATCTTCTCTCACCAGCATCAACAGGTTCCTCTCATTGACTTTTCAGTTTCCTTACCTTAGTCTGGCTCACCTCTGAAGTATGGTCTCATCATAATAATCAGTTATTGTATTAGATGGACGTAAAAGCAGGCCACTCTTCTGATAAAATTGAACAATCTTTCCTTCTATAAAAACCAAGGCCAAGACTCTTAAAAACTTGTGTGACTGTTCTTTTCTTCTTACTGATTATTCCAGCTATGTTGGCCTCCCTGATTGATGAGTGTATCACATATACTCATACATGTCATCATAGTCATTGTTATTATCACCATCATCAAGGTGAAGAGGGAACTTTTGGAGATGTTGGATATGTTTATGGCATTGGCTGTGGAGGTGTCTATGTACTTATATAGGTGTTCTCTTACCTCAGGACTTATCAAGCTATATACATTAAATTTGTATAATTTTGTATGTAAGTTGTATCTCTGTAATATGAGTGGAATAAAGGACCAGCAGTATGTTTCTTGTCCTGGAATGCAACTTACTGACCATAGACAGGAAGCCAATCTCAACTTCCCTTCAGGCATTGTTCCAAAAGTTATAAAAATAAGAAGTGAAGCTTTCCCTTACCAAGCTTTTTAATTCCTTTTGTCTGCCTAAGGATTCCTTCTCTTCCCTTCTGATTCTTATTTTCTCTGCTGGTGAATGAATCCAGTACTTTGTGCATAGTGAGCACATGTACCACTGGACTATACACAGCCCTTCTTTCTATTTACTAATTTCAACATACTTTGATAACG
Source organism: Phodopus roborovskii (assembly GCF_943737965.1). Classification (NCBI taxonomy): domain Eukaryota; kingdom Metazoa; phylum Chordata; class Mammalia; order Rodentia; family Cricetidae; genus Phodopus; species Phodopus roborovskii. Next base: position 1,340,431 of record NW_026126605.1, on the reverse strand, counting down.
TCCTTGATTATGAAAATATAGACAATATAAGGCAGCATGAAAGCCAAAGTTCTCTCTTTCTCTCTCCTCTCTCTCGCTCTCTCTCTCTGTGTCTCTCTCTCCTCTCTCTCATGTCTTTTCTACTGTCCCTCCTGTCTCTCTGTTTCTTTTGCCCTCTGCTAAATTTTTGTCACTACAATCTAAAGTAGTATCAGGAACATTAAAAAAGAAAGAAAAATGTAATGAAAGAAAAATGTATTGAAAGTAATGAGAATACATATGTAAGTTTCAGATCACTTCACTACATTTCTTTCTTTTTTGTTTCTTTATTTCACTCTTAGTGCCAGATCTGAAAATACCCAATGAAATATAAGAAGGGAAGAGGAGTGAGCAATAAGATATTAAAAAATGTCTTGAGATGATGTATATTAGGATAATGTGGTATAAATACAAGAATGTACAGATGCATATGTGCACATCACACACACACACACACACACACACACACACTTGTTTTTAGCACTAAATAGAGTCCTGCTGTCAGAAATCCACAAAAAAAGTTGTCTTCTTTTTTTTTACAACTTCAGAAACTACACACAGTTTTCTAATCTTCATAGTTTTTTAAGAATGTCTTTAGTAATACCCAGTGCTGAGATCACTAGAAGAATTTGTTGCATATTGCAAAAGCATCAAAAGATGAGACTGGCCAACTGACAGGTGAGGAAAGAAGCAAAGCTTGATGTAACTTTATGCAGTGGTTCTCACAAGAAGGCAAGAGAGATGAATAGAAGAAACTGTATATATAATACATCATTTAACATGTAGTAATTGTTTAGTAATCAGACTACAGTATTGAAAACGGATGTGAGATGGAATATTTAGTCAAATAGTGGTTTGTCATCATCTCCTTAACTACTGCACTCTATAGCTCTAGGTAGATGAATTTCACAAATGCAAGATCTGTCAAATTTGAAGGCCAGTTAGTATAAAATTAGTGAGTAAAAACATCTATTCCTTTTTTTTTTTACAGAAGATGCACTGTACATATTGCTTAAATAACACATCTGATTAATGTTCATTTAAAACATTAGCTAACAGATCGCTATTCTTATTAAATCATGGCCACCAAAATTATAGTATGGTAATTTCATAAAAATAGGAAAGAATGTTTCAAACTGTCTACCAAGGAAACATTCATCACTAATTTGTTTGAAATATATTGATAACTCTATTCAGACTCTAGTGGGTAATTTAATATGGAAATTCTGACCTTTTATAGAATGGCAAAATCAAATGATGGTGACATGAATAATGTTTTTAATATAGTATTTTATGGTAAAGAAAACCAATTGTAATGACTTTCATAATGTTAAAAATATTTTTGATAAATAAGTTTTGAAAGTTAAATATTGGAAATAAACAATATCTAGTTTCTGGTCCTACAACTATTCCAGATATTACCAATAAATACATTAATTGCTTCAATTTCTACTGGACACACACATCTGTGATAAACACATCTGTAAGTTAACATGGTTGCTTTCCTCTACTCAAACTATAAGAAAATGTCCAGATTTCAGTTACAGAATAATTAGTAAATGTGTACTTGGTTTCTACATAAAATGCAAATCCATTTTAATCGAATCTATCAAGATTGAGTGGCCTCTATGTAAGAAATTATATGGTGCTTGATTTACATTGTCTCTTAAGAGAAAAAAGAAACAGGATATTACTATGTAGTATAGGCTAATCGTGTCCATACATTCTCATTCTTTTTGCTTTGCGAGTGTGCTACCTCACATGTGTTCTTTATCAAGACATTGAGACATTGAGTGGATCATATTGATGGGTTTGAGTCTGTCAAATCTCACCTTTTCCTTTTTCTCTTCAAGGATGGGCATGTTTTTGTAAATATTCACTGTTATTTGTTGCTGTGATGGGTGTCTACATATTCCCAGGTTGTAAATTCACAAATACAATAATGTTTCTTTCAATATTTCCTTCCTTCCTCTCACCAACATTTCTGGACTTTTTTGTATTCTCCAAATTAGTTAGCAGAATGCAGTTGCCTAAATAAAACTCTTTTTTTTTTTTTTTTTTTTTTTTTTTGGTGATACTTAATCCAAAGGGGAATGTTCCCCCACAAGGTTTTCCTGACTTAACACAAAAACTACATTAAAATATTTTCAAATAGGCTCTTTCATTTGGCCGCTGACCCATAGCTGTTTGCTAGCTTGGGGTGATTGATACTTATACAGAACCAGGAAATGGAGCTTTGCCAAATTTAGAAGCTACTCTGCCTCTTGGGATCTATATTTTCAAACTGACTGATGCAGCTTTGTGTGTTTAAAGTTTATTTATTTTTTTTTTTAAGTAAAATTCATTAGGAATGGCTTCCTGGAAATCCAGTGATTCTTAAAAACTAAACTTGCTGAGTTCAATGACTCTAATAATCCTGTAAGGATCAGGTGGCTTTTGCTTTGTAATGAACACTAATCCCTTGGTCAAATGTACACTGGCTTGTAGGAAACCGTGATGGACACATGCCATGTAGAGATCCTCAGGAACCAACACAGATTCTCAGTCCTTAACCAACATGGACTCAGATTATCCAGGGCTTCCCTAGAAGCAAAAAGCCAATGTTCTTTTGATCTCACTCTGAGCATCACAATTGCAAGCCTTAATTTCCTATGATCATAAAATGCACATTTTAAGGTATTTCCTTCACACAAGCTTCTTTAGAAAACTCACAAGCAAATAGGGAAGGATTTTCAACGCATCCATGAGGAAAAAATAGAGCATAATAAGGAAGTCATCCATTCCTGGCCTGATCGTGCACACTGTACAAAGGGCTAGTTGCCATTGAAATAAAGCCCACTCTTTGCTTTCATACTCTTGTAAGTAATAGCTATTAAGAACTAAATGTCCCAATTTATCCATGCTGATTGTGACTTTTTAAAAGGTTTAATACTGCCAATAATCTTCATTTATTCAAAGAATAATCATTAAGCCACTGTAATGCCTGAGCCCTATGCCAAATGAAAGCATGGGTAAAGCCTGAGTCCTTTACCAGTGGTTCAAAGAGGAACCATGAATTATTTTTCATGACCCTGTGTTTCTTCTATTGTGGGGTATTTCCATTGCTTGGCTAGAGGGCATGACCTACATTTCCTCTTTCCTTGGAAACAGGACCTTTAGTTGTCCTACATTGTGTATTTCATAACCTAACACTAGGGAATTAAGGTTAAGATATATATTTTCAGCTCCTGTAGAATCGTGGCAGTGGTGTGAATCACTGGCTAAGGGACACATTATTTTCCTAGTAGAATCCCTTAATGAGAAAGAGCTTCCTTGCTTCCTTGGTATGCTTTATGTGAGCCACTATTGAGTTTTGTAATCCAAGGAAGGAAACTATGTAAAAGGGAAAAGAGTTGAAAGTTTAATAAATTCAACTCTTCAAACAGATTTGACAATGAGAGGAAAAAAAAAAAAAAAAAAAAAAAAAAAACAACCCTGAACTAAATGGTGTGCTGTTGAGAGTGCATTGCCCCTCCTTTGTGACACAGAGCTTTGCTATGAGTTATTTCCCATCAAGACAGTTAATTAACAATTGAAGTCTTTAATTCAGCATTAAAAAGACTCATTATCCCACTCATCAATATCTGACAAATTTATCCTTTTACTGCTTATGCATTCTTGTTTATATTTCATCATGCTATTCTCACTTCTCTAACAGGCTCACTTTGATAGGAATTATGGGTGAAAGCTATTTTGGAAATGATTATAGTGGATGGACCTGCTGTGATTGGTCCATTGTTATTCAAGGCTTGGTTCTCAGAATGGAACTGTTTGCATTTGTTCCATAGGTAGAGGTGGGCTATAGAGATCTTTTGGATAGTTTGAAGGACTTAAGAGACATGCCTTTAAATGGGGATAATAGAGACCCTGGTAGCTGGCTCTTTTCTTTCATCCCTGGTTCATGATACAAATGGATTATTACAACACAAATTCCCTACTATTGCTTTTGATACCATTGTGAGACACCCAGAAGAGGCACTGGAGCTTCTAAACCTGAGCCAAAACAAATCATTTGCCTTAATTATTAAATTAACTCAGGTATTTTGTTATAGTCACAGAAAACTAATCAACACAGGACATGAGCAATATTGACCAAATAAGGATAACAAATGAAAAATGAAAATTACAATAAAATAGATGGAGTTTAGAAAAACTAAATTTGGGACATAATGGTGCTTTTAGATTTAAAGAGGTCATGGTGAGTTAAGATAAATTAAGATGAAAGATTTTTAAGAACAATGAGTTTCTGCTGTCATTTCCACTTGAAAGCATTTGAAGAAATATTATTTATTTCTTTTAAAAAAATGTGTTTATTACTCTCACTGTCCCCTTCCCTCCCCTTGCCCTTTTTCTCTCTTCTCCCTCTCTGTGTGAGCCTGTGTGTGGATGTGTGTGAGACAGAACGTGGGCACATGGACATTATAGCACATGTGGGTGTCAGAGGACAGCTTACAGTAGTCAATTCTCTCCTTCCACCGGTTTGGTTCTGCAAGTCAAGCTCAAATTGTCAGACTTTGGCAGCAGGCACCCTCCTGATCTATCTTGCTGGCCCCATTTTTTTTTTTTTATGTAGATTTAAAAAATAGTAGTACATGCCTATAATCCCAGGACTTGGGAGGCTGAGGGAAGAAGGATGGCATGAGTTTGGGGACAGCCTTGTTTATACAATAGTATCAGATGACCCAGAAATATATAGCAAGACATGTCTCAAAAAATAAACAATAGCAAAGTCAGAAAGAAAAGAAAATCAGCAGCCATGATTTTCAGAATAAAAGACAATTGGAGGGCAACAGAATGTAACAGAACCCAAGTTTTCAAGCACTTTTGGAAGTTCAATTGTTTGAAGCCGAAAAATCTTAATGAAGTTCCTCTAACTTTGTGTTGTAGACATCAGAGGGTAAATTTGGTCGGTTTTAAAGAGGCTATGAAAATATTCTATGCTTTCATTTACTTCAGTTCATCTATCAGGCCACCATCAGAATCTCAATATTTGGTAATTATGTAGCATCTCAATTATTATACTGACTAAGTTTGAACTCCACTTTATAGTCACTCAACTGCACATGTTCATACAGGCATGGTTTGTCCTTCAGGAAATTACCAGAAGGTCCCTTCCCAGGCCTTATAGTTGCTCTTCCTGGAACTAGTGCCACAGAGGGGCCTTTGCCTTCAGAGCTTATTCATCTCACTCTTCCTTTATGTATAATCAGTGGATGAAGTCTCCTGGAGTTCGTCAGCTGCAATGGGATTTCCATTTACTTCTACATGAACATTGATAGAGTTGGGTGTAGTTCTCATCATGACCTACAACGATTGCTGATGCCATATTCTGGAACCCTGGAATAGCAAAACAAATGTTTCCAGAGCAGTTCTGACAGGCACCTCCTGGTGCCAGCAACTAGAAGGACTCTGTTTTTTTCTATGCCCCTCTCTAAAGGCAAGGGGCAAGAGCAAAATCAGATCCATACACTGTCAATGTCCAGGATGTGGAGGATTCTGGGAACATATGCTGCTTCAGGTGAGCTTGCCAAGAATGTTATGAGCTTTCATTTCTATCATATTGAGTATATGAGGCTTCAGTCCACCTCATTTTTTAAAATTGAGTTGAATACCATGATCAAAGGCTTCTTTAAGGGGATGGATTTCTGTCTAGAGTATAATGTCTAAGTAAATGCTCTGAGAGCAAGACAAAACTATAAGTTCACTATGTTAGACTAGATTGCTTTTTCATTATCCCTAGGGTAACCCCTTACACTTAGGCTAAACATTAAACCTCAAACAGATACCAGCTGACATACATTTCAAACCTATTCTACCTACAGAATATTCTAGGAACAAAGGAAGTCCACCCCACCCATTAGCTGTTGCTCCCTGCCTTATTAGACCTCATGAGGTCTAACAGAGATGGTTGTCTGTTTCCTTTCCAACTCAGTTTCCCTCAATGTCTTTCCTACCATGGTGAGAACAAGAGGCCTGTTTTTTCCTTGGAAGGAAGGCAGCATAGTGAGATGTGGAAATACTCTTCTGTCCCCTTTGACCAGGCTACAAAATTAATTTGTTTTTGTTTTTTAATTCCTTAGATTCCCCTTTGCTAATTTGTCTTCCATTGTTACAGTTTATGGCTCACTTCTGGGCTGAAATATAAAATAATTTCTGTGGAGTCAATACTATAATATCCTTAATACTAAACAGATGCCTATAAGATTTTCTAATTTCAAACACATCTGCCCAGTGGTGTGATATGAACTCTTGGGTTGTTCCCTGACAATGCAAAAAAATGACCACAACTTACTTGGCCTATTATTCCAACATGAGGTCCATTATTTGATGACAGTTGGAAATCGATGGGTGACTGTCCAATGTGAAAGCCACATTTCCATATTTATGAATTAGAAAAAAGTTTCAGATGGCCTAAACATTCCCCCAGACAATCTTAGGATGCATGAGAAAGACAGACAGACAGAAAGAGAGAGAGAGAGAGATCATTAGAGTTGTAGAGCGACCTCCTCCCCACATATAATGGAAAGCTAGGAAGTAAGTGACACAAAATGTACATCATACTGACATGACCTGGAGCCCTTACAGCTGTGAAGGCAGATCTCAGCAGTTTCTAGGTCTTTCCAAATCCACATCCTGGAGAAGAACAAGCTGAAGGTAACATTAGTTTTGTTCACCTTAGTTCTCTTGAGACTGATGCTGAATATGATCCAAGCAATGCTGGTCCACCACTTATAACACAGCTGTGCATGAAGCAGGGCCAAAGACTCACAAATCCCAGTTCTGGCCTATCCTTGGAAGTTTCTTCTCATTTCCCCACATTTTCCAGTTCCCCTGAGCTGTCTCTATAATACCACATCCTCCTACATGGAAAGTTCTAGCAATTTCTGTCCCGTAGAAGTGTGTGTGCACAGGGCTTTGCTGTTTTGTTAGCTGTGGCTATATACAATGACAGGGATTTTTTGGACAATATTATGAGTATGTGTATATGTGGGAGGCTCTTTCACACACATTCCCCAAGACAGGCTTTGTTTTTTGGGCAAGAGAGCAGAAAAACATTTCAGATATACTTTAATGTATATAGAAAATTCTGGCTTCAAATCAAGGACACTGGGGTAGATGGGGTAGAAGGACACAGGAGATGAAAGCTCCCTCAGCCTTTGTAGTAACAACCAGGCTCAAGTCACATTATGTTAGGCCAGTTCCCACTGTGGTTTCAGGCTGTAGATATTTATTTTTATTGGAAGGTATGTTTGTGAATGAAAAAAAAATGAGGGCATGACACTCCTAGGTATGATTAAGGAGATGTTTTAATATACATATAAGAGAGGAAACAGCCAGGGGCATCTGGAAGGGTCCAGACTGAACTGGGCCAGCAGACTAAACAGATCCTGGGGTGGGGATTAGAGAGGAAGAGAAGGGGGGACAAGAAAGCAGCCAAGAACAGAGTGACCAAGAGAACCAAGAGGATACATAGCCAAAATGGCTGGGTTATATAGGCAAGAGTAGGTGGGGGTAAGGGAAGTGAAGCTCAGTCAGTAGAGAAGTTGAGAGTAGGGTGGTGTGGGGTATGTCAGCCAAGATGATGCTGTAGCAGGTACTTGTGAGTAGGGAATGAGGAAGAGTGGAAGCCACATATGTGAAATAGGCACCTCAGCCATTTGGACTGAGTTTCTTCCAGAACTAACATTTTGTTTGTTTGTTTACTTTTTGTTGTTTGTTTTGGCTACATGTGTCCTTCCTTGTAATGAGATATTCACTTTGTCCATATCTGTGGCACTGACCATGCCCATTGGGGGTGGAGACAGGGGCAGAAGTGACCTGGGTGAACTAGGTCTGAGGAGGAGCCTGGTAGCAGGCTCTTGCTTGCAGCATGTGGACAGAAGAACATCTGGAGGAACCAGCTGGTGTCCATCTGTCTATGTTGTAAGTTATTTTTCCCAGAATAAACATCTAGTCAGACTCTTTGTTTCTCTTGATCCTTATTAAACCACGATATCTGGTGTTAGAAGTGGGATCAGGAATTTCACGGGACCTGGGTTGCACCCAGGTGGCAGACTCTGTTCCCTTCCCCCACCAACCCTGAACAGGCAGGTCCCTTATCTAACCAGGTGGACACACCACAGCTTATGAGATATTTGTGTCTGCCCTATAACTCCTTTATCCCCACTGAGGCCCTGAGACCACTGCTCATCCCCTGCCCCTTCCCTCACTTTGCATTCTCACAGAGCCCTGCGGTGCCCACCCCGCTTGTGTGTTCCCACAGGTCCCGGCCTCTGGGCCTGCCCTGGTTGTGTGTTCCTGCAGCCCGGCTGTGCCATTTAGCCCTGCAACACCTGTTAGCCCTGCGGTTTGCACAAAGTTCATTTCACTCCTTCATTCAACAAAATTTCACTTGCCTTAGTTTGTTAAGAGCTATTCTATAGGGACCAGTATCAGAAGAATTGTCTGCTGTTGGACACTATTTGGTGGTACACCTCCAGGCGTAACTACCACAAGTTGAGATCTACAACTAAAAGCATCAAAGTTCCAGGACAACAGAATTACACCTAAGGTAATTGCAACATCCTTTGCAATTTAAGCTGATATAATATCTGAGATCAATTGTTCCATACCTATGGCAGATAATCTTACAATGCAGGACTTTAAGAATTCTTTTACTTCATATATAGAAGGAATTTTAGCAGAAGAAAATCATGACTTAACCAATATATACAGTTTTTTTTGTAATAGCAATGGGTTTCATAATTAATATTATATTCTTAAAGAAATGGTTTGGGATTAGAGCAAACAATAAGGAACTTGTACAAACTATAGGAGACTTAGTAGCAAAGATTCAAAATATGGAAAACGACAATGGAGAGCTTAAAATTAGAGCACAAAACATAGACTGCTTAGAAAAAAGTTTCAAAATATTGAAGATGGTAATAGAGAGCTGACAAGCAGAATACAAAACATGAAACATAAAAATGATCAACTGAAAAACAAAATTTGTTCCATGTCCTATGCCTCAATAACCAAAACAGAAACAATGCAATGCATTAACACACTAGCAAAAACAGCTCATTCCTGGTCAGATGAAGCTACTAATAACATTAAAAATCTAAAACATCAGATGGAAAGACTAACAGATAAAATCTGTTCCATGTCTGAGGATAATGGCAAGCTAGTGGATAGAACATTGTTTCTGGAAGGCAGTTTACATGCCATTCAGATAATATCTAAGGATGGGAATATTAAAAACATGGAATCATTTGTAGTTGGAGAAAGCAAAAAAACTGACTGATGCAATGAAGTCTCTAAAAAAGTTATATGATTTAGGAAGTTAGGACACTCAAAGAAGCAATGGTGAGTAGATTTCAGACCTTAAAAGACCTTCAATCTGATACATCAGAATAAGAGCTACAGGTAACAGGGCATGAAAGAGACTTAAAATTTTCTACACCATTTAGGATCAGGGGAGATTCCCTGTATCTATTAATGAAAAACCAGCAACAAAAAACACCCAAAAGGTGTCATTGCATATCAATGGAAACCAATATGTATGAAAGATTTAAAAGTATAAAGGAAGCAGTAGTCTCTTATGGCATGCACTCACCATATGTGAAACAATTAATAGAATCATGGGCAAGGAATAATAAGGTAACCCCTAAGGACTAGGATCAATTAGTATCAGCTGTCCTTGAAAATTCCTCTCAGTTAGAATGAAGGGCTTTATGGAGAGAGGAAGCAAACACACTTGAATTTCAGGGCTTAAAGAAAGATAAAATTCTTGGTGAGAGTCTTCATGCTGACCCCAAAACTCAAGCTGCCTATGATGAACATATCTCGTCTCTATGCAATACAGCAGCTTTGAATGCTTGGGATAAGGTTCATGAACTAGGGCAGAGGATAGACTCCTGTACCAAGATAAGGCAAGGACCAAAAGAATGCTTTAGTGTATTCCTAGAAAGGTTATCTAGGGCAGTACAATTAGAGGTAACAGACACAGATTCTAGGCGAATACTCATAGAATCATTAGCTTATGAGAATGTTAATGGGACCTATAAACAGCCAACATTGAGTATAATGACAATAACACTGAAGCTTGTGTAGGAGAAGCCATATTTAAAGGTCTGAGAAGACATCAAGATAACAGAGGTCTTAACTATGATGACATAAAAACTTGGGTAGAAGAAGCCATCTCCAAATGTTTGAAAAGATATCAAAATGTCAGATGTTTTAACTGTGGTAAGATAGGACATCTAAAAAGAAATTACAGGCAAATCATTTCTACAAATAACACTCCCAGGAATGAATCGAACAGAAGGCCCCAGCCCTCTGGGCAAAGACCGACACTGAACAAGAATGTAGATCGACCAGAGACAAGCAAGGAATCCCTTTACAATCGGGAAACTCGTTGGGGGCCTCTCACTCAAAGGCGCCCATGTCAAAGGTGGTCCGAACATTCCCAGTCACTGTGGAGGACAATCTCCCAGTGAAAATCCAGTGCCTATTGTAAAAACGCATACAGCTTTGGATGACAAACTAGTGATGACTTTACCAAGATCTTACCAAAACTTTATTACGATCTTATCAAGACCTTACCATGACCTTACAATGACCTTACCACGACCTTATCATGAACTTACTATGACCTTGCCATAACTAACACTATGCTAGAAGCCTCAATCTGACCTTAAAAAACACAGATTGTAGGCCTAACACATGCCAAACTGCATAACAACCTAGTCCACAATCTCAGGAAAGTTCTGGAGTAAAGAGTCCCCTACATCGCCTTTTAGCTCTGTAGCTCCATTTCTTGCTTATGCAAGTGTGTCAATCAGGGTGTGACTTTTGTTCATAAAAGACAAAGAGCTGTAGGGCTTGGTACTGCATGACTTAGACAAGTTCCCTGTGTAGCCATGGGAGAAAGACCACGTTTTGTGATTGTTGTTGCTTGTTTGTTTGTTTGTTTGTTTGTTTTGGCTTTAAATATCTGAAGGTCTCTGGCAGGCTTACTTTACAGCAGCTGGGTACTCTAGCATGCCCAATCTAGAACTAAAATTCTGGCAGTTTCCTGGGGAACTGGTCCTTAATCAATGATGGAAGCCTTGAAATGTTGGTTTTGACAACAGTAAAGAAACCACCAGCAGCAATGGAGTTAATGAAGTCAGCAGCAAAAGGGAAAGACAAGTGCACAAAAGGTTAACACAATCCCTTCTGCCTTATCCCTTTACATCTGTGCACAAAAGGTGCCACTCACATTCAGAGTGGGTGCTGCTAGGGCAATCAGGACAGTTTTTAGTTGCAGCTCCTCACTCTGTTGATTCTCTGTTTTGGAAAATTGACATTAAAAATCAACCATAAAACACAGAAAGCTTATGAATTCCATTTCAGGAGTGGTTGACAGCCTCCACCTCTCCTTATCAATCTTGCCTTCTAACGTTTTCACCACAATCGGCTCTATAAAAATGTCTTCAACTCTTTGACCATGTTTTTACTTATCACTTCACATACAAAATATACCAATCATCCTTCATGCTTCACTGCAGAAAACATCCACAACTGAGCTGACTGGAATCAGTCAGGATTATGACCATGGTCTCAAGTGAGTCAGCAGTGCTGCCTGGAATTTTGATTTTATTTTTCTTGATGATTCACCTGCCATAGCTATTCCAACCAACTGTTCTTTTTCCATCTCTGTAGTCCTCATACTTAGCTAACAAAACTTTTCTGATATTTTATGTAGAAACTAGAAAACATGTCCTATCATAAAACAATTTTACCTTTGTTTGTCCCTGTTTGGTCAAACTCCTGTACTTGTGCACAGAATTCCTGTGTCTTTGTTAGGAAGAGTCTTTGCTCTACTTTCAATCTTACTTTGTCAATTGTTTTTTAACTCTTTCACTTCTTTGTATACTTTTCTGTGCATGCAAACATGATGTGATATCTGTCCTCTTCATAGACAACCCTTACTTGATAGTGTATTTTCCCTCAAGCTTCCATACATTGTTTTGGTCTACTTTTACAAAAATTCTTAGGAGAAATACATTATCTTCTACATCTGTCATGTCATTCCCCTCTCCTCACTTTTGTTAATGTTTCTTTGATGACTGTTTCCATTTTTGGTCCACACTACTTCAATTCAACGTTATTTCCTTATGGGATGCTCTCCAATGCACATCCCTTCAGTTAGTGCCCTGACACAGCCCTACCCAAGCCTCTTCTTTGCAGTCTAGACTTTGTCCCTCAAACTGACTGTTTGACATGTTAGATACACTTAAAGGGCCTCTAGTAATTACTTTCACTGTTGCTGTGATAAATATTTTAGTCAAAGCAACTTGAGAAGAAATGGATTATTATTTCTTGCTCTCAGTTTGAGGATATGGTCTGTCAAGACTGGGAAATTCATGTGGTAGGAGTTTGGAGCATTGGTTACATTGGGTCTGGGGTCAAGAAGTACAATATGATAAAGGTTTGTATTCATCTGATTTTCTACTGTTCATGTAGTCTGTGATCTACACCCAGAGGATGGTGTCTTCTATTTTTGGGGTATGTTCCCACACAATTAACCTAATCAAGACAACCCTCAAATGTATTTCTCTTAGATAATTCTATATCTTGCCATGTTGCTAATCAATATCACAGAGTCCAAAAAAACAAAACAAAACAAAAAAACAAAAAACAAAACTCTTGTGGCCTGTATCTGTATCTAATTTAGGCATAGAGCCTCCAGTATAGCCACAGAATCCCATGTAATCTTATCCCATGTATTCTGTCATTCTCTTTATCAAACACTTTATATTCAAATTCAGTAGTAACTTCTATTTGATCTACTTGTAGGAAATATCTTGAATTAAATCATTAGTCACAGTGCTGATAATAGAATGATTCACAAGTTGAAAGGCAGAGTATATGAGGGGATTCAGTAAAGGGGAAGTTTCAGAGAGAAAGATAAATATTGAATTAACTAAGTAAGAGAATTATTACATGCTAAATTTATGTTTCCCCTTCTTTTTGCCACTTCCCCTATTTTAGTGATTGGTTGTGGAAAGAAATAATCACATTTGTAATTGTGAAATCATCATTTAGTACTGAGACCATGAATTTATTAGTTGGATATTTCACATTGGGCTTTTTCTCTAATTTTTGTTTAATTGTTAATTTAGAAGATCATTTTGTATGAATATAATATACAAACAAGTAGGTACCAGATAATTTATGGTGGTATCCTGAAATTTGCAAGGGAAAAAAATAATACATAAATGCAGTGATTACCAAGGAATGTACAGAATTTGTACAACTAGTTTCTAAGATATTTGTTCTAGCCAAACAGGCACAGAATAAGAATTCAAAGTACAAATTAGCAACCACCACCATCTTAGCCTCCATCAACCAAACACACATACCACCCTCACCACCCAAAACATACTGGTGCTTTCATGGTAGTGACATACCTACTCAGAAGACAAATATTTCCCAGGGATTAAAATGGAAACTTGTTCATGCAAAAGATACTGACAACTGATGTTACTTTCTAATGAAGGAAACATGTCTCTAGCAGTAACTGGCATCTCATTGCTATAGTCTTCTATATTCAGAAGACTCTGAAATATCACATTTTGTTGTTTAACATTATATTCTTTGCCCTTTCTTTTAATTTCCTTATATTTACCCTTATATCAAACTACCTGATCATAATATACATTTCAATATGTACTTCAGAGTTACTGATCACAGATTATTAGGCAATATTCTTGTAAATGTCACTCAGAATGTGAATGATCCACAGTGAAGTTAGTCACCTGCTGATTTTTGTACCTGTTTCTATTACAAGTCTTAGGGTGAGAAAGAAAAAAGAAAATGTTATGATTTCTTATGAAAATCAAGTAACTTAACTTTCAATTTGTCAAACTTCATTTACAGACAAATAATATGATGTTACCAAAAGCTAAAGATATAATTACAACTGATGAAATATTAGTGAATTGGTAAAATCCATGTTAGATAAATCAGTCAAGTAGTCGAGGAGACAAGCAGACTAAACAAAATATTTCTAGGATGTATTTAATCATAATGGCTTTGATGCATTGTAAGTATCCCTTGGATACTTCTAGAATCATAATCTGTGGCTAGGTTTTCCTCTGCCTGCCTCCTACCTGACTGACTGACATCAGATTTGTGACTTAGTTTGGCCAATGGAATATGAAGGGACAAGTCTCTTCTGCTCTCAGAGTCCAAAATTTAGCCTTCCTAATTGCCCCCAAATTAACCCTGAAGAGCAGGAAAAGATTTGTCTAATGTGGTCATACTGGGAAAAGAGGAAAAGTAATCCAGGGGTTCCCCCAAATCTATCTAAAGCATTCCCAAATTGAGAGTTTAACAAGAAAACAGAAAATATGCATGACTAAGCAGCCTACCAGGGGTGGGCCCTGCCCAGAAGTCTCAGTGCCCAGCTGTCTTGCTCTGAATGTCCCTGCTGCAAGGTCAGCTGACATACTTATTTCCAGGAAAAAGCTCCTCTTCTGGACCCCTTCAGGGTTTCAACATTTCATTTCCTCTCCTAGCCGGTTTCCTGGAGAACTTCTAATTTCATGGGGCCCATCTTTCAACAGTCTGATATTCAGAATCTGAATACATTCATCCTGGGCAGGTAGGTTAGTTGCAAAGTAATTGGTATTTTAGAACCATTCATTACCAAAACATAACAACTTAAGATAAATCATCCTACTTCAAGATATAAACATTTTCTCCACGTTGGAGAAAAAAAAAAAAAAAAAAGAAGCTTTCCGGTGGCAAGAATGTTATTAATACTTCTTATAACTCAAAAGGTCACTACTGTAATTTGTATGTGACCTGTCCCCTAAAGGTCCAAATGAAGAAGGGTTGGATACCAATTTGCTTGCTTTTGGGGGTGTAGGAACCTTGTCTGAGTAGAGGCTGCTGAAGGGGCTCATTCTGTGAGAAGGCAGATACTGGGGTCCTGACCCCTCTTCTTTGTCTTTGCTTCCTGGATTCCAGGAAAAGAGCATTTTCTTCCACCACATCCTTCATTGCAAAAATCATGAGCCAAAATACACTCTGGAGGCTTAAGGTGTTTATCTCAGGTGTGTTGCAAAAGTAACAGAAAGTTGTGGCTGCAGGTACAATACTGGCCCTCACAGGAGTGGGGACAGAATGATTATGGGAGAGGAAGTAGTTGGAATTACAAGTTAATCAGAGAGACTGGGAGATGTACTGCAGAGTAGTGGAGAGGTGAAAATGGGTATGTTACATTAAATATGTGCTTGAAAAAGTCTTTCTACAACTTAACAACAAGGGAAAACCATCCTTAATTTTTCTTCTGTCACTTGTTTTTAGCAATCTGCAAGTTTCTATCTGTATTCCAGCCTAAATAAAAAAGAAATACAACTAATGTATGCAAGTACCCTAAATTAGATTTTCATTGTTAAAATGGAGTTCACAAGATTTTATTGATTTTCATAAACAGAGATCTGGCAGTGATACTGGGGCAGTTGGATTCACCTTTTAGCCAAAGTAATGACTAAAACCTAAAAAAAAAAAGAGGAAAAACTAAAAAGCAGGTTTCTCAAAAGGAAAAAGATTGTTCCAGATGCATGGGGTTGGGACTGTTATGACCAGATAAATTTGTACCAGAAAATGCTAATTTTCTAAATAATTCATGTGCTTTCTATATCTAATCATGGGATTTATACCAAATTTTTAGTGAATTGAAAAGACTATAATAAATTATTGTATTTTCTCATATGTGTCCTTTTCGGAAAATTCACTATAGCTTACACCATGCTATTATTGCCTTTCATAAATTGGTAGCCTGGTTGAGAATCATGTGAGCTGTTAGTGGAGGAAATGATCCCAAACAGCTATGCAGTTGTCTAATCCTCAGCACAGTGTCAAGATACATCCACGCTGATTGTTCAGCACTTTCGACAAGTGCAGGGAAGTGTGGTAAGATGAGATGGAAGGGAAGCTCCCGCTGCCGCAATCACAACCTCGGCTTGCCAACATGCCATCCCTCTGATTTCTCACTCTTTTTTTTATTAAGCTCAAGCTGTTTTTCAAAGAAGTCAAACAAATATAGATCATAGCTCTAGTGAGGAGATAAACTACAGGAAACACTTCAAATGCGAGATTTTCCACCTTCCACCAAACACAACTCTACAGTGTCTCTCTCTTGCTGGAACCTCTTCATTCGTGTCTCTAGGACAATGTGTGTCTCTGGCTCCCAAGCCTGTGAGCTGAGATGACTAGAAGGTGTATAGTTGTACATGACAGTCCTCTGCCTCGCTCTTTTTCACATTGAATAAGCCCCATCTATTCCACATGAGAAGACACATAAGCTACCATCATCTATTGGCTTCACCTTGCTCAGGGCAGGTACATCTTATGCCCAAACATGCATTTCCTTTCCTAAACACTCAAGTCCACACTCTATAGAATGTTCTTCACGTGGCTCCAAATCAGTTCACATTTTGAAATTCTCTTTGGAAACTAGCTTCTTTAATTGTGGTCCATGACCTTTTTTGGACACACACACACACACACACACACACACACACACAGAGAGAGAGAGAGAGAGAGAGAGAGAGGGGGGGGTGGCAATAACAAATGCTTCTGAATGCATAACGACTAAAAATTAATTGACAATCAAATGCATAATGGATCCAAGGTATTTCTGGCATAGCCCATTCATGTTACTTTACATTATCCTACTGCAGCCTTGAGTCTGAAGTCACAACAAAGACACTTTGTACTGTGCACATCATTACAGCATGCAATGTCAATTGTAAGGTGTAAGGTTTTTCCGCCTGCTGCCCGGTCTTGTTCTGCCACCCAGCCAGCCCCAAATAATACACTGAGATTCTGTATTTGATATTATATTGTTGACCAGGTACTAGTTTTTTATCGGCTAGCTCTGCCTTAATTATTAACCCATTTCTACTGATCTATGTATTTCTCTTACCGGGGAGCCGCCGCATACTGCTTTCTTCAGACTCTCCATCTTGACTCCTCCTTCCTACTTTCTATTTCCTCCTTGTCTCCTAGTCCCTCCTATCTTCCTTTCCTATTGGCCAACAGTGCTTTATTATTAACCAGTATGAGAAACGTATACAGAATGACATCTCCCATCATTTCCTCTTTTCTGTCTAAAATAAAAAGAAGGGTTTTAACCTTAACATAGCAAAATATATTATACAACAGTTATCAAGAATCACAGTTAACAATATTTAGTTCATTAACATTTAGCAAGATTTGAAGAAAATATTTCATCATCTATTCTATCTTTGTGTGTCTAAAGTCTAAGTAACTTATCTTTAATCCTAACTAATGAAAACTATAACCATAACTATCTGTCTTTAACTCCTTCAAAGACCACAGAAGGATAATATATAAGCTCTAGAAATGACAGAGGCATCTTGTCTTTTTAGTTACCTGAAGTTCTTTTGTAATCTTCCATTTTTAGCCCATAGTCCATAGTGTGTCTGGCAGACTCTTCAGCAAAGCAGGAAACTTTAAACTGACTTTTTGTATTGGCAGTTTGTCAGTCACTTTTCTCTGTGTCCTGTAGACTGTCTCACAGACTCTTCCATGAAGCAGGATCTCTGTAGCAATGTCCATCTTGAATCAGCAGTCACTTTTTGTTGGGTCTTGCATGTCCAGTTTATACAGCATAAAGTCAAACAGTCCAGACAAGAGCAGTATCTTGTCCAAATGGCTAGTCTTGCCATATTGGAAGTAAACTCCATAATGAGTTTCTTTAATGTTCATCATTATCTTTCTTTCTGAAGAATTTCTATCTATCTCAAATACATCTCTGTATATTTAGAAAACCTAACTCACCTAGCTATGTTTTGACTATTATAGGTAACTATCTAAAATCTGTACTAAATTATACATTACATTTTTAAATGAGCTATATAAACACAATACATAAACAAGAAGGGAATATACATATAACAACATTGACCTTAAATTGTATCAATAAATGAAAATCCATTCCAAAACAAAGTATTCATATTTGTACTGTGCACATCATTACAGCATGCAATGTCAATGTTGCAACACTTGGACTCAGAATAGAGAGTATTGAATGTTATGAATGGCAATGATTTTGTTGTACTATTCTTAAAAAATATAATTATTTAGTTCTAAAACATAAACTACATGTATTTCTGCTATCATTCTTCAGCACAGAAGGGTCAAATTAATATATCTTTAGATTTTATTGTATTAGAAGGTTTCTTTCTTTTCTTTAACTTTTTAAAATTACTTTATTCTCTCACATTTTTCATCTGGACTTAAATATTCTAGATATTTAAGATAACATAAAATTTTCTCAGGTTTAAGTGGGAGGTCTTGAATAGAAAAGTAATAAAAAATCTAAAATATACTTAGGGTTGGGATTAACTTCCTGAAATAGAAATCTGTTAAGGTCTATTAAAACAAAACAAGAAAACCACAGAAAACAGCAGGCACACCAATCTCAGTAGGTATTTGAGGGTATATGAGTGTGGTAGTTTGAATGTAATTTGTCTCTACAAGCTCATAAGAGTGGCACTATTGGAAGATGTGGCCTTGTGGGTGTGGCTTTGTTGAAGGAAGTATGGTACTGTAGATTCAGGCTTTGAGGTCTCTTGCTCAAGCTTTGCTCAGTTTCACTTTCCGTTGCCTTCTGATCAAGATGAAGCCAGCACCATGTCTGCCCACACACCACTATGCTCCCTACTAAGATGATAATGGAATAAACCTTTGAAACTTTAGGCTGCCACCTCAATTAAATGTTTTCCTTTATAGGAGTTTCTATGGTCATAGTGTCTTTTCAGAACAATAGAAACCTTAACTAAGACAATGAGCAACCATACCACATTATTGATATCAAGAATTTTGCTAAAGCCTACTTTATACATGTGGCTACTAGCCCTTATCTACTCCACAGTATTACTCTAAGTGTGTTCAGAACCTAAGTTCAAGTCTTAATTGAGTAAGACTAAGATTCACTTTGCTTGTGAATGAAAATATCTAAGTAGACTTACTGGGAGTGATAATGTCTATCTGTTGAAGATAAGTTTTAGATACTTTCTCTTTCATGGCCCCATGAATCAGTTAGAAGGAGTTGTAGTTAAGTTTCTATGCTGTGATAAAATATCATGACCAAGACCAACGTGATAAAGAAAGGGTTTATTTCATCTAATAATTTTCATGTCATGCACTGTTGCCAATGGAAGCCAGAGCTGGAACTTGAGATAGGAGTGTAGAGGCAGAAGCTGAAGCAGAGGCCATGGAAGAATGCTGCTTGCTAGCTTGCTCCCCAAGGCTTGTTCTCTATAACACATTCAAGAATATGCCTTGTAGACTTGACTGCAGCTATCCTAATAGGAACATTTTCTTTCAACTGAGGTTCCTCTTTCCAGATACCTGTAGCTTGTGTAAAAAAGAAATTAGGATATATGGTCACAAGGGGAGAGCTCTGAAATACCCACCCCCACCATAGAAGTATTGTTCTTCCCTTGATCAAATCCCTTGAGTAAAATCCAAGGATTTTTATCTGATTGCTTTCCTTTCATGAAGGAAGACTCAGAAAGGACTGTGAAGTTACCTTCCCTGAACCATCACTAAGCTCAGGAGCCACTGATGGCAGCAGATACATTGGCACAAGAGCATCCTCTCTACCACTCAGATAAGGATGCAATTTGACTCTAAAAATACTCCTTACCATCTTAGTTCTCAGTGAAACATGTAGATTATGACTGTGATATTGTAAACATGACAGTCCTCTTAATGTGAGCTGAATTAATTGATTTATTAGGAACAAAATAGCTATGTGGGCTGGACTAAATTGGCTTATTAAGGATTCAATTGCACTAATTGCTTGCACAGTGGCCAAAGGAACAAAGGGAGGAGTGAAGAAAGAGAGGAAAATGTCTATCAGAGGGATCCATGCTCATCAGCCCCAGACAGGGAGTCTGTCTTTCCCTCAAAGCAGCTTGAACAAAGCTTCCCCACACCCACTAGGAAGCAGGGATTCAAATTCCATGTTCACTCAAAGAAAAACTCTCCACATGTCAGAGCTAGAGCCCATTGTCCTGTTTTACCTGGACAGATATCTGAGCACAAATGCTGGGGGGTGGGAGTGAGGAGACTAGTTCTCTGTGAGAAAGAGAACTTGGCTCTGAGCTCAGAGACAGCAAGGAGTAGAGGAGGACTGTAAACAGTGAGGGCTGGCATCATGTGATAGCAGACGGTTGTTATGGTAATCTGAGGTTTGTGTTGCTTGCTGCTCTCTGCAAATTCATGAGGCAGAAGTTCCTAGTAGGAAAACAGGTTTGCTTAAAGCCTACCTGGAAGAAGAAGGGTGAAAGTCCCCATCCGAAGACTCTATTTGGATGTTTCTGGGACCAAATGTCTGTTACAGAAGAACAAGGAGGACTCAGTGAGACAAACAGAAGGCCGGGTAACATATAAGGCCTTCATCTGTCCAAGTGATTTTTTATGAGTAGCTTTTCTCTCCAACAGCCTGGGCCCACTGCCGCGCCAGCACCAAATAACACACAGAGACTCTGTATTAGATATAATTCTGTAGGCCAGTTACTAGTTTCTTATTGGCTAGTTCTGTCTTAATTATTAATCTATTTCTATTAATCTAAGTACTTCCACGTGGTCTCATCTTACCGGAAAGAGGGGCTCCTACCCTGTAGTCCTCCATCTTGAAACTCCTCCCTACTACTTCCTCACTTCTCCTTGTCTCCTAGTCCCGCCTATCTTGCTTTACTGTTTGCCAACAGTGCTTTATTCATTAACCAATACGAGAAACATATTTACAGAAGGACATTTCCCACCAGTGATTCTTTACTCTTCTCTGGGAGGGACATCGCTTGCAGCTAGTTAGTTTCCAAAATATAAGGGAAGACCAGTCGTTAACAAGAGTTGGGCTAGGTGCCAGACACAAAAAAGGCAGCAAAAGTAGAGGCAGGCAGTTCCATTTAAAACCCAGTAACAAGGTCAACAAGAGAGCATTATAATGTATATATCCATGTTTTATGTGTATACAAGACTCCAGTATAAAGGACCTAAATGTCCAGCAGAAACTCCTCATTTTTTTTTTAATGGTTAGGTTTAATATAGTATGGAGATTTTTGTAGACATGAATGAACAACAAAGATATGACCTACTATTAAGAGATAGAACTGGCACTTCTCGTCAACCTCTTCTTGGTCCTTTTACTGTAGCATTTCCTCTTCCAGGTAAAGAGGACAGATGACCTCTGGTCACTGGTATGTAGAAAAGTATGCAAATTTAGTGTAGTATTTTTAGTGACTATGGCTGTTGGAGAAAGGAATTCAGGTTTCTCTAGTGTCCATGGCTTGTCCAAAAAAGAACAAGTGAGAGAAAAATAGGCCAGGTTAAGATCAGAGACAAATATGGCTTCCAGAATGTTTTTCAGGCACTCCTTTGGACCATTGTTTTCTTAGCCTTGATGTGAGTGGACAGGTTGTAAAAGCAGGTTCAGATTTCCTAAGTAACATTTTTTTTTTTTTTTTTAATGAGAGGTCATGCCAAGGGCAGTCTGGCTATGGCTAAAGAGCACAGATTTTG
Source organism: Phodopus roborovskii (assembly GCF_943737965.1). Lineage (NCBI taxonomy): Eukaryota > Metazoa > Chordata > Mammalia > Rodentia > Cricetidae > Phodopus > Phodopus roborovskii. Next base: position 1,318,780 of record NW_026126605.1, on the reverse strand, counting down.
GAATCACAGAGAAGTGGTTTCAATTTCTATTATGCCATTTTTTTAATTGTATTCCTAAGCAATGATACAGTGTTTGTTTTGAATGTCTCTCCAAATAATATATGCTAAAAATTTAATTCTCAGTTTTGTGCTATTAGATGGTAGATCAATTAAGAGATAGGTTCCAAGGGAAGGTCTTACGCTGTTGAGGGGAGGGATGCCCTCTCTGTGATTCCTCTTTCTTTCATGCTCTGACCATGAAGTGAAATCTTTGTTCTCACTCCTCTGCTGCTATGCCTACTGCCTCACTCCAAGACCTAAGGTACACTGATTGGCATGCACTAAAACCTTCAAAGCAATTAGGATAAACACTGTTAAAAAAAAAAATGGTTACTTGGGGTATTTGTCGCTGTAATAAAAAGCTGACACTCAGTTTATTTAATTTCCCCATGCCTTGAATTCCTTGTGTGAGTGTTACACCAATATCTATCCCACAAGACTCTCCCGAGCTGCCTGTGAGAATTCTTACAGTCCCAGGCATCTCTGTGGTTGTCAGAAGAATCCGCACCCTTGACTCTTGTCCCTAAATGCGTTTGTGTCAGTCTCCATCAGAATAGTTATTTAGAAGCTCAGAATGTTAGAATGCCCCTCAGAATTCATTTATTTCAACATTCCCAGAAAAATTAAAGTCTGGGGCAAAGGCTAAGTACCTTTCCCACAGTGCCCTAAAGGAATTCTTATCAAGAGGAAATGGCACTTAAATTTCAATGACTTTGGATTATATTTAGAAAAATACTTTACATTTACCATGTGCCTCAGCTTTCACATCCTCAGAGCCTTGCAAACATTTGTCAATTCAACAGCAAATCACTGCTGAGTAGTGGATTAGTGTTAATTCTCTTTTTACTTGCTTAGTAGGTATGAAGCACTCACAAGTGTAATGCAAATCATAAAACATACCCCTTATTGCAGGGAATTTGCTTGTAGATCTCTCTGTGTAAATGAACTAAGTAATGATTGCTAATACACAGATGCACCATTGCTTGTAAGAAAAAGTACATCCACTTTACTATTGTAATAGTGAAAAATAACCTAAGTGTGCATTGTGCATTGTTCAAGTAGGAGTGGCTGACAGACCTTTCTCCCCAGCATTTCTGTTTTTTGCATTTCATCATGGCAAAAAGAATTCCAGACAGTACCAGGCCTTAACTGTCATGGCCAAGTTGAGTTATGGAAGCTTCATTTCCACCCTGATAAACACAGCTGCATTCCCATCTTTTCTGCTGTGTTCAGTACAGGAGAAGATGGGTTGTTACTTTGGAGTTTCTATAAATGTGAAGATCACATGGCATGTCCAAATGTCCCAGGAGATGCTGCATAAATCAAATGATAATTTAAAAGGAATATTCTTCCCACATTTACATGGAAGACATGAATGTCAACGACATCCTCTCCAGATATGCACCTCCCTCCTTGGAGGAAAAAGTTCATGAGAACAAATTATACTTTCCCTCTGAAGTATAAGGGACTCTCTGTAGACTAGGCAGAGCATAGAAGAAGGTGTTCATTGTATAAGATCTCTCATCCAGGCAAGATGAAATAAAGGCTTTGACCTAATAATGCTACCATAGAAATACCACTGACATGTATGGCTAGTGAACCTCATTCATGATCTTTAATCTATCCTGCAGAAGTTCAGACCCAGGATTTAAAACAGAAATGAAGGCTGCATCCTACTCAGGGATTATAGGGGTTAGAAGTAAGCCACTGTTTATGTTGCCTTCAAAAAGCTTAATAGCTAAATGCCTGAACTTTGTTTATTTAAAAAAATACCAGGGCATATTTTTAAAAAAGCTTTCCTTCTGCAATAACTGTTGGTTGGTTCCAAATCTCTTCATGAATGTATTATGGAAAACTGGGGCAGAGTTTTCTCCTTGTTAGCCAAGTGCATGCCTGCTGAGGCTTTATGTTACAGAAATATACAATAGAAACCTAAACTACCATGCATCAAAGCACATGACAGAAATGCATGTCTGTACATTTTAATGTCAAATAATTTCTACCTTCCACATTTACCTTATATACACTACTGAGCCCAATGTTTGTAATATTTTAATGAGCTCAATTTTGACCTTTTACCTAGAGCACTTTATCTTTCTGAAGTCCTAAAATGACTTCATTTCATAGAAACCTTTATTAAATTTTAATATTAGTTTATATTTTTATACTCTCATTTATAAGTTGACAGAATACAGCTCAAAAAACACAATATATTAAAATAAATATTCTATTGGCTTGCCTGTTTAAACTCCAAATCATTTTATTTTAGAACCATTGAAAATGCCTGCAGTCTTAGTAAGCTTTCTAGGCCCTTAAATCACATGGGTGATAATCAACATTTTGTTTGTAGAACCAAAGTACTAGCTGGGTAGTTAGTAAAAGTACTCCGGGAGTTGAGGCAGAGATCAGCATCAGCATGTTTGCCTCGTATGCATAAGGACCTGAGTTAGACTATCTCTACAGACAAGAAATGAATCAAAGCTTTCAAGAGAGCATTAATAAAGCAAAACAAAGCTTTGCTCTATCCACCCACTGAAAGACTTATTGAGAGAGACATGTGTGTCATGGAAAGTGTATGGGGTTAAAATGTGAGTCACTGTCTCTAGGCTCATGTGATCTCCTAGTCCTGAATTCCTAATCAATAATTTCATGTATCTACCTTGTAAAGAAAAACTGACAGACCCCCAAGCTTACCCTTGGCCTCTTAACACACCCTTCTGTAGCAGCCAATACCAAAAATTTTAAAGGTCTACTCTGATATATTTAGTAACCTATACAAATTTCTTCTGCACACACTCTTGCTTCCTTTCATGTTACAGAAAATTACATATTAAAATATTCAATATTTCATGACCTTGAAAATATTTTTAATTTGGATATCAAATAATTTTGTCAAGTTTTTAACTGTCCCATTGCCTATATATACTAGCTATTGAGTACAAAGATTATGTTGTGAGCCACATACCTTCTAGCCAAATATCTCAGAAAAGCAGTATTGAAATGTAAAGTACTCTATGATTTTTATTCTGCAATGTTATATCTTTCTGATCAAGTTAATACAGTATTAACCATGCATATTAGTTCAGAGAATTTTCATCTCTCTGTGTGAGAAACTAATAATAATAATTTTGTTTCTCCATGAACAGGAAGTTTTATTGATACAAAACTGTGAGTACATCATCACATTCACCTTGAAGAATGATTAGGAGTTGACAGAAACATACATTAGCAGGAGATTTCATCACTGGGAGCAAGGGGTGATAAAATATTTTTAAAGTTCTAAACATGCCTTTCCCTGATATTGACTGAGCATTCCATATGAACTCTCACCTTCAAGAAGATAAGTAAATAATCACTGAAAAAAGAATACAACGGGATTTTGTAAAAGAAGTTTTTTTTTTTTTTTTTATACTCTGACTTTCAAAGATTGGTCCTTCTAGTACCTGAGGCCTTTCCTTTAGAACCTCTACAGAAGTGGGATCCCTGTCACTGACTGGTGGATCCCACATCCCTGGAACTCTGTATTGGCGGGATCTCTATGTCACTGGCTAGAAGAGCTCATGTCTCTGGAACCTCTGCAGAGTTGATCATTGGTGGGATGACTAAAAGGAATCACCATTTAGATCAGCTTGGGATTTTGTAGTGTGCATATTTTACCTGTAGTTTTTACAAGAGAAAAGCTGTCTTCATCTTGTTTTCTTTTACTGAAAATATACTTTTTAAAAAACAAAATGTATTCTGATTATGGTTCTTCTCTCCTAGTTCCCCCTGATCATTGCCCCATCCCCACCCATCTGAACCCACACCCTTTCTCTCTCATTAGAATACAAACAGGCATCTAAAAATAATAAAATAACAACAAATAGAAAAGAAATTCCAAAAGTATAAAAAAGCAGAAGAAACATATACATGTGCTGAGATTCACACACAGAAACCCATAAAAACACAATTGGAAAACATAATGCATAAACAAAATATCTGTAGGGAATAGAAAAAACAGACAAAATATTAGAGATAAAAACAATCCACCTCATATAGAATTTGTTTTGTATTTTTCATCTACTCTTGGGCATGGGGACTACTCTTGAGTGAGGTTTGTACACCCAGTGAGCATCCTTTGGAGAAGGCTAAATTTTTTTCCATTGCAAGCAATTTTTGACTGCAGATGGCTTCTGCATTAGAGATGGAGACTTATGTACACTTCCTTTCTCAGCACTGAGACCCATTGGGCTTTACAGGACCTGTGTATGCTGTCAATCTTTATCCCTGCATTTTTATTTTTTCTATTATCATGCTAGGATTTCCTCTTTGCGACACTATGCTCAGTCTAACTTTAAAAAAAAAATTGGATATTTGTCTATCAAATAAATTCCAAGAGTGCTTATAACAAACAAATAAATAAACACAAGTTGCTAGAGGTTCAAAAGTATCAGATTATGGACATTTCAAAGAATTTCCTATGCTTGATCCTTTAACTAAATACCACTAGCAAATACAACATTCTTTGTAAGCCAGTTATGCTCCATGGAGTGTGCTAGACAGAAACATGGCTGTACTACACATCTTCAACTGAGCAACAGGCTGCTCTCAGCCATCCTTGCCATTTAGTTGGAATATTTGCTCTTTGCGTGTTTGTGTCTATTCAATAAATGTGCACACATACACATGACATATACACACAACATACACATACACAGTTGCACACACACAAGTATACACACACTCACACACACACTAATATAAACAGACACAAACCACACAAGCCTACTTTATACACACTCACATACAGAGATACACAATATGTACATATGATGTATGAGGTCTTTCCTCTAGCCTGATGTCCAAGAGCAAAGTGCAGCAGATATTTCATTTCTTTTTACAAAGAGGTTACAAGCCAGAATTCCAAATGCTTCTATCATTAAAGTGTAAAGACATAGTCACATACACAAGAACATCACTCTTCTGATGATAGTACAGGAACAGCCATTTCCCTGCAGTGTTTTGAAGCCTTAAAATTTAAGGTCTTCCCTTTTCCTGATACACAAGATATTTGTATTCTTCTCACAACTCTCACAATTTGTAGTTCTCATCTTCTGTGCCACCAGGCTGAGAAATGTTGAGATCCAGACTTATTAGGCAAGCCACACAGCTGCTGCTATATCTCTTGCCTCTATAATTTTCCCTGATTGATACATTTGTGCTCAGAATGGATAATCCACCATTTAAAAAGGTTAATATAAAATGCTCGCAGAGGCAATTTTCTTTGTGACGGGTTGAATTCTATCTTCTCCCATTCTCCCCTATTTGGCCCCATACTCAGCACTAGGCTTCTTCTGAACTGTTCAGTTGGGAATACTTTGTGCTACCCATTAAAAATGATACGGTTGGTAGGGAAACAAAAGACATAGGGCCACCAGGATGACCAAGGCAGACAAAAAGACAAACATCCTATTGCGGTAAATAAGGATCAGGATAAACAAATAGGCCGAACAGATGTTTATTCAGGGAGAAATAACTTACAACCTAGACAGATGAACACCAGGAAATTCAACCCGATCTTCTCCTGTCCGAGTCACACCAGAAAGAGAGAGCGCCTTCCTGGCCCCCTCCGACCTCCTTCCTCAGGTCACCTCCGCCCATTGCTCCACCCCCCAATGGGCGTGGTCAGTGCTACAGAAGGACTACCTCACTACAATTCCCCTTTTAGTCTAAAGAAAAGATTTAGGCTTAATACAAAACTATATACAAAACAGTGAATAACAAGTGTGCTCTAAGAAAAGGAAAATCGAGAACAAAATGACCTACATATCTAGTCCTAGGGTGAGGGCATAATGGAGTTTACAATAGAGTTGTCATAAGCTGGAAAACGTTAAGTCTAGTACCTAATATATCTAACTAGGAAGAGAGAATAATAGTTGTGATAGTTTAACCTCATCAAGACCTGAGAAGGAAATTAACAATAATACTAGAGTAGACAGGAAATGCAGATGGACAACTTCCAAAAGGTGCAGCAAGGACAGAAACAGCAAGCCACCTGAACAGTCACCCTAGGTCTCACAGCGACATTGGTACACCCAGATTTGGCTAAGGCCAAGAGAACTTAACAGACCACAACAACAGCAGGGAAATAGAATGGCTGTCTTACCCTGACTTGGCAAGGTCAAGCAGTCTTCTATATTTGTCTCCTGCAAGCACATAGGACTGCATGTCCAAATCAGTGGTCAAGGTGGGGGCAATTCTATGCCCAACAGGCCATTAGCTGAGGCGAGATTGAACTCCAGCAGGAGCAACAACAGTGTCTAACATATTTTCGGGAAAGTGCACGGTGCTGTCAGGAGCAACAGTGTCTCATGTCAATGGAGTACTAATATTAAAACATTTAAATGCCATGTTCTGCATGTCTATGAAGTGATTGAGGATTAAGCATCTATATCTGACTAATCTCATAGGTACAGGAAATGTGAGTGAAGATAATCTGTAATACTCGGGAACTTAGCTAAAAAGACTGATTAAAACTTTCCTGAGTAAAGCAGGAACAAATACTTAAACAATATAACTATTTACATATACCTACATGTAAATCCCTAAAATAGAGGTAGAGTATAAGTGTCAAGACAAGAGGTAGAACTATAAAGGGCAGCAAGATAAATATCCCAAATTGTATAAAAAATGTCTTGAATACAGGAAAAGTATACATACATAGAATATGGTAAAAAAATAATGTGCATAAAATATTATAAGTGGAAACATTTAACACAATATAACAAAATATAAACTTAATTTTACATAGCTTACCACATAAGAATACACAACAATGTAAGCTGTAAAATACTATCTCATTCTTACTCAAATTCTCAAGAAAATAGGCTAATCTACCTATATCCCATCTAAACCATACCTTTACCAACCATTCCCTATTCCTGTCTAAAAGATAAACCCAAGTGTAAGCATCACCCAATCCCAAATAACTAAAACCAACCCAAAGACGATGACTATTATCCCAAAATTCCAAGGGTAGGGAAAGGGGGCGTAGTCATATTAAGATTACTTCCTGCTGAAATGGGACGATGATTGCTCCAATGGATCCTGTAGGAAGAAAATTTTTAGCAACCAAATTTCTCAACAGAACTGGCTGTGACATATGTAGTTAGTCACTGTGTGGCAGAAAATTCTTGACTCTAGTTCTATTTGAAACTCTGGCCAGGGTGTAATAAAAACAATACTCGTTACAACATCCAATAAATCAGAGCTAAGGGTATCACTGTCCAATATGGAGTCTATTTTTCTAAACTGTTTGCCATTTGCTCCTAGAGTTGGTCTAGTCTTTGACCTAAACACTCTCCGGCATTAATAACATCAGCAAACTTCGAGGTAGTGTCTCACCTAAAGGAGAGCTATGTCATGCACTGACATCAGAAACACAATCAGGAATTTTCTGTTTTTGAGGAACTCAAATTAGTGGGAGGAATACACATATAAACAAATAATTACAATATGATCACTTATTGTAATTATATAAATGCCATGATATTTTAACCAATGACAGGAACATTGTAGTAATCATAACAATCCTGACTTGTTACAGCAGGAAGAGCTGGGAGAAAGAACCTGTATTGATCTTTGGCTTCAAAAAAGAAAAGAAAGGGTTCATTTCTGAGAGATAGCTCTGGTTCTGGAACGCTGAGTCATGCATTATCTGGGAAGCAGAGAGAGACAGTGTTGGGAAAGCAGACCGAGACACATCTTCCTTCTCAAGTGTTTAGACTTTGTTTCAAAAGCAATATTTTGAAATGAGGACTATCTTTTCATTTCCATAAATATTTTTAAAAAAGAGAGAGAGGAGGAGAAAACATGAGAGAGATAAGGAGCTACTGGATGGCAAAGATGCTAGAAATAGTTTGGCATTTCTTTTTCCAAGCTGCTTACCATTCATTGAAACATTATCACATTCATCCACACATCATCAGACACCTGAATTTACAATACAGAAAAATTTGCTAATTGATTGTGTAAAACAGCAGTAGAAGAATGTCTCTTCTAAAATTCCAATGTCAAGGTCCATATTTGTGCACATATAGTACCATTCATGGAAACTGAACTGCTTTTCCTTAGGAAGAACACCCCAGAAAGAGGTTGCACAGCTCCAGTTTCTGTAGGCCTAACTTACTCTTCCTACCATGGGTTCATTCACCACCCAAGCCCCTTTCTCCTGGGACTTATCTATACTTTGCTCACTAATCTGGAAGCCCTCTAGCTTCTCCTTTGCATTCCTTTGGAAAATTTTGATTGTACTGAATTAAGAGATATGGATTGATGAAGAACCTCCTGAGTAAAGCTGTTCTTCTTCTCATGTACCTTTTTGTCTGTTCCTCTGTTTTCATCTAGAGAATGTAGTAGATACCAGTTATGGTTTTACCAGACTTTCTAGTAAGTGATTAAATATTACACCATAAATTTAACCTTCTATATATACTGAATTTGTTCATGTCTGCTATATAATCTGAGACAAGCCTTTGCTATTGTTTTCTTACTGTTTACTTTATTGGTGATTATGTGGGCATGTACATATAAGTGGAGGTGTCAAGGAGATCAGAGAAGGCCTTGAGTCCTCTTACCAGGATCATATGACCAAATCCAAAATGAATTCCAGAACACATAGCTGTTTTATTAAAAGATATTTTCTAGATTGCCCTCTTAGATTTATACTACTATTATTTATCTATTTATTTATATTCACAATTTTAAATCTTCCTAATTTTAACTTAAGAAATAACATTTGGTTTTTCTGAAGAAATAATATTTTATATTCTAGTAAAAAAAACTTTAGAACATAGAATTTAACCAAACTAATCTACTACTTCCTTTCTCCCTGCTTTTTCCTCCTTTTTTTTCTTGTGTGTATGTGTGTGTGTGTGTGTGTGTGTGTGTGTGCGTGTGTATACTTGTGTATGTGTGTGTATGTAGATGTGTGTGTTTGTGTGTGTGTATGAGTGTATGTGTTAAGACAAGATCTCATTAAATGCCTAAGAGTGGCCTTGAACTTGTGGATCAAACTCCTGTTTCAGACTCCACACTACTGGTAATACAGGAGTGCATCATCAAAACTGGTTCCTTTCTTCTTTAAAAATTACTACAGATTAATCAAAATTAGCCATGTATATGACTGTGAAAATCAAATAATTCTATGTGTCTAATCATGAAAACATGGCTTTCTCCAGCTTGCAAATGTCTCAAAGCTTTGATTCCATTCTCTAGAGGAAGTCATACCCATATCTTTCATTTTCCCTTACAGTTCTGAATTACATACTTATGTGTCTTTTTTGGTTGTCTGCAGATATTGCCTATTGATTTTTCTAATACAGAAAATGAAAACTTAACTCTTGGGGATTTTCTGCTTACCTCAAAATATAATCATCTCATAATTCTTGTTCAAATCCATAATCAAATTTATTATTAATATGCTTATACTGAACTATGCACAATAATATTATGATTTTCTTTTCTGTATCCATCTCAGTGTGATTGTTTAAACTACTACTCTAGTGTGTGAGAAATTCATTTCTCTATATCTTACCTATGCTTGGCATTGTCACTGTGTTTTTGCCTTTGGCAATCAAGTCAGCACAAAGCATATCATGAAATTTGATTCAGGCACAGCTGAGATGCATAGAGATTTATGCTACCTGGTGATTTCAATATCCCACAGTTAAGAACTTTTGATAAGTCCATGTTTTTCTGGATCTTTTTTAGCTTTTCATCATGCTGTTTTATTTCTTTTAGTGAATAGATGGATTGGTTGAAGGAGAAAGTGAAATGTTTCAAGAGGGGAATGTGTTCCTTATTAGCCTGATTTGTTCTGAAGTTCATCCTTGTCTGAGCCTCCAAAGCATGATGTGCAAGGTCCAGGAAGAATTGCTATGGAGCTGGTTAAAAGCATCAACCCGAGCATAGCACAGAACAACACAGCACATTTTCTAGATTGTCATGGGCGGTTCCAGTCTAGAAAATCCATAATTCATGAAAGCCATATAAATTAACCAAATAATTAACTAAGAATGTAGGCAATGGCTCTCTACGAATACTTGAAAGCAAGATTTTTCTGAGATGAACTTTACAAAGTTGATAAGTTGCCAAAAGAGTGTGGGTTTGCTAAGCAAATGATACCCTAGAATCAGTACAACCAGCACAACACAGTTCGGAAGGGTAAGAATTCAAAAAATATATTCCCCTAGTTATCACAGTTTCCATTGTCTTTGAGTTCTATGAAAACTTTCCACACAAACACAAGAGTATAGCTTAGTAAAGCTTATCTCCCCACAATGGGAAGCCAGTGATCAAATATCTACCCAGGAAAAGTCTCTGTAGCAATTTATATCTCTTAATTCCATATTTTAGTTCACTTGATGCTTTAATAGAACCTGGACTTGTGTGATTTACAATGAAAAGAAGTTGTCTCTTACAGTTTTGGAGATTAAGATGTCCAAGATGAAGTCTGGTATCTGATAAGGGCCTGGAATATACTTTTGAGATGTCTGCTTCCATACTGAGTCCTTTGGAAAGGGAATGCTTGCTGTCCTCCAGCAGCAGATGGACCACTAGCCACGTTTTAAAGGCTGTTCCTCTTAACATTGTTACAGTGGCAATTAAATTCAATGTGAGTTTTGGAAGGTACAAACATGCGGACAAAGAACATATAAGCATATCAGACTAATCATGTATGGTTGGAGCTCTGAGTGTCTCAGGGAAGAAGTATGACATAATTTACATGAGAAAAATGACCACCAGACAGGAAACACAATTAAAAACAACTTTCTTTGCTTTGTTTATCATGCATCTTGATTCTAAAGATATTAACAAGTCCTAATAATGCTAATGGCAGTTATTTCTAGATTAATTAGATATGTTTTAGTTAAACTATGAACAAATTACTTTATCAATCTTAAAATAGCCATTCATTTCCTTCTTTTCTACATAATGCCTAACCTCTTATTGATGTCTTCAACTATTCAACTATAGGTGAGGTGTTCATGTCTCTTCAGGGTCAGAAAGGAGAAAGAAACAAACAAACAAAACAGAAGCTACTATATACTTGACTAGTTGAATTTGAGGAAAGCTTGACTTTTGTAGCTTTATGACATGGTTTTACACTAAACTATTTATTTGTTAAATGACAAAAACATAAATAAAATTTGCATTTTTTATCAGTTAAATCTCTCAACTAAAAAAACAAAGAAGATATTTAAATCTCATACTATTATGGCTGAAAAATTATACCTAATGTCAAGAAATTGCAATTGTGTAGTCTTGGGATTTTTATCTAGCCTGATATTTAGAAGTTTTCAGGTTTGACTCAAGTATATTCCTGGCTTTCTTTTGTGCACAATTCAGTTGTTCTTTAAGCAACCAGTGACTTTGTCTTATTTTTGGAAAATCATTGTGATTTCCCTTTAAAATTATTTTTGTGATATCTGTGTAGACAAAAATATCATCTTATCACATATGCATAATTCTATGTGATACAGGAAAATTATGATGACATATTTTGGCTTGTTATTTTTTAGAAGCGAGGAGGTTTGTCTAAGCTAGAATATAAATGATGGAGTTTACGTATATAAAATGTCTAAATGTGTTTTTTAATGAGACATTTCTGTATTTCCTATAGCAATTTGAGATAATCACTGTGTACAATCTTTTAAAACAATTTTCTACATTTGTTTTTAATTAAACTCGAGTAGGCTGGAAAAAAAATCCATCAATTTACCTCCATGTGAACACTCTATTTAATTCTGCTCTACCACCCTCCCCCATTACCCCTCTGGCCAAGCAATAGTTGAACAACATTCTCATTCATTTTAAAACATGGACATGTGAGCATTTTGTATGGTGGTACAATATGAGTTATAAATCTTTGCTTCTGGGATTGTTCTAGGTTATATTTTTAAATACATCCCTGGAGCATAGGCTAACATTGTAATTTTGTTTCTTCCTTTTATGTCAAATCTGTGAGTATTCGATGTAAAGAGATCACACAGATTTTATTGAGGCACCCCAGTCACCATTGTGTTTATAAATTAAATATATACTATCAGTCTAAATGTTGTTAAATGACCTTGGTATTGCTTGTTATTTGTTTGTGAGATCCAAAATAAGAAGGGGAGAGCTACCTCTTCATTAAAAACAAGCAACCTTGTCTAATAATTCTTATGTAAATGAGATTATTAAGGGAGTAGGTTGTGATTAATCACTCTCAGACATCACAACTTTTCATGGAGGTGGCAGTAAACACTAAATGCAAAGGCACAGTAAATAGGAAAGGGACAATCTGATTCTTCTGCAGACAGTTTGAAAACAACAAGTCTGAGAAGATGGCTCTACTTTGGGCCATGTTGGAGGTCCCTGTGTCTGGTCCCTGCCCTTGTCATTGTACCAGAAGAAGCATGAGGCAGCAAGCTTTGATCTCTAGCCCAGTACTTAGCCAGTGTGCATCACTGGCTTTCCCTGTGTCTTGTTCAAAGAAGAAAAGAAGAAAACATTTCACCTGTGACCCTATGGGCAATAAATGCATAGTAGCCTACACAGAATTGATATGAGTGACCAAGAGCTTCCTTTTTCTTTTCTTTTCTTTTCTTTTTTTGCTTAGGGGACATAACCTGAGATGATTAAACTGAGTTTCCTACAAAATAGCAACAGGGGTTATATTTTGCACTCAGAGAGACCTTTTCTCCAAAGAGCTCTGGGTGCCCCACTCCAAGGGAACAATTCATAATTATTTCCTTATTATCACTCTTATCCAGAGATGATTTGTGATCAAAGAGAAAGCAGGTTGCTGATGGATTTGTATAAACTGTCACCTGACAGATTCATGATATGAAATGCTATCTGGAACCTTAAAACATATAACTGCATTTTGACCTTAAATCACCCCCACAAAATATAACGTTAATGTTAGAAAAAAAAAAAAAACTAAGCCATAAAGAGCATGAACTTGCAATGAAGATACCACAGGGGGAAAGGAACTCAGTTTAAATCATGTTAATTTTACTAGACTGAGCCATTGCCCATAATGCTTCCTTCTCACAAAGTGTCTGCACCTGCTCTAAACTCTTAGAGAATAAAACTACAAAGGACTATTGTACTGTCACCCAATACAAACTTTACATTTAGATGTGGACACCCAGAGGCAGAGACAAGAAACTCAAAGTAACATGTCAAACAAGTGACAGAAATGACATCGAGACAACAGTAAATATTTATTATTATAAATATGAAATGTAGAAGCCCAAAGATTTTAAATCTTCTTTTTTTAACTTATGGACTGATTTATAGAAGAGCCAAAGTTTAAAGAACTAACTCATACTCATTTCCACATTATCTGTAATATATTCTAGGTAAAAGGTAAAAATATGCATGAATACATGAATACTCACAAACCAGATGTCTGGACAGTTAAAAGTTACCCACCACACTAACAAAGTTTGTAGTAAGTACTAAATTGACAAACATCACTGTGATTAAAAAGTCAGATTCAAAAGCAGATTTTTCTTTTAGAATCCTTGGGCTGTATGAAGAGGACCAGCCTAACAAGCAGAGCAAGGGCTGCAGCCCACAACCCTTTCCTACTCTTGGCTTTACTCCACTTTCCTATTGCCTCATACTTGTACCTGAGAACAACCCAATATTTGTTCAGGGGGCCTGAGTCCAGCCCATCCCCCAAACCCCACTCTCCTGACTTCTCCTTTGGGTCTGTGGAAGTCCCCATCAGCTGAAAGTGTGCACTTTGGAATTATGATCCAGTGGAAGAGGCTTTCCTATCCCAAATAGGATGACCCATGACTCCTGGGTACCTGAAGGTCTCTGCTGCCCAGAAGTTGGGCTAATTACGGTGGTGGATGGTATGTTTAAGCTTCTGTTTTGACTTATACCGTTGACCACAAAGACTTTTTTCAAGAGAAAATATTATTAGTTCAATCACTAGATGTTCTTGACTTCTTTTTATAGCTCCCTTTGAATATAACATTTGGATATCCCCCAGTTTATAGGGAAATTATAATAATCCAAGGTGGTTCAAAGATCATTAAAATAAATGTTTTTAGTTGTGATGGTGTAACTGGTATCAGACTTGCATTCTCAGCCCAATAATCACAATCAGGGGCTTTAAAAACCTTCTCCCAATCACTAATAATAAAGAAGTAGAGATAAAAATGCATAAGGATATAAACAACATGAGCACTCTAATAATTCCAGTTTCATTAACATCTGTGTAAAACACTATACCCCAAACAAAAGACATATATAATTTTTCAGTGAAAAACTCATTAACCTAGACCATGTGCTAGTTCACAATGTTATGTCTCAGCTAATAGAAAGCATTAAAATAATAAAGAGCATGTTCTCTGACAAGAATAGAAATTAATTATATATTAGCAGCATCAATGTTTTTAGAAAGCATTAACTACTTGGACATTGATCACATGCTTCTAAATATAATATAAAATAAGATATAATGGGAATAAGATTTATAAGACACAGCTCAAATAATTACATATACAATTTCATAAATATATATAATATTCAAATGCTTATATTAAAAAAGAATGATGAGAATTGTATGAATTTCTACCTTAAGAAGTAAAGAAAGAAATGAGACACAAATAAACCAATAAAATGATAAACATTTTGCTAATAAAATCTGCAAAGCTCAGTTTGAGAGGCTGAAGAGAAAACGAACACAATCTCAAGGCCTACCTGGGCAATGGAAGGAGTTCAGCCTAGGAAATACAGAGAGACCCAGCTTCAAAGACAAAGTGAAAGAGCATGGAGATATAGCTCAGTTGTGGGTAAGCTGTGTGCCCAACAGGGTTAAGTTCCTGGTTTCAATGCCAGTACACACATACAAAAAAAAAAAAAAAAAAACCTTAGCAAAAATATCAGTGAAATTGCTGCACTTACGATGAGAGTACTCTGTTTATTTTCAGATGCAAAAAATTAATAATAATAAATAAAAAGTTTGACAGAATTCGACATTTTCTGTTCTGCTTAGTTTTGAGACAAGGACCCTCTTTGTAGCCCTCATCTGCCTGAACCTTGTAACACTCTTGTGTCGCCACCCACTCCAACCCCTGAGTGCAGGGTTATGAGCCTGTGCCACCAATTCTGGCCTTGACACTCATGAATCCAATCAGAATCCAAGTAGTATTTTTTTAATTAAAGAAAATTAACTAGCCAATTTTAGGATGTATATGAAAATGAAAATGCAAATATCCTAGAATAACCCAGACAAACTTGAAAAAGATGAGAAAGATGAATTATACATATTGTTTAATTTCAGACTTATTCCAGTAATCAAGACAGTGGGTGGGCTAATAAACTGTAACTGAGATGTGAATTCAAATTAGAACCATGCACATACAGTAAGTTGTTTCTTTATAAGATTGCTAACAATACACAAGATAAATTTTAGTCACTTGTTTCAATAAATGGTTCTCAATTGCATAAATCTTATGCATAAGATGAAACACAAGTCACACATGATACCTTAACCAGAAATATTTTAAAAGTTCATTTCTCTGTTTCAGAACTCATTTTAATTTGAGAGAATTTTGTTTTTACTCCTTTGAAAGGATTTTGTTTTTGTTATGATCATATAAACATAAAATCTGTATTTCTTAAATCTTACTACAGGGAAATATAGGCAAATACATATCTGGTATTGGTCCAGGCAAATGTTCTTAGCATGAAGAACAACACATCCCTGGGTGGAGTAAGGAGGATCAAAGAAAGGTTCAAGGTTATGATTTCAGGCCAGTTTGGGCTAGATGAGACTCTTTCTTAAACCCAATAAGTTAGCCTCCAAATAAACAAAGAATGAGTAGAAAATGTAAATTAAATTATATGAAAATAGAAAAATGTCAATCCATCAAGAGATAGACAACACAGGCAGCAAGTACATTGAGGTTAGAATGGAATGTATATAGACCCCTGAGAGTACCTATGTCCAGAACTTCACACAAAGAAATCGCAAAGGAGGAAACCAATAACAAGAAGGGAAAAGAAGGTTGCAGAGGATACATACAAAGGTTTCAAATGCATCTAAAGTGTTCTTACCATCATCAGGGAAGTGCAAATGAAAATTATACCAGTTAACGTCACATTCTATACACCTGCTCCAAAGGGAAAAAATAAGGATAGCTGACATCAAACAGGGAGAATGTAAAAAATCTGGGTTCTCTTACATTGCTGAAAGGAATATTAAATTTCTTTGGAAAACTTTGACAAATTTAATAAGATGTGGCCCATCAATCACTCTGTATTTACAGAGATCTAACAGAAATACATAAGACTTTCCTACAAGAATATTTATAAAACTCCATTTATAATAGTCCTGAACTGGAAGCAACCCAAAAGATCCATAAGTGGGAGAATGTGTAAGCAAACAAGCGTATTCAATAATAAGAAACAACTATTGATGGAACCAGTAATATTGATAAATCTCAAAGCTGTCATGACTTAAAGAGGTCAGACACAAAATAATAAGCAGTATATACAGAATGTATGGATTTGATACATCTATGTAAGTTTCAAGGTATGGAGATAGAAATAACGATGGTGTGGGCTTTTCTTGATGGAAGCGAGTAAAAACTAAATGAGATGGTGAAGTATATATTTTTAACAAATATTTCTTTTACTTTTGAGGTTATAATTACATCATTTTCCCTTCTCTTTTCTCAGTCTAAAACCTTGCACATGCTTCTCAATGTTTTCCTTCAAATTAATGGCATCTATTTTTCATTAGAAATGTGTATCTTTAAAAAATATTATTTTCTGTGTGCTGTGTATTCATACACATGTGCATGTGAATCTCCTTGGAGGACAGAAGATGGAGTCAGATCATGTGGTTCTGGAAATACAGAGGATTGTGTGACACCTGACTGAGCTTCTGGGAACTACAACTGGGTGTTCTGCAAAATCCCTGCACATTCTTAACAGCTAAGCCATTCATCTCTTCAGCACACAGAATTGTAACTTGGTAGAGGAGCTTAATTTGTCAAAGACTTTTTTAAATGTATGCCTCTGTAGGAAAAAAAAAATTGCCCAAACTAACCTAAGAATCACCTATGTGAAAGTTGAACAAAATCCAACTCCCAAGGCCTCTAGTAACATATTTAGAGACATGTAAGCAAAGTAACAAGCTAAAATTCATAAGGCGTAGGCAGGGAAGAGAGGCAGTGTCACATCAATACCACCCAAGCTGTTTACAGCCTGTCTGTGAAGGGTTTCTTGTGAGTGGAAAAACAGACAGCCCCTGTATTTGTGCTGCCAGCTTTGATTATGGAGGACAGCATGAGGGTTAGGCAATCTGTTGCCATTCTTGTCCCTAGGTTGCAAAACACTTGCAGGGTATATCCAGCAGGTAATCTTTAAAACATATTTGTAAAGCAAATATTGCAGAGAAACACTGACCGTTCAGGCCCTATTGAGGGCTATATAAAGATCACCTCCATGGAGAATGCTGTTGATGAGTTTGCAAGGCTGTTCAGGATATCTGGTGAGAACAGAGTGTGAGTCCAGACGGAACAGGCAGATCCAAGCACAGGACCAGATTGAAGCTTTAAAAATCAGAAGCAGGAAGGTGGTCCAAATCTTGCCTTTTTTGAAGAAAGGGTCTTGTCACCCCAAATGCCCTTCAGAGAAGGAAGATAATGACAGAAGGCTTGAAAGAAAAGAGCTAGCAGGACAGAAGTACACTCTTAGATTAGAATAGAAACTTACTGTCTTGTTTTCTGTCCAGGTCTAGGTCCAAAGCAGGATAATAGCCACATGGAATTGGTTTTTGCTATGTTCATAAATGAAAGGACTGCAGAATTTCAAGAAATTGTGGGTTGAAGTGATTACAGAATTTACTAGGATGAAGAAGTGATTAAAATACAAGAGGATGACAAGAAAGGCACAGTGTTGGTCAGTGGTAGAGCTGAATGTGTGGTGTTATATGTGTAAGATCTCTGATTCTTGAACTTTTAGCAAGACAAACATATCGAACACATGCTTATGAAAAATCCCTCATGGCATGTGATGGTAACTGAAGCTATATTTCAGTAAAGGTAATATTTATCTAGAGATTAGGTCTGTGTTTTGCAATTTACCTGCTTTATTTTGAATGTATCCAGTGGTCTGTCTCACTGGACATTCAGACTTCATTGTTCCCTCTCTCTCTCTCTCTCTCTCTCTCTGTGTGTGTGTGTGTGTCTCTCTCTCTCTGTCTCTCTCTCTCTGTCTCTCTGTCTCTCTCTCACACACATTCTGTATCAATGAATACTTCAATGAAGTTAGATTTAGGGGTGACATTTTATCATCATCATCACTTCCTCCTCCTCTTCTTCCTTTTGTTTTTATGTACGGCACATCCCTCAAAAGTTCCTGTATAATCAAAATACATAATGAATTTTCCATTTTCAGAAAAGGCTTTCATATCATCTCTTATCAGGTTTTAACTATGAGGTATTAAATATTTATGATTAAGTCTCTAAGTTTAGTGGTAGATAACAAATACACACTCAACTATAAACTGTGAATAATGGTACTCAACTTGCAATACTGTGAGGATTAAAATTCATATGATATTCATATCAGTATTGAATATGCATTGAGAAACTTGAAAAGGATGTCATGAAAAAATTGTAAAGGTGTTCAATTCATGCTCAGGGACACCATATAAGTGTTTTCTATGTATAAAAGTAGGAAAATTCATGTAAAGCTCAGAGGAATGCATTTTATGTGTTTATTACATTTTATTTTACTTTATACCTCAGAAAATACCTAAGAGAATCAATTCTCTAAACATGGATACAATCCCAGTACTTTTATGCATACCCAGTGCTTTGAGAGCCCCTCATCTTCCTAGGCAGACATAATAATTGCTCTTTACTGAAGTACAATGCACATAGTGAAAACTGCAAGGAAGCCTAACGGATGGGAACAGCAGGGAGCCCAGGTCAAGGAAGAGGAAAACTGCTAGCCTTTGCTCTCTGAAGTCCAGAGTTGGTTGCTTTATGTTACTAGAAGTTGAGCTGGAAGCACCTTAGAGTTTCATGATGGGAACCTGGCAAGGAGTTTAAGGACTATCATCACCATCATGTGCTCATTCCCAAAGGCCAGTGGAATGTAAATATGTAGAAACTGTTCCTTCTGCCTGAGCTCTGAGAACTGAGATGAGAATAAATCCATCATCCTACAGCCTGCAGAACCAAAGCAAACAAGCTTTGTGAAGGCTTAAGTCTATATAACTCTGAGTTTATTTGAAGAAAGATCTTACTCAAGAAGAAAATCTGGAGGACCAAAAGAACACTCAAATGGGATAGGTTTTTAAAAAGTCAATGGGCACCACTACAATTATCATTAGATACTTGCTTTAACAATCCATATTAGAGGCTTGTTCCCTGTGCTGGTACTATTGGGAATGGTAGAGATTAGGAGGTAGGGGGCCTAGTGAAGGTCGTTCAGCCATTGAGAACATGTGCCTAAAGGGTACTATGGGTCTTTGGCCTCTTTCTTTTCCTCTCTGGACATTAGCTGAGTAATTTTCACTCTAGTCTGCATCACACCATAATATGCTATCATAGATCCCAAGTCTGTTAAATCCTGATCACAGACTACATCTTCTAAAAAAATGACTCAAACATTACCCTTCTTTTCTTTAAGCTGAGCATCTCACAAAGCTGTTGTAAAAGCAGAAAGCTGACTAAAATACATGCCCTGAAAGCTGTAAAGGGATAATGAAATGAGGGTGGCCAATATAGCATCTTTTATGGTGGAAACAGGTAGATGAATTCACTACAAACATATCACATGGAAGGAAAGGAACAGTTCCAAGAAGAAGAGAAGAAGCAAATGAGTTTTTTCCTTTTTTTTTTAGAACAAGTCCAGATTATTTACCAAATCAATCATATGTACATTATTTTCCCTCCTCCATATATATGTCCTTCAAGGACTTACATATTAGCACATACTCACTGATCAGTAGTGTGAAGTGAGTTTTAATACACTGCTTTCTTATAAATACTAAATAAGAAACATAGATGGGACAATGGAAGGCTAGAAAATGAATTTTAATAAAACAGTACTCAAGTGATCCAATAATATTTATTTATTCCTCTTCATTTTTGTCTTTCCTGTGCCCTTTCATTAATTGCAAGGTGTGGAGATGACCAGAAGTGAAGGAGGTGGTAGTTCAAGCATGAAGTCCAGGCAGGCACTATGGAGGAGCACCAGGGTCAGGGCATAAGAGGTGTCCCACATTGTTACAAACACAAATGCTAGGCCAAAAAGGATATTTGCAAAGGAAAATTAGACAGGAATTCTCACTGCTAGAGAAGGGAACAGCAAATATAAAAGAAATATAATTTAACATAGAAGTGTGTGTGCTATGTGTAAATATACATATGTATATATTATCTATTTATTTTATTATTGTTGTTTTTTTTTTACTTTGTTCTTAAAAGTGTCCTGAGAAACACACAAAGCAATGCATATAGACATGCTCATATTGTGGGTTCTAAAAATCTTCCATCAATGTCATAAAAAATGACAAGATTGGGGGACAATTCATTCCCTTGTCCAAATAAGAGAAGTGTAAGACAAATCCATAAACTGTGTGTGTGTGTGTGTGTGAGAGAGAGAGAGAGAGAGAGAGAGAGAGAAAGAGAGAGAGACAGAAAGAGAGAGAGAGAGAGAGTGTGTGTGTGTGTGTGTTCATGCAGCCAAAATGTGAGGAATTTCTCAAACAGTAAGAGAAGCAAGAAAGAAGAAAATAGGGATTTTCAAGAATCAGCCACTGATGAAACCTGGGAAATTTCGATAGCAAGGTAAATAAATAAAGAAAACAGGAATTATCAAGTTCACTATGGTATTTAAAAAGTGGCGAGATAGAACATGAGCTTTGTCTTAAATTAAGCTGCATATGATGAAATGTACATAAAGAAATAGAATTAATAAAGTTGTCACTTGGCACCAGAGCCAAGGTGGTCACAGCAATAGATGAGTAGGTGGAGTGGTGGAAGTTTGATTACATCTAAGTTATCATTATCAGCATAGTCTCAGATGTTCTCTCCTCAAAATATTTTTCAGTTACCATAGGAACTATAGGGACACTAAAGTGGAAAAATCTGACCCCCACCTTATGGGCTGAGACAGACAGCATTACCAGCAGTTGACATGGAGTACTAAAAAGAGCACAGAGGCCATTGATACATGGTAACAGAAGGTAACTTGGTGACTCAGAATTCAGCCAAATGTGTTTTGTTGATTAAAAGTTATTGTGTCCTTATGGATTTACTCCTTCAAGTAGTTACAGTGCATCTGGCAAGCTTTTACACCTTAGTTTAAAGATTATTATTGTTGTTGTTGCTTTTTGAGGCAGGGTTTCTCTGTATTGCTTTGAAGACTGGAACTAGCTCTTTAGACCAGGAGAGACTCAAACTCACAGAGATCCACCTGCCTCTGCCTCCCAAGTGCTGGGATAAATGACATGAGCCACCAATGCCCGGCTAGTTTGGAGATTTATACAGTGTAGAATTCCTAAATTTAAGGCTAAATAGTATGAGTAGAATATATTCTCATTTAGCTAAAAGGAATGGTGGCAATAGGGAGAGGAAGAAGGAGGGAGGGACAGAACCAAGAAAGACAGTTAGGAGGGAAAAGTATGGGTGTGACAGTTGTAAATACAATAAAATTTTAATTGACATATATGAATTAAGATATACAAATTATTTTGTTGTAACTTTTCATAAAATAATTACTTCAAAAGAAATATCTAAACCATTTTAAAATATTATTATTTTTTAAAATTCTTATCCATTTGATTCATGACAACATCACAAACTTTTATGTGTTGAATTTTGGTTCTTCAAATTCATGTTTTTATATTCTGACCCCCAATACCTCTAATTGTACACTTAAAACAGTCATTTCAGAGATAACTAGTTAATTCAAGATGAAGTTACATAGATGTAGAGTCCCTGATTGAATATGATTGCATTCTTGCACCAAAAAGGAGATTTGAAAGCAAGAGATGCACACCTGGAATGGAAGGGAACATTAAAGATGTGTGAAAGAAAACCAAAGGTTTCCAGAAAACCATGCTTAAGATAGGACTGAGGTGCAGCAGACATTCTCCCGACGGCTGCACTAGTTTCACTTTTGTGGCTATGAAAAGACACCCTGACAAGTAACTTAGAGCACAGAAGGGTTATCTTAGCTCACAATGCCAGACTGCAATCTATCACAATAGAAACTCGACATGGCATGATCACATACATGTTCAAGATTAGAGAAAAGGAATGTATGCATGTATGCATGATGCTACTCATGTCACCTTCTCTACTCTGTAAAATTTGGGACCCAAAGCCTGGGTCCTACAGACTTGCCCACAGCCCAGCATGCTCTAGACAATACCTCATTAAGACTCTTTCCAGATGATGCTAGTTTGTGTTAAGTTGGCAATTCAAACCAACCATCACACCAACCACACTTGGAACTCAGAACTCTAGCCCCAGGTACTGTGAGAAAACGTTTTTTTTTTTCTTTTTTGTTGTTGTTTGTTATTTTGTTTAAACCACTTAGAATGAATTGCTTTGGTGAAATAGCGTGTGGGAACAAATATGCTATTGTTACAATCTCCCATCATGCTATCTATTAATATTTTGGGACATAAAACAAAAAAAACAGTGTTGCCATATTAAGACAAAACTGGATGGAGTGTGAAGAAGAATCTCTCATAATTAGGGAAAGAGAAGGGAACACCTCTTCACGTGTTCAGTTTATATTTGTTGTATTTATATAGTATGACGATATCTATTCTATTCCCAGGGACACAGAAGCCCTTAAAGGCAAAACACTTGCCTTCACTGAGTTTATAGTCTACCTGAGGAAGGGAGGTAATGAACAAAAGACAGAAACTACTATGATGGCATATAAAACAGAAGAGACTAAAGAGACAGAATAATAAAGCTACAACTTGTAGGTGTCTTAGATATCCATTACTATGATAAAACACTATGTCAAAAACCAGCCTGGAGAAGAAAGAATTTATTGTACTTTACAGCTCACAGTTTCAACCCATCAATGAGGAAAGCAAGGATAAGAACTTAAGGCAGAAACCTGGAGGGAGGATTTAGTGCAGAAGCCATGAAAGAATACTGATTTTTTATACGAACCAGGATATCAGCCCAGAGTGGCACCACTCACAGGCACATGACCCCTCCCCCATCACGTATTAATCAAGAAAATGCTCACAGGCTTACCCACAGGCCAAACTAGTGAGGGCATCTACTCAATTGAGCTCTTCCATTCAAGCTTGTGTCTATTTGAAGTAAAACCAATCAGCACAGTAAATGAGCCAATCGGAGGAGATCTCTCAAAGATGAAATTGGAAGAATGTGGAAGAACTTTCACTAGAGAGAATTGCAAGGGCAAAGTGGGAAGGGATGTGGAGAACTGAGCAGCAGCAATGCCATCAGAACAGCAGCAGCAGAATGAATGATGGGTAGAGCAATTAGAGATTGCTCTGGAAAACTCGCCAAGGATGACCTCATGGAAAAACTTTAGATCTCAATAACGATTTTAAATTTTAAATTTTATTTATTCTAAGTGTCAGGAAAAGCCATTTCAGCATTTTAAGTTCTGGAGTGACCTAAATAGATTCATATTTGCAATGGGTCTCCCTTGATAAAGGGGGCAGTCTGTGGAAGGCTCAAATAGAATGAGAAGACCACTGGGGACTAGGCTCAGTAACTCTTGGCTTTTGCAGACTCACCCTCTACCAGACCTGAATGGGTCTTTAGAAGCTTTATTTTCTGTTCTGTGCTAGAGAAATTCTTCAGCCTTTAGCTTTCAGCTGGACTCAGCTCATAGAACTATCTGCATGAAACCAAACTGAGAGATGAAGTCAGAGACTTAATTTTCCAGCTTTCCAGCAGCCATTTTGCTGAATATCTGGCTGCTCTCTACCAAAGGGCATAGCTAGCTGTTTACTTTCCTGAGCTTTTGTTACTCCTCCTTTTGCCCTATCATGTTTTAGGATAGACATCACTTGCCATCATTACTAGCTCTGGATTACAAATTAACTTCCGTTTTCCATTTTTCTGCCTCTATCTTTGTATTTTAAAAGAATTCCTTAAAATCCCTGCAATTCATCACATTGCATGTGCCCTTTTTCATCTCCATCAGGTCCTGCTCTTGGCTATTGCTGTAATAAGCCTTCACCCTGGAACTAAGCAGTAGCAATGAGTTTCTAATACATTGGAAGGTGGAACTGAATGTTTGCTGATGCATAGTCTGTGATGTGGGAGAGAAATGAAAGAGGATGACTCTAAACTTATTGGCTCAAATAACTAGAGCAGAGAGGAGAAATTAAAAATAGTATTTGCAAAGATAAAGGATTCATTTGTGTACATGTTGCATTTGGAATGTTTGTTAGACATACAAGTCTGAGTGTATAGTGGGGGAGAGAAGAGGAAGGTCAAGATAAGAAATTCTGCTTTCAGGATTGAAAAGATAGTTCATTGTTAAAGAACACATATTGCTCTCCTAGACTAGGACCCAAGTCTGGTTCCCACCACCCATCTTGGATGATTCACAGTCATCTTAATTTGAGCTCCAGGGATCCAATATCCTTGTCATATATTCATGTATCCACATACTGGTTCATACACTCCCCTAATCAATAGAAGAAAGATATAATGGAAAGAAGGTGCCATGGATTCATATTCATCTGCCCATGTGAAGCAGGAAATAAATTGAGAAAACATGTCAAGCAACCATTCTCAAGGATATTTTTTAATCTAAGAAATAAAGGGAAGGAATATTGGATAAAGAAACCAAAATGATGAGGTGTGTGATTATCCTATGGCTTATGTCTGTAAGAGATGTGGGAATGCCTAAGTCTACTTCATTTTAATGTATAAAAGGACGAATTTTCCACAATGTGTGATACAGAAGGGAACCCAAAGCAAGAGTAGAGCTTCACTCTCTGACTTAAAGAGATAGAACAGAGCCTAAGGAGGCCATGGAGGTGTTTGTAGGAGGTATGAATGATGGAAAGAAGTGGGGCAGAGTAGAGAGTAAGTGGCAGATGGAGAGAACAAGATAGGCACACTGAACTAAGAGTTAATTTAAGTATGAGAGTTAGCTAGAAACATGCCTGAGTTATTGGCAGAGCATTTACAATTAACATAAACCTCTGTGTGGTAATTTGGAAGCTGCTGCTAGAATGTGAAAACTCTGTCCACTTAGGGCTCCTTCCAAATATTTATCTAGGTCTAGATCAGTGGCTTTGTGTGAGAAAAGTATGTAAAACTAGGGAAATAATACTGAAAAGAATTAAAACTCAGACACAGGCAGGTCCTGGTGATCCCCTGTCCTGAAAGGAAAAATCTCACGAGCTCGGTGCAGGAATCACAAAATACTTGAACTCATGTCAAGGTTGACAAACCCTAGAGCAAACACTTGTTTGGTCCCCCTTTGCTGATGTTAAAAGCTAGTCTCAAAAGGATCAAACTGTTTCCCAGTAACCATGTTCTAGAAGAAAGCTAAAGAACCCCCCCCCCATGAAAATAAAATACATGTAGCTTTCAATATAAACTGATGGGATTGTCCTCCTGTGTATATGTTTCTGTTATTGGTTGATGAATAAAGCACTGTATAGCTAGTGGTCAGGCAGGAAGGATAGGTGGGGCTACCAGAGGATGAAAATTCTGGGAAGACAGGGTTTCGAGGCTGCCGAAGGAGTAACAACATGCTGGGGCATTACCAGGTAAGCCAAAGCCTCGTGGCAATACATAGATCGATAGAAATGGGTTAATAATTAAGACAGCTAGCCAATAAGAAGCTCAAGCCACTGTCCAACAGTTTTTTAATTAATATAAGTCTCTGAGTGTTCATTTGAGGCAAGGTGGCTGTGGAACCAGGTGAGAAATCCCAAAACAATAAACTTTACCACAAGATAAAGTGCAAACGAACAGATATCCAGGGGTTAGAATCAGAAGGTGAGCACATTAAAGAATTATTCTATGTGTTTAAAAATAGAAGGACTCAAACAAAAATTTTGAGATGAAAACTGCAATGTTAAAAATAAAAATTACACTGTATGGTACTGGTGGCAAGTTAGACTTTATGGAAAAGTGTATTTGTGGTTTTGAAATCATAACAACAGCAACTCAGCAAAATGAAGCAGAAGAGGAGCTGTCAATAACTTCAAGTGTTACTTTTAACTGAAGTCTTTAAAGGAGATGGGGCAGGGGTGGGGCTCGGGAGATAATTGTAGTTGAGTTCTTAATTGTCCTGGAGAAGAGCTGGGAAACTCAGTTCCAAGGTGTCTGGCACCCTCCTCTGCCTTCCTTGGGCAGTTCATACACATGGTGCACATACAAACATGCAGGCAAAACACTCATGCACTAATAAAAGTTTAAACAGCTTTTCAAAAAGGAGGTAAAGGGGGAAATTAAGTTGGATGAAAACCATAAATCCCCCTAACTCCACAACCTTGAAACACAAAGAGCATGAAGCAGATAACACACAGGCCCATTGTATTCAAAGTGTTTATAACGAGTGAGAAAGCACCTAAAGTACAGGCACAGAGGAAGGCAGGGCATTTCCACAAGAGCCTCTGCCACAGCTCCGGGGCTTTCTCTCAGACACGAGGCACTAAACACATTGAATTAGAGCTCCTCAAAGTCATGGAAATAAAGATTGCTGCATGGTGAGCAGCTGGAAAGGGGAAGGTGACAGAGAAGGTGACAGAGGGGGAAGGGGAAGGTGACATAGCACGTGGTGCCCTTGGAACTTGTTCCTGCATGGTTTGAACCAGAACCACACAGGAAGGTGAGATCTGGGGGTTGGGTCTGGTGTATGTTTATGGAGAAAGAGAAATGGAAGTGAACAAAACTAAAACAAGAAAAAAATAAATGTGTTAGCCTACTCAATTCCAACGTCATAAATATGCTGTTTAAATAACTCAATAATTTTTTTCTTCTGAGTGGTGATGACAGCAACCCAAGTGTATTATCTATCCACCTTCCCATTGTCACAGGTGATAGTTTATTTTTGGAAATTATACTATTCTTCTCTGATATGACTCATAATATACATACTTGCTATCATGTTTTTAACTGTTCCATCACTTAGCAAGTCTACCAAAACATAATTTGGAAGTAAAGTTATATCACTTCCCATATACAACAGTCTCCCTCTCTCTTCTCTCCTTTCTCTCCCTCTCTTTAACCTTCTGCATCTTTCCCTCCTTCTTAACATTTTACAGGGCACGAGGGGCAAGGTAAGCCCTTGGGGATGTGAAGAAGACAGAGAACAGAACTAGAATCACTCATTGCATCTCCAGAGTGCAACTAATCAGGGTTTCTTCCCTTCCCTTGAAGGAAACATGACCAGAATTGTAACATATATGGTGCGCTCGAAAATAATGCCTCTAAGAAGACCCATGCTTTTATCAGCTCAGTTGAAAAGACAAAGTACTAAATTCTTCAGCAGCAATTCCCTAAGGCAAAGAAAGGAAATTCCACTTTTTGAAACACAGAAAATATCCCCAGCATTAAGCTATTTTAGAAAGCTGTGGTTGAGCCCTTCATCTGAAGAACCAGTCACATAACAGCTGTCACTAATAAGTGCACTTTCCGGTAATGGGTGGGCCTCAGAAAAGGCTCAGTTGGCCTCATTCCAAGTATGGACCAAGACATTAAAAACTCACAGAATTACAGGACTGAGATATATTTGAATCACACATGTTTCAGCCTTCTGATCCCACCTGCATATGAACAGGGATGGGAATGTTACTATTTTATAAAGATGCCTGTTTCAGTGTTTTGAGTCCTATCATTTGGGAAAATGTCCCTATCTTCTTTCAGTCTCTACTTTCATGAAAGGGGTATTTAGCACAGTTGTCTGTGTTCTGGGGACAGTTTTTTCTTCTATGTTAGATAAACCCATCTGGCCAAAGTAGTGTCAATGCAGATGTCAAAGGAGGCCTTAGGAAGTGAGAGTGCCTGAGTCTAGCAAGAGGAAAGTTAATGTACCTTGTGTATGGGGTTCTGAGTTGTAGTTGCAGAGACCATGGGATTTCTCATGTAAATCAAAATACACTGCCAGACAAGATGCTCTGAATAATTATGCTGGGACAGCAGATATGACTCAATACTGCCTTGCCATCCACAAATAGCTCACTAAAGTTAAGTGATTCCTGTTCAGGAAACATTCCATGTACTCATCAAACATTTCCTATTCCTCCTGAGCATAGAGAAAAACTTTGCTTGCCATCATTACCACTCATAGTACACATGCATGGACAGATACCTACCAGAAGACAGATAATATAGACGCAATGAAAGATCCAAATAAATTTAGTTAGGAGTTATAGTGTGGGCTGAAGTGAAGCCCCTTGTTCTAAGTGCAGATATGAATTAGCCTGCATCATTTTAAAATGCTTCCCTAGACTCTGTGATGGGGGAAACCCTGTGAAGGAGGCTGGATTTTGAGTTTGTTTCTTAGATCACATCCAAATGGGAGAACCACTGACATGAAACAGCTCCAAGAGAATGTGTGAGCAAGAACAGAGTTTTTGCAATATTAACACTGTACAAGTGGGTTGTTTTTGCCCAGCAGCTAGTGTACCACAAAGAATATTGATCCAAAACAGGGCAGCACCAAGATCACAATTTCCAAAGACCATTCTTAACAAACTTAAGATTTGAGGGTTTAAGTTTAGAAAAATATTATTGGTATACTCAATAATCATGCTACTTAGTGATTTTTCTACATTATCTGTAGCAGAATTATTTATTATAACATGAACTTAAAACCATTTAAATCCCCAGTAATACTCATTAATTCAAAAGATGATATAGTTTCAATATGAATGTTATGCAAATATTAAACATGTAGAGAAAAATGTCCATGCATATTAAAAGAGATCTATGCTAGCTCAGATAGCAAGTAAGAACTTAAAGAACTAATAAACTGGAGCAATGGAATGGTCAAGGTAATATTCAGTTCTCAGAGATGGCCACCAGGAGTCCCAGATGCCTAGACTTTGCAAGCAAGCAAGAACAAGTAGCTCCCATCTTCCATGCCTTAAGAACCTGCATTACTCAGGACAGGGAAGCTTCTGTGCTGACTGCTCATTTCAGAGACTTGAGCCAGACTGTTTTCTGTCACAAAATCTCTTCTGAGACTAGCTGTGTTTTGGGGATTAAGAGTAAAACAGTTAGGGAAGGCTCATGTATCGTCTTCCAAGCATTGCTGATAATCAGTAATTTTGTTTACTGCAATATTGATTCATCCCAAATGATCTATAATAAACATGTCCTTTGACACTCAGAGTGAATACAGAGAACAATCACAACTTACCTTTAAATACTCAATTGTTTTCTTAGTTTTACATCATTGTAAACTATTTTCATACCCAGAATTGATTGTGTCTCTTAGTTTCTTCAAAGACTTTAAAATTGAATCTTTACGATTTGGAATTACTTTAAAAAATTCCTAATATTTAAATATAACATTTAATTAAAGGAGTAAATTTTGTTTAGTGACTGCATGGGTCCTTTTCTTTTCTTTTCTTTTCTTTTTTTTTTTTTTTTTTTTTTTTTTTTTTGTTTAAATTGAGTTTTATGTTTTCAGCAATAGAATTTTGTATTCATTTGCCATTTGGCTTTGGCTTGCCAGGCACGACTAAAAATGGTCATCTAGAAGCAAAATCAGAAAAATTTTAGGCATCCAAGAATTTGAATTATGGCTCTAACTAGTCTGTCTCCATCAGTGTTCAGAGTTCCATTACAAAAAGAAAGTATCACAGGCCAAACTCCATCTGCAAAGCATGTTTTGTGTGACATAGTAATGTGTGTGTTGTGAATGCATGTGCATGCATATTTACACTATTCTGGTACCTGTGTGGACATATATGTGTGTGAATGGGCTTGTGTGTGTGTATGAGTGAAAAGTTTACATATATCTTCCTCAGTTTGCTTCTACTTTTATGTTGAGACAGAGCTCATGGATTTGGCTAATCCAGCAAGCCAGATTGATCAGGGATCCCCTGTTTCATCTATTGACTTCTAGTGCTGCAGGTGGTCTGCTATGTCCCCCCACTCTACCCCACCCCCTGTGCTAAGGGTTCCGAATCTGGTCTTCACTTTTATATGCAGCCAACTCTTAACCAACTGAGACATCTTTCCAGCTGCAATAAAACTTTTTTATAAGTTGTACAGATATATTACATTTGTCTTTAGGTGACATTCTTAACACATATCATAGTTTCTAGTTGTACAATAGGAGATTACTTCATTTAAGAACCTGATCTGGGGAAGAATTCTCATGACATAACCATGGGTTCATAGATTAAAAATTGTTAGCTTCACTCAAACTAAGAAAAAGTAAAACAAGCCAATTAATAGCCACCTTTTAAAGTGGTTCCATCCTTCTTTATCCCAGTGTTTATGACACAGAAGGAGTGGTGTAAAGGCAGTAGGAATGCATTTGACTGTATGGTATTAATTCTGACATGCAGTATAAGGGACATTGGTCACTGAGGTCAAGCAACTTCCAAGGTTTCTGTAAAAGTAACCCACTACAGCTCATCTATATTATTTTTGCTACTTTGAATACTAGTCAACATGGACTATTTTAACTTTAAAGAAAAGGCTAATTAATGCTGTATAAATAATCTGCATATGTTTTATTGCCTTGACTCACTAGGAGAATCAGAAATTAAGATTTAAAATTTGCAGTACTGGGGCATTATCAGATGATAGGTTGAAGGTTTTGTTTGTTTGTTTGTTTGTTTTTGTGTGTTTTTTTATGGATCAACTGTACTTCTTGGCTTATTTGAAGAGAACAAAACCACAACACAGTACACACAAGCTGGGAACATTGGAATTTCTCCCATTTTAAGATAGTGAATCACAAGTATTCTTAATCACCAGTAAGGTGTACAATATAGAAAGTGTTGGACAAAACATAACCGAACTCAGAGAAGATTGTAAGTTCTGAACAGCAACCAAGTGGCCTGTGGATCTTCCTTTGTGACCTTCCTGCACCAAGCCTCAGCTGTGTCTACCAATCAATGTTTTGCTGTATTCTCACTCTCACTAACACATTTAGCTTAAGTAGAAAAGCTACTACTTTACCACTTACAAATGCCCCAAAAGAGTGTATTTTAAAGATGGGTTGAGTTCATGCATCTACAAAGCAAAACACCAACCAGATAAAAGTCATTGGTTGAAACCACACAGAATTGTGTCTATTTTAACACTTAGGAAACTAACAATTGTCTTTGTTTAAGCATCCCTTTGGGGTTTTATTCTGTTACGCAATCAGGAACAGGGCCAGTGGAAAAAATGTTTTTCAATTTACTAGTTATTTATTAGCCCACATAGAATCTACTGTTCTATGTACTGTGACATTTTATATCCCAAATTCTGGAAACAAATAAAAGTATTTGTTAGGAATTACTTTCCTACAAACAGATGGAATAATTTGGAGAATAAGTAAAAAGTATCTCCTGTAAGACATCAGTGATAAATTGATGGATTGTGACAGACAGAAATTACAAATTATTGCCATAATATCAAATTTATCTTGTGTTTCAAAATGAGAAAAATATATTAATACTCTGCATTTGGGGGGGTTTAGTTAATGGCTTTTCAAATTTCAATGTAAAATACATGTGGAAATGATTCTTGACCTCTAGAAATAAGTCAGCCACATGATTTGCATGCCTGGGTACATCAGGAAGATGCCAAAGTGCAGTGCAGCTGGTAGAGTCACTCTTGTGCTTTCCAAATACCACTGCTGCAGACTCACTATTAGTATGAATGCACATTCAGTGAGGCCAATAATATTATTGACTTCAATTGTTTAATTAAAGTTACATCATCTTAGGCACTTAGTACAGCATCATATATTCAATACAGTGAGTAACAAGAAAGTATTAATTAAGGTTTGTGAAATGGATGGATACCACCAGAAGGCTGGCTGCTTCCATGATGTAGAAAACAGTGTGATCAATACATCTATATTTCTGAAAATGCATGAGAAATAAACTCTGAGAAATGATGACAAGCAATGTGAGAGTTGGGAATGCTACATAAACATCTGATTATATGCAGTTCCATTCTTTAATTTCACAATAAAACAAAATAACTGAATTTCACAATTGCCTTTTAAAAGTGCTAATCAGTACTAATTTTAAAGTTATTCTCCTATGGTTTTCAAATGGATTTTAGTAAAAGCTAATAAAATCAAATGCAGTCACCTTCGTGGTGTGTAAAAGAGAAATACTCCACTATTTCAAAGCACTGAAAACACTTCAATTACAGAACAAAAAGAAGGTATCTGACTGTGAATTAATAGTAAGAAAATAATAACTTGCAAACAAAAAAAACCTGTCTTTTCTGGATATATGGAGGTAAGACATACTTTCATATGGTCATTACATAATTACTTAAAACTTCAGACACTTAAAATAGCATTCTATCAGGTTCTTTTCTAGATGCAACATTTTACACGTGTTACTGTAGAAATTCTTTAGAAAGTGTGCCAGTTGCTTTTTAATTGATAAACATTTGTATTATAAAAATTAAATATGTGTGGTCTTTCAAATGATAAATATAGAGAAGTAAAGGGGTCATGGATAACTTTTATGAAAGTATTCTGTATAACTAATGGGGCGTAATTATCAGTTTTTCTCTAAAACAAAAAATTCACTATCTCATGGCTGCAGCACGTACCTTCTTTTAAAGAGGGTTCTCTACCATGGATGAATGGAAAGGACAAGATTTGCACTTCATAACTTGATGTCTTCATGATTTCATGATGGCCTATTTCACAATCCATATGCTGCAGAAGAAGAGAACAGTCCTGAATGACAAAGTTGGCTGCAAAGGAATCCCTTGGGTTTAGTGCTCTAATTGTACCACTTCATCTGCCTGCGATTTCATTACTTCTCTTTTAGCTGCATGAGCTGTTCTATTTTGACATTTTAAAGACAAGTTTCCCTGAGATAAAATGGACTGAGTCATTTGGAGTGCTTTCTGGCATGGATCTTTTTTTTTTGCAAAATGAATGTGCTTCAAAATACATACTATTATAGAACTACCATACCCTTACCGGCCATCCAGAGAAGTTGCAATGCTTCAGGTCTGTTAGTTGTCCAAGCTGAAAACTAATGAGCACTAGTGAGGGAAGGGGAAGTGGAGGATGTCATGTATTGTTTCACTTAACTACAAGATAGACAGGAATGTAAGTTGGAGCCCTAAATTATTGACGACCAAGGCATTTCTACTGTCTAATTTGCCGGCTTTTAAAACTGATAGAAATGATGTGTTTTAATCATCATTTACTTCTGCCTCATGGTTCTGTGAATGTTCTCCTATTATCAATCACAGAATCATCTGCTAAACAAGGCCTTATATAACAGTTATAACTTAAAATACGTTAAGAACACCATCCTGCTGATATTAGCTATGTGCACATGCTGCTTTATTTCTGAACTACATGCATCCTGGGTGCTGATGTTAGTTGTGTAGTAAACACTGCTTTATTTCTGAAATATGTGTGTCTTGGAGTACCAGCAGGTGAAGACGGCATCAGTCTTTCCCATGTGGAAATGAGATTGAGCTCATCCATAACTGGCATGCAGTATAATTTCTGAAAAAATTAGAATTTCAAGCTGCATATAAGAGAGTGCACTGTAGCTACCCAAAGACCAAATCAATAATGAATGAATAAATAAATAAACATAATAAAGAAGAGGAAAATTAAAAGTTTCTGAAACATCTTCTCCATGGCATTTCTGAAATATAAGAGATAAGAGAAAAGATATCCTGTCATGAAAAATAGATCTAAAGCAAGCAGACACAGATGCACCAGAGCACCACATCTAATGAGAGCAAGCCAAGCCTTCTGGAATATTAAGCAGTTTGGGATAGAAAATAGCCATTGAGTACTGTTCTTGAGAGTGTGGCCTTGGACTACAGTATCATTCTCCACCCTGTGCATACCCACGTTCTCAGCAATTAAGACTCTTTTGTCTCTAAGGTGATTTGACTTGGAATTCCTTCACTTTTCCGGGTACTACAAGAAATCCCTCACCCTCTAGACATAGTAGCCTAAAACAGGAAGATTCTGTAAATTCACTTTTCATTTTAAAAGATGTGGGTTATTGGGTGCTTTATAAAACTGTAGTGTTCCATTTCTCTCATAAATTCTAAATGCATAAATATTTCAAATAAATATACTAATTAGGCAGATATTCTAAGTGCAAATGACTGGAGGGAAAACATATTCATACTCATTTTAGCATAAATTTATCTGTAACTTTTAATAAGTATTTGGGAAATGAAAGAGAATTCAGGAATCACAAATACCAAGCAGAGAATATTTTTGCAACCTACTCTCCCACTCACAGATCTGCTGGGTGTTTGAGATTCAAGCTTGGATCTTAAAAGTTCTGCACTTTCTCCAGCTACCAAAGGTGGTCACCTAGAACTGATGCTGTTCCATACATTCCCACCAACTGTTGAGGCTTTGGGAGGTCAGAAATGAAACTCAGACCTCTCAACCTCTTCAACCACCAGGCCGGCAATGTGGTGAACTTGTGTCTCCCCAGCTGTCTCCTTCAACTAAAGCTATTTACATCCAAAAGGCATTCAGCATTCATTGTGAGAGGAAAAAAAAATGACCAACAGGAAGTGTTTGCTTTTAAAAGTCATTTCAACAAGCATATCAACGATGTTTTGTTTTGCTGAGAATGTATGTGATCATAAGTGTGTGGGGGAGTGTGAAAGTGCAGTTGTGAATGGAGGCCAGATGTCAACAATCAGGGTATCTTCTGTTTAGCTACACCTCTTTCTTCTTCAGACATAGTCCCTCACTGAACAATGAGCTTAGCATTTAGTCTACCAGCTGGCCAACAAGCTCCTTAGATCTGCCTGTCTATTACCTCGTCCTCCATCAAATTCGAGAGTTATAGACATCTGCTACCAGTGCCATGCCTCGATTTTACATGGGTTCTCAAGATCTGATCTTAGGGCATCATTGTAAAGGTAGGCATTTTACAAAACTGAGTTATCTTCCAGCCTCAAATCTATTATGACATAAAAGAAGACAAAATGACAATAGCCCTCCTAGAAAGTTACCACAAGATATTTTCCCTCAAAACTAGACTCCATACTTTTAATTTTTATTCCTTTCCATTTCAGAAAACCTATCTGTGAAACCCGAGTCAAGCCTTCTTCTAGCAATTAATTCAACTTTATGTACATTTGGTCCCATGGTCCTTGGAAAAGTAAGGAAAGGGAGATGAATCAATCCCCAAAGGTGAGAATTACTAAAGTCAGGATTGTCAGTTAGCTCACTGCAAAACAGGTCAGTTATAAAGAAGTCATCTTCACATTCAGATGTGTTCACTCCTTTGATTTTTTTTTTAACTAGAGTTGGCTGCTGGCTTCTTCTCATATCAATGAAGGTTCTTGGAAGGGAGTTCTATCACAAACCAGCAGGCTGTGAGAGGAAAGCGAAGATAAAGAGTCACTCATCCATCCACACAGTAGAGAAGCAGTTCTGGAATGTCTAATATTTAGATATAATATTTTTTCAAAAAATATTACCAGAAAGAAACAGTTTTATATTTTTATAACCTTGAAACTTAGATTATACTACTGGGAAGATTAAGTATTGCAATGATACCAACTCTTCCCAAGTCAACTTGTATCTTCCAAATATAATCCCTAAATGAAATCCCAATGGAATCTATTTTGTAACTTAAAAATTGTTCAAAATTACATTTCAAAAAAAACTGCAGGAAACTATCAAAAAATAATGAAAAGAAAAAATACTGAAACAAGAGGGCTTATTCTATTCTAAGAGCCAATAATTAAAATCAGTGTGATATTGGCATGAAAACTTGCAGACAGATCAAGGGAACAGAACAGATAACCCTGCAACAGATTTCAAAACACAAGATGAGAAATGACTGCAAACTACTGGTGTTGATTAATTAGCTTCTGAGGCAAAATAATATATTGTGTTTTTAACCCTTCATTAGAAAAGTAGGTAATAGATAAATAGCTGGTTGATAGAAAAAATGATATATAGATAATTGACAGATGATAGATCAATAGATAGACCAATAGATAGTACATAGGTAGGTTTACAGGAAACAAAAGATAAATAGGTAGATGATAGCTATATAGGTGATAGATAGAGATAGGTAGATACAGAAAGAGATAAACAGATAATAAGTAGACATATATATATATATATATATATATATACGTATATAATATATATATTATAAAAATAGTCTGATTTAGAACACTATGATTAAATGTATAAAAATAATTAAACTTAACTTGGCTCCGGGGGCTCTGCTTGCCCGCACGCCCGCACACCGCACGCTGCTCAGGACCAGGCGGCCTCCGCCAGTCGCCGCCTTCCGACGGGCCTCGGCCCTCACCGCGCAGGCCAGGTCGCCTCTCCCCTCTCCACCCCCACCGTGGAAAGTTAAGTTTGAAGAGGGGGGATGAGGGAAACATGGACATGAATAAGAGGATCCACCTGGAGATGAGGAACCGGACCCCGGCAGCTGTTCGAGAACTTGTCTTGGACAACTGCAAAGCTAATGATGGAAAAATTGAGGGATTAACAGATGAATTTGTGAACCTAGAGTTCCTCAGTTTAATAAGTGTAGGCTTATTTTCAGTTTCAGATCTTCCCAAGCTACTTAAATTGTAAAAGCTTGAACTCAGCGATAATAGAATCTTTGGAGGTCTGGACAGATTAGCAGAAGAACTTCCAAGCCTCACACATCTGAACCTAAGTAGAAATAAGCTGAAAGATATCAGCACCTTGGAGCCTTTGAGAAAGTTGGATTGTCTGAAAAGTCTGGATATGTTTGGCTGTGAGGTCACTAATCTGAATGATTACCGAGAGAGTGTCTTCAAGCTCCTGCCCCAGCTGTCCTACCTGGATGGCTATGACCGAGAGGACCAGGAAGCACCTGACTCAGATGTGGAGGTGGATGGTGTAGAGGAAGCCCCAGACACTGATGGCGAGGTGGATGGTGTGGACAAAGAGGAAGAGGATGAAGAAAGAGAAGATGAAGAAGATGAGGATGGTGAAGAAGAGGAGGATGATGAAGAGGAGGATGAAGATGAAGACGAAGATGTAGAAGGAGAAGATGATGAAGATGAAGTCAGTGGGGAGGAAGAAGAATTTGGACATGATGGGGAAGTTGATGAAGATGAAGAGGATGAGGACGAAGATGAGGGTGAAGAGGAGGAAGAAAGTGGAAAAGGTGAAAATTGAAAGAGAGAAACGGATGATGAAGGAGATGATTAAGACCCTAAACAATCTGCAAGAAACAGAACTATTGAGTATTGGTTGGACTGCTCATGGATTTGGTAGCTGTTTTAAAAAGGTAGCTGTGATACAAGCCCCAGGACACCCCCACTCAAAGAGCGAAAGAATAGTTTCCAAGACATTCCGCCTTCCTCCGTTTAGCCCCTTGGTAATCCACCACCAAGCCTGGGGACTGGCACCCCAACAAAATTGTAAACGTTGTTAGGTTTTCGTGTAAGACTCTTGCTGTATCGTGACAGCTGTGATTGGTGAGTTGCCCGTCCTGACTGCCAGTTACACTGCGATTGTAACAACATTTTTACTTTCTGTACAACAAGGAAAAGCTTTGTAAATAAAATCTTAACATTTTGAAAAAAATAATTAAACTTTAAAATTTGGGAAAAATAACCTAAGAATTAATGTCAGGAGGTAAAGAAGTACTGACAATATAATAAGTATTGAAGAATTTGCTTATTACAACTAGAAATGGAAACATATGTTCTTTATTCCATAAAAATACATATATTACTGGTCCATCAATACAAAGGTTTTAATATTCAAGGAGAAATGTACAGGTTGCCCAAGACTATCAACTCCATAACCAGTACAACATCCACAAGAGGGAAAAACATCACAAGGGCGTGGTATTTTCATGAGTTTTCATTTGGATCAAATCCTTGAGGCATGAAGGCACAGGCTAAGTGTATTTGTATTTGGGGGGTCGTCAGGCATGGAGGATACAAGCAGAAGACCTCATAATCTCTACCAGCATTATCTTTTTGAATGTAGGTGAACCTCTGGAGGAGATTGGACTGGTTTCTTTTTAATGCCTCAGCAATATTTCCTGTTAATTTTCTGAAATACTAGTAGTTGCATCCATTGTCTGGCTTAGAAGTCATTCCAGTGTTTCCATTGACTAAATGTCAATGCTAATGCTCTATTTTTGTGAAAATGCACCATGACTAAGGCAACACTTGTAAAAGAAAAGATTTAACTGACATTTGCTTATAGTTTCAGAGGATTAGTCCATGGTCATCATGGTAGAAAGCAGATAGGCATGGCATTAGAGCAGGAGCTGAGAGTTTTACATCCTGATCCACAGGCAGCAGTCAAACAGAGAGACACTTAGCCTGGCATAGGCTTTCAGAACCTCAAAGCCCATCTCAACTTACAAGGCCATGCCTACTCCAACAAAACCACAACTCCTAATCCTGCCCAAACAGTTCCACTAAATGGTGACTAAGCTTTCAAATATATGAGTCTATGTGGGCCATTCTCATTCAAACCACCATACTAGAGAACTTTTAATTTGGAAGGAAATTCTAACTTCTACAATCTGTCATTCATGTGTTTGCACAATTAAGTTTAGCACACATTTCATGTTTGAATAAAATAAAACTATCATCTGAATCAAGTTAACATGTGCCTATTGCAAAACAAACACGTATTTCAACTTGACCTTCACATATAATATGTGATAAAAAGAAACAATTATAAATGTTTTAAAATCTTTACCCATACCCCCACAAAAGATGGAAAGAATGAAGAAAAAAGAATAAAAGAGAGGTATTATACCTTTATCATCATTATCAACATCGCTACATAAACCAAATCTCCAACCCCAAATCTTGTATACTGTAAGTGCCCAGGACTAAATTTGTGAGAATTATCTCTCTTACTAATGAAGCAATGGAAATTTATTTATTGATTTTATTGTTTTGGTTTTTTGAGACAGGGTTTCTCTGTATTGCTTTGGAGCCTGTCCTAGAACCCACTCTATAGACCAGGCTGGCCTCAAACTCACAGAGATCTGCCTGCCTCTGCCTCCCAAGTGCTGGGGTTAAAGGTGTGCACCACCACTGCCCAGCTGCAATGCAAATTTATTAAAAATTCTGTAACTGGAATTTAAAATTGTATACAGAATAAGGAAAATCTATACTATGAGATTTCTAAAGGATTAAAAAGAAATATTTTGAACTATGGTTGTAAAAATGCATAGAGCTATGACAAATGGAAATTAGAGGGAAGAAAGTGACAGTTGTTCACCTGCACAGAAGTGTATGTGCCAAAGTGAGGGAGTGGACACCACCTCCCCAGAGAACAGTGATCAGATCCATGTGGCTGGAATAAGGACCAAGTATAAGAAAAAAGAGTTAAGTAGGGAGAGGGAGCAGGTGCTTTAGGACTTTGGCATTGGCTTATATTTCCTGACCTCATCCCAGGGTTGCTATGCAGACCCTGGTGTTTGCAAAGGGCTCACTGCATGATTTTATTACACCTTTGGTGATCTGGTGTAATGCTCAGACATAGTGAGAAAATCCATGTACAATTTTCTACTTTATCAAAAGGACTGTGACTTCCAATGACCAGCCTTTGAATAGAAGGAACTGTTGAGTGTACCATTTTTGTCTTTAGTTATAACTGTATTATCTCTCTTTTTTTTGGTATGTTGACTATGATTTTGCCAGCATTTCTGTGTTTATCTATGAATTTTATAACTTACTGTCCTTAATGCTCTGTATTGAACCTCTACCCTAATTGTGTGTGTGTGTGTGTGTGTGCGTGCGCGCACATGTGCATGTGCATCACTCTTGTTTTTCTCCTTTCCAGTCTTGATTACACAACTGTGCATTCCTAAGATTAAACACACACACACACACACACACACACACACACACACACACACACACACACAGCAGTTTCCCAGCAGCCTGGTCCCAGAGCCACGTTAGCCCCAAATAACACACAGAGACTATTAGTTATAAAGTTGTTGGCCAAGTACTAGCATTTCTTATTGGCTAGCTGTCTTAAATATTAACCAATTTCTATCAATCTAAGTGTTTTCACATGGTCTTATCTTACCGGACAGAGGGTCCAGACCTCCTGGTCCTACATTTCAACCCCTCCCTACTACATCTTGTCTCCTAGTCCTGCTTACCTTGCCTTCCTATTTGCCACCAGTGCTTTATTCATTAACCAATAAGAGAAACATATTTACAGGATGACATCTCCCATCACACAC
Organism: Phodopus roborovskii; assembly: GCF_943737965.1. Taxonomy (NCBI): domain Eukaryota; kingdom Metazoa; phylum Chordata; class Mammalia; order Rodentia; family Cricetidae; genus Phodopus; species Phodopus roborovskii. The sequence continues at coordinate 1,278,321 of NW_026126605.1, read as the reverse complement.
ACACACACACACACACACACACACACACACACACACACATCTAATCAGAATACTTTTCTATTTGACTTGCTGCCAAACCTACAGCCCAGTTTTGCATATCTGAAAATTATTTAAGATTGGCCCTCTGTATGTCATGTGTCACATCTAGCTCACATTCCTATTTGGTAGCAGCACAAATGCTGTATCTTTCCTTTCAAAAGAAAGATTGAGTGGGCACAAACAATGTTTGAGAAGTTGAGCAGCAGGGACACAAGGTTCAGCCACCTGCTGCTTCCAGTTTTGTGTTAAATTCTCAAACAGAGTTTTCACTTCTGCTTCCCAACCCTTGGTGATTTTCTACCCTTCAATTTTCTTGGGTGAGCCATATTTCCTGCCTCTCCATTGCCCCACACTGCTTCATCCCTTCCATTCTACTAAGTAAGAACTTGTGACTTCTAGTCTATGTCTTCACCTTGCTGGATTTTCAACTAATACATAAGACTGTAAAGGAAATGCTATCATACTAATGGAAGTTTATTTTTAGAGAGTTAACCCAGTCCCACCCCTGAGATTTGTGGCATTTTTAGTTCTACTTTACAATCATGGTTATAAGTGCTGAAAAAATGCCTTGCAAAAATACAGCTGATGTAGCTGTAGGGTAGTTCAGTGCGACATCAGCTCTTAAAGAGATCTCTTGGAGACTTGAAAAGGTAGGAACTAAAATAGTGCTGTATGAAAGAGTACTACAGTCCTGAGTAGGTTTCTGGCTTGGCAATGGAGAAATAAAAAGGATACAAACTTTTAATCCATCTTGAATTTTCATTTTCTTTGAATGAAAGAGAAAAATTTTTATGACTTATAATCAAATTCTCATATTCTCAGATTATGAACAGGAACTGTTCATGTGCACAGGGATGCTTGTGTGCATCAGGCTAGAAGAAAGGGAGGAACCTGAGAACAAGCATTAAGCTATAGACTACACATTCCCAGAGTTCTCTTCTTTGGTAAGGTGCTCTGGCTGTAAAGGATAGGCAGAGAAACACATATGGTAAAAGGATTTCATTAGCCAATTCTCAAGCCTCATCCATGAAAATGTTTTTCACTTAAAACCTATATCTTATCAAATGTCTTAATCTTCTTCCAGCATTGAAATCATCAGAAGTATATGTTGTGGCATTTTTTTTTCTGCTTCTTATATTTCCACATACTGGAAACATGAAAGTATCAATAACTGTAAGTTTGCACACACACACACACACACACACACACACACACACACACACACTTCCATCATGCTCAATAGAAAAAAGTTTCATCTTAGCAGCCTACAAAGAAAAAGACCAAAGTTATGCCTCATGTACAGTTATTAATCCAGGTTGGCAACCCAGAGAGACAGTGTGGTCTGGCTGACAGAACACCAGATGGGAAATCACGGGACCTGATTTCTATTCCCAGCTTTGTCAAAGTTAGATACTTGGCAAAGGGTATCTGTCTGTCTTCCTGTGTCAAAGTGCAGACCTTCTCTTACTTTCCCAAGACTGTTATGAAAACCTACCACAGGGATTCTAGCTAAGATTCACAACAGCAAAGGAGTAAATGTAAAGATGTTTACACTAAAGAGCCTCTGAAGTGGCCAACCAGTTCCTACCTCACTAACTAGAGCACCAAGTGTTTTCTAATCACAGCCCTGCTTGTGGTGACATTGGCTCAAGCTTGAAAATATTTTTCAAAACATATTTTCAAATATGACTTATTCATTTGCATTTTACTGCTTTCTTAATATCTTCCTAACTTAATTTTTTACTTGCCTTATGACACCCACTTAAAAAAAATGGAATAAAAGAATCATTATTTGGTAGCTAACACTAACTAAGCTTCTTGAGGTATTACTGTGGTCAGTACAGTGGAAAACACAAAATCAGTTATATATTTTTGAAGGAAGTATATAGTTAAATTTAGAAAGCATAGAACAACAAAAGCATAGAATTGATAAAAGGAAGAAAATTAAATATTTGAAGGAAATTGGTTACATGTTGGTATCATAATTCCATAATAAGTTATAAGAAATAAAAGAGGGGCCTCTGCCAGAGTTGAGTCTGGGACCAGTTCAGGTCAAATCCCCCCCTTCTCTGGGAACTCTCTGGGTTGGCCCCGAATCTTGCTCCCCCCTGTGTCCTGTCCCTAGTGAGAGTGCTCTTGGTACTCAGATACACCCCCGCCAGAGCCTGTCCTCCCCCAACCCTGTGCCCTAACTAGCCCACAGGCCCACTGCTTTGGTTGAACACTGGACCAGAGGGCAGGTCCAGTGGTCTCACCACCTCCAGGCAGCTTCCTGGACTTGCTCTGGGCACACTGGACACACCTATCCACATGGGACCACCATTAGTCCCCACCTGCCTGAACTTTGACCACAATTGCCAGGCCCCTGCCTGAGGAGAGACCTCCTAGAGAGCTTGGACCATCTAGAGCTATAGATATTGAAATCCTGACCCAACTAAACCCACCAGAGTAGTAGCTTAGAGAGAGAGACCCCACTTGCACCCACTGGAAGAAGCAATGGGAAGACAGCAATACAAGAAAACACCTAATAATAGAAAGACAAGCATAACACAACCAAAATCTCGGGACTCCACACCAACTAGACCTGAACAGCTGAAGCAGAACGACTTAAAATATCTTCATAAAAATGATAGACCCTCAAAGACAATATGAGAAAATCCCAAAAGAAATTTAAGAAAAAACAAACAAAAAATTGGAAGAAATAGAGGAAATGACCAAGCCAAAAAAAAAAAAAAAAAAAAAAAAAGCAAGGAATGAATAAATCCCGTAAAGAAATTAAGGAAATCCAAGAAAAAAAAAAAAAAAACAAAAAACAAACAATTGAAGGAAACAATCAAACAGTTCAAGACTTGAAAACTGAAATAGAGACAATAAGGAAAATATAAACTGAGGGAATGCTGGAAATAGAAAAACTGGGCAAAAGATCAGGAACTACAGATGCAAGCATAACCAACATAATACAAGAGATGGAAGAGAGAATCTCAGGCACAATGAAGATAAACTAGAGGAAATAGATCCATCGAGCAAAGAAAATCTTAAATCCAACAAATCATTAACACAAAACGTCCAGGAAATGTGGAACACTGTAAAAAGGCCAAACCTTAGAAAAATAGGCATAGGAGAAGGTGAAGAAGCCCAGCTCAAAGGTGCAGAAAACATATTCAACAAAATCAGTGAAGAAAACTTTCCCAATCTGAAGACAGACATGCCCATGAAAGTAAAAGAAGCATAACAAACATCAAATAGACAGGCCCAAAGGGGGGAAAAAAAACCTCCACATATAATAATCTAAATGCCTAACATACAGAATAAATAAGGAATATTAAGAGCAACGTATGAAAAATACCAGGTATAATATAAAGGCAGATCTATCAAAATTACACATGACTTCTCCATAGAAACTCTCAAGGCCAGATGGTCTTGGATAGATGTTCTACAAGTACTATGAGTCCATGGATGCCAGACCAGGCTACTATACCCAGAAAAACTCTCAATCATTATAGACAGAGAAAACACGATATTCAGTGACAAGCCAGATTTTCAAAATACATATCTACAAATCCAGCCCTACAGAAAGTTTTGGAAGGAAAACTCCAACCCAAGGAAGTTAACTACACTCACAAAGACATAGGCAATAGATAATCCCACTTCACCAGAACCCAAGAGTAAAGCAGGGCAAATATATTCACAATACCACCACCAACAGAAAATCTAAAACAAATAAGCATTAACAATCATTGGTCCTTACTTTCCCTCAGTCTTAACTGGCCTATAAAAAGACACAGGCTAACACAATGGATACAAAGACAGAATCCATCCTTCTGTTGCATACAAGATACACATCTAAGATTCAATGACAGATATTACCTCAGGGTAAAGGCTTGGGAAAAGATCTTCCAATCAAATGGACCCAAAGCAAGCAGGCGTAGCTATCCTAATATCTAACAAGTTAGACTTCAAACCAAAATCAATCAAAAGAGTTGAATATAGTCAATTCTTATTCATCACAGGAGAAATCCATCAGCTCAAAGTTTCAATTCTGAACATCTATGCCTGCAATATAAAGGCACCCATATTCATAAACTTAAAGCTCACATAAAACCTCACACACTCAGAGGTGGGAGACTTCAACACCCCATTCTCAGCACTAGACAAGACTACCAGACAGAAACTTAACAAAGAAACAAAAGAACTAACATATGTTATGTCTCAATTGGGTTTAACAGACAGCTATCGAATATTTCATCCAAACATAAAAGAATAACCTTCTTCTCTGCACCACATGGAACATTCTCTAAAATCTAACACATACTAGTGGACATAAGAAACCTCAGCAGATACAAAAAAAATTGGAATAGTCTCCTGTATCTTATCAGACTATCATGCTTGAAAGCTGGAATGCAACAACAACACAACTCACAGAAACGCTACAAACTCATGGAAAATGAACAATCCACAATTGTACAACCTGGGTCAAAGAAGAAATAAACAAAGAAAGTAAGGACTTCCTAGAATTCAAGGGAATGAGTACAAAACATACCTGAACTTATGGGACACCTTGAAAGCAGTGCTAACAGAGAAGTTCATTGCACTAAGTGCCCATATGAAGAAAGTGGAAGATAGTCAAATTAGAGAGTAAACAGCACAGCTAAAAGCCTTAGAACAAAAAGAAGCACACTCACCCCTGAGGAGTAGATGCCAGGAGATAATCAATTTGAGGGCTGAAATCAATAAAGTAAAAACCAGGAAAACAATACAAAAAAATCAATGTAACAAAGAGTTGGTTTTCGAGAAAATCAACATGATAGACAAACCTTTATCCAAACTAACCAAAAAACAGAGAGAGAACTTGTGAACTAACAAAATCAGAAACATAACAACAGACACAGAAGAAATCCAAACAATTTTCAGGTCATAATTTAAAAACCTTACTTCACAAAATTTGAAAATTCAAAGGAAATGGACAAATTTCTGGATAACTATCACTTACCAAAATTAAATCAAGAACAGACAAACAACTTAAATAGACCTAGAGCCCCTAATGATATAGAAGTAGTCATCAAAAGCCTCCCAACCAAAAGAGCCCAGGGCCAGATGGCTTCAGTGCATAATTCTACCAGAAATTCAAGAAGAGCTAATACCAATACTCCTCAAATTGTTCCACACAATAGAAGCAGAAGGTTCACTGCCAAACTCTTTTTATGCCACAATTACCTTGGAACCACAGCCACGCAAAGATACAACTAAGAAAGAGAAATACAGACCAATATCCCTCATGAACATTGATGCAAAAATACTTGAAATACTGGCAAATTGAATCCAAGAAGATATCAGAGAAATCATCCACCATAACCAAGTAGCTTTATCCCTGGGTTGCAGGTATGGTTCAACATACAAAAATCTGTCAATGTGATCCACCATATAAACAAACTGAAAAAGGAAATCCACATGATCATCTCACTAGATGCTGAAAAAACCTTTGACAAAATTCAACACTCTTTCATGATAAAGGTCTTGGAGATATCAAGGATAACAGGAACATACCTAAATAGCAATATACAGTAAACCAACAGCCAACATCAAACTGAATGGAGAGAAGAAGGCTGCCCACTCTCTCCATATCTCTTCAATATTGTACTTGAAGTTCTAGCTACAGCAATAAGACAACAAAAGGAGATCAAGGGGATACAAATTTGAAAGAAAAAAGTCAAACTGTCACTATTTGCAGATGATAAAACAGTTTACATAGCAACCAAAAAAAGTCTACCAGGGAACTCCTACAGCTGACAAACACCTTCAGCCAACTAGCAAGATAGAAGATAAACTAAAAAAAAAATCAGTAGCTCTACTATATACAGACGACAAAGGGGCTGACAAAGAAATCAGAGAAAATCACTCTTTACAATAGCCACAGAAAAACATAAAGTATCTTGGAGTAATGCTTACCAAAAAAAGTGAAAGACCTATATAGCAAGAACTTTGTGTCTTTAAAGGAAGAAATTAAAGAAGATACTAGAGAAGGGAATGATCTCACATGCTCTTGGATAGGTAGGATAAACATAGTAAAAATGGCAGTCTTGTCAAAAGCAATCTACAGATTCAATGCAATCTCCATCAAAATCCCAACACAATTCTTCACTGACCTTGAAAGGATAATAATCAACTATATATGGAAAAACAAAAGACCCAGGATAGCCAAAAGAACCCTGTACAATAAAAGACCTTCAGGAGGCATTACCATGCCTGACTTTAAGCTCTACTACAGAGCTATTGTTCTGAAAACAGCCTGGTATTGGTACAAAAATAGACAGGTAAACCAAGGGAATCAAATTGAAAATCCTGATATTAACCCACATACCTACAAACATCTGATTTTTGACAAAATAGCTAAAAGTATACAATGGGAGGAGGAAATAATCTTCAAAAAAAAATGGTGCTGGCACAACTGGATGATGGTGTGTAGAAGACTGCTCATAGAACTAAGCACAAAACTCAAGTCCAAATGGATCAAAGACCTCAACATAAATCCAGCCACACTTAACCTCTTAGAAGAGAAAGTGGGAGGTACCCTAGAACAAATTGGTACAGGAGATCACTTCCTGAACATAACTCCAGTAGCACAGACACTGAGATCAACAATTAATAAATAGGACCTCCTCAACTCGAGAAGATTCTATAAGTCAAAGGACACTGTTGACAAGACCAAACAGCAGCCCACAGCCTGGGAAAAGATCTTCACCAACCCTATATCTGACAGAATGCTGATCTCCAATATATACAAAGAACTCAAGAAACTAGTCAACAAAACACCAAATAACCCTATTAAAAGATGGGATACAGAACTGAAGAGCGAATTCTCAATAGAGGAAATCAAAAGGTCTGAAAGACACTTAAGAAAGTGCTCAACATCCTTTGCTATCTGGGAAATGCAAATCAAGATAACTCTGAGATACCATCTTACTCCTGACAGAATGGCTAAAATTAGAAACACAATTGACAACTTATGCTGGAGAGGATGTGGAGAAAGGGGAACACTCCTTCACTACTGGTGGGGTGTGCAAACTTGTACAGTCATTTTGGATATCAGTATGGCAGTTCCTCAGGAAAATGGGAATCAGTCTACCAGAGGACCTGGCAATTCCACCATTAAGCATATACCCTAATGATCCACATCTATGCAACAAAGACATCTGTTCAAATATGTTCCTAGCAGCATTATTTGTAAGAGTAAGAATCTGGAAGCAACCTAGATGCCCCTCAACTGAAGAATGGATAAAGAAGAGGTAACACATTTACATGGGTAGAACTTGAAGAAACCATCCTGAATGAAGTAACCCAGTCACCAAAAGAGGAACATGGTATGTACTGACTCAGACATGGTTTTTAGACATAGAGCAAAGGATCATCAGCCTATAATTCACACCGCCAGAGAAACTAGGATACAAGGAATATTCTAAGAGATTCATACAAGGTCCCTCACAGAAGGGGAAAGGGACAAGATCTCCTGTGCATATTGGGAGTAGGGGGTGGGCAGTGAGTGAAGAAGGAGCTAGAAGAAAGAGAAGGGGAATTGAGGAAGCATGTGGGACTAGGAAAATTGAGGAGGAGGAATAGAGGAGAGGAGTGGAGAGGAGAGAGAGATACCATAGCCATTATAGGTTTGAAGAGAAAACTGACTGTAGAAAAATTTCCAGAGACCTACAAGACTGACCCCAACTAACAATTTGAGCAACAGTAGAAAGGCTACCATAAATGCCCTTTCCTGATAATGAGACTGATGAGTAACTTATCCACCATCATAGAGCCCTCATCTAGTAGATGATGTTAACAGATGCAGTCACTTACAACTAAACATTGAGCCAAACTGGAAATAGATGCAGAGAGGGAGGACAAGACCAGGCTACAGAAACTTACAGAGGCAGCTGACCTAAACAAGGAGGAGCTAATGAACCACAAGACTGATAGCTGGGAAACCAGCATTGGACTGACTCAGACCCCCTGAACGTGGTTCTCAGTTAGACGGCCTGGGCAGTCTAAGGGACCTCTGACAATGGAACCAGGATGTATCTGTGGTGCACAAAAGGACTTTGGGAGCATATTCCCCATGGAAGGATGATTCCTTAATCTAGAGGCAGGAAGGAGAGCCTAGTTCCTACTCCAAATGAGTTGACAGATTTAGATGACCTATCCTGGAAGACATCACCCTACATGAGGAGTGTGGTGGGGAATGGGATGGGAGTGTGGTTGGGGGGGGAGGGGGAAATGGGAGGGTGGGAGAGAGGGAGGGAGAGGGAAGTGGGAATAATATGTAAAATAAGAAAAATAAATTTTAAAAAAGGAAAAAAGACACTATCTATTAAAACAACAAAAACAGAAACTTAAGATTTGAAAAGCATAATATGATGAGCTGCTTAAGCTGCACAAGTAAACCTTAAGATAACCATTTTACATGGTGTCTTTTTGGGGTACCGGTTATATAGAGACAAAAACTAGGAAATGAAGAGAACAATAACAAAGAAGAAGAGCCCGATGGTGCTTTAAAGGAAAAGTAAAGGGGTTGAGCTCAGTGATGGAATACATGCCTGGCATGATCCATGTTCTAAATTCTATCCCTCAGGGAACATAAACCAAATGGAAAGAAAGAGTGAGGATGGGATGAGAGAAGAAGGGAAAAAATAAGATAGGGGGAAAGAGAAGAAGTTGAAAGAGAGGGTATGAGGAAAGGAGAGGAGATGGAAAAGAGAAGATGAAAAGTTGAGGGGGCAGAGAGAAGGAAATAGCGGAGTGAAGAAAGGAAGATTGAAGAAGAGGAACAGAGGAACAGAGAGGAGATGAGATTGGAGGAGAAGAAAAGGGAAGAGAGGAGAGAAGGAATAGAGATAGATGAGGAAAAGAAAAGGAGGAGTCATGCTAAAGAGCTAATAATGATGGAACAGGGAGGCTAAGAAGAGAAACTAAGGAAAGGCCACAGATTCCTCGGTAGGGAGAGAAGCTTCATGCATCAGTAACTTTCTTTATTATATAATGTGGTAAGAAGTGGAGTGAATGTAGAAATATGAGAGTTAAGTTGACATTTGATAATCAGAGACAGCATTCCAAGGAGAGAATTCATCAAAGTACCAGTGTATTATGATTATCCAGGAGAAACAATACAAGTCTGAAACTGTAATGCACACACACACACACACACACACACACTTAGCAGAGTCACTGTGAGATAAAACAATCTAATGTGAAAATACTAAGAATAAATGGAAAACTAACACCCATGTGTTTCTTTAGTCATTGGTCCTGGAAAAAGCAAACCAACCATATTGGAAGAGAGAAGAATTGTCTTTAGTTAAAATTCTCAGCTTTGTGTTAGGTTCCTGTTAGACTATGACCTTAGAATTTTGAAGAAACTTTAACCTTCCTTTAGCCCATGTCACTGTGTGACATGGCTGTCTTGATTTTTTTGTTTGTTTTGGTTTTTTCGAGACAGGAGTTTTCTGTATTTCTTTGGACCAGGCTAGCCTTGAACTCACAAAGATCCACCTGTTTTAGCCTCCTGAGTGCTGGGATAAAAGGCATGCACTAGCAGCTGTATTAATTATAATATTAGTAGATGTGGCTTTTTTCTTTCAAGAGCCAGAGAAGTGAAACTAAGATGGTAGTGAAAATCCTTGCCATATGATACCCATCCATTTATCCATCCACATATTCACTAAACATTTCTTACATTTTAGAAACATCATAGCATGGTCTGGTTTGATGGAGCTTGAGTAACAGGGAGTCAGGCTTTTTAAATGTTTGTTGAAAGATGGCTGTAGCTCAAGGCTTTGGGAAAGAGTTCTGTGAGAAAATGTGAATTTTACTTTTGCCCCCCCCCATGTTTGATTTTAATCAGTGATGCAGACTCCTATGAAAACAATGACAGAATTCAGAGACTGGTATATCATTCTTTTCCATAGTTTCAGGGGGCTCGTCCTAAACGCATGTGCTTCAATCCATTAAGACATATTTGTGTAAATACATTAGTTTCTTCAGGCTTTAGGCGGGAACACTGAAAGATGTCTTAGAAAATCAATAAGGATGAAGGCAATTTTCCCTTGGTTAGGATTTTAACCACAGTAGAAGTACAGATTCAAGGAAATGCAGCAACTGTCATTGAAAATGCAAACACAGGGCAAAAATCACTGAAGAGTTCCAGAGATAAATGACAATGGACAAACATGAAAATGAACTTTACCTCCACCTATATTTTTGGTGTTAGGAAAGACAGCTCATTGGAGATGAATGACCTGGAATGTTTTCGCTTTTGGATTTATTAATTTTGATGTAATTTTTATGAATACCAAAATAATACTGAAAACACAGAAGCACAGTATCACCACTGCCTTTTTTCTTTGTAAATATCTCCTTTTATTTCTTTCCCCTTCCCTCCCTGCTTTGTGACATTTCATATTCGACGTAGTTCTGCACATATTAATTTGCACTTCTTAACTGTACTCTGACAATAATAATTTGGAGATTAAAAATATACTACCTCAGCAGGATACATGGGGGTCCCTTTGAGTGACAATCTACTATATTGGCAAATGGTCTAGACAGGTCATTGCTATAGTTGAAGAAACCTGGAATGTGTGGATGGTATCCATAACTAAGGACATGTTAGGTAGACTTATGAAAATATGATTCAATTATTATCATTCTATATAATAAGAGAGAATAAAGACAGAACATAGACAAGGAAAAGGTAAGAAATGGAAACCAAAGAGATGGTGGCAAAGTAAAGAGTAGCTAAGGCTATTTTCCCAGTATGTGGTTGCCCAAGGTGATATGCACCCATTATTATATCATATTTGAGGATATTTCATGCAGTTATCCAGTTTTCAGCTAAATCCTCCATATATTAGAATACATGAAAGTGTGATTTTGGTTTTCTATAGAAACTGAAGAAGAAAACATTTTCTGCTTAGGTCAAGAGGAATGAAATAAATAATCAGAGAACTCATGGGCAGAGAAGAACAGAGAACCAAAAAGCTCAGAAGTTCATGGAAGGTTTCTGTGCTGCTAAAATGGTGCCTTCTCTTTTGCATCTATCTATACTTTTGCAGAGTTACACAGTTTCCCCTATTTGCATGACAATATTTGCCTGAGAAAGTCCACTTCCAATGCTTAAGATTATAAGTAGCTAATAGATTTAGATTTTCAGAACCCAGAACACTTTGTGACCTTCAGATTATATCAGAATATATAAGATGCTGCTTAATTTTTAGAAAAGTAACTGGTTTATTCAAAGAATTACATTAACCCAGGAAGGAAAGATTGACTGGGTCAGAGCAGAGCACCTTTGGCCATGAAGACTGCACATAGGATGTACCCTTCCTGCCTTCCCCTCTTTATATGAAATCCTTTGATGTATCTGAGTTCTGGAAAATTGGATTTTGAGAGTGGAAGATTATTTGCCCCATTCACCCATATTCTACTGTATCGACTATAAGTAAACCTAATTTCCTAGTCTTCTCTGTGAGGTACTGTCTTTCAAGTGGAAAATTGTGACACAGATTTCAGGAATTATCTTTATCAGAAGTGTGCTTTATCTAAAACATAGTAGACTCATGGTGTCTTACCACAGTGACTGAATATTTATTAACTACAATGTCCTAAGCTATCATGTATTTTTTTTGTTATTGTTGTTGTTGTTGTTGGTTGCCCAGTGATCCTGATTCTCCTAGATAGCAACCTTTTGGGAAACATGGGTCCTTCATTATAGTCATAATGACTAATATTGACTCCCAGGTCCCAAAATGTGCACCACACAGTAATGACACTTTCTATCAGTCAGTGTGTATGGAAGTTACAGAGGCTTCCAAGAGGCCAGAGCCAACCCAAGGGATTAAAAGAGACCTTCCTGGACAAAGAAGAATTAACCCAGTGTACAGATGCTGAAGAGCTGCAGAGCCAGTGTCTGTGGTCACAGAGTGAACTGGGGTCTAAAGCTGAGTTCCGCCTCAGAGGCGAGGTATAAGGTAGCATCCAGAAGGCCAAAGTGATGAATGGACAGATGGCAATGCCAGTAGATTGCATCTCAGTGGGTAGGAAACTAAGCTGAACCTGCCTGGGGAAGGCAGGAGTTTTCTGCCTACAGTTCCCTGCTGCAGCACACACCAGGTGGTGAGATGACAGGTTGTCGGAGGAAATCAACATCATAGTATACAGTATCCTTCTTTATCTTGGGCTAGGTGAGGGGCCTGCACCATTTCTTGGTCTGAAATGTTAGGTAAATGTTAGGCCTGGTTTTATAGCTATTGTTATTTACAATATGCCTATGTGCTTATTATTTGTACCCAAACTACTTTGATAAATGTAGGTTGGTACCGTTGCACTTTTCGGAATTAAGTCTGTGGTTGATGCTGGACAGGTTCAGAGCCATCCTGTTTCTGATTTAGTACCCAAAATTGAGCCACACACTACTTACAGCATAGAGCCACCAAGGGCAAGGCAAGCCTGAAAACCACTGTTTCACACAATATGACGTAACAGCAGGCACTACCCTACAGTATAAGAAGACATTTTCAGCCTATCTGAGATTTCAGAAAGCCAGCATTATCACTTGTATTGAGTTAGTTTCCTTTTCCATAAAAATGTCTACTTTATTATTCCTAATACTTTATTAAAGTATTCTGCCCTATTAAATTTGCTAGGTGATGATTTTTTTAATTAAAGTCTCATGTATCCTACCATATCTTAGTCATACCTGACAATTTTTTATTTTCTAGCTTTTTTATTAATGTATTTGATTTCAAACAGACCAAATCCTTATATTAGTTGTAGAATATATATATATACCATTCTGCTCATTTATTTTGAATTTATTTATTATAGCAATATCATAATTGTTTATGTTCCTTTAAAGCATATCAAAATGTAAAGAGAATAAAATAATGCACATGTATCCAGTAAACTAACAAAAATAATGTATGTTGTATAGGAACCTTACATGCTGCCTAGTATATTTGCTTTCTTCCCCTCTAACTGGATTTTATACTGACTGCATATGGTATCTAATATCAACAAGCCATTTAAATGAATGTATTGACATTACATTTATCTGCATATCAATCTTTTCTCTCAGCATGCACACACACACACACACACACACACACACACACACACACACACACACACAAATGCACCTTAAAAGGGGACCTTTGGAGACTTCTAGGTCATAGAGTGTTTATTCTTTCAATCTTACAAAACTGATTTCTTCTCCAATGTTTTTGCACTAATCCAACCTGCTGAGTAAAGTGAATTGGAGGTCAGTTTGTTTCATGATCTAGCTCTACTATTCTCAGAGTCCTTAACTTTTTTCAAAAGGTTCATTATTATTGCCAATTTGTGTGCGTGTGTGCACATGTGAGTGTATGTGTATGTGCGCATGTTAGTATACTTACAGCTCATGGGGCCCAGAAGACTCACTTGGAGCTGAAGTCCTAGGCATCTGTGGGCTCCTCTGTGTGGGTTCTGGGAAACTCAGATCCTCTGAAAGAGCAGCCAGGGTTCTTAATCACTAAGCATCTCTCCATTCCAGACTTCTTAACTTTTGTCCAATGGTTTTCTCTCTGTATGCCATTTTGGAACCTTGTGGTTTTTGAGAACCTGTGTGTGTGTGTGTGTGTGTGTGTGTGTGTGTGTGTGTGTGTGTGTGTATGTGTGTGTGTGTGTGTGTGTGTGTGTGTTTCTTATGTGTTCAACACTTGTGTTTTTGAATGACCTATTCCTATTTTCTGGTAATCAACCAGAAAATCATTAAAATCAGTAAAAGTTCTGTATATTTTTGGAACTTCCTTTCTGGTATATCCATTACAAAAATGTATCCGAAGCTTGTAGTTTGTCTTTTGGTTTTTAAAAACTGTTGATTTTCAATGTATAAAAAATCTCAATATAGATATAAATAGAGCTGTTAATTATGGCTTTATAAAAAACACACTGGGCTTAAAAATTCCTGTTGGCGCCAAAGTTTTTTTTGAAGGTATTTTCATCTATTTTATGCTGTTATTTTAATTTTCTTCAAATTTATTTACTTGTGTTTATAAATCTTTTATTTGTTCAGAGAGTAGTTTCTGTAGTTTTTCTTGATCAATTAAAAATTACATTATCAACCTTTCTTATGTTTTATGATGCATTAACATATATGTGTATATATATACTATATTTATGAGTTTATATTACTTTTTCCTAGAACTGTTTAACAAACCACATTTTTAAAAATTATATTATTTAAGTCTTAATATGGCATGTGTCTGTATATGTGTTTAATATATGTCACTAGATTTTTTTTTAATAATCTCATTTTTAGCTTGAGTCTTTTTTTCCTCAGTTAATATCCTTTTAGCTTCACTTTAAATTTTTAGTATCTTAAATTTTACTAGTGATGAACATGCTGGCTTTTGAGTTTTATCACCTTTATCTTCTTTTCTTTGGTTTCTTTGTTCTTTATCTATGCACAGGGAGATTTTCTAGTGCATTTATTTTCTGCAGTATCACTTGTGTCACTATGGATTTGATTTTAGTCCTAGGATCATAGTTCAATGTTTGAATATCTTTTCCTTAATTCAGATTGTTTTTATGATATTCATTGTGTTCTTATCAGCCCAGCTTTTCCCTTTGGTCTCATCACCTACAAATATCCCTAGACCTTATCATGAGGACAAAGATTTTCCTTTGAAGTAACAAGATAAAGTCTTCTTGATCCTAGGAGTAAGCCGTTCTCCAGCTTGAATCCTGCAGAGGCTTCTCATAGGCTTCACATTTTTCTTTCTTTCTTTATAAGAAGTATAATCTAGGATGGATTACTAAGTATTACCCACAATTCTTCTCTCTGACTGTCTGAATCTCATTAAAATACTCTGTTTGTATAACAGGCTAATGTTTGGATAATGTCATAGCTTTAGTTAGATGTCGGCAGTTTCTGATACCTGGACCTTTAGGATGAAGAAGGACCTATAGAAACTACCTAATTAACTCTAGCCTCTGATGATCAGAGTATAGATTGCATGTCAAAACCCAAGAATGGGATTCCTTAATCTGCATAACACATTCTACCTATAGTTCTTTTTCCTTTTCCCATCCTGTCCTCTCTACAAAAACACCTTCCACTGTCATGTATTTCTTTTAACAATGGTCAAGAAGACATAAATAACACATTCTACCTATAGTTCTTTTTCCTTTTCCCATCCTGTCCTCTCTACAAAAACACCTTCCACTGTCATGTATTTCTTTTAACAATGGTCAAGAAGACATAGTTGGAAGCAATTTCGTTTGTGCTTTCCCTTTGCAGGCATTACTTTTGCTAACCATGTGAGTTTTCAGATGTGTTCATCTTGAAATTTGTAAGAAGCATTTCTGCATAGACTAGCTATCTGAGAGATTTTACCCTAACTTTGGATATTAAGAATTTCTACTAGTATTTAGATAACAAATAGACATTATCATAAAATCTACCATTAGAAAAATGTGTTTTTCTGTATTTTTGTGCTTTGTGTATATTTAGTAGAAAGTTGAGAATCAATCATTTTTTTTTTATTTTCAGTGAAAATAGGAGTCTTGTAAACTTTTTATTATAGAATAAAATTAAAAGTAATTGAGAGTCCAAAATATCTTTATGTAGCTTGTACCTGTTGATATTTACTACACTAGAAATGAAAAAAAAAATGTCTGGAGGTAAAGCTCAGCAAAAGAGCACAAGCCTAGTGAATGCAAAAGCCCTGTCAATAGCCCACACCAAAATAATAAAAGTAATTTTAATAATAACACTACTTATTAACATATTTTCTTTAAAACTTGTATTTTCTCAAACAGATGAAAAGCTAGTGCAAATTACACTTTTCCTCATCTTGCAAAGCAATTTATGGAAGATAGTTATATCCTATGCTCACTGTGTTGTTATATGTTAAATTAATTACATTGCATGAATTAAAGCTGTCCTAGTGAATATATAGTGCTAAAGGAAAAACACCTGAGGGATTCTTAGACCACAGAGAAATAGCACATGAAATTATGTTGCCATAACAACTATGCAACATGGATCATATTACCAAAAATATGAAGGGTTATGTGGTTTCCTAGTTAGTAAATAGTAATGCTGAACTTAGAGGATTGGCATACAAACCCCTTTAATTTTCAATACTCAATGGCAATCACCAAGTGGACAAGATCCAGCTATCTTGCTGTTTTGTATTTTGTTTGTGTGGTTTATATAAGAAAATTTAGATCATTCTCAGTGTCCAGAAAGCAAGGAACAATTGATGCTGAATGATATGTGTCTAAGAAATAAAACATCAAAACTTTCCCATGTTTTCAATCTACAAGAGAAGGAAAATCACACCAAAAGAGAAAAAAAAAACATGCTTAGTTCATTACCATGCACCTAGCAAGTTTCACAGACCATGGTGAACAGATGTTGAGTAAGAATTATCACCACTAGAGGAGACTTGCACAGGAAGGAAAGTTTTCTTGGTGACTTCAGGAAGGAAAAATGCTTTCTTCAAGTATGAACAGAAACCAATGGTAAAGTGGTTTTGGAAATGAGTGCCCCAGTGGTAGCAATAGGAACCTCAGTCTTGGTAATAGCTGGATGACTTATAACTTTTGGGGCAAGGTAGAACATCTGCCCCACATTTCTTAGATGTGAACTACAATCTACAGCTATGAATGAACATATACCTGCAGCATGATGGGACATGCCTTTTAGAAAAACAATGGGGAAAATAATAATTATAAAAACAGTGGAATTGGTGCTTCAATGCGGGGAGCAATTAATGCTCTTGTGAAAGATAAACACTAAGAGTGATTAACCGATTAACAACAAAGTGTGAAATCCACATGTTATTCAGGGCAGTATACAAAGTTTTTCATTTCATGAAGAAAGAATTGAGAAATCTGGGGCTCAAAGAGTTTCAGAAAAGGCTAAATTTTCTATGTAGGCAGATCTACAAACAAAGGGTAGAGCCTTCACAAGAGATAATGGGATGGTTAATATGGGCTGCTGAACTGAAAGTACCCAAACAGTCGCTAATTTTGTTAAATCTTCTGACCTTACACAAGTGGTCTGCATTCCTACCGTGAAACTTTTGCATTCTTTCTTCATTTGAAGACAGTCAAAGATCTTCTCCCTCCCCCCCAGCCCCCCAGTGCCAGTACCTACATCTTGACCCTTTCACCAGCAATAAATGGAGGGTATTATATGGCTGGATTCTGAAGGTACTTAATCAAGGGTTATTGAAAACATGTAAAATGCATAAGAGAGCACATAATGCCTTTATAAGAATCTTGGAAATTCAAAAGTATTCTCCTTGAGAAAGGAGTGGTCCAAACTAAATGAATTTAGAATGCTAACAATATCATGACAGTAAATGGTAGGAGAGATAGATGAAGGAAATGGTAGTGCTAGGGTTACACCCTAATAAGTCTTGGGAGCACACCAGATGAATACACTATGGGAAGGTCTGGGCTCCTGTTTCCAAAGTAAGTTGATGGTGCCATCGTCACTGAGTAGTTCAGTGAATCTGTATATTATAACTGATAGTACTATAAGTAAGCATAGTGACAGCAATATGAGTGATAAGATGTACTCTCATTCATCCACAGTGACCACATCGATTGCAAGATTGTGTAAGTCTAAAAGGAAAACATAAAGAAGTACTCAGGGGATTTGGCCCACAGACAAATTTGGAGGTAATACTAGCATATGATAATGGTAAATAAATAAATAAATAAAGGAGTAAACTACATAATAAAAGTCATAAACTTTCCCCAATTTCCACACTTCCATCAGTTTTCAACTCAGAATCCTTAGAATAAGTGAGTTTTCCAGAAGGAAAAAACCTGCCAAATCACAAATGTCAATGGAAAAAACTACCACATAGTGACCTCCTCACACTGAGCCAGTTAACTATAAACCATAAGAAGAGTGGTCATGAAAACTACTATATACATTAAACGTTGGTACTTGATCATTTGAAATATTATCACATCTTTCCTTTTCAAGATAGGACATGTAGGCATCAAGTAATAACTATTTTACTGCAGGTCCAGCTCATTTAATTCTCCCTGATCCACAAATCCCATGGTCCATTGATGCCCAGTAATTTCTTCCCAACTAAAACATCCCCTAGGAAAGGATGGGGCATTCAGGAGAATGTGGGAAAAAAATCCTGCATATCTGGGAAAGCTGAAACTTTAAGATTCGTGTCAGCTCCTCCTGAAAGTTCTGGAAGCAGTAAGCAATTGCTGGGGAAGGAAACAGACAGGCTGAGATGCCAAGACTTAATCTCCTCCTGTCAAGCTGCCTGTGAGTTGTGCAAAGAGCTCCAAGGACATGCATGAATCATCACCCATGTTGGGGTGAGATTTTCAGTGATGTAGATGCTCTTGTATCCCTTGATCTGCCACTAGCAACCCCAATAATTCATTGGTTCACCAGCTTGTACTTCAATTAATCATTACTTTGATCTATTGTTGGTGGCCTATCTGGGGAGAGTAGACTTGTGTTACAATTCTCTGAGAAAAGTCTCACACAACAGCAATATTTTGCCAGCGAAGGATAATTGACTAGAAACAACCATATACTAACCTTTTGTTACTTAGCTCCAGGATAAGAGTTAGCATGGGGGAGGGGGAGAACACAAGTGGGAGTTATGAAGCCTGAGGCAAAAGAGCAAGTGAAAAGCAGTGTAACATTCTTGGTAATGGCAGAGATTAGTCTCATCCTTAAGGATCTACATGCCACAGAAGAGATAATCCCCAATACATCTCTACTACATCAGCCAATCTGGATAGCTGCTACCTCACCATTAACCACAGGCTGCATCCCTGACAGGTGACCCACACAGCCCACAGCAAACAACCTGGTGGCCTTTGAACAGACACTCCACACATTTCATGGAAAAGAAAAAACACGAGTCTGAAACAAGGACTTTCAATGAATTAAATGCAATATACACACAGAGAACAAAGCATTTTTAAAGATAAAATATTACTAAATAGAAAAAAATGAGATAGTTGTGGTCACAGGACCTCAGACCAGAATGGGGAGGGCTTGGGTCATGCTCTCATGTACGTCTACAAGCATCCTAGATGAGATTCGTGGCAAAAACAGAGGAAAGTTGAAGTATATATGGTAGGTTCCTGATTGCATAGCAAGAAAAATAATAGTAATAATAATGATATTAACAGCACTTGCTTTTTTTTTCTGGAAGCATGTGGAACGTTTTGCACTTAACTAAGTGGAGCCTGAAGTTATAAGTTGGTCTTTGTGACTGTGGAGTGAGTCTATTCATTTTATGGGTAAAATATCAGAAAGATTATCTTAACATGTGTCCCCCCCACACAGTTTAAAATTATGTCTTTCTTTTCTAACCTGCCTTAACCTTATTAAGTGTTAAAAATGAGAAAAAGCTAATATCTTCATTTATGAACCATAATTGGCTCATCTTATAACAGGGATGGGATGGTGAAAGAAAGTAATCTAGCTTTCTAGTCCTAGAACTCCTTAACTGTGGAGAAAGTCCTCCAGAAAGTATGAATGTAATTACAAACATCTATCTTCTGATTAGATGTAGGCAAGCAGCTGGATTCATCGAAGGTACATGTCTTTTTAGTGTTTAATCCATCTTTGGACCATCTAGAATCCTCCTGCTTAAAGTCATACATAGGGCATCAGGATTATTTGTCTGTCTTTATCTGTCTATTTGGACCTGCCAACTCTTAAAAGTCTAATTTTGTTTGTTTATTTGTTGTTGATTTGTTTTTGTTTTTTTTTTTTACTTTTATGGAAAAATTTGTGTTTTCACATAATGTATACTGATTTTGGTTTCCCATCCCTCTACTCCTCATGGTTCTTCCCCATTCCCCCTCCATCAGGATCCATTCCCTTTCTGTTTCTCATTTGGAAATAAACAGGTTTCTAAGGGATAAAGTATAAAATATAATAAGATAAAACAAAAACTAACACATCAGTTAGACAAGACATACAAACAGAAGGAAAAGAGCAAGAGAAGGCATGAGAATAAGAGACCAACTTTTATGGACACTCAGGAATCCCATACAAGTATTAAACTGGAAGCCATAATATATATGCAGAGAATCTGGTGTAGACATATGCAAGCCCTGTGCATGCTGCCTCAGACTCTATGAATTCACATGGCTCTTAAATCCTTTCCACCTCCTCTTCTACAGAGTATTTGATACAAACATCCCACTTAGGGCTAAATGTTCCAAAAATATCTCTCTTTGTGCATAATATCTTGTGGTGATACCTTGTTTATACAGATAAAGCATGTCTAAAGATAAGAGAGTAGAGCTTGCTACTAGCTGACTATAGAAGTCTGGAGGTCTGTACAGAGAGACTGGAAGTGAGATGGCAGGAAGAAACAGGGACTTTCTTTCTTTTAAGGTAAAGTAGCTTTGTCTTGACGCTTCCACCTTCTCTCTGATTTCTCAGCATTTCCCCCTATATTTGACTCCAGGGTTTTATTATTAAGACCTATTAGAATTTGTGTTACAATATCTAGCTGTGGGTCTCTTTATTTGTTCCCATGTGCTGTAAAAGGAAGCTTTTCTAATGATGGATGAGTACAAGGCTCTAGTATATGTGTATAGCAGAATGTCATTAGGAATTATTTATTCATTTATTTATCTATTTACTTATGGAAGAGAAGTGTTTGGTTTTAACCTAGGCTCCTAGGCTATCTAGTCTCTGGTTCTTGATTTGTCAAGCAGTATTGGGTGGGGTTGAATCTCCTGGTGTGAGCCTTAAGTAAAAGCAGATATTTATTAGTTACTCCAGCAAGCTTTGTGCCATTATTGCCCTAGCTATCTTACAGGCAGGGCACCAAGGGTTTGTGGCTGGCTTGGTGTTTACATTCTTCTTTGGTAATGTGCAAAGTGCCTTCCAATAACAAAGGCTCTTTATAGGTACCAACTTGACTTCTCCATGTTCAATGAGTTGTATTGGTATTGTCTTCAGCAATGGGGCTTTGTCACCAATTTGTGGAGAGCAACCTACCCACAGCCTAGGAGGATTGGGAATTCCCATAGAATACCTTTAGCCAAAAACTCAATTAGATATAATTCAATCTCAATACAAGAAGCTTCATTTGAGGACAAGAAATAGCAAGTTGACACTCTGTTTTCCCCTTCATTTGACAACTTTATTTAGATAACCTTCATATATGTATGTGTTTTAGGAAGCTTCTACTATATTAGGTTTCCATGATAACCCCCAATGGCTCATAATTTTAGCTGTCTCTCCCTTATACCCCTCTTCCTTCCATTTCCCCATTTGATCACCCCATTCTTTACCTCCCCATCATCCATATCTACTTTTGTTACTTCCCCTTATTAATGATATTTAGCTGTACCTACTAGTCCCTTACTTCATACTTAATCTCGGTGGTTCTGCAGGTTGCATTGGAAACCTAGTCTTAAATATAATAAGGGAAGGAATTTCAGACTTTTACTATTTTCTGTGTTCTGAAGAATATTGTCTTTCTTACATCCATACAGAGAGCATGCACTCAAGTAGTGCTTGAATATGTACATTCTATTTTCACATTAATTGAAACCTATTGTTTACATTACAAAGTGTAAAAAAGACATTTTATTATTCTGAGAAATTTGATTCCATTAAAATATGGGACAAAGACTTTACACACAAACTATACAAATATAATGTCAGATTAGTAAGGACCATGTTTACTTAGGAAATTTTGTTTAATATAATCATAAGCATAAATTAAGCAAAACTCTTCATAATAGCTGTGGGGCAGAGTAAGGGAGTTCATGAACACCTGGATAAAACATCAAATATTTATTTGGTGAATACTCACACATTGAAGGTAAGAGATGCTACAGTCTCTTAGAATGCTCATTGTATCCTAGTTTCTCTGGCAGTGTGAATTATAGGCTGGTGATGCTGTGCTCTATGTCTAAAATCTATATATGGGTAAGTACATTCCATGTTCCTCTTTTGGTAACTGGGTTATCTCACTCAGGATGGTTTCTTCAAGTTCCAAATATTTGCCTGCAAATTTCGAGATTTCATTGTTCTTTTTCCACTGAGTAGTATTCTATTGTGTAAATGTACCACATCTTCTTTATCTGTTCTTCAGTTGAGGGACATCTAGGTTGTTTCCAGGTTCTTGCTATTATAAATTATGCTGCTAGGAACATAGTTGAACACATGTCTTTGTTGCATGGATGTGGATCATTTTTGTATATGCCTAGGAGTGGGATTGCCAGGTACTGTGGTAGACTGATTACCATTTTCCTGAGAAATGACATACTGATCTCCAAAATGGCTGCACAAGTTTGCACTCCCATAAGCGGTGGAGGAGTGTTCCCCTTTTTCCATGCCCTCTCCAACATAAGTTGTCATTGGTGTTTCTAATTTTAGCCATTCTGGCAGAGTAAGTTGGTATCTCAGAGTTGTTTTGATTTGCATTTTCCTGATAGCTAAGGATATTGAAAACTTTCTTAAGTGTCTTTCAGCCTTTTTGATTTCCTCTATTGAGAATTCTCTCTTCAGTTCTGTACCCCATCTTTTAATAGAGTTATTTGGTGTTTTAGTGACTAGATTCTTGAGATCTTTGTATATTTTGGAGATCAGCATTCTGTCAGATGTAGGTTTGGTGAAGATCTTGTCCCAGTCTGTGGGCTGATGCTCGGTTTTGTCAACTGTGTCCTTTGCCTTTATGTTTTTGTGGCTATTGTAAAGGGTGGTGTTTCTCTGATTTCTTTCTCAGCCCTTTTGTTGTCTGTATATAGTAGGAATACTGATTTCTTTTTTTTTTTTTTTTTTTTTTTTTTTTTTAGTTTATCTTGTATCCTGCTAGTTTGCTGAAGGTGTTTATCAGCTGTAGCAGTTCCCTGGCAAAGTTTTTTGGGTTGCTTATGTAAACTATCATATCATCTGCAAATAGTGACAGTTTGACCTCTTTCTTTCCAATTTGTATCCCCTTGTTCTCCTTTTATTGTCTTATTGCTTTAGCTACAACTTCAAGTATAATGTTGAAGACATATGGAGAGAGTGGGCAATCTTGTCTTGTTCCCAATTTTAAAGGAATTGCCTTAATCTTCTCTCCATTCAGTTTGATGTTGGCTGTTGATTTATTGTATATTGTTTTTATTATGTTTCAGTAGGTTCTTGTTATCCCTGATCTCTCCAAGACCTTTATCATTAAATGGTGTTAAATTTTGTCAAAGGCTTTTCCATCATCTAGTGAGATGATCATGTGATTTCCTTTTCTCAGTTTGTTTATGTGGTAGATCACATTGATAGATTTTTGTATGTTGAACCATACCTTCAAACCAGGGATGAAGCCTACTTGGTCATGGTGGATGATTTTTCTGATGTGTTCTTGGGTTCGATTTGACAGTATTTTATTGAGTATTTTTGCATCAAGTTTCATGAGGGATATTGGGCTGTAGTTCTCTTTCTTAGTTGTGTCTTTGTGTGGCTCAGGTACCAAGGTAATTGTGGCCTCGTAAAAAGAATTTGGTTATGAACCTTCTGCTTCTATTGTGTTGAACAATTTTAGGAGTATTGGTATTAGCTTTCCCTTGAATTCCTGGTAGAATTCTGCACTGAAGCAATATGACTCTGGACTTTTCTTGGGAGGCTTTTGATGACTGCTTCTATTTCGTTTGGGGTTATAGGTCTATTTAAGGTGCTTATTTGTTCTTGATTTAATTTTGGTAAGTGATAGTTGTCCAGTAGTTTGTCTATTTCCTTTGAATTTTCAAATTTTGATGAGTACAATTTTTCAAAGTATGATTTAAAAATTGTCTATATTTCTTCTGTGTCTGTTGTTTTGTCCCCA
The DNA here is from genome assembly GCF_943737965.1 of Phodopus roborovskii. NCBI lineage: Eukaryota > Metazoa > Chordata > Mammalia > Rodentia > Cricetidae > Phodopus > Phodopus roborovskii. The sequence goes on along the minus strand of NW_026126605.1, from coordinate 1,254,418 downwards.
TTTTCATTTCTCATTTTGTGAATTATATGTTGTCTCTCAGCTTTTTGGTTAGTTTGGATAAAGGTTTGTCTACCTTATTGATGTTCTGGAAAAACCAACTCTTTGTTATATTGATTTTTTTTTGTATTATGTTTCTGGTTTCTACTTTATTGATTTCTGCTCTCAAATTGATTATTTCCTGGCATCTACTTCTCCGAGGTGATTTTACTTCTTTTTGTTCCAAGGCTTTCAGTTGTGCTGTTAATTCTCTAATTTGACTATCCTCCATTTTCTTCATATGGGCACTTAGCGCAATGAACTTCCCTGTTAGCACTGCTTTCAAGGTTTCCCTTAAGTTCGGGTATGTTGTGTACTCATTGTCGATGAATTCTGGGAAGCCCTTAATTTCTTTATTTCTTCTTTGACCCAGGTATGGTGCAATTGTGCATTGTTCAGTTTCCATGAGTTTGTAGGGTTTGTGATTTGTGTTGTTGTTGAATTCCAACTTTAAAACATGGTGGTCTGATAAAATGGAGGGTAATATTTTAATTTCTTTGTATCTGTTGAGGTTTGTTATGTTGCCTAGTATGTGGTCGATTTTAGACAAGGTTCCATGTGGAGCTGTGAAGAAGGTATATTCTTTCGTTTTTGAATGGGATGTTCTATAGATGTCTGTTAAACCAAATTGGGACATAAGTTCTGTTACTTCATTTGTTTCTGTGTTCAGTTTCTGTCTTGTCGTCCTGTCTAGTAGTGGGAGTGGGGTGTTGAATTCTCCCAGTATGAGTGTGCGAGGTTTTATGTGAACTCTGAGTTTTAGCAGCATTTCTTTTACAAATATGGGTGCCTTTGTACTTGGGGTATAGATGTTCAAAATTGAGACTTTGAGCTAATAGATTTCTCCTGTAATGAATACGAATGACCTTCTTCATCTCTTTTGATTAATTTTGGTTTGAAGTCTTACTTGTTAGATATTAGGATAGATACACCTGCTTGCTTCTTGGGTCCATTTGATTGGAAGATCTTGTCCCAACCCTTTACCCTGAGGTAATATCTGTCTTTGAAGCTTAGATGTGTTTCTTGTATGCAGCAGAATGGTGGATTCTGTCTTCGTATCCATTCTGTTCGCTTGTGTCTTTTTATAGGGGAGTTAAGACCATTAATGTTGAGGGAAAGTAAGGACCATTGATTCTTTATTCATGCTTATTTTAGATTTGTTGTTGGCAGTGGTATTGTGAGTGTATTTGCCATGCTTTATCCTTTGGGTTCTGGTAAAGGGGGATTATCTATCACCTATGTTTTGTGAGCATAGTTAACTTCCTTGGGTTGGAGTTTTCCTTCCAGAACTTTCTAAAGGGCTGGATTTGTAGATATGTACTGTGAAAATCTGGCTTTGTTATTAAATATCTTGTTTTCACCATCTATAGTGATTGAGAGTTTTCCTGGGTTTAGTAGCCTGGGTTGACATCTGTGCGCCCTAGTATTTGTAGAGGCATTTTCCTTCTTATCTCGTTTATTCCAATACAACAGCAAATATATATTTTTATAGTGAAAATTTTTAAATTTCCTTTGAAAACATAGTTATATTTGTGTCTTTATATATGACTTTGCATATCTACATAGCCATATCAGCTGGTAAAGCAATTCAAGCTGGAAAAATTTAGTTATGTCAATAACCTGATTTATTTATTTTTATTCTGTAGTGTATTAAGAATAATTGAATTATACAAAGAAGGCATTTTGAAAAATGGCCCGATAAGTAATAACAGAAACTGTTGAAAGATTTCCTCCAAGGAACAAACATCCATTTGCTACAGAGAAAGAATTACATAGAGACAGAGTAAGGGGGAGATCCTTCAGTGATTATTGATTTCATATTCGGTGAAAAATGTGTAATAATATCTGGCAACATAATCTGTGAAAAGATAAAACTCAATAGCTGAGTTGGTAGAGTCCAACCCTCATGAGTTATCAGTTTGAACCCAGCACCACACACTGCTCATGGAGGAATGTGCCAGTAGACCCAGCACTACAGTGGCAGGAAATGCTTCTGTTATCATTCAAAAAAGAGCAATGACCCCTCTCCAACAGGAAAATCTAAGTGTCTTCACTTACTTAATCTCAACCACCCCCCATAAGATGGCAGAAGAGAAAAGGAAAAGGGAGGGATCATCAAGAAAGTAACCCTAAAGGTGGCAGCAGGAGGGTCAGAAATTCAAGGTCCTTTTCCTGTGCACAATGAACATGAGGCCAAACCATCTTACATGAGACACTGTCTCAAGAAAGAAAACAAGAGGAAGAGGCAAGAGACCTCTCCCTTGTTATGGGGACCAGTGAGGAACATTTGTAGACTTCTCCCATGGTGCTTGATCATCTGTTGTGCCTTAACCTAAGAGGAACAAAGAATAGAACTACTAAGTCAGCTGGAACTGAGTGACAACTAAGGGAAATCTGAAGAAAGAAAAAAAGAAAAAAAAAACAAAAAACAAAAAAACCAAAAAGGATGGTATAAGCCATAACATCTCCTGTCTCTACATTACTTCCTTTGATAATTTTCTTTTACTATGTTCCTCCAGGAGCAGCAAATAGTCACTCAAACTGCAAACTTTTTAAAGATATGATTGCCTTGTCCACATGAAATCTAAAAAAAAAAGATTGATGAGCAGTGTGCCAGACAAATGTCTCATATCCCTTTGTCCTATGTGGTCTGACAAATGTATCCTTTTCAACCAATGCGAATCATTGGTTGTCCATATTTAAATATGACCCCAACTAAAAATCTGAGCAATAGTGGGGTCATCCTTGTAGGTCTCTGGACATTTTTCTAGTGTCAGTTTTCTCTTTAAACCTATGGCTCCCTCTATTATGATATCTCCTTTCTTGCTCTTGACTATTCATCCCCCAACTCAATCATTCTGGTCCCTTGTGTTGTCTTCACCCCTATTCCTCTTCCCTTCTCTTTCTCCTAACTCTCTCTCCACTTACTCCCCCCAATCTCAGATCCCAATATGCTCAGGAGATCTTGCCCCTTTCCCTTCTGTGGGGGATCTTGTATGCATCTCTTAGTGTCCTCCTTGTAGGCCGGTGATCCTTTGTTCTATGTCTAAAATCCATATATAAGTGAGTACATACCATGTTCCTCTTTTTGTGACTGGGTTATCTCACTCAGGATGGTTTCTCCAAGTTCCATCCATTTGCCTGCGAATTTCAAAATTCCATTGTTTTTGTTTTGTTTTGTATTCCACTCAGTAATATTCCATTGTGTAAATGTAGCACATGTTCTTTATCCATTCTTCAGTTGAGGGACATCTAGGTTGCTTCAGGTTCTTGCTATTACAAATAGTGCTGCTATGGAACCAACATAGTTGAACAGATGTCTTTGTTGCATGGATGTGTATCTTTTGGGTATATGCCTAAGAGTGGAATTGCCAGATCCTGTGATAGACTGAATCCCATTTTCCTCAGGAACCACCATACTGATCTCCAAAATGGCTGTACAAGTTTGCACTTCCACCAGCAGTAGAGGAGTGTTCCCCCTTCTCCACATCCTTTCCTGCATAAACTGTCATTGGTGTTTCTAATTTTAGCCATTCTGACATGAGTAAGATGGTATCTCAGAGCTGCCTTGATTTGCATTTCCCTGATGGCTAAAGATGTTGAACACTTTCTTAAGAGTCTTCAGCCATTTTGGATTCTTCTATTGAGAATTCTCTATTCAGTTCTGTGCCCCACTTTTAAATCTGCCTTATTTCTTTTGACATTGTGATTTCTAATTACAATCACATTGCTGAGAATGTTAAGACTTCATTGTTTTAGTTGCTGAATAATATTATGTTATGGATTATATGCCACATTTTCTTTCTGGAGGGCCACTATGTTGGTTCCATACTTTAGCTACTCTGTATACAGTGTACCTATGTATTCTGTCTTCAACATTTGTTGAAATGGCCCTCATCAGGTATTACTTTGCCCCAATAAATCACTTGACTCAATTGTATTGCAAAGATGATTTGCTCTATACTTCAGAACTTGCTTCACAGACAGAATATTTCTTTGCACTGGAATCCTACTCTAACTTACCTGTCTGAAACAGTTTGCCCATTCCCTCCAGCAGGTCTAATAACATCAATTTAAATGTCCATTAATGGTTCATTCTTTTTTGTTGTATATGAATTATAAAACCCTAAGTGCATATTCTAAGTTGACCAGGATCAAGCAGGAAGGATTCGGACATGTGGAGAAAACAATGAATCAGATAGTGCAAAGAAGAGGAAGGAAGAAGAGGGAAAGAGGAAAGAGCGAATGATGGCTGGAGAAGGATCAAATGGTGGCAATGGCTATAATCTGTTCCTTGCATGGGTCCTGGAATAAAGGATATGTGTGATGTCAAGAAAGTGAGGGAATCAAGAAGGACCATGGACCCGAATTCTGAAGGTTAAAGATAAAGACTGTTAATGTTGGGAATGGTGGTATGCTCAACTCCTCTTTCAAACTGGAAACATTGACAAAGGAATGCTAACAGAAAAGCAGGAAAGATAATCCATTAAATGAATTGTGCCCAACAATTCTTTTCTCTTGCCTGTGATGTTGCTAGATAATACCTGTTTTAATATACTATTTGTCTAAAACATTTAAATTCTTCCACTAACTTCAATTGAATCATTCTTGCTATAAATAGTTATAGAAAGGTCTAATACTTTTGTATATATGCCTATTTAGCATTTGTGAAATTTCTAAAAACACAGAATTTTAATTGTCAGAGCACTCACTCATTCCTCCTGATCTATGTTCATACAGACTCGCAAATATCTCACTGATTGTTTTAATTTTCTTTCAGAGCATGCAGGAAGTTGGAAGAAGAGCTTCCCCAACCCAGGGAGGTAGGTAGGTGCTTTTGTACTAAGGATATTTGCTTAGACAACTGGAATATTTTTTGTTTACTTAAGCACATTATTTTTTCTCTCACAGTGAGTAACATACCAGAGAAGGGTTTTTAAAACCTAAGAAAATAATAAATAAAAGCAGCAACATTAAAGCTGGTCTTCTATCCACTCACCTAGGCAGACAAGGAAAACAAACAAAGACAATTAATTAGTAACAGACCTTGTTACTGTTGTAATAAGCCAGAAACAAGACACCCACAAAAGGAATGACTCTCCCTTCAGTGTATCTCCTTAACTTTTGCTTTTGACTGTGCAAACAACAACAATATACACTGGGGTGTAGAAGAAGGTTGCTCCACTGTCCTGAGTCCCGAACACACCTGCATAATTTTAAAACAAAAAGTTTAGAGAACTTATTCCAAGTAAGTACTTTATACTTTCCTTTGTTGTATGATTTGATAAAATGGAGAAAAGTTATCTGATACTAGAAAGAAGGAACAAAAACAATATCCAGTTATGACTTAATACTATATGGTGAGCATGCTATGTCAGAAATATAAACAACTGTATCTGGGTTTTTTTTTTTTTTCACAATGTCAGAATTTATTGAACAACAGCAATGTTGAACAACAGAATATGTTGGTATTTACTGCTTTATGGGGTCCAGTTGATGGAGTTACATCCAGTTAAAGAACTTGTAGAAAACTGTGGAATCATCTTTGACATTTCTTTTAATCTTAAATATTTTATTAAGTGATACTCAAAAGCTAGGCTAGTTGACATTGGCCTGTACTTCTGGCTATGCAGGAGACTAGGGGAGGAAGACTGAAATTTCAAGTCCAGCAGGAACTACAGAGTGAGTTGAAGGCCAGCCTGCACAGCTAAAAGACATCCTATCTCAATAATGAGTACTGTGGATATAGTTCCATGGTTTGGGACTTGCCTAACATGGACGGGGCCCTAGGTTCAATCCTGGAGGGATAGGAATAAGTGATTCTACTTGCAAAAGGGATGGTAATAATTATGGAATCTATCATTGAGTGTTTCTCCTGTAGCATAACAAGAACATGAGCACTCCACTGAAGGAGGTGAAATAAAGGCTTTGACTCTGATTAGAAGCTATAGTCATGATCACTGTCAACATTAGAGCATCCTGCAGAACATCTAGGGACATAGCTTAGTGGTAGGACACTTATTACTATGCACTAGATAAGAGATTCAAACCCTAGAACCATTCTCTCATGCACCCTACAAATGAAATACAAATTTTTCAGAAAAAGAAATAACTTTTGAATCTTTCTAACAACCCAGGTAGTCTGAATTCAGCAGAATTTTTCCAACAGTGTTTATGAACCTAGGGTAAAGTGGACTCACCCAAAATGTATCTTTCAAGTGCAATCTGTCTTTGGAGAGTTCCTTTTCTTCCAACATTAGAATTGCTATGCATCCCATGTTACTGCAATAACTTGAGGGCAGGAGGTAATAATGGGACATAGTTACCTTAGTATATTGAGGTTTAAATAGCTATGTACAGTTTCATTTCCAGTCCACTGTGAAATTTGCTTGATTCCATCAACTCTTGAAAGATGTCTTGGTACAATGCAGTTTAGGAATTAATTTGCAATTTTTTTATTATCATCTATGAATTCTGAATATCCACATTGCTGCTAAGGAATAATTTTATTTTATATTTTTTAAATGAAAACAAATATTTATAGACAATATTTGGGAATTTGGGTGCTATTCTTTCGAAACAACTTCCTGCTGGTAAGGAGCACTGCCAGGGGGTATTCTAAGAAGATGCAGAAATCATGGCTGTAGTTTGCAAGGCTGCTTTGTCTGGCAGTTTTGAATGTAGGATCACCTGGTACTCTGTTTCAGGCAGTCTAGCTTGATCAAACCACATTAGTCTGGAAGGAATCCACAGCTTTTCATTTTCTGTGGAAACAAAAATAGAAATCCTTTTCCCCACTAACTTGTCCTTGAACTTAAATTTTGGAGTCAAAACATTTTTTTATTTAATTTATTATTTTACATATCGATCCCAGTTCCCTCTCCCTCCCTCCCTACGTCCCTCCCTCCCTACCTCCCTCCCTCCCTCCCTACCTTCTTCACTCCTTCCTCCCCTACCACCATCCCTCCCTTTTAGACTCTTTGACCTCTCACATGCACCCTAACCACACTCCCCTCCCATCCCCCCATCTCAATTCCATATGTAGGGGAATGCCATCAAGCTGGGGTCATGTAGATCTGACAGGTCATGTGAAGTAGGGACTAGGGATTCTCTCCTGTCTCTAGGTTAAGGCAGTTATCACTCCATGGGGGATATGTTAGCAAGGTCCTTTTTTTGCACCAGGGATACATCCTGGCTCCACTGTCTGAGGTCCCTTAGACTGCTCAGTCCTTCTGGTTGAGACCCATATTCAGGGGGGCCTGAGTCAGTCCCATGATGGCTTCCCAGCTATCAGTCTGGTGGCCCCTTAGCTCCTCCTTGTTCAGGTAAGCTGTCTCTATGTGTTTCTGCCTCCTGATCTTGTCCTCTCCATCTGCATCTGAGTTCTACTTTGACTCAGTGTTTATGTATGGGTGTTTGCTTCTGTTTCCAACAGGCATTAGTTGAGGGCTCCATGGATAAGTTAGTTGTTGATCTCACTCTCCAGGAAGGGCATTTTTGGTAGCCTTTCCAAGGAAGCTCAAATTGTTAGTTGGCAGCAGTCTTGTAGTTCTCTAGACCTTTCTTTGTGTTCAATTTTATCTTCAAACCAATATTGGCTCCCTCTTTTATGTTCTCTCTCTCTCTCTCTCTCTCTCTCTCTCTCTCTCTCTCTCTCTCTCTCTCTCTTTACTGTCTTCTATTCCTAACCAGGCTCAATCTTAATGATCACATGTGTTTTCCTTTCCTCCCCCTCGTTTTCTCCTACTTCTCTCTCCATTTGCTGCCCCCCCTTCCCCTGTGCTCTGGGGGACTTGTCCCTTCCCGGTTCTGTGAGGGACTTTATATGAATCTCTTAGAATACACCTTGTATCCTAGTTCCTCTGGTGGTGTGAATTATAGGCTGGTGACCAAAGGGTCTAGGTCTAAAATCCATATATGAGTGAGTACTTACTTTGTTCCTCTTTTTGTGACTGGGTTACCTCATTCAAGACGGTTTCTTCAAGTGCCATACACTTGGTGTCATAGAATTTCAAGATACCATTATTTTTTTTCTGCAAAGTAGTATTCCATTGTGTAGGTGTGGCACGTCTTCATTATCCATTCTTCAATTGAGGGATATCCAGGTTGCTTCCAGGTTCCTGCTATTACAAATAGGGCTGCTATGAACATAGTTGAACAGATGTCTTTTTTGCATGGATGTGGATCATTTGAGTATATGCCTAAGAGGAGGATTGCTGGCTCCTGTGGTAAACTAATAGCCATTTTCCTGAGGAACCACTATACTGATCTCCAAAATGGCTGTATGAGTTTGCACTCCCACCAGCGGTGGAGGAGTGTTCCCATTTCTCCACATCCTCTCCAACGTGAGCCATCATTGGTGTTTCTAATTTTAGCCATTCTGGCAGGAGTAAGATGGTATCTCAAAGTTGTTTTGAATTGCATTTCCCTGATAGCTAAGGATGTGGAGCACTTTCTTAAGTGTCTTTCAGCCTTTTTGATTTCCTCTATTGAGAATTCTTTCTTCAGTTCTGTACCCCATTTTTTATAGGGTTATTTGGTGTTTTGTTGACTAGTTTCTTGAGTTCGTTGTATATTTTGGAGATCAGCCCTTTGTCGGATATAGGATTGGTGAAAAATATTTTCCCAATCTGTGGACTGTCATTTGGTCTTGTCCACTGTGTCCTTTGCCTTATAGAAGCTTCTAAGTTTGAAGAGGTCCCATTTATTAATTGTTGCTCTCAGTGTCTGTGCACCTGGAGTTATGTTCAGAAACCAGTCTCCTATACCAATTTGTTCAAGGGTACCTCCTACTTTCTCTTCTAAGAGGTTCAATGTGGCTGGATTGATGTTGAGGTCTTTGATCCATTTGGACTTGAGTTTTGTGCATGGCGACAGACATGGGTCTATCTGCAGTCTTCTACACACCCTCATCCAATTGTGCCAGCACCATTTGTTGAAGATGCTGTCCTTGCCACATTGTATAATTTTAGCTGTTTTGTCGTAAATCAGGTGCGTGGGTAAATATCAGGATTTTCAATTCGATTCCATTGGTCTACCTGTCTATATTTATGCCAATACCAGGCTGTTTTCAGAACTATAGCTCTGTAGTAGAGCTTAAAGTCAGGAATGGTAATGCCTCATGAAGTTCTTTTACTGTATAGGGTATTTTGGCTATCCTGGGTCTTTTGTTTTTCCATATAAAGTTGATTATTATCCTTTCAAGTTCAGTGAAGAATTGTGGTGGGATTTTAATGGGGATTGCATTGAATCTGTACATTGCTTTTGGCAAGATTGCCATTTTTACTATGTTTATCCTAACCCAAGAGCATGGGAGATCTTTCCATTTTCTGGTATCTTCTTTAATTTCTTTCTTTAGAGCCACAAAGTTCTTATTATATAGGTCTTTTACTTGTTTGGTAAGCGTTACAACAAGATACTTTATGTTGCTTGTGGCTATTGTTTCTCTGATTTCTTTCTCTGTCTCTTTGTCATCTGAAAAATGTAGGGCTACTTTTTTTTTTTTTTTTTTGAGTTTATCTTGTATCCTGCTAGTTTGCTGAAAGTATTTATCAGCTATAGGAGTTCCCTGATAGAGTTTATTGGGTCGCTTATAAACTATCATATCATCTGCAAATAGAGACAGTTTGACTTCTTCCTTTCCAATTTGGATCCCCTTGATCTCCTTTTTGTTGTCTTACAGCATTAGCTAAAACTTCTAATATGATATTGAAGAGAAATTGAGAGAGAGGGCAGCCTTGTCTTGTTCCTGATTTTAGAGGAATTGGCTTAAGTTTCTCTCCATTCAGTTTGATGTTGGCAGTTGGTTTGCTGTATATTGCTCTTATTATGTTTAGGTATGTTCCTGTTATCCCTGACCTCTCCAAGACCTTTTTCAGGAAAGGGTATTGAATTTTGTCAAAGGCTTTTTCAGCATCTAGGGAGATAATCATATGGTTTTTCTTTTTCAGTTTGTTTATATGGTGGATCACGTTGATAGATTTTCGTATGTTAAACCATCCCTGCATTCCAGGGATGAAACCTATTTGGTCATGGTAGATGATTTCTCTGATGTTTTCTTGAATTCAGTTTGCCAGTATTTTATTGAGTATTTTTCCATCAATGTTTATCTGGGATCTTGGTCTGTAGTTTTCTTTCTTAGTTGTTTCTTTGTGAGGCTTGGGTACCAAGGTTATTGTGGCCTCATAAAAAGGGTTTGGTGATGAATCTTCTGTTTCTATTTTGTGGAACAGTTTGAGGAGTAGTGGTATTAGTTCTTCCTTGAATGTCTGGTAGAATTCTGCCAATCAGGTGTTTTAGACAGGCAGAGTAATATAGTTTTACAGAGTTAAATAAATCCAACATAAAAGAATGCAACCTATCTTTGCATCATTAAACAAACATAGCACATCTTAAAACTAGGATTCCACAATACATCTCCATTGTGGCAATCATGATAATTTCTCTGCATCCAAGTGTACAATGTTTCAAGTGGAGGAAAACAACTCCCAGGTTCACATTTATGTAGGCAAATGATTCTTCCATCCTCAAGAAAAACAGAAATTGAAATATTTACATTCAGACTTCAATCCTACTTTCATTATTTGGGATGGTGTTTTGTTGTCAGTGGTGAATTACAATGAAAATTAGGCTCTGCTGAGAACATATCTAATTTTTCCTACTGCAAAAATAGACAAAGTGTGTTGGGGAGTATGTGTTTACATTGTAAAGATGTTCGTTTGCTTCAGGTGCCTTCATATTAGTTTAATAAAGACCTGAGTGCCCAATAGCTAGACAAAAGATAATAGGCAGGATTTACAGGGAGAAAGAGGAAGGAGAAGAAGAACCCAGTTGTGCAGTTTTGCCAGCAGACTTGGAGCAAGTTGGATGCACCATTCTAAGAAGATGTAATGGAGACATGTAGCAGAATGTAGATTAAAACTTATGGGTTAATTAAATTATAAGAGTTAGTTGAGGAAAAGCTTAAGCTAAAACAAAACTTTCACAATTAATAATAACAACTCTGTGAACTCTGTGTTTCCTTATTTATGGGTTGACAGTCCAAGAAAGTCAGACAAGAAAGCTTGCTACAAAGGTATATAGGCATCCAATTTTGAGCCTGTAAATGGGCTGGAATAATTGAATAATTGAACAATTCAAGCTTTTGTGTCAATATTTAACTATAGGTTTTGTAAGAAACCTGAGGCCCTTAATAAGTAGCATATCTAGGTAAAAAATTATGGAACATTTAGTCTGCTTATCTTGTATATTCTGTTATGATGTATATTTTAATATATGTCATTACAGCTTGTTTCTTTCTCTGATCAAAACCATTAAATAAGGGCTTATCATGTGTATAAATAGTTCAAAATACATAAAAATATCATGAAATGTCATTTGTGTCTGGCCCTGCTCTGCCCTCTGCCCCTCTCCCTCAGTTTCCCATTAGCATGTTTTTCAAACATAACTTTTTTTTTTGTCTACATGATATTTTTCCAAGTCCTTCTGGTTAAATGAAATCTATTCCACTTTGAGTTTTAGTCTCTGTCAGGAATAGGCATATTTCAAATTCTTCTGTATCTATGAACAAAAAGCCTATGTATCATATACATGTATATACATACTTCATTTCATATATATATATATATCTTGAATGTCTGCTGTGTGTCAAGGTCAATGCTTTCAGACTATGGTTAACAATGACTTCATATACACATTTAATATAAATAAATGACCTCAAGCTAAACTAGAACTCTTTATTTAACCTATCCACTAGAGGTGGATACATGCCTGTATCCAGTATGGGGATGGTTACCTGTCAATATCTGTTAAACAAGATCAATGGATAGCTTAGCAGTCAGCACTAACAGGATTGATTAGGTTAACATAAAAGCAGAAAGTATATTGAGAGGGTTGGCAGGGAAAAAATTAGAGTGAATATAATCAAGATACTTTGTTAGCATGTCTAAAATTACCAAAGAATAAATAAAAAATTATTTTATTAAAATCATGAAACAGAAGGCAAAATGCTATTTATTTGGTAAGTAACAATATATGGTCACAGGAAAGAGCACTCTTCTTTAGTGAAGAAATGGGTTGCCGAAGACAGCAATGTAGGGGCAGGACATCTTCAGTTAGAAGGCATTGAAGCAATTCATGTAAGGCATACTGTTTCTGCATACACGTTTCTGAGGCAAAACTTTTGTCATCTACACTCTGGTGCCCCTCCCATAAAGAGGTATCAGGACTCCTGCTCCCAAATGGAGCAAGGGTAAAGAGAGATGTTACAAGTACCGGAGTTCTACAAAAGAATGCCACAACTTTACCACTAGTTAAGGAAAGTGTGAGGTGTCTTTCTTGTTCTCTCTCCTTTCCCCAGGGCTCTGGTTTTAAGGGAACTAAGTCACCATTCTTTGAAGCACATACTACTGTGTGAAGCTATGACATGGAAGAACACTGGGAGCTTCACCTCCAGCTACCACAGTCCACAGCACTGGAGGGAGCCTCCTCTTAGATGCCTTGTGTTTCCTCAGATATCCCAGCTGAAGCTCAGGCAGCAGGAGCAAAGACAAACTGTTCCCACAGTTCTCTGTTTCCATTTCTGAGCCATAGAATTTATGAACAATAAAGGAAAAGTTTGTCTCATGCAATAAACTTGAGGAATACTTTGTCTGAACAACTAATAAGGAATGGGTTGTGACAGTGAAGGTGACAGACAAAAGGCAGAATCAGGATGTGTTTTTCAAATTAGGAATGAAAAACTTTGCTGAACAAATGGACCCAAGAGTGAAGAACAGAGAGAAAAAGAATGACACATACTTGGTTTCACTGTATAGAATAATGGCTCCATTTGTTGAGATCAAGAAGAAAGGAGGGGTGCATACGAACAGTTGGGAAGGCCAATCCCTCTTACTAGATTTTAATCTCTGAGAACAGGGAAGAGTTTTATGTATTTCTTCTAGACTACAAAAAATGTTCAGTAGAAAATGCCTTAAATATCTCCTTCATTGAACTATGAAGAAACTGTTGCCCATGACTGCCCTGGTGAGATCATCTTTGGAAAGTATGTATCTATGATACATATATATGAATACAAATGAAGATGCATTTTAACATTTGCATAAAAGGAATTGACATATTACATCAATTAATCATACTTGGCAAGGGAAACAAACATAAATTAACTTGCTGTCTTTTAGGCATTGTCTGCCTACAGCAAAGTGATATAAGGAGGTGGAAATACATGGTTAATTTGGCTCATGGAGACATATATATATTTTAAAAAGCCACATCAGTTAGAAAAATGAGGAATTACTGTTCCAAGTTGTGTTCCATAAACAAAAGCACCATGCATCTTCACTTATAGGTAACTGAAGCTTATATTTCTTGCCCTTGACCTTTTCTTTCAGGGTCGTTGCTTCATTCAGAATCAGGTATAATTGCTTTATTAATGATCTAAGTGTATTTATTGCAGTTTCTCTGGAGTTTCCTGAACTTTACATAGACTGTGTCAGAAGTAACATAGCTGCAGTGCTGAAGGGCTCCTTACTGGCCACCTTCCAGGACAGCACTTCCATGGTAGCTGGTCATTTCTAGTTCCTTTATACCATTCCATGGTAATGCCATTCTTTCTTATACTCTTGGCATCAGACAGTGCCTCATGCAAGTTTGCCCATTTTGTGAATACGCATAATGTCTGTATTGCCCTTTCCTTCTGGCACCTAAATGAGGAATTCATTCCTCTCATATTCTTTGCTAAACTCCTTATACAGAAAAGGAGTCCTGAGGTACTTCCTGTGAATACAGCCTCTGACTGATGTTTCTGGTATGTTAGGAGTACTGTCCTGGAGAAAGTAGGGGCTTTATATACAGGACTCTGACTGGCTACCTAAACTGTGAAACAGGAGGCTCTGAACTCACAACACATAGAATCTGTTTGAAACCAAGCCCATAGCATTTTTATAGGTAGCTGAAGGGGCTGTGAAGCCCAGCTCTGACCAGAAAAGATACTGACATTTTATGGCTACTAAGAGAAAGGAAGTAATTGTCTTCAGTGATGCAATCACTGGTGGCTTTATAATGAACCAGAGGATGAATCTACACCCACATGGGCAGCTCCAATCAAATGCAGCCAGTCACACATCATAGAGCCCTCATCTAGTAGCTGATGGAAATAGAAGCAGACACCCACAGCTAAACACTGAGCTGAACTGGAATCCAGATGCAGAAAGGGTGGTCAATACCAGGCTACAGAAACTCACAGAGACAGCTGACCTGAACAAGGAGGAGCAAATAGGCCCCCAGACTGATAGGTGGGAAACCAGCATTGGATTGACTCAGACCCCCTGAACATAGGTCTCAGTTAGAAGGCCTGGGCAGTCTAAGGGACCTCTGACAGTGGAACCAGGATGTATCCCTGGTACACAAAAGGACTTCAGGAGCACATTCCCCATGGAGGGATACTACCTTAGCCTAGAGGCAGTAGGGAGGGCCTATTCCTTACTCCAAATGACTTGACAGATTTTGTTGACCACTCCTGGTGAGCATCACCCTCCCTGTGGAGTGGAGGGGAAAGGGAGAGAGGAAGAGAGGGAGGGAGGAAGAGGGAACTGGAATAAGAGCAAAAAAAAAAAAAAAAAAAATTAAAAAAAACATGCAGAAAGATATAAAAGTGGCATGGGAACTTGAGAGGAGGAGAGAGCTAGAGTGGGTGGTAGGGGCCTGCAGAGGGGCAAATATGACCAGAATGTATTGTGCATGTAAGCAAAATTGTCAAACAATAAGTTAAAGAAAAAATAGATTTCAAGAGGTTTGATGGTGCATGCTAAAGCAGCAAACTCAGGACACTAAGGCAAGGGAATCACAAGATTGATTCAGGTGTACTCTTAATAAATAGCTGAAAATCTAAGGGAAAAATATAATTCCCTGAGTAATAAAAAAAACAAGTACCTAAGTGTAAAAAGAAATGAGCAATATTATACAAAGGGAACCTGCCAGAAGAAATACACAAAATCATGTGAAAGCAATGATGCTCAAAAGGGAATATACCAAATTCATAGATTAAGAAACTAAATTACAAAGATGCTAATTCTTTGTAAGCTTCTTTATAAATGTAATAAGCTTCAAATAAAAATGACAATGGGATTTTTGTGGCACTGAACAAATACATATTATTTTTTGTTGTTATTATTGATTTTAGAAAAAAACCCACAAATACTGGGAAATCTCTGAAAAGGACAGTGATGGAGGAGTGAGCCTGATTAGTTATTAAAACTTATGTAAAGTCTCCATTATAAACAAAATCTGTATGATTTTTATACATAGACAATTTAATAGATAAAAATGTAAGGACTTCTAAATAACCTGAAATTAACATTTAAAGATAGAATATTCAATAATTGAAAAAAATTAGCAACCATGTACAAAACAAACAAGCAAAACCCCCATTAAAATGGGATGCATATTGTAAACTATATTCAAGAACTCCAGAGATTTTAATGTTTTGGGGTTTTATTGTTTTCTTTGTTTTTGTTTTTGTTTTTTTGAGACAGGGTTTCTCTGTGTCGCTTTGGAGACTGTCCTGGAACTAGCTATTGCAGTTCAGGCTGGTCTCTAACTCTGTAGTTCTGCCTGCCTCTGCCTCCCAAGTGATGGAATGAAAGGCTTGCACTACCACTGCCTGGCTTCATTTTTATGTTTTAAATAATGGATTAAATAAGTAAGTGCACCAGAAGAAAGTTCAGAAATTTTTGTTAACTTGCTGTGTGGGGCCAGTTCCCTAAGGTCAAAAACAAAGAAATTGGGTAGAAGTCAAAAGTAAAGAGTATGTCAGAGATTCAGTGGCTAAAATCCCCAGCACTTAAATAATCAGAATATAGTAAGATCAATGATCTCAATGAAAATTAATAAATGACAAGGTTGGAGGGGAAGAGAAAGAGGGTAAGTCTGGGAAGATTTGGCAGAAGAAAGGGGAATGTGATCAAAATAAATTGTAAGAATTTCTTAGAGACCAACAAAACATAAATCACTGAAACATTCACAGAAAAGGGAAAAATGAACTTTTAAATGAACAGAGAGATATTTGTTATGTTTAGTTAAAGAGATTTAATTTTTAACTATCATTTTCCAACTATAAGAGTAATGGGCAAAATTAAAGGCTCGTAAAGGAGCAGATACTCTCATACACTGCTAGAAATGTAAGTTGACACACTGCTTACACAGAAGAATTTTCAAAATTGGCATTTATTTTGACCTATGGGAAATTAATTCTTATATTTTTATACAATGCATGCACACTAAGTTAGTATTGAAGCATTGTAACAGAAATGTATGGGAAATGTTCAGTATAGTAAATAATAAAATATTGCATTCAGTTGAATATTAATTATTGTAAAAAGTAATTGAAAAAGGCGGGAGAGATGGCTCACCCTGGAAAGTGCTTGCCCTCAAAGCATACAGAACTGAGTCAATCCCCTAGACTCCACATAAAAGACCCAGCTTAGTGGTACGTGCCTATCATCGCAGTTCTGGGAAAGTCATAAACTCCAAGTTCAGGGAGAGAACCTCTTTCAAGGAATGAGGTATGAGGAAGACAGGTGATATCAACTTCAGACCTCCATACACACACACAGTTGAGCATGCACACAGATATACATACACATTAAAACACACCCACAAAGACACATAAACTGGAAAGCTATTACAAGTTGATGTGAAATATCTCCCATGATCCATCACATGAAAATGAGTGAAGCAACATTCAGTAGACCATTCTACAATTGTGTCAGTACCAGAGGCAGCAAGTCCATTTTTATTTGTTTATATAGCACAAATAAACTGAGCTAATGTGCAAGAAAAGTAATAGCTGGAAGAAAAGATTGGAAATTGTTTAGGGTTGGGTTAGGGTTAGGGTTAGGGTTAGGGTAAAGAGAAAAGATTCTGCAGGATATAAAATATGTATTACAAGGCTGGCAAGGTGACTGAGGGGGTACAGGTTGCTTGTCACATAAGCCTGATGCTCTTAGTTAAATCCTTGGAAAGCATGTGCTCATGCAAGTGTGCACAAATACACCCATCTAAAAAATTTTTAAATATTCACTTATTAGAATTTCTGAAATGTGAGCATGCCACCTATTTAAAATATTAAAATTACAGAGAAGCACAAACAACATTTGTGGATAAATCCCTGAATGTCTGCTTTCAAAGTAAGGGAACTAAAACAAGTTTAGAGAGGATAATGAGAGGAAAGGAGGAGAGGCTTTGTAGTTGTTAAATGTAGTCAGCTCTTTCATTGTTCTGTCACTGGAAGGTTGGAATGAAGAAGATTTGTAGGATAAGGTGCATGATGGGGGTTGTCCTTCTGTATATATGTTTCTATTATTGGATAATTAATAAAACACTATTTAGCGAATAAGGCAAGAAGATAGGTAGGACTAGGAGACAAGGAGAATTCTGGGAAAGGTAGTCAGAGAGAGCCCACTAGAAGAGTCACCATGTGAAGCCCAGCAAGATAGGATGCACTGAGCATTCTCTCATAAGATAAGGCCATGTAGAAATACATAGATTAATAGAAATGGATTAATAATTAAAATAGAGCTAGCCCATAAGAAACTGAAGATATTGGCCAATAGTTTTATAACTAAAACAGTGTCTGTGTGTTTATTTTGGGGCTCAAGGGCTATGAGACCAAGAATCTCATGTAACAAGAGCAGCAACTTGTATGTTCATGGGAATAATATGCACATTTGAGAAATTCAGTCATACATGAAGGAAATTATTACAATGATGTGTTTGGGTGGGTGAGAGGAAGTTATATACAGTGTCCAATTACAGCTGATACTGTGCTTTTGTTATTTACCCACATTAATAAATATACTTTAAAAACATTCAACAACTTATTATTTATTGTGTATAAACACACACACACACACACACTTGTGCATACACTCAGGTACATAAACAATAAACACTAGTGCCATGGTAGGCAGACATGTGACAATTAGAAGACAATTTTGGAGATCAGTTCTTTTTTTTACTTTTTGAGGCTATTTCTGCCTGCCTCTGACTTTCTCCTCCTTGGTAGTCATTCACAGAGCTATGAATACTTCCTGTATGAATACACTACCATGGTATTCAGCGGGTATTCCTCTACTGGAGGACACTTAGGCTTCATTTATTTATTTAATATTACATACAAACAATATCATTTAAGATTAGCTGGCCCATGCCTTTAGACCCTTTGTGAAAATTTCCCTAGGGCATATATTTTAAGATTACAATTGCTCTATTATCTCACACACCCATCCACAATGTTTCTGGATAGTGCCAAATTATTGGTTCACACTCTTACAGCACCATGGGTGGAGTTCTGTTATTCCACAGCAGGGCAGTAAATCTCTCTTCCGCAAGCATGAAGAACATCCTATTGCAGTTTTAATTTGTATTTACTTGACTGCTAATAAGGTTTGTCAACGTTTCTAAAGTTTATGAGACATTTGGCTGTCTTCTTTGAAATGCTAAACCAGGAATTTTCAATTGTTTTCTGCATATTTGTCTACTTTATAATGTTTCTGTCTAATTTTAACACTAATATGTGAGATAATTGCAGACTACTAATGAGTGCTTATGATCCTCTGTAAATGTGTTGCAATCTTCAAGAAAAGGAAGTTTTCTAGTCCTGTCTTTAGAAAACCAGTATAAGCCGAAAGATGAAATTTGTTTTCTATAGTATATTCTATAGGACTGTTCTTATGATAAAGCTTCATGTTAGCTATACCAGCTTTGTAGCCTTGAACTAGTAAATAACACTACTCCTAACAAATTTTATATTGTATAATTAGATGATTATCACATTGTTTAATGATTATTTTTTCATTTTTATATTGCATAATGTTTTCCTTAATGAAGACTTAACACTAAGTATGATGTTTGCTGAAAACTCCTGAGTGGTTCACTAAACGTTTCTATGTGTATTCTTATTTTATCAAGAATTTGTCTTAAAGTTTATCAATTTATTTTTCCTGAATTTACTGAGGCTACTCAATTGTCCTGCTCATGTGCTTTTCTTTTTGAGGGAATACTTGGCATTTCCCAATGTATTTAATATACTTGGAAATTTACTACTTCTTAGCTACTACACTTTGGCATCTGTGTTGTTAGTTGTGGATGGTTTATAGTTTTCTTATACTGTTCTTATCCACAATATGTCGATCTGATCAAGGTCATATTAGTGCTTTCCAGTTTGCTAAAGCATCTGATTAGCACTGGGCTCTGATGTTACAGGAGCCTTCAGAATTTCATTTATTTACAAAGTAGATTCATGGCAACAGTGTATTCTTAATTATAGATTTAGCTTTCAATGCTATTGTCTGATTTGTTTCTTCTCTTAGATTTGTTCATTAGTAATGCCAACAGAAACACTAAAAGTGGATATATTTTAAGTTCTTAACATTTTCCTTTTTATATTCGATGTATATTATAAAAATTATTTAATATTTATATAAATTTAATGAGGTGCTATACATTATCCACACCCAGGCTAGCCAGAGCTAAAGATAATTTTTCTCTGTGACTTTCAGACAAAAAGTATAACACAGAGTGCTGAAAGTGAGAAGGTTGCCATCCCAAAGGGTCAGTTTAAATGAATCTTAAAATTGTGTTTATTAAAAACAAAAAACCTTTACTATCTTATTCCTATGTATGCAGAGGAGGGCAAAAAGAATGTGATAATTTCAAATTCAGTAACATTGTACAACAGATTATCTCTTAATGAAAAAATAAAGTAACATAATTCTTAAAGGATGCTTTGTACTTATTACATTTGAATAATTTGGGAAACCCTAAATACCTATTACTCAGTAATGGGTATATTTAAGGATGTATACCCACCATTAATGGGTATATTTAAGCGGGAACACCTCCCTCCCAAAAGAAGGCATTTGGAGGAGAATATAATTGCTTTTAATAGGTGTCTACAGTGTAGCATCTCTAATGTTGTGGAATACTATTTTCACTAGGCAATGATGAAAGATTTGTTTATGCTGTGGAATATTACTTTAACTGTGTAAAGGTGTGTTACTATATTTTTTATACTGCATTTGTTTAATGATGTAAGTATATGTGTTTAATTATATAACAATGTGTTGTATCTGTTTCACCTTGCTGCCTAAGGGACCTAATTGTCTAATAAAAAGCTGAACGGCCAATAGCTATGAAGGAGAGGGATAGGTAGGGCTACTGGGCAGAGAGAATAAGTAGGAGGAGAAATCTGGGCTCAAGGGAAGGGTGAATGACAGAAGAAGAAGAACAGTATAAACGAGATGCCTGAGGACAAAAGCCAGGCAGTTCACTAGCCATCCAGATAGGAGAAGCAGTGAAATTAAGATATACAGAAGTAAGAAAGGTAAAAAGCCCAGATGCAAAAGGTAGATAAAGAGAAATGGGTTAATTTAAGTTAAAATAGCTAGTGAGAAACAAGCCTGACCTAGGCCAAGCATTCAAAGTTAATAATAGGTCTCCACGTCAAGAGAAAAATCCTGCTACACAGTACTTTAGATATCCAATTGTACATTAAGGCCTCAAGCAGCCAAAGCCTGCATTACTGATTGCAATAACACTCTTCTTGGTGCAAACAATGTCTAAATGTGGCATATGGCCTCAGGCAGAAAAATATTGAACCACAAGAATAGTATCTTTGTTTGCAACATTTCACATGATCTAGGAAAATAGTTTAAAAGACTGCCATATTTCATAATACTCACAATAAAAATGACTTTTCTTTGGATCTTTTGTCAAAATTATTAGAGAATATTAATTGTACATACTAACAGGTTACAATGTGATATTTCTATAACTACATATATTTCAAGGATATTTTTGGGTGTACCCATGCACATATGCATAGACATACACATGTATTAATACATATACAAACATGATAAACTTAATTTTTAATTTAGAAATGTAAAAAACCCATAATTCTTACCACCAATAATAGATAGTCTTTACATTTTAGTATATTTACTTCTGCTTATTTTTAAATATTTCAAATGTTGAGTCCTATATAGTTTTTTAATGTTAGATTATTTATCTATTTAAATTGCAATATATCAGTAAATCTGGGAATAAAATATAAGAGGCTTTTAGTATTATTAGGTTGTGAAGAGAACAAAAGTATTCTTTTCCCCAAAGTTGTAAGAAGGAGTGGTAATAGAAAAATTAATCTAGAAAAAATGCAATTATTATACTTGACCAAACATTCAAAAACTCAAAATTTAGAAGGGAGATGTCAAAATTCCCCTTAAGAACTTAAAGAGTGATGTAAAAAGAAGAAGTGTGTTCTTTTGCAGGGACAGGTTTTGAAATTAAAAAGGATTTAGAGAACACTACTTGTAGTCCTCAGAGGAAAGAGCTGAGTCTGGAGAGGGAAATAGGAGGGTAATAGTCTGAACACTCAGGACAGGCTCAGTCAAGAAAGGACTCCTGTATATTCAGCAAACAACAGTGTGATGTGTGTCATCCATTGCTAAGTCAACAATGACTTGGGAATTCTTTGTCTCTGGCTGTAGCTCATTCTCCACTCCCCTACATTATGATTGAAGTTCTGAGAATAATGTGAGGAACTGCACACTGGACCAGCCATAGACCACAGTGCTGGCAGAGACAATTCTTTTTTTTTTTTTTTCTCCCCAGAAAAGAGAAAAATAGTAGTAGTTCCCTGAGTTCCCATAGAATGAGTTTTATCTACTCTTCTTAATGGTCTATGTTTCATCAAACCTAAACCTATATATTCATTCCTTGGTAGATAGAAAAATAATGAGCATCTGTTTGGTGAACCTGGTGACAGGGTATAGGTCTCTGCCTAAGAGAAGCTAACATTCTGTTGAGAAGATAATGTTCTCCAGGACATAGAAAAAAAAAAGCTAATAGGAAACGATGTAATGTCTAAGAAGAAAGTAAACAAATAACAATATAACAATATTCTCTTTTGGAAATATATTTTGATCAGATTTTTGTAGCAATACACCATAATTTAGACAGTGTTGTTTCTCCAAGAACAATTGTCAAAAGTTTAGCAAATTTGATCATTCATAAATCATTTCATTTCCCTAAGGCTCTTATAAGTTTTGATTGTTTAAAGATAAGAAAGATCTGGCTCAACTTTACAGACATTTGGTATTTTGTATTTTGTTTTGCATCTGAGTGATAGATGTGTGAACATGGGTGGTTTCTACAAATTCTTAATCTTACATTTGGACACATGAATAAAACTTAACAAATTGTCACAGATAAGATGAGCAAATTCCCATGATGCCAATCCAGGTATCTAGTTTCCCAGCCTTTCATGTCATGGTTGCCCCCTCTTATAATTCTGCATAGAGAGAATTTGAAAATATCCAAGATAGAAGGAATAATTTGTTTGTCCTCTGAGTCAATTTTGAGCATTTTTTTAAACATCAAAGAAAGTGGTCCATTAATTTATGTAACTGTGGATTTTTACCTCATAGTACATAACTTTCTTTCACTCAGAATTTCTAAATATATTCCAACATCTTCATTTTTTATATTCAGACTTTTTGTACATATAAATAAAAGCAAAGCTTGCCTTCCTAAAAACAAATGTTATTAATCTATTTAAAGGCAGGGGTAGAGGGTATCTCTGAGATCTCTGAGTATGTTACCTTATGAACTGTTGTTTACAATGTAAGTCGAGCATATAATGTAATGCCCAGCATTCATCTGTATAGAGAAGATTTTTGCTTACAGGGTTTTGTAACTTAGTAAAGAGAGTTACTCTCATATTTAGCCCTCCAACTCATCAAAGTTAGGTTTTTGAATTTTTTAATAGCATTCCATCCATCCATCCATCATCCTTTTCTCAATCTAGTTTTATAATCTCTATCTGGAAGACAAGGATATCCACATTTCCATCACCAGGAAACTCATGCCCAAGAAAGCAAACATTAATTGCTATATTTTCCTCCATAGTGGTTTTACCATAAAATCCTTTAGTCATTTCCATGATGACTGTTGGATGTGATTCAGTGTTTTACCTCTAGTGTGTCTGTCAGTCTTGAAAACTAAAGGGTGGAAAGAGTAAGTTTAACCAGCAGGGCAATTCCTTCAAGTTACTTTGACAGTTTTCCTTTGGGAAAGAGAATAGTAGCTCCCACAGGTTAAAGTGACATGGAAAGAAAGTGTACTCAAGTCAGCCCTTCAGCATTTGCAATGTGAGTGCCCATGCCAATACACTAAACATGTTCCCTTCCAGTTCTCACATATTAGCTATTATTACGTGTGAGTCTAAGATGATCTTCCATACAACAGTAGAGGTGCAAAGAAAATAAGAAAAGATCCATGGATGAAGGGCCATACCCAGCAGCCAGAATCAATGAAGCCTGTCTGATTAGAGCCCTAAGAAGCACTTTTAGTCTCAAGTGTCCCCACTGGAAGTCTAAGGTAAAATAAATGGTTTACGATCAAAAGCAACTCCTGATCTCCTGGCTTGACCTTGAGCCATTGGAAGACTTCAATATGACCATCTATATAAACTCTTGATCTCATGCTTGAACTTGAACCATTGGAAGACTTCTATATAAACTTCTATATAAAAACCCTTCATCTTATGACTTGATCATAAAATGTTGGAAAAAGTCTTCTGCATAAAGTCCTTATAAGGGAAAGAACATAGTGACAGATGGTGTCACCTTCAGATAGTATCCCAGGATCATTTTCACAGACTTTTGTATTTCTGGACTCTGAGAGGCTTCTAAGATCTGTTCATCCAGAGATAAGGGAGGCCTTACCCACAATGGCTGGATCATCTGTAGTTTACCACAGAAGGGCCAAGCTTCTACTTCTTCTGGAGGCAGAGTTCTTATGAAACTTAGAGAGCTCATAAACTAGTCTTCTTGTTCCAGTCAGAAACACCAGAGTATGAGCATCTCATCTCTTTCTCCTACATTCATGAACATACATGCACACTGCATTTTATGTTATAGTTCTTTACCAAGAATGGTGAGGAACTGCCATTTTGTCAGTTTCCCCATTCAGTTTCTTTACTACAATAAATGCTGAGTGTTACGGTGGTGGTGTTTTACACATATTGACATCAGTGACAGCAATTCCCTTGAGGCAAGAATGGCATGAGTGAGAGTGCCTACCTTCCCTGTGTTTCCGTTTCAGTGATATCCAGACCCATTAGCCAAATGGCTACTTGTTTTTATCTGCAAGCCATATTTATTTTCTTTCTTTTTATTTAAATGTAGCCTGCACATACTACTAATTACATAAAAACCCGAGTTCTTTTATCCAGAGCTCACAAATTAATTTTCACTCCTCACTCACGGGGGGGGGGGGGACCCAGAAACTATAATGTATTGCTTCCTAAGCTCACATAGGGTTATGAGGTTTTGTGTGTTTAGGAAGCAGCATTAACAGAACATTTCAGCATACTATCTAAGTTAACTCAAGTCTGACTGTACCTGTCAGAGCTAACTGTCAAGGAAAAATATTGTGAACTGGTATCAGGAAGTAGGTTCGTTTTTTTTTTTTTTTTTGTTGTTGTTGTTTGTTTGTTTGTTTTTTGTTTGTTTTTTTTTTTTTACTTTGGAGAGAAAACAAAACAAAACCCTAAGCATTATAATCACCACATTCCACTCCACCTTTCAACAACAA
The DNA here is from genome assembly GCF_943737965.1 of Phodopus roborovskii. Classification (NCBI taxonomy): domain Eukaryota; kingdom Metazoa; phylum Chordata; class Mammalia; order Rodentia; family Cricetidae; genus Phodopus; species Phodopus roborovskii. The sequence continues at coordinate 1,229,728 of NW_026126605.1, read as the reverse complement.
CAACAAAAAAATCACACTTTAAACTTCAAGGTAATAATAATGATGTATGCAAAAGAAAGCACTAATGTAGCAATTTCCCCCATCACTAAAATAAACCATATCCAATCACTCTCCTGTGTTATCCAATGAATCTGGAATGAAGTTTCTCCAGAAAGAGGAATCAGAATCACAGAAATGCAGAATCCAAAGGAGCTCAGAGTCCAGCTGGTGCCTCCTTCCATCACTGGTAGGCAGTATAGCCTGCTCCGGACCTCTGTCCCTGCCAGTCATCAAGGGCTTTTACCAAGAGTCCCTTGTCTCCTGGACTATCTGGGAGTGGGTCCTGTGTTGTATCAAATACCAGGTCCCCTTCTTCATCTCATTATGACATACCATGAAGCTTTTATGTTAGAGGTTCAGCTAACGAAAGCATACATCTAGTTTTGTTCATTCGTGCTAAACTTGAGCAGAGTAGTAATTGTGTCTTCCTTAATTTGAGTTCAGGACTTCCCTGATAAATGTTCATTAAAGCAATGAGAACCAAATATGGAGGAGAGAAAACCCACTACCCTCTTTGCTTTCTGTATTTGGGCCATTGTTTGGCATTTTATTTTACAGGGCTCCCACAGCATGCCCCAGGGTCTGTCCACCTGTCACCCACCCGACTTGATTATTGATTATTTGATATAGAAGTCCTCAGGAATGCAACTGACTCCCAAGGTTACATTAGGAGAACACCTGCGCCCTTTCATTTTTGTTTTTGTTTTGCTTTTTTCATGGTCTCATGTAACCCTGGCTGACCTTGATTTTTTTTTTTAATACTAAAAAGAATGATCTTGAACTTCTGTTCCTCCAGGCCCCACCTCCTAATTGCTGGGATTATAGGCATATAACCATCACCTCCCTGGATTTTATGCAAGGCTTCAGATAGAAAACAGGATTTTGAAAATATAGGTAACTATTTTAAGATACATCTCCATGCCTATACTTTTTCCAAGTAACCAAAACATCCATAGTTTCTAATAGTTCCTAGTTAGTTCTGATTAGTTTATTACAAACAAGTATGGTAATAACTATTATTAGTAAAATGTTTGAGAACTTGAATTTTTCAAAGTTGACCAAATATAAAAAAAAAGTTAATAGAGTAACATAATAATGGAACAAATATTTATTTATAGTCCCTAATTCATACATTTCTCTTTTAAAATTTGTCTATAGAACAGTAAAAAACAAATCTTTGACACTGCCTTTGGTCTTGAAAAACTTTTTTCTATTCATTTTCATGTTCAACTTAGCCTGGTAAATCTTTTGGTGTCTGGCTCATTTCCATCTTCCTGACTGTCAATTCCTCCCACTCCTTTCCATACTGGCCCATACACCAAGCTTTCTCTCTGTCTCCTGGCCCTGTAGTAGCTACTAAGTTCTGCTGGCTGAACAAAACTCCAGGCATCCAGACAACACAGCTGAGGAGACTCCTGAATGTCTGCCCCCACACAGTGACATTCTCAACTCCCTACAGGGTCAGACAGTTAGCAGGAAATGCTTCCCATCAGTTCTTCCCACTTCCCTCAGTTCCTCCTGATGTCGTTTTGTAGGCAAGCCAGATTTTTAGCTTTAAAAACATGTGTGACCCAAAGAAAAACTGGGCTGGCATTCAACTGCATATTCTACTGTTTCCTTGATCCTGCTTCTATCCTGGCAAACTAACAGCCCTCCTTATTACCTCTTTCCCAAAGAATCTGGTAATTGGACCCCAAGCAAGTCAAGGTCAGATCAGCTGGTTTCTCAGCTCTGAGGGGATAGGGGCTCCCCGTCCTGACCTTGGCAACAGACAGAATTTTGTGATCAGCTTTCTTTCTATGCACTGTAAGGTATACTCTCACACTAACCAGACGGGAAACTCAGGGCTATCTTTGGCAATCCACAAAGCAAGTACACCATTTATAAAACAAACCCCCACCTCTTGCCAGACTGCCTCAGTAACCCAGGTTACCTCAAGCCACACCACTCCAACTCCTGTCAACCGATATCCCTAGTAGCCTGGTGTGTGTTTGTTTCTTTGTTTGTTTGTTTGTTTGTTTGAAGAGCAAGGAACAAAAGAGGAGACTGGACAGAATGTTAAATATGGCAAGGAATGTAGACACTGCTGTGCTTAGAATTTCTTAATAAAGATAAATTAATGAAAGCAATTCACTGAGTGTTTTTTGTGTGTCACCATTGATGAGGTTTTATGGGTGTGATATCATAATTTGGCTGTCTTTGACCTGCCCCTCCTGGCCATTCTAAATTCTGAAGGCATTATGCACATATTTTGCCAGCTAAGAGAGCCATGCCAAAAGGCTGCTTTATTTGGATGGAAACCAAAAGGCCTTGTGGGCTTAAGCAAAGGCAAGCACAGTTACTTTCCCTAGTCCCACACTGCTCAGCAGTGGCAAGAATCTATTTGCAAATATAGCTAGAGATTGACCTAATCTCCCCCACCCCCCAAAGATAAATAAATTTCTAGTCATCTTTATATTTATAAATTTGTAACATTATATACTTCATGCCACCTTAATCTCCATTAGCTAATGTGAAGTCATGTCAGGCCAACTGTCCATAGGCAAATAGATTAAATGACAAGCCAATCGATCAATTGGAGGAAATGACCTGGAGGGAGCCTTTCCTGCCTGGCACCCACACATAGAAACCATCATTTCACAATACTGTTTGTCCTCTTTCATTCATTTGGGCTTGGGGATTTTCATATATAAAATCAGATCCTTAGGGATTATGATTAAAGCTAGGAAAGGGTCAGAAGTGCATGCAGTTTGTAAATAAATACAAGGAGAAAATATTGAACCTACTCCACCAGTATTAAAGAACTGTTGACAAGAATAAAATGTAACTTATTCAACTTAATTATTTTGGTATCCACCTTTGTGTTTTCTTTTACCTCCACTATATAGGAAAATGAAAATCTTCAAGGATTTGCCAAAATTATTAGTGACTGAATCCAAACAATACAACAATTTTTACAGTAGTTCCTTTGTGTTTCCAGTTTGTCTAGACTGTTTTCCTCTATGTTAATGCCAACAGTGAAAGGATGGCTTTGAAACCACCATTAATTTCATACGTTATAAATGACATCACCAATTCTGGGTGTCACAAAATGCTGTGCCCACCTCCTCTCAAATTCCACAAACTATTTATTTGATTTGGCTTTATTTAAAAGAGTATTGTTCTTGTCTCTGGCTCAAGTTGGCTTCTGTCACTGGATGTGCTGTTTCCCTTCACAGTTTAGGTGAGGGGTGGCAGGGGTAGTGGAGGTGGTGTTTAGTTATTTTATTTTGATTATTTCCCCCTAAGTTCTAAGTTCTAAACTCTTTATCCTTTGTTATTTTAATTCACTAACAAAATAATTGAATTTCTCCTAAGCCCACTAAAGAGGATGTTTCTAGACTTTCAAATAAAAAGTATAGTTCAGTTAGGTGTGCTTGCACTTAATGGATTAAAGCAGGAAGAACACAAGTTTGAGGTCAACCTGGACTACACAGTACCTTCCAATTTAGCCTGGGATGGATAGGCAGACTCTATCAAAAAGAAAATACCAATCAAGAAACTCTTTGCACAGTAATTCATAGAAATGCACAAGCATACACACTTCTTTGTGACCACTTTTATTTCTTGACTTGTTTATGATTCTCCTTCTTTGGCTGTTCTAGGACCCACTATATAGACTATGCTAGCCTTGAACTCATGTCTCTGTGCTGCAAGTGCTGGGATTATATTGACAAACTACCATGCCTAGCATTCACTTTCTTTTCTAAACAGATTCTTAGATAGAAGCTTTTAGACACTTTTATTTTGTCATTTGTTTTTGAATTGTGAAATCTTTTCAATGGCAATGGAAATCAAGAACTATTTGAGAAGGGGGTGAGCAGAAAAGTCAGAAATTGAGATTTCAAAGACCCCCAAAAAGGTATTTTAAATTAGTTGCTAAGGTCTTGGACAGCTCACTGCAATAGTCACAGTTAAAGCCCAACCTCCTAGTAAAGCTCCAATGCAGTTCCAAACTTTCTGCTGTGAAGAGAGGCTGTCTGAGCTCTAGGCAGTTCCTAGGGATGGGGGATGTTTTGCAAGGCTCAGGAACCCTGTTTCTGAGAAGACACTTAGCACAGAAGCTTTATTCTCCTTACAAAAAGTTAAGAATTGAACTAATGCCCATTATTTCTGTGTGCAGACCAAGAAGATATTCCAGGGCAGCTTTTCCAGGCATATTTGGCAGGACAAGTTTGGAGGAAATCTGTCCTTCCAGTCTTAGCATTTCCTCAGCAATAGTTACAGTTGAAACTGAAGAATTTTCATGGACAAGTCTCTGAACCTCAAAATTAATTAAGGGGGTTCCTTGCCTCTTGATGGATACTTAGACTTGGTAGTAGTAGATCCACCCAGACTGTGATGGAGGAGGGGAGTAGCGAGCAGGGCAGGGAAAGAATAAATTCATTCAGGACTTGATATTCCAGTTCTGTTTGAATGACAAACAGAACCTTGGAGAAAGTGCAGTCATCCACACTTGGATCATACACTTATCTCTGCATTACTGGACATTTTCATGAAATTTATTTTACTTTTAATTTAATTTTTTTAATTAAAAAAATAATTTTAATTTTATATACCAACCACAGTTCCCCTCCACCCTTTCACCTGCCCTTCTTCCCACATCCTACTCACTCCTCAGAGGAGGCACAACCACCGTTGGGGAGTCAACAACATCTACTATACCAAATTGAGGTGGGACCAAGTCCCTCCCCCACTATATCAAGGCTGAGGAAGGTATCCCACCATAGATAGTGGGCTCCAAAAAGACAGTTCATGTCCCTAGGATAGGTCTTAGTGCCACTGCCAGCCTCCTTCCCCCATCCAACAGATTGAGGGTCTAGTTCAGTTCCATGCCAATTCCCCAGTTGTCAAGGGGTGAGGTCAGGAACATAATGGGCAAAACCAAAGACAGTTGACAGGAGCTAGTGGGAACTTACAGACTACTGACTGAAATGAATTTATGAAGCGATATATTCTTAATTTTGTAATGATGTTTCATACCAAAGCTTTTTTTTTTTTTTTTTTTTTTTTTTTTTTTTGGGACACAGATTTAAGTTGCTTTGTCTAAGAAGAGTAATCTCCCCAGGTTCTGCTGTTTGTGATCTGTATGACTTCACAGGACAAAGTTAAGCTTTGTATATTAATGCATTTCCTGTCACTGTGACCAAATGCCTGACGGAAGCAACTTAAGAGTGGGAAAGATTCCTTTTGTCTCACAGTTTATAGTGTCCAGTACCCGACAGTGGGAAAAGGCATTGGAGAAAAGACCAGCCCCTGTCTGTGTTGTCAGGGGCACATGGTGGCAACTTCTTGGTCTCTTATTCATTCAGGAAACAGAGAAATTGTTCCAGAACAGAACTGGCTATCACCTTCAAAGGCCACCCCTAGTGACCAATATACACCCTCTACAGATCCATCTTACCAAAGATTCCGTAATATTCCCAATAACACCACCACCTGGAAACTGAGTATTCAAACACATGAAACTGCTGGGAACATTTCTAATGAAGCTTTACATTCTGTAAAATTGAGCTAATCATATAATGCCCCTCTCACGGTTGCTTGGGGAATACTCAAAGAGTCACATGTAGAGTGTTGAGCACTGTGACTGGCACATAGTGTGTCCATGAATTTGTTTGACAATCATTTTAAGGCTTTGAAGAACAATAAGTTATTTTACAAAATTGACCACTGGCTTCCTTGGTGTGTGGCCTGCACACACACACAGAGACACACAACGGTGAGAAGTGTGGGTGGAGTTGGAGGTTAGGAGAGCTTGGTTTGATCCTATGTGGTCACAGACCCAAAATTCTCACTGATTTAGTTTTTGACTAAATCAGTATTTCAAGAAGTCTGATACAAATGTGAAGCATATCATTATTTCCTACAGTTCCAATGTGTTCTCTGCCCTATGAATACAAGAATTTCCACAGACTTCATGGCACAAGAGCTCAAAAAGAATTAAAGAAAGGACTAAGCAAATATCCAGTCATTAACTATGCTGACCATCCTAAGAGGCCATACCTTGAAGAAAGGAATGACAGACATCCTAACAGCTGCATACAGCTAGAGAACATTATCAAGCTGATATTTTGTCTCTGTATTAGCGTCAAAGGGTAACATTACAGGAAAGAGAAAGATAAGACAATTCATAATAAAATGAGAACTTCCTTACTCATAATTAAGATATTGGTAGAATGTGTATGGAAAATTTGAATCAGTTGAGTTTATTTGGGACAATTTCCACTTTCAACTAAGTGTACAATATATATGACAATTATATACTATATAACAATATTAAATATAACAAACTTGGGATTTCAGTGATTCCATATATATGTTCAACATTCCTATATTTTCCTTCAGACCAGCATTATTCATTGAAAAGATGAACAATAGTATTATCATCAATAATACAAAACGTTCATTTTTCTTTGCCTGGAGTGGTGTAAAAGGTCACATGAAATGCACCAGAACAACTTTAAAAGAATATTGTGAAACAAAATGGTTAAAATAATTATACTTAGAATCTTAAGTGATGTATTTTATTTTACTGCTTTTGAAGAATGAACTCATTGTAGTTATGTGTTCCAAAATTGACAATCAACTACACCAAAATTATATAGAGACTCTCCAGTTGCAAAAATATGGAGTTCAGTACAAGAAGGCATAAGATAGTAATTAATCAATGTATTTCAAGAATGGTCAAAAGGAAATTTGATGTAATATCAAGAAAAATAGAAATGACAAAGTAATCAACTCATCTAATTAGAAAACTGGCAGGTATGACAAGCAGAATTTAAAACCCAACCCCAAATATACAGCATTCTACACAGATGCTTGTAGCCTCAGCAACAGAGTGCTCCTGAGTACTCAGCAGCCCAAGAAAGCCTTGTGATAAATTATCACACAAGAGTTGAGTGTAAGAACCAGTAGTTAGATGCTATGATCTTCACAACTCTTTTACGTACATAGGTTTGTACATTTCTTTAGAACATTGCCCATCTTCCATACCTGAGAAGTTTTGTTTCAGCATACACACTACTTTTTCAAAATGTCCTCATCTTCTAAGATAAACTTTCTAATATCCTTCTCCTTCATTGAAAATTAAATAATATAGATGGGCACTGGTGGCACATGCCTTTAATCCCAGGCAGAGGCAGATGGATCTTTGTGAGTTTGAGACTAGCCTGGTCTAAAAGAACTAGTTCCAAGACAGCCTCCAAAGCCACAGAGAGCCTGTCTCAAAAAACCAACCAACCAAAAAACAAAAAAGAAAGAAAATTAAATAATATAATTTATTGTAAACAGAAACTAAAGACTCACAATCTTTTTACTAACAACTTAGTCTCAACTCAATGACTGACTCCCTTTCCAGGTCAATCTTCCTATGCTTATGATTCAAATATGCTTTTGGAACATGCACGTGCTGATTTGAATTTGATGTGTCCCCCATAAGCACACATATTTCAACACTTGATTTCCAGTCGGTGGCATTGTTTGGGATTTTAGATCGGTGGTTCTCAAACTTCCTAATGCTGTGACCCTTTAATACAATCTCTCATGTTATGGTGACCCCAACAGTAAAATTATTTTGTTGCTACTTCATAACTGTGATTTTGTTAAAGTTATGAATCATGAAGTAAATGTCTGATATACAGGATATCTGATACGTGGCCCAAGGGGCTGCTACACACATGTTGAGAACCACTCTTATAGAACCTTTAAAAAGTACAACTTTACAGGAAGAAGTGCATCATATCACTAAGGGCAGAGTGAAGGTCTCTCTGACAAAAAGCATGGGAAACATGCTTTACCCTTTCACATTCCCATTCCTTGCTAACCCATTATACCACATTCCTAAAGCTAGCCCTAAGGCCTCCCATTTTGGCCAACGCTTTATTCCAGGCACTGAATACCAAGGTCCAGCAATCAAATTTTACATTTTGGCTACACTGACTAACAGATCCATTTGGATTCACCAACAGCTTTCCTCTTTTTATTTTATTTATTTTTTTTCCCTTTCCTTAAAACTCACCTTCTACAAAATCACCTGCTGCGGCCCATGCTTGTAATTCTGAGGCAATAAATCCCCTTTTGTGATGAGAATTTGGTGTCTGGGTATGTTCTATACTGATCACATACCCATTTCACAGTTTGAGGGTTTATGGCCTCACCCCACTTCCTGTTATCTGCCCCTCCTCCTGCTTCCTTTGGACAAAATATTATCTCTCAGATTCCTGCTCTTGCTTCCATGCCTTCTCCACCATTATAGAACCTACCCGTTAGGTACCAAAGCCAAAACAAACTCTTCCTTAAGTTGCTTTTGGTTATGAAGTTTCATCGCAACAAAAATGTATCCTAAATATCCACACAAAGATGAATTATAAAGATTTTCATCACCACTAAATGAATAAGTATTTCTTAGGTTTGATCTTTTCAGGGTGTTCCAGATTTTTGGTATGTTTATGTTGAGAATTTGTTGGATTTAACAATGAATAAATAAGATAATCACACAGTAAATATATTCAATGGGATTCTAATTGTTTATAAAGAGGAATATTTTAAAGAAACTTAATGATTTCAAAAGTCTTTAGTCAGTGTTAAATACAAATTGTAAATTATCCAAAATTATTTACAGTATGGTTCCATTGTTCTTGTTGTTTGCTTATTTGATTTTGTTTTTCTAGACAGGGTTTCAGTGTGTAGACCTCAATATAAGAATGGGCAGCTATGCCACCATGCCTTATCTTTTGTATTTATTATCCAAACATTTCTAGGTAAACATTGTATACATTTATTTATATTACTCTTACATAAATAACTATAAGATTATTGTGGTATCTTCTCCTACTTCCTTCCTACAGATTCAGGTTTTGTATCACAATTTTAAACAGCTTTTTAAATCTAATTTTCTCCATTCTCCTATGATTAACTGCTTAACAGAACTTTAAAGTTTCTATTAGATATGCCTATTTGTATATTTTTGTTAATATTCAGCTTTCTTTTGCTACAGCTGGATTATTAATATGATTTCTATTCTTTGTAGTTTATCAAATGTTTTTAATATGTATGTATAGAATTGAATTTCATGAGTGGACAATGTGACCTCAAAGCAAAGATCTTCTATATTGTTAAAACATGGAATATTTTAACGTCCTTTATGATTAAAAAAGAGATTATTCACTTGACTTTGCTATAATTAAGAGACAGGTATTAGAGCCACCTCTTTCCTACATAGTTGTAGCTTTATGAAAATTTTTGATTATTGGATAAATTGTGTCTATTGGCACTATCAAGTTTCATTAATTTTCTCTTCATTCTTTTTCTCATCTAGAATTCAGTATGTTTTTAATTTTATTAATCAGTCTAAGTATTTTTGTTTTAATGTTTAATCTATGCTTATTTAAATCTATCATGTGACAAATATGCTAGCATATTTGTCTTAGCTTTTACACACACACACATGCATGCATTCACACCCACACTCTATCCATATATATGAAAAATTCCAAGAATATAATTTTGTCCCATGCTCTCACCTTGCTTTGATTTTCATGTAAAGTCTACTATCACACATACTTTTTATCTTCACCATGAACCTCTATATCTGTCCTTTTCTTTTGAAGTCATTTAAATCTCCTTTCTGTTTTGTTTTTAATGTGTAGTTCTGTCCTCCTTTCTCTGAAGGTGTTGCCAGGGGTCTTGCTCACTCTTATATCCCTTTTAATTTCTTTTTTTGTTCCCACAATACTTTTTTCCTTTTATGAGTTTGGTACTATTATTCCATTGTGGTTTGGACAGCTGTTTCATTAAACCACCATTCCCCATTCTCACAACAGAAACCAGGATACTTACCTTCTGTCTCCACCCACACAAGAGCAGCAGTATAGTAATCTGTGGTGATATCTCACCATATGTATCTGGAGGATTGTAGAAGTGCTTTGCATATAACTTTATGTAGAAATCTTGAGTTTTGTCACAGTGTCTTTTTTTTTTTTAATCTTACTAAAGAGTTCAAAAATGTCACAGTCATTTTCCATGGTTTTCTCTGCCGTTTCAGAGAGGTATCTACCAAACCCTATGTATTTACCACAAGCTCTTCTGAACAGTTCAGTACCACACTACAGTGTGTGTGTGGTTAGATGGGGAAAGGATTGTCACTGTTGCTCAGTGCCTCACCCTGCTTTTTTCTTTTAAGGGAATATAGTAAAATATGAAAGTAACAATCATCACATTGAGACAAACAGTTCATCAAGAAGGTCATACACCTGTTCAGTAATCCATCTTTCTCAACAGAAGTCTGAATCATTTCTAAGATTTGTTCTCCTCTTTCTGCCATTCCTGTGACATCTTCCTAATAGATGGAAGACATGCAAACCCTGCCCTTCACCTGCCTCAGAAAAGGAGTTGATAGCTTCACCAAGTTGAAGGTTGCTCAAAAGGGATGCATATTCTTGTGCCACCTCCAGGGCCTGTCTAATGCCTATCAACATAGGGTTAAGTTCAGTGAGCTGGCAAAGAAGAGAAGCCAAAAATAATCATCATGAATGACACTATTTTAGAAAAGGAAATGATGGCATAATGTAGGCTTTTACTAAGGAAAAAAAAAATAATGCACAGAAGATATTTTAAACGTTAGCAGCCATGAAGATGCCTAGAGGCTGTTTCAGAACAGCTCTTTGGAAACTCTTAGCCCAAAAAGAATGGGCACTTAAAAAAATGCTAAATGACCAAATGGCAAAGAAAGAAGGCTACTGTAAGGCACAGAAGGAATCTTTTTATGTTTGGAATAGTTTCCAAGAAACTATTGGAAATGTTGCAGGTGAAATCCTGTTGTAACTTCCTTAATTACCAGATATCTCTTGCAAGAGACTCCAAAATGAAACACAAGCACCAACCTTAGTTAGGGCCCAATTCTAGCCCCAAAGTTGGTTCCCAGTTCATGATTCTTGCACTCTTGCCATTCCCTCTTAAAGCCTGAGGTTTGTCTATAGAAGCAGAGCTCACTGATACTCTTTGGTGGAAACCACTTTCAGATCTTTATAGCAGAAGCAGGCATCACCTTGACAACAAGTTTTGAATATGCCAATAAAGCAGAATCAAGTATATTTATTACTGACCAAATCTACACCCCAAACTTGTGTGAAAATAGTTACCTCTTCAGAGGAGACATCATGTCAGGGAGACTGAAACAATGCCCTTAAAATTATTAAAGCCTCACCTAATTGAAAGAGACTACTAGGCACCATTTAAAATTTATCAGAGGGTTTTAAAATGGACCTACTAGCAATTAGGCTACCCTAAAATGCATCCTCGTTCCTGAAGACAAGTCTTATTTTGAGGAGGGATGAAGCATATTTATTTTCCAATCCAGGAAAGTTGTAATCCCAATATATCTCTAAATTCAGCTTGCCAAACAGTTCCTTTTTTTTTAGCCCATCTTTCTCTAAAGTATAGCTAGCCAGAAGCCAATCGACACTTTCACCATTTGGTCATAAATCTTAGCCCCTTCTGTGAGTTTATTGGGGACGGTTTTATGTTTTTTGACAGATTCCTTCATTGTTTGCAACTATATTACGGAAATTACCATCTTCCCAGCCTGCAATTACAGTCTCCTTGCCACTTCATCTCCTCTAACAGATTCATTGCCTCTTTTTTTCCAGTTTAGACTGGAAGTTTCTTAGGTCTTTTCAGCCTCTTATTATCTTATCCTAAAGCCATCTGAGTACTTTCAGAACTTTGTAATGACAGTCCCACAGTCCCTCTTCTGATATCACCTCCTAAAGTGCTAAGCTGTGCTACATAAAATTAACTAAGCACTTGGGTGATTCTTTTAGAATTTTTGTCATAATTTTGTGCATTCTGTTGGACAGTTTGCCACACATTCTACGATGGCCTCCATTGGAAATCTGGAGCACAGGTGACCTGAAACAATGATGCCTCAAAGCAAATGCAGCTTGTTTACAAGAATTGCAATATCTAAACACAGAGGTAATGAGGCCCAATATACAACATTTTTTCAAGGATCTATTTGCACATTTGCTCAAGGCAAATTACATATTCAAACCCATCTTCAAGAGGTGTAGAATGTTAGTACATTTAGTTAGGTATAGGAGCCAAGTCACTCTGCACAGTATGTACATGGTGCCTGCACCTTGGGTACTATGAACTTCCATTTATAACTTAACAAAAGTTTAAAAAGGGATTTTAGAAGCAAAAGAACAGAGACAAGCAAGTCTTCTTGGTAGCAGCATTTTTCTCAGGTGGGCTCTATTCTGCTAGAGACAAGCAGAGACTTGCGTGGCTCCTTTAAGGGAGGTTTCTGCATAAGCAGGAAAAAAAAAAAAAAAAACACTGGGCACTTTTAAGAGACCCTGCTAACAATTAAGTGGTATGTAGGAGCAGCTGGCAGTGGCCACTACCACATTTCCAAGCCAGCAGCATGCTTCTGGATGACAGGATATACCAAGGTGGTTGAGCACAGCTGTCAGTGCTGGAGGTAAACATAATACCCCCCCCCAACATATTGGAAGGACAGTGGCTAAAACAGTTGCCACTTTAATTTTAGCAATGCTGTTTAGCATATAAAAGACATGTGGCTAGAAAAGGCCAGCCTGGTAGATGGAATGAATTCCAGGGCAGACAAAAGTACACAGAGAAACCCTGTCTCATAAAAGGAAAAGAAACAGAGTAATAAAAAAGTTTGACTTCTGAGGAAATAGCAACAACTGCTAAAATAAATGCTGCTGGATTAACCCAATTTATGTAGTATAAAAATGCCTTGACTTCAAAATTTAAGTATAAGGATGTGTTACTTTGGAAAAGAGATTTTATTTATGTTTCCACAGGAAATGAAAAGCTGTAGATTTCTTCCAGACTAATATGGTTTGATGAAGCAATACCCCCTGAAGCAGTATCCCAGGTGATCTAACATTCAAAACAGCTGGGACAGGCAGCTTTGCAGACCACAGCCAGGATTTGTGAGTCTTCTTAGGATCCCCATCGTATTATAGCATCCCCAAACAGCAGAAAGCAATTTGGAGAAAACGACATCCACATTCCCAAATATTGTCTATAAATGTTTGTTTTCATTGTGTTTATATAGAAATATAATGTAGTACAGATTATAGATAATTACCTATGATAGTCAAAGTTTAGAGTTAAGTTAGTTAGGTTTTCAAGATACACAGAGATGTATTTGAGATAGATAGGCATTCTTCAAACCTTTCAAAGACCTACAAAATATGGCATTTAAAATGGTTTAGGGTTTTCGTGACAGTGAGACATAATTGCTCTTGGCAATACCACCTGCACCAAAAAAGAAGGTGGACATTGAAGAAACTCGTTTTGGAGTTTGCTTCCAATATGGCAAGACTAGCCATTTGGACAAGATACTGCTCTTGTCTGGACTGTTTGACTTTGTGATGTATAAACTGGACATGCAGGACCCACAAAAAAGTGATTGCTGATTCAAGATGGACATTGCTACAGAGTTCTGCTTCATGGAAGAGTCTGCCAGACAGTCTGCAGGATACAGAGAAAAGTGACTGACAAACTGCCAAGAAGACAGTTTAAAGTTTCCTGCTTTGCTGAAGAGTCTGCCAGACACACTATGGCCTATGGGCTGAAGATGGAAGATTACAAAAGAACTTCGGGTGACCAGGCAGTGAGTTGTCTCTGTCATTTCTAGAGTTTATATACTATCCTTCTATGGTCTTTGATGGAGTTGAAGACAGATAGTTATGGTTATAGTTTTCCTTAGTTAAGCTTAAAGATAAATTACATATAGGACTTTAACTCACAAAGATAAAATAGATGATGGAATATTTTCTTCAAATCTTGCTAAATGTTAATGGACTAAATATTGTTAACTGTGATTCTTATTGGATAACTGTTATGTGATATATTTTGCTATGTTAAGGTTAAAACCCTTCTTTTTATTTAGACAGAAAAGAGGAGATGATGGGAGATGTCATTCTGTATATGTTTCTCATACTGGTTAATAATAAAGCACTGTTGGCCAATAGGAAAGGAAGGTAGGAGGGACTAGGAGACAAGGAGGAAATAGGAAGTAGTAAGGGGGAGTCAAGATAGAGAGTCTGGAGAAAGCAGTATGCCGCCGGCTCCCCGGTAAGAGAAGTACATAGATCAGCAGAAATGGGTTAATACTTAAGCAGAGCTAGCCGATAAGAAAGTAGTAACTGGCCAACAGTATAATATCTAATACAGAGTCTCTGTGTATTATTTGGGGCTGGTGCGGCGGCGGGACAAGACTGGCGGCAGGAGAAAAAACCCACACTCCTTACACACTTCTTTTTATTTAGACAGAAAAGAGGAGATGATGGGGAATGTTCTTCTGTATATATGTTTGTCTTATTGGTTGATGAATAAAACACTGATTGGCCAGGCAGGAAGTGATGTAGCATGGCAGATACTGCCACTTAGTTAACCATAGAGGTCTGGAGGTTTGTACAGACAGTCAGGAAATGATATAGCTGAATAGAATCAGAATATAAGCAGGGACAAACAGAAAATTGCTCTCTTCTCTGAAGAGAGATGTAGTAGGCAAAAGAGATGCAGGCCTAGCATTCCCGGTAAGCCAAGACTGTGGGAATACTTAGATTAATAGAAAAAAATGTTTTAATAATTAAGTCAGAGCTAGCCAATAAGACACTACAACCAATGGCCAACAGTTTCATAATTTATACAGTATCTCTGTGCATTATTTGGGGCTGATGCGGCTGTGGGACCAGGCTGGCCTGAAAGTGCTCATAACAAGCTATTGTCTTTGTCTGAGAGAACAATCTACCACCAGAAAATGAACAATGGGATAAAGTACATCTAGACAAATGATTTTTAGTGCAAGTAAGTCAGAAAAAGATTCTATGGCATGTAAGTGGGAAGAGATGGTGTGGTGGTTTGAATAGGTGTGGCCCCCAAAGACTCATGTGTTTGAATGCTTGACCCATA
Organism: Phodopus roborovskii; assembly: GCF_943737965.1. NCBI lineage: Eukaryota > Metazoa > Chordata > Mammalia > Rodentia > Cricetidae > Phodopus > Phodopus roborovskii. The sequence goes on along the minus strand of NW_026126605.1, from coordinate 1,214,695 downwards.
GGGAGTGGTAATATTAGGAGGTATGGCCTTGTTGGAGTAGGTGTGGCCTTATTGGAGGAAATGAGTCACTGTGGAGGCAGGCTTTGAGGTCTCTTATATGCTCAACTTTCGGTTGCCTGAGGATCAAGACATAGAACTCCCAGCTGCTTCTCCAGCACCATGTCTGTCTGCATGCTGCCATGCTTCTCATCATAACAGTAATGAACTAGACCTCTGAAGCTATAAGCCAGTCCCAATTAAAACTTTTTCTTTATAAGAGTTGCCATGTCTCTTCACATCATTAGAACCCCTAACTAAGACACAGGATTGAGGTTTTGTGATTAACAATCATATCACAAATTCTATGTGGACATCACTACAGAGATGAGGCTGAAGTGAGGGACCAACTCAACTGACAGAATTGAACACTCACTGGGGAGTTGACAGAACCAACCAAGTACAGTGTTTTAAGGCCTTGGTCTATAAACATTAATCAACTGAATCAAAAAGGCAATGTCAAGGTTCCTTGAAGGAAAAGTAAGGCAGTATTTCCTAAAACAACAATCTAAAATTCAAGAAATATATGTGAGAAAATGAAAATCAAAAAATTAATTTAAAGAAAATTTTTAAAAAATCTAGTTTGTCTTGATGTCCTTAGTACATCAGAATTATAGCAGCTTAATGCAACTATAGCAGTATCTCAGGTAATTTTAGCCCCTATTTGCTATATCATACTTTTCTTCTACTTATATCACACACATTTCAGGAATTTGTTCTTCATTGATTATGAAAATCCTCAAGACACAAAGTTGGGAGTGAGAACCTGAGTAACTAAAAATCAAATACAAACACATATTGTAGAAGTAAGATGATAAAAATAATTTGTGTTATTGCTTAATTTTTAAATGCTGCAAGAATATATGTGGAGTTTACTTTCATTTGTATTATTGCTATATGATAAATACAAAACAAATTCAAAATAATAATATCTACCTTGTCATTTGGATTCTGATATTTCAATAGTGTTAATTTTTTTGTTTTATAAAATTTTTGTTATAAAATTAAAGCAGATTTCCCATTAAAGTGACAATTGCTAAGATATCAACTAATTCACTATCTAGTAATAATTTGCTTCAGGTATCTTGTTGCAAAGGCATGCACACACACACACACACACACACACACACACACACACACAGGGAATATTTTTGCTGCCGTTAAAGTACATGCACTGTCTAATTAGTTAAAGAACATGCCCTGCTTTTGCTGTCATTGTTCTTTGTTTTTATTTAACACTTCTGTAATATGATAAATATATACAGACACATTTTTCAGGGTTGCAGTTGCTATGGAAACTACCCCAGACAAAATGATGAAAAGAATTTCCAGAATGATAGCAATGACTTATCAAGAAAAGTGGCTGATAGGTTTCAGACTGAGCAAAGTTAAAGTGAGTTGTCATTTAATGAGTTAATATGGTCGCTGTCCTTGAAGAATTTGAAAATCTAGATGAGATAAGGCAAATAGTATTGAGGAAATCCAGAGCTTGCATTTGATCTCACTATATAAATGCATAAGCAAAATGGGTAGGAATATATATGTTGGGGACAGATAAGAGTTTCTGCTCTTTTCACATTTTCTGGGGAGTTTTCATTTTGGCTTTGAACAATCTTTACATAAATTTAAAATCAAATACCCTTCCTACTATACTTCCTGTTTAACTCATTATTTCCAAAAAGGGAGAAATGAGATAGAGAATAGACAATTTGCACAGCATATTTCTTAATCAGTGTATTGTTATTAGCACAGGTACATCACGAGGTACAACATAGATGTTAAATATTTAGAAAGGGAGGCTACAAAGCACAGTTCATGCAAGAATCTATGTCAGCAAGTACACTAAGAACCATTTAAAATGAACTCAAATGAAAGAAATAAAGGATTACCAACTCACAGAAATTTTACATGTAAAAACACAGTATCAGACAAGTGAACAAGGAATCAATATCTAAAACTATCTTCCATGTATATTGAAATTCAATACTTCCCTACTCATATTTTTGTTTTATTTGGTTTGTTTATTGCTATCTAACCAGTCCCTGGGAAAATGAATGGGAAATGTAATGCCAACTTAATAGATCTGTGATAAACTTCCAGGCTGAAAGGAGGTAGACCCAGCCACCTATGGAACAAGCCATCAGACTGAGTCATAGGAACATTGTATCTCAATTTTGAGTCCATGAAAACTTTATAGACCATCTAAACCAGTGGTTCTCAACCAGTAGGTCACCACCCTTCTTGGGTGGAATGACCTTTTCACAGGGGTCAGCTTAGTCTGTCAGAAAACACAGATATTTACATAATGATTCATAACAGTAGCAGAATTACAGTCAGGTAGTAACAGTGAAAATCATTTCATAACCACCACAACATGAGGAACTGTGTTAAAAGATCACAGCATTAGGAAGGTAGAGAACAAATATTCTAGACTATCTATGAGACTTCTTGCATTTAGGTTGCTTGATATCCTTCACTGGTTTCCCTAGGAGACTTTATGTATTTACCTTGTTTGTCTATTTCCCATTGTTTAATGCTGACACCCTAACCACTACTTACTCCTCTCTCCCTTTGATGAAACTGAGATGCCATTACTACATTTTCCACAAATTCTCAGTTCCAAACTAGGCTCCCTGTTAGTGTATTTGCATAGTAGTTGAAGATGAATGAAAGGTGACAATCATCGATCATCTCCTGCTCTGGATACTGGTAGACAAGACCATACACATGTGTCATTGTGAAACACCTTACATCTCAGAGTCTAGTCACTTCTTTCATAGGAGAAAGTTGTAACAATGGTAGTTTTTGGCCTCTAAATAGTAGTCATGGTTGGTGTGACCTCAAAGCAATCACCCAGTAGCTGTCTTGTGTCTTTGTTCTACTTATCCTATGAGCTTCCAATTTCTAATATTTAACATTGCTTGGAGCCATTAGTATTTTCATACTGATTAACACAACACAGTTTACAGATTCATGTGGAATAGTATGGACATACAGACTAGAGTAATCCATAAAAAAGAGACCAGAGAATAGAGTAGTAAGGAAAGCAGTGATGGAAAGGTAATTGTTCAGTAGAGAATTAGGTGAGGGGTAAAGCATTGTGTAATTCTAGCACATATAAAAACCTTGAACACATACGTTGAAGATTTCCTACAGATGGTTTACTTCAAAATAAACGATGAAGTTACTCACAGAGGGAAAGAGACTTTACTTGGAGAGTGGTAAAGACTAGTCCTCTTAACAACAGATCTAGGACAAAACAAGACTCTCTGACATCAAAACCAGGGCTCATGCAGCTTGAAGAAGTCTGTGAGTTCTATTAAATAAGTTATATAGAAGAACATATAGTATTTTACTTCTCATTTAAATAAGCACCACAAATGGCTAAATGGTGATCTAACTACCATGGATGCAATATTTAGAAATGAGAATGTATTTTGAAAAGTATATTGAAGAAAATAGGCTATATAACACCAGATGAGAACCAAAGCATCTGCCCAGTGGATGATTGACACAGACTCTCGCATTGCTTATTTCCTGGTGCATGGACTGAGGATCTCTATGCTTCAACAACTCTCTCCTACATCTTTATGATTGCAGTAGACCATCCCCCCTCAAACAGTACAGTCAGGGGACACAGCATGTGTGGTTGTGTATTCTCTACAGTTCTTGAAGAGGTGTCCCCTGGGGAATCAACACATCTTTTTAGGAAAACAACACAGAAAAGTCCTATGTACCTCAAAGGCAATGAGCAAATAGATTTGTTTGAAGATCCTTCTACTGAATGTGAGATTTTAAAAAATAATTTTTATTTAAATTTGAATCAAGCTTGTTTTACATGTAAAACCCAGTTCCTGCATCCTCCAGTCCTCCCCTGTTCCCCCCACCAATCCCCATCCCATTCCTGTTCTACTCCCCAGGGAGAGTGATGCCTTCCATGGCGAATCTTAAAAGTCTGTCATATCATTTGGAGCAGGGCCCAGGCCTTCCCCCCATGTGTCTAAGCTGAGGGAGCATCCCTGTATGTGGAATGTGCTCCCAAATTCCATTCGTATACTAGGGATAAATACAGATCCACTACCAGAGGCCCCATAGACTTCCAGTCCTCTTAACACCCATGTTCAGGGGGTCTGGATAGGTCTTATGCTAGTTTCCCAGCTATCAGTCCATGAGCTCCCGCTTGTTCATGTCAGCAGTTTCTGTGGATTTCTCCAGCCTGGTCTTGACTCCTTTGCTCACTACCCCTCCTTGTCTGCAATTGGATTCCAAGAGTTTGGCTCAGTGTTTAGCTGTGGGTGTCTGCTTCTGCTTCCATCAGCTATTGGATGAAGGCTCTTGGATGGCATATATGGTAATCAAATGTGAGATTTTTATTTGTCTTCATTAGACATGTCAACAGACACTCTTTGCAAACATTCAACTTTCTTTGAAATACTATATTTTTATAACAGTAAAGAATTAATTCCGCAAGAGATTGCAAAAGACTTCCTCCTTCAAGATACCATTAGCAAATGTTTAAATGTTTTTATATTCAATTGACTAAGGTGAAGTCTGTAGAATTTAAGTGGTCATAAAGCCAGCCACAGCTGTAGAGCCAGGCAGTAGTGATACACACCTTTAATCTCAGCGGCCATACCAGCTAACAGCGGCCATACCAGGTGGTGGTGGTGTTCCACACCTTTAATCCCAGGATTGACGAAACAGAGGCAGAGGGATCTTTGTTAGTTCAAGGCCACACTGACTACAAGAAATTGATCCAGTCTAAAAGAAAAACAATTCACATAAAGGTGATCTCAGAACTTGGGATCACAAACCTTTAACCCCAGTACTAAGGAGGAGGAGACAGGAGTGAAGTGGCTGGATGAGGAGAGGAATGAATATAAGGTGGAAGAGACAGGAGCAGGGATTGCAGTCTGAGGCTTAGTGGAGAGCAGTATTGTACTCTGAAGATTTGTGGAGACAGAATCACCCATTTCAGTCTAAGGCAAAAGCCTAAGTTGTTTGGTGGTTCCATGGGACTCCTTTGGTCAACAACCAAATTATATGAAACACATTCCTAGTACTAGAAACTTTATTAATTGACAAGAGATGCTATTATTTAACAATGTCATTTAGATCTCCACATATGTATATATTTTAGGAAGAATCTACTACCTGTAAAATAGTCTTTAATTTTAGCTCTGTCTCCTATAGTCCATCCATTGTCTACCTTTCCTTCTTCCTCCTCCAACTGATCCTCCCATTCCAGTGCTATCACCATCCACGCATAGCTATTTATTCTATTTTCCTCTCCTACAGAGATCTTTCTGTCTCTCTCTCTCTCCTCGTCCCATCTTCTACTTCTAACCTCTGCCATTCTATAGAATGAAGCATGGTTTCCATTTACTTAATAACTAATCTCCACATTTAAGTGAATAATACTACATTTGTCTTTCTGAATCTGGGTTATCTCATGCAATCTGATCTAGTTTACTCATTTATCTGCCAATTTCCTGACTTCATTTTTTAAATGGACAATTAGTATATTCCAGTTTCTTTATTCATATATCTATTGAGGAGCATTTGTGTTGTTTCCAATTTCTGACTACTATGAATAGAATAACCATGGTTGCGCATGGTAAAACATTCTTTGTCTATATGCCCTAAAATGGTATAACTGGATCTTAAGGTAGATGGATTCTCATCTTCCTGAGAAATCTTGCTGATTTCTATTGTGACTGTACTAGTTTGCATCCGCACCAGTAATAAATGAGTGCTCCCCTTACTCTACATCCTCACCAGCATGAGCTTTCATTTGTTCTATTCATTTTAGCCATTCTGACAGGTATAAGATGAAATCCCAAAGTAGTTTTGAATTGCTTTTTCCTAATTAATTAGGATGCCAACATGTCTTTAGATGTTTTACAGTCTTTGAGTTTCCTCTTTTGAGAATTCTCTGTTTAGATCTGTACTCCATTTTCAAAACTTGGTGATTTGTTTTGTTGGTATATAGTTTCTTGAGTTCCTTATGTGTTTTGAATATTATTCCTCTATTGCATGTGTGGTTGTTAATTTTTTTCCATTATTCAGGCTGCTATTTTGTCCAAATAATAAATGCATTTGCCACACCAAAGCTTTTCATTGTCTTGAGGTCCCATTTATTCATTGTTGACCTTAGTGCCTGCATTAGTAGTATTCTGTTCAGGAAGTCTTTTTTTGTGCCAATGAGTTAAAGCCTATTCCCTATTTTCTCTTCTATCAGGTTCAGTGTATCTGGTTTTATGTTTATCTGTTCGGTCCATTTATAGTTAGTTTTGTACAGAGTGATAAGTATGGATCTATTTGAATTCTTCTACATGGAGACATCCAGTTGACCATCACCATTTGTGGAGGGTACTCTCTTTTATCTAGTGTGTATATCTGGCTTCTTTACCAAGAACCAAGTGTCCATAGTTGTGCTGATTTATGTCTGGGTTTTCAGTTGAATTCCATTGATTGATGCATCTGTTTTTGTGCCAATACCATGGTGTTTTCATTACTGTAGCTTTGTAGTAGTATTTGAGGTCATGAATGGTGATAACTCCTGCAGATCTTTTATTATTCAGAATTGTTTTAGTTACCCTGTGTTTTTTGTGTTTATTCATAAAGCTGAAAAATACCCTTTCAAGATCTGTAAAGAATTGTCTTGGGATTTTAACAGGGATTGCATTGACTCTGTAGATTGCTTTTGGTAGGATGGCCAGTTGTATTATGTTAATCCTATGGATTTATTTGCATGAGAGATCTTTCTATCTCCTGACATTTTCTTAAATTTCCTTATTCAAAGACTTGAAGATTTTTTTTAAGTCATACAAGACTTTTACTTGCTTGGTTAGAATTGCCTCCAAGACACAAGTTCTTGCTATATAGGTCTTTCACTTGTTTGGTAAGCATTACTCCAAGATATTTTATATTGTTTGTGGTTATTGTAAAGGGTGATGTTTCTCTGATTTCTTTCTCAGCCCCTTTGTCATCTATATGTAGTAGGGCCACATATATATATATATATATATATATATATATATATATATATATATATCAAGTCCATTTAAATGAAAACAAACATTTATAGACAATATTTGGGAATTTGGGCGTCGTTCTTTCCCAACTACTTCCTGCTGGTAAGGGGCGCTGTCATGGGGGATTCGAAGACGATTCAGAAATCCTGGCTATAGTCTGTAAGGCTGCTTTGTCCAGCTGGTTTGAATGTAGAATCACCTGGTACTCTGTTAAGCTTCTCTCCATTCAGTTTGATGTTGGCTGTATATTGTTTTTATTATGTTTAGGTTATGTTCCTGTTTCCCTGATCTCCCCAAGACCTTTATTGTGAAAGGCTGTTGAATTTTGTCAAAGGCTTTTTTAGCATCTAGTGAGATGGTCATGGGGTTTTTCTTTTTCAGTTTGTAAATGGTGGATCACATTGATAGACTGTTGTATGTTGAACCATACCTGCACACCAGGGATGAAGCCTACTTGGTCATGGTGGATGATTTCTCTGATGTGATGTGTTCTTGGATTCAATTTGCCAGTATTTTATTGAAGTTTTTTTTGCTTCAATGTTCATAAGAGATATTGGTTTCTTAGTTGTGTCTTTGTGTGGCTTGGGACCAAGGTAATTGTGGCCTCATAAATGAGTTTGGTAAGGAACCTTCTACTTCTATTTTGTGGAACAATTTTAGGAGTATTGGTATTAGCTGTTCTTTAAATTCCTGATAGAATTCTGCGCTGAAGCAATCTGGCCCTGGGCTTTTTTTTGGTTGGGCAGCTTTGAGGACTGCTTCTATTTTATTAGGGGTTATAGGTCTATTTAAGTTGCTTATCTGTCTGTCATTTAATTTTGGTACGTGATCGTTATCCAGAAATTTGTCTATTTCCTTTGAATTTTCAATTTTATGGAGTACAGGTTTTCAAAGTATGACCTGAAAATTGTATATCTTCAGTGTCTCTTGTTATGTCCCCCTTTTTGTTTCTAATTTTGTTAATTTGCATGTTAGGATACAAGGAGGAATCTAAGAGATTCATACAAGATCCCTCACAGAAGGGGAAAGGAACAAGATCTCTTAAGCATATTGGGAGTCTGGGCCAGTGAGTGGAGAGGGAGCTAGGAGAAAGAGAAGGGGAGGAGAGGAAGGCATGTGGGACTAGGAAGATTGAGTCAGGGGAGGAATATGAGAGAGAGAGAGAGAGAGAGAGAGAGAGAGAGAGAGAGAGAGAGAGAGAGAGGAGGGAGCCATTGTAGGTTTGAATAGAAAACTGACTCTAGAGAAATGTCCAGAAACCTACAAAACTAACCCCAACTAACAATTTGAGCAACAGTGGAAAGGCTCTTTCCTGATAATGAGATTGATGAGTAACTTATCCACCATCATAGAGCCCTCATCTAGTAGCTGATGGAAACAGAAGCAGACACCCACAACTAAACACTGAGCAGAACTGGAATCCAGATGCAGAGATGGAGGAAAAGACCAGGCTACAGAAACCCACAGAGATAGCTGACATGAACAAAGATAAGCTAATGGGCCCCCAGACTGATAGCTGGGAAACCAGCATTGGACTGATTCAGAACCTCTGAACATCGGTCTCAGTTAGAAAGCCTGGTCAGTCTAAGGAATCTCTGACAGTGGAACCAGGATGTATCCCTAGTGCACAAAAGGACTTTGGGGGCACATTCCCCATGGAGGGATACACCCTAAACCCAGAGGCAGGAGGGAGGGCCTAGTCCCTACTCCAAATGACTTGACAGATTTTGTTGACCACTCCTGAAAGGCATAACCCTCCATGTGGAGTGGGGGGGGATGGGAGGGTGGTTTGGGGTCATGGGAGGGAAGGAGAAAGGGAGGGAGGGAGATAGGGAAGGAGGCAGGGAGGAAGGGAGAGAGAAGGAACTGGGATCGTTATGTAAAATAAGAAAAATAAATAAATAATTTAAAAAATAATAATAAAAAATTGCCACCAAGATAAAAATTTTGTTATTTGAGGTTAATGTGAAAGATGTTGTTTCCCCAGTTCCTTTCTCGGTCCATTTACTACTTGCTTACTTTTTTTTTTTAAATTTTGTATCCAGTTACTTTACTGAAATATTTATTAGCTGTAGGTGTTTCCCAGGAGAATTTTCAGGGTAACTTACATAAACTAACATCACATGTACAAGTAAAGATACTTTGACTTCTTCCTTTCTAATATGTATCCCCTTAATCCACTTCAAATACTATATTGAATGATCTGGAGAAAATGGACAAGGTTACCTTGTTCCTGATTTTAGTGGAATTGCTTTGAGTTTATCTCAAGCAAGTTATGCTGGCTATGGGTTTTCTGTAAACTGCATTTTTTATGTTAAAGCATGATCTTGTCCCCTAATCACTCCAGGACTTATAAATGAAAGGGGTTGTATTTTGTCAAAAGAGTTTTCTTAATCTAATGAGATGATCATGTGGCTTTTATCTTCCAGTTTGTTTATTGATGGTTGTATTTATGGATTTACATACGTTGAATCATCCCTACATCTCTGAGATGAAGCCTACTTGATCATGGTGGATGAACTTTTTGATGTGTTTATGTTCTTATATTCAGTTTGCAAGTATTATATATAAATATAAATATAATATATACATACACGCACACACACACACATACACACACACATATATATATACATGTATATACATATATATGTATATGGGAAATAGGTCTATAATTCTCTTTATTTGTTGAGTCTCATGTGTTTGGATATCAGTATTACAAAGGCCTCACAAAAAAAAATTGGGGAATGTTTCTTCTGTTTGTATTTTGTGAAATAATTTGAAGAGTATTGGCTTTAACTCTTCCTTGGAAATCTGATAGAGTTCTGTGTTTTATTCATCTTTTCCTGGGGTTTTTATTTAGTGGGTTTTTTTGTTTCTTTCTTTATTCCTTTGTATGGTTGGGAGACTTTTAATGACTGTCTCTATTATAGTGGGGATTATAAATTTGTTTAAATTGCTTTTCTGATCTGGATTTAAATTTTTTTGTGAGTGCTATGTACCAAGAATAGCTTCTAATTTTTTTTTTTTTTTTTTTTTTTTTTAGGTTTTTCCAAATTAATGGAGAACAGTTTTTTTTTAAATATGTTCTTATTATTGTCTGTATTTTTTCTGTGTCTGTTGCTATGTCTACCCTTTCATCTGTAAGTTTCCTTAATTTGAGTTTTCTCTTTCCTCCTTTTAGTTAATTTAGTTAATTATCGGATTTGTTAATCGCATTTTCTCAAAGAAACAACCTTTTTTTTTAAATTCATTCTTTGTATTGCTTTTGTTTAGTTTTGTTTCTATTTTTTATTTAATTTATTATTTTACATGTCGATCCCAGTTCCCTGTCCCTCCCTCCTCCCTTTTACCCTCTCTGTCCCCTCACATGCACCCTGACCACCCTCCTCTCCCATCCCCCTACCCCAATTCCACATGTAGGGCAATGTCATCCAGGTGGGGTCATGTAGATCTGTCAGGTCATTTGAAGTAAGGACTAGGACTTCTGTCCTGTCCCTAGGTTAAGGCAGTATCCCTCCATGGCGGATGTGCCCGCAAGGTCCTTTTGTGCACCAGGGATACATCCTGGTTCCACTGTCTGAGGTCCCTTAGACTGCTCAGTCCTTCTGGCTAAGACCCATATTCAGTGGGGCCTGAGTCACTCCCATGCTTGATTCCAAAAGAGGGAGCCATTATTGGTTTGAAGAGAAAACTAAACCTAAAGAAAGGTCTAGAGACCTACAAGACTGCCGCCAACTAACAATTTGAGCAACCATGGAAAGGCTACCATAAATGCCCTTCCCGGATAGTGAGATCAACAACTAACTTATCCATGGAGCCCTCTTCTAATACCTGTTGGAAACAGAAGCAAACATCCATACATAAACAAGGAGTCGAACTAGAATCCAGATGCAGAGGGAAAAGACAAGACCAGGTTGTTTCTATTTTTTTAAGTTCAGTCCTAAATTTGATTATTTCTTCCCATTTATACCTTTGGGGTATGATTAATTTTTGTTCCATAGCTTTCATGTATGCATATATGCCACTGAATAGTATAAGATATCTCATTTTTTTTTGTTTTCTCTTTTGTTTGTTTGTTTTTTATATACCTACTTAGGGCTATCCGCTTGACACTTAGACCCTCCTAAATTGTGTCCTATATGTTTGTGTATGTGTGTATTCATTTGCATGTAATTCTAAAATGTCTTTCATTTCTTTCTTAATTTCAGTCTTGATCCATTTTTTTTTTCTACAGCAGAGAGCTGTTCAGTTTCCATGAGTTTGTAATCTTTCTGTTATTATTGATATCTAGTTTCATCCCATGGTGGTCAGATGGGGAGCAGGGTATTATTTCAAGTTTCTTGTATGTGTTGAGACTTACTTTCTGAATAAGTATGTGATCACTTTTCAAGGAATTTCCATGAGGCTCTGAGAAGAAAATGTATCTTTTGTGTTTGGGTGAAATGTCCTGTAAATATCTGTTAAGTCCATTTGATTTATAAGATTAATTAGCTCCAGCATTTCTATGTTTAATTTCTGCATGGAAAAAAAATTCTGTATGGATGACCAGTCTATTGACAAGAGTGGAGTATTGGAGTCTCCCACTCTCAGAGTGTAAAGTGTCAATATGTGATTTAAGCATCAGTAGTGTTTCTTTTATGAACTTGTATACCCTTGTGTTTGGTACATAGATGTTAAGAATTGCAATGTCCTCTCAGTGGTTTATTGTTTCATGAGCATGTACTGTACTGATTAGTTTTAGTTTGAACTCTGTTTTTATAAGATATTAAAATGGCTATATCAGTTTGGTTTTTTTAAGGTTCATTTTCTTAGAATAGCATTTTCCATCCTTTTACCCTGGGGCAATGTCTATCACTGATGGTAAGATATACTTCTTAGATATAGCAGAATGATGGATTCATCCATTTTATTAATCTTGGTCTTTTTTAGTGTGTGTGTGTGTGATTGTGTGTGTGTGTGTGTGTGTGTGTGTGTGTGTGTGTGTGTGTTTCCCCTCTTGATATGCCAGTTTTGGGATTATTTGTTCTTTATTATTTCTAGGTATGCTTGATCTCTTTAGGTTTGAGTTTTCCTTCTAACATCTTCTGTGGTGCAGTATTTGTAGATAGACATGATACTGCTTAAATGTTTTAGTCAAGGAATGTCTTATTTTCTCCATCTATTGTGATTGAAAGTTTTGCTGGATACAATAGTCCAGGTTGGCATCTGTGCTCTCTTAAAATCTGTAGGGCATCTATCTAGGACCTTTTGAGAAGTCAAGTGTTACTCTAAAGGGTCTGCCTTTACATGTTACTTGGTCTTTGTCCCTGGCAGCTCTTAATCTTTCTTTGTTCCATACATTTAGTGTTTTGATTATTATGTGCCAGAGAAGTTTATTTTCTAGTATAGTCTATTAGATGATCTGAATTCTTCTTGTACCTTAATAAGCATCTCCTTTTTCAGGTCAGGGAAATTTTCTTCTATTATTTTGTTGAAAATGTTACCTTGACTTCTTTTTCTTCCTCTATTCCTATCTGTAGTCCTATTATTTTTAGATTTGGTCTTTTCTAAACTTTTTGCATGTTTTGTGCAGGATTTTGTTTGTTTGTTTTTGATTTAACATTTTCTTTGACTGGGGTATCCATTTCTTCTATTGTGTCTTCAATGTCTGAAATTTTTCCTTCTTTTGTGTTCTTTTGTATTCTGTTGTGGACACTTGCCTCTGAACTTCTTGTTTGAGTTCATAAAATTTCTTTCCCAGTTTTCCCCCCAGTGTGGGTTTTCTTTATTGTTTCTATTTTTACTTTCAGGTTATGAACTATTGCTTTTCATTTCATTCCACTGTTTGTGTTTTCAATGATTTCCTACAGGAATGCATTCATTTCCTCTTTAAAAACCTCCATCATATTCCTAATGGCTATTTTGAGCTCTTCTGTATATTGCAGTTCTCAGAGACTACTAAAATAGGGTTGCTGGGCTGTAGTAGACATATACTGCCTTGGCTGTTATTGATACGTTTTTATATTAGCATTCAGGCATCCAGTTGTGGATGATTGCAATTCTAGGTACTGATATTTACTCTTGTCCTTGTTGGGCAGGTACTTTGCTCCTTAGTTTCCATTGCCCTCACTTGTTCTTAGGAGATTGTGGAGGCTTTTTGTTGCCTGATAGGAAGTTCTTCTGAGATTCGGATAGGTGTGGCCACTGCAGTTTCTGGGTAAAATGTATTCCTAGGTGTTGGGACTTGACAGGAATGTGGAAGGGCATTGGGGAGGTGGGGGTGATCTACAGGGGGGAAGAAACCAGGATGTTCCATCAGGGTCTACTTAGTCCCATTACAGGGAGTCAGAGAGTGAGAAGGAGCCACAGTTAGTCTGTTCCAGTCCTAGGGATGAGACTGGGGGATTGCATTTTGAGTGAAGAGGGAAAGTGTTGATTTGAAGCTCATCTAACTGCTTTGCTGCTCCCACTTACTTCTCTGGCAGACTTGGCTGGAGGTTTCTCAGGGAATGCTAGGAGAAAGTGATGTGTGTGGGAAAGGAATGTTGGAGGAGAATGTGTAGTCTATGAAGATGGGGCAGAGGGAAGGGATGGTTGCAGCAGAACTGGGAGTGAGACTACAGAAGAGGAGGGAGGTGAAGATTTACATTTGGCCTATCTACACTTCTGGCAACACTGTCAGAATATCTTTATTGCAATTCCTCTTTGAGTTTATGTCTTGAGTTTCATAAGATTGATCATTAAGTGAATTTTGGCTTGGAATTATTACAGCATTTCACATAACTTCTCAAATGGTTCAAAATATAGTTCTTTCATTTTGTAGACTTAATATGACATTCTCAGTATTGATGATTATAAAATCAAAGGATCAATAAACATTTTTAAAATTTGAAAATGCTCTCTATCCAGAAATATCAAATATTTAGCCAGCTTTATTTATTTTTTAAAAGATAGATTTTTGAAAATGTTGTACAATGTGCTTTGATCATATTCACCTCTCCCTAAACTTCAAAGATCCACCCTCCCTTTCCTACTCATTCAAATTCATGTCTTTTTTTTTTAACACACTAAATCCAGCTTATGTTGCCTATACACACTTGGATGTGGAGCCTTCCACTGGTGAGTGGTCAGTCTACCTGCAGCCAGCCACAGGGCAATCTCATATTTGAACTTCAAGATTTAATTCTCTATGTAGATGTAAGAAAGCACATCCATGTCATTACTATTCAAGTAGCAAAATTATGTATCTAAGAAAATTAATATTTATGATTTATCAGTAGAGTCATATACTTGTGTTAAATATCTGTGAAGCCAGAGTTGTATAAAAAAAATTCTTGCCAAATTTAAATTTTAGGTTTTAAGAAAACCTGAGTCTTTTTTCCCCCTTTTTTATTTTTATCTTTTAGTTTTTTGGAGACAGGGTTTTCTCTGTGTAGCCCTGACTGTCCCAGAACTCATTCTGTAAGCCAGGTTGGCCTTGAACTCATAGATCCACCTGCCCCTACCTCCAGAGTGCTGGGATCAAAGATATTCACCACCACTGCCTGGCAAGAAAACCTTATCTTAAACAATGACATTGTTCCCGAGACCTGAAATGCAGTAGTAGGTATTTAGATAACCTGTTTTGAAGGCCAAGGTGA